>NC_085138.1:182788251-183503474 GCF_035046485.1 Aedes albopictus
AAAATGGTCATTGGCCGAACCCCCCCCCTAATGACCACGTGGTTTATGGACAGCCTCTTACAGCCCTTGGCTGGTTCGTTTCTCAAAGCTCGTGGATTTTTTTTTAATATTTTTGGAGCATTCTAATTTTTGAAAAAAAAACTGAAAACCTGGAGAAACGCATAGATAAGCGTATACAAAGATCCCTTGACAAAAAATTTCTTAAGGAATTTCCCCAGAAATTCCTACGGAATATTTTTGAATAATTTTCTTCAAGAATCTGTGCAGAAATTATTTTAGTTTTAGTATTCTTCTTCTTCTTCTTTGTGGCTCTACGTCCCCACTGGGACTTGGCCTGCCTCGCTTCAACTTAGTGTTCTTTGAGCACTTCCACAGTTATTGATTGAAGGGCTTTCTTTGCCTGCCATTGCATGCATTTGTATATTGTGAGGCAAGTACAATGATACACTATACCCAGGGTGTCGAAAAAATTTTTTTCTGAAACTCAACCAGGAATTATTTTTAAAATCCTCCCAGGGATTCGTATAATTAATCGTAAATTTCTCCAGTGATTTCATTAGAAGTTTATCACTGCCTCCAAGGATAACGTCAATAAATTATACGCGGATTCTTTAAGAAATTCATTCAAAAATATTCTGTAGGAATTTCCGGGGGAAACTCCTTTAGAAATATTTTTTCTAGGAATCTTTGCAGACGCTTATCTACGTGTTTGTTCATGTTTTCGTGATTTTTTATTTGAGAAATAAGAATGCTTCAAGAATATCTTCAAACAAGTTTATTAAATTCAGTTTTATTAAATAATTTTTCCAGGAACTTACCCATACATCCCTAATCCCCGAGAAGATTCTCCAAGTATTCCTCCCGTAAGTTCTCAAGAAATTTCTCCTGTGATTCCTTCCAGAATTTCCCTGGGATTTCATCGTATATTCCTCCAGAGATTTTTTTTCAAAAGTACTTCCCAAGATTTCTACAGGGATTCCGTTAAACACTTCTTCAGTAATCTCTTCAAGGTTTCTTTCGGAAATTCATGCTAGGATACCTTCTAAAATTCCTCTGATTAGAAATTTTTATCTCCGGAGACTTCTTCCAGAGATTGTTTCAGGAATTTCAGCAATTGATTTCTCCAAAAGTTCTGCCATGGACCATGTTACGTGAGAATGTAGTTTGTGAACCCCTGTGTAGTGTCGGAGTTGACTGTGAGCAATCGCGCATACATGTGCATTGTTTTATTTTTCATGTTCTTTGTGATTCCCGTTTGTGTCAACAATGTCACTGATTAGATGTAAGTGAAAACAAGGACCGAACGGGAGAATCACCGTAGATGTAAGTTTTATTTTATGTTTTTGTAAAAGTTATTTAAATAAAATTGTTTTTATAGCTTTATAGCATGGAGCAAAGTTCAACTTAGCGTTTTACTTGCCTTGCTGAAAGAGCGGTGTCCCGTAGGCCCTGTTTTCAACAGACCATTTTCAGAAATTCTTCTAAATCATTCAAATTTCAAATCTCAAATCATCTAAATTTTACAAATCCTACAGGGATTGCTTCGGATATTCTTCCTAAAGTTTCTTCAACAATTTTTTGATAAATTCCTTCAATATTTTTTTTTTCAGAAATTCCTACCAGGATTTTTTGAATTGCTTTTGCGGTTCCATCAGGAACGTTTCCAGGGATATTCCCTGCAGAATTAGTTCAGATAATCCTCCAGGTGAAAAAAATAATAAAATACTCGAGAAATTCTTTAAAAACCTCCTGGAAATATCTTTGAAAACTCCTAGAAGAAATTCTTAAAATTTTGATGAAGGAATTCCGAACAAAAAATTAAAAAAGCAATTCTTGGATGATTGCCTGGAATAATATTTAACTAGGAGAATTCCTAGAGGAACACATTAGGAAACTTTCTTTATTATCAAAAAAAAAAACATGAGGGACTTATGGAGGAGCTCTGCACGTAATTACAAGAAAAACATGCGTGAAAAACTTCTGGAGGGCTTCCTGGAAAAAATACGTAGAGAATTTTCTAAAGGAATCTTTTTAAACATATCTGCATAAATCGCACACAAACTAAGTTTCTAAGGGATACTCTAGAGATCTAGAGATACCTCTGAACAACCGTAGAATGACGTAAGCGACATTGAACATTTTGGCACATTTTTGGTTATTGATTGCCTATGCATCGAACTCTTGATCATTCTCTTAGCTGTCTTTCACAGCTGCTAGGTTTGGACTAGATCTGGCATCCTAATGTTGCAGATATATCACCAGCGTTACAAAAATTCTCGGATAAACTGATACGATTGATCAAGGCGACGATGGATCGAGTGATGTGCGTAGTTGGAGTATCAGCAACACTCTCGAGTCCCTTAGAATCTCGCAGAGGGTTACGGCAAGGTGATGGTATTTCGTGCTTGCTGTTCAACATTGCGTTAGAGGGTGTAATAAGAAGAGCGGGGATAAACACGAGTGGAACGATTTTCACGAAGTCCGTGATTTTGCTGAGAGCATCTTTGGAAATCTGAAAGAATCCCTGAATGAAGGTCTGAATACATCGAAAGCAATGCCTGGAGGAATACTTGAAGGAACTATTGGAGAAACTCCTGGAGGAACTTCTAGAAAAATGTCTTGAGATTTTCTAGAGGAATTTCCAAATAAATACCTGAAGGAACCTCTGGATAAAATCAAGCATTTTTTTCAAAAGAGGTTCTGAAAAAAATATTGAATTTCTAAAGCAAACCCCTAGAGGAATTTCTTAAATAATCTCCGATTCTTTGCGTTTTTTTTTCCTAGAACTGGATCTTTTGATGAAACGTTTGAAGGTAATCCTCGAGAAACCCCTGGAGAAATCCTAAAGAACATCTCATGGACTAAATTCTGGAGAATTAATACCTTCAGAAATATTTGAAGAAATACGCGAAGGAATACAAGCATGAACTTATGCAGCAATCATTTAAGCAACTTCCTGTAAAACTCTATAGATTATTAGGACGAATTTCGGAAGAAATTCATAAAGAAACCTGTAGATCAGTTTTATTTTTTTTTTTTTTTTTGAGAAATTCCTTGATATACTCCTGAAAAAGTGCCAAGCAAAATAAGAGGGAGGGTTCCTAAAAAAATCTCTGGATGAATCCCTTGGGAAATTTCCGTAGGAATCCATGGACAGGAATGCATTTTGGAGGCAGACTAACAGGAATCTTAAGAGAATGTCTTGCTAAAAATCATTCTAAGAAATCCTGTGAGAATCTTCTGTCTGTAAACATTCCAGAAATGTAATTCCTCAAAAAATCCCTAAATGAATTTCTGGCGTTGTCCCTGGAGGTAATCCTGATGAATTTCCTTTAAATGTTAAAAAGAACTTGTGCAAAACTCAGATAAAGAATTCCAGTAAGAATTACTCTTCCGCGATAATTACAGAAGAGTTTCGTTAAATGAGAAAGCTTGGGTGCGGATGTTTCCTTGGGGTGCACCAGTATAGAAAGCGCAAACATTTGGAAACCTTGAGTAACCAACTCTGAGTTGACCATGACGGCACTGCTCAAAATGTTAACTTTAGATTTTCAACTGCTTGGCCTTTAGCATGATATTGCAAATATATTGTCTTCCTTGCTCCAATGTTCATTTCTAGTCATTGCCGGCCAATCGATAATGCCACTGCTTATTCGAATGACGCAAGTAGTTGTAGGTAAACGACAGAAAGAAAAAAACGTGTACTCACCACCGATCCGTAGACGGGCGCAAAATCTCGTTGCACTTCACGCTGCACGTTGTGATTGTAGTCGGACAGTATGCCGGACGGCTTTGCGGTACGATCGAATTGCGGTATTCGCTCGATGCGATTTTCTTTCGAAATCTGGGGCTTTTTCTCGTACGCTTCCTTCAGTTTGGCTTTTCGCTCTAGCTCGATGCGTTCCTGCTCCAGACGCGCCCTGCGTTCTTCCTTCTCTTGGATTCTGGAAGAGGAAAGTAAGGCGGTAGATGGTTGTTAGTGTTCTTGGCGAGAAACACGCTGTTTGAGGTGCAACTTATTTTTCAAAGCTTCTTAAAAGTATATACTGATTAAAAGAGAAAAATCTTAAGATCAAGAATTGTCAAGATTTGTCTTGAGAAATTAAAGGAGTTCCAGGAATGTTTGTTACAGGGGGTCTCAGGCGGTTTTAGGGGCATACGGAGGGTGCTCCATGAGATTTCAGAGGGTTCCAGGTTTTAGGGTGTTTCAAAATTGTTTTCGGGGACTTTCAGGGACGTTCCATTTAGTTTCAGGGGCGTTCTACAGGATTTCAGCAGCGTTCCAGGAGGCTTTAATTTCTCTCACAGTTCAGAAAAGGTATGGGATTTAATCTATATTTATTAGAAGACAATAGTCAGCTTCAACGAGTTTCAAACTTCGAAAAGCACAAGTAGGTATTTTCAGTTTAGGGAAAATAAAAAAAATCAGTCGCACCTTACTAGGGACAAATGGGTATAAGATAGTATAACTACCTTCGCTGTGCGAGTTCTTCATATCGGGTGCCTTCCTGGGCTGATATGAGTTCTCCTGCCTCTTCTCGCAAACGTTCCTTTTCCTTGTACAGCTCTAGTTGTTCTTTCAACTCATTATTCTCTTGAATCTGCGTGAAAAGTGAGAATTCGTAAACCAAAAACCAGCCATCTTTTGAAATTGCACTTACCATATCGTCATGTTTGGTGGTCAACACGAGCAGCTTATTTTTTATGTGCTGCAAGTTTTCATCCTTCTCGTCGTCGGCAACGTGATCCTCTTTTTCGTTTATTTGCGCCAACTCGTCCTCCGCCATTATGATCTCCTTGATGTTTTGGATAGATTTATCCATCAGTTTATCCTGCTGGTCCAAGATTTCCAGCTTCGTCTGGGCTGTCTGGTACTTGGACAGCGCTGCTGCCTTGCTGTTCCGATCGATCGCGGGGCGTCCCGTCTGCGACTCGAAGCTGTCATCCTTCATGCGGATGTCGCTGATGTTGGGATACTCGATATCGTCTGTTTATTTGTGGGAAAATTCGTTATCGCTTCTGAACAAAAAAAAACACTCCCCTACTTACCCAATGGATAATATTCATCAGTCTGATCCATGGTCGATGTGGTGTATTTTGGATTGGTACAGTACGCAGGATAGTGCAGCAAAAAGTTTAGAAATCCGCCATTAACTCGTAGGAATGGTTTCTTGTAAACCACGTCATGGTCCCACTAGGAAAATAAAATCACATTATTGGTTGAGAAAATGCAGAATATGTTGCGCCTTTCCGAAAAACTGTTTGAACGTATGTTGCTTTTTAGTTTTATTTTTTTTCTAGTTCTTTTATTTAGGGCTCAACCGCGTGTAACGCTTTACGGAGCCAAATTCATTATTTGTATGTAATAATTACACTAGTTTGTAGTATTTTAAAACTCAGTTTGCTGATGATTACTTTTAGTATAGAATCATGCAGAAATCCTGTAATTAGAAGGCACATAATATTGCTAATAGACAAATTGAGAGATGAACTTGTAAAAAAACGTGGTCTGGTGGGATTCGAACCTACGACTCCGTATTCGCTAGACCGGCGCTTTTACCAACTAAGCCATAGAACAGGTAATGATTGTGTGGCATAGAAAGCTAAACTGAACGTGCACCCACACCATCAACTATCATTTTTCACAAATTATCTCTCTTTCGGTTCAGATGCCAATCCACAACACACTTGCGTTTGTGCCCACTATCCCCACCAGTGTGTACTAAACTAGTAATTTGGTGAGTAGTAGAGGTGGGGAAATCGGTTTTATTTCTGATACCCACCCGTTTTCGCACCGTACAAAATACAAAGAAGCAAATAAATGACAACATCATTTTCTGTGACTATTTTGTGTTATCGTTTTCGATTGTACGAAAGTTCTAGAAAGTTCATAATGAATTCCGTAAGTGTTTCGTTCGAATTTTTAAATTCCTTGAAAATTTGCTAGAGTAATCTCTGCAGAAATTCTTTGAGGAATCCCAGAAGGAATTCCCAGGGCAATACTGTAAGAAAATCCCGGGGGAATCCCGGCAGGAATTTCCGGGGCAGTCCGGAAAAAAAATACACGGGGCAATCCCGAAAGGAATTCCTGGGAAAATCCCAAAAGTAAATCCTGAAATCCCGGAGAAATCCCGAAAGGAACTCCCGGGGAAATTCCAAAAGGCATGCCCGAGAAAATCCCGGGGGAATCCCAGAAGGAATTGCCAGGAAAATTCTGAAAGGAATTCCCGGCGAAATCCCGAAAGAAATTCCCGCGGAAATCCCAAAAGACATGCCTGGGGAAAACCCGGAGGAATCTCGGTGGGAAATCCCGGGGGAATTTCGGTGGGAAATCCCGAGGGAATCCTGGAAAGAATTCCCGTGGGAATCTCGGGAGGAAGTCCTGGTGGAACCCCGGATGAGAAATCCCGGATGAATTCCCGGAGGCATTCCTGGAGGAATCCCCGAGGACATTCCTGGAGGAATCCCCGAGGACATTCCTGGAGGAATCCATCCCCGAGGACATTCCTGAAGGAATCCATCCCCGAGGACATTCCTGGAGGAATCCATCCCCGAGGACATTCCCGGAGGAATCCATCCCCGAGGACATTCCTGGAGGAATCCCCGAGGACATTCCTGGAGGAATCCCCGAGGACATTCCTGAAGGAATCCGCGAGGGCATTCCTGAAGAAATCCCCGAGAGCATTCCTCAAGGAATCCCCGAGGGCATTCCTCAAGGTATCCCCGAGGGCATTCGAAGAGGAATCCCCGAGGGCATTCGAAGAGGAATCCCCGAGGGCATTTGAAGAGGTATCCCCGAGGGAAATCCTCTAGAAATTCCTTGAAGAATCCGAGGGAATTCTTGAGAAAAATCTAAAAAAAATCCTTGAAGATGATCCGAAGGAATTCCTGAAGAAATTTCTAGAGAAATCCTTTATTATTTTCAGGAGGAACCCCAGAAAGAACTCCTGACGAACGGATATCTGAAGGTACTTCTGGAGGGCTCCCATTTCATGTCTAGAAAATCCCTGAGAGAACTTCAGGAGGATTCTCCGGAGACACTTCTATTGTAATCCATAAATGAACTCTTAAATGATACTCTGAAGGAATTCGTGGAGAATTCTCAAGGAACACCTGAAGAAATTCGCCAAGGAATTCCTGGATAAATCGACGAGTGTTGATTGGAGAAATGCAGCCAAATTAGCTGACGCTTTTGTTGATTAATTGCCACAGATTTTTTTTTTAATCTACTTGGGGCTTCCTGCGAAAATTCTTGCAAGGATTTTTACACAATTTCTTCAAAGATTGCTTCAGAATTGTTTGAAGGAATACTCTTTCTGTTAAAATTTCCTCCAGCATTTTTTTCTTGGTTATTTCTCCAAAAAAATCTTCTCGAAATTTCTCAGAAAATTCTTTTTAGAAAACCACCACGGGTTTCCCATGGAATTGTTTCAGGCGTTCCTTCAAATAATCACACAAATAAATACACAATGCCGTTCCGGCAGACATTCCTACACAGTTTCTTGCAGGATAACATCTACAAATTCTTGTAGAAATTTCCTTAGAGATTGCTTCGCAGATTCTTTCAGATTCTTGAAAAATATACCCAGTGATTCCTTAAAGAATTCATTTAGGACTACGGTTTTCAAAATTTTCCGCAATATTTTCACTCATATCTCTAAAAATTGTACAAGAAATTCTTCGAAACATTTCTTTTCGATTGCATCAGAAAATTTACAAGATTTGTTTTCTGGGAATATTCACTGGTATCTTCTGGAGTTTAGGGAATCAGAAAATCCTTCAGACTCTCCATGGAGTAATATTTCAGGAAGATCTGCTTAAAATCTCAGAAGAAACATTTGAAGGAATCCCAGGAAATATTTCTGACGGAATGGCAGGGGCATCTTCAGAAGAAACCCTTGTAAGAATTTTTACTGGAATTCCTGAAGGTATTCCTCAATGAATTTCTGGAGGAACTTTTGAAACAATTGTACTGAAGGAATCCCTGGAGATATTTCTGAAGAAATCCTTAAAGAGAGGGAACCCGGAGCGATCACTATGGAAATTGAAGAGTTTTTTTGAAGAAATCTCCAGTCTAGTGTCAGGAATGTTTACTTGATGGTATTTTTGAAAAAAATCACAGGAAATTCTTCTAAAGGAATCTCAGGAGGATTTTTTACAGCAATTCCTGAAGGAGAGTTTCTGAAGATTTCCTTCTGTAGAGAAATTTTTGAATTCGTAGAAAAAATACTGGATGTATCCTTAAGGAATTACTGGGGAAATATACGGAGGAATACCATTGAAACTCCTGAATCTATACGAACTTCAGCACGAATCTTTAGAGGAATTACTGCTAGAATCACTGAAAGTAATAATGCAAGAATCTTATGAGGAATTCTTGCTCAATTTTCTGCATGAATCCCTGAAGTAATTGAGAAAAAATCCTGGAAACATTCCTGTGAATATTTTCAACGAAATCCTTGAAGAAATTCCCGATGAAATCTCTGGAAGAGTTTGTGAAAAAATAGCTGTACGAATTCCTGAAGGAATCACAGGAATATTTCCTGAAAAAAAAACGCTGCTGAAAGAATTTCTGAATGCATAGATGAACCAGCCTTGAGTTAGTATTATTATTATCTTTATTATCGAGACTTTCAGCCAGGGGCAGCCTTGAGTTGAAAATCTAAATAATAAAGAAATATAAAACTTCTGGAGAAAAATCTGATTCTTCCAGAATGATTTTCTAAAGGAAACTCTAGAAGAATTGCTAAAGTAATCCCAGGCGACGAAGTTTCAGAAGGATTCCATTGAAAAAATTCCGGAAACGAATTTTTGGAGATATTTCTGAAGAAATTTTTAAAGGCATATCTGAAGGAAACCCTTGAGCAATGTATTACAGATTCCCTGGAAGAGTTTTTGTACACTAAATGATATCCACAGTATATCCACTTCCGGAAGGAATCCAAAGAAGATTTTCTAAAGGAGGAATTTAAGAAATCCCTGGAATAATTTATAAGAGAAACTTAGTAGAGTTTTTACTCATGCATCCCTGAAAGATTATCTGAAGGGGTCCCCTTAGGGATTGTCTTTAATAATTTCCGAATGAATTCTTGAAAGAAACTTCAAAAGATGTTCTAAAAAAATTATTTGCGAATTTCTTGAAGGAATTTAAACTTTTGATTTTATGAAAGAAATTGCCGGAAGATTTTTTTTAAGGAATCCGTGAATAAATTTTTGAAAGAATCTCAGGATTGTTTTCTGAAAGAATCTTTGGAGCATTTTCTGAGGAAACTCATGATGAAATTTCTTCAGTAATCCATGGATGATTTACTAAAAGAGTCCTTTCTTTGGAGAACCTGCTGGAGGAATCTGTGCAAGATTTTTTAAAGAGAATCCCTGGATGATTTTCTAAAGGAATCCATGGAACAATTTCGGAAGGATTCCATGGAGGGATTTTTCAAAGATTCTATTAGTTTCTAGATGAATCTTAAGCGAACTTCAGAGGAATTCATGAATGATTCTATGGATTTTCTAAAGAGATTCCTGGAAGAATTCTAGAAGGAATTGTCACAAGTATCTCAGAAGGAATCCCTGGCAGAAAAGCTAAAGAGTTCATTGAATGCTTTCTAAAGGAATCATAGGAAACAAAATGGTGTTTTTTTTTTTGATGAAATCCATGAAAGGTTTTCTAAATTAAATTTCTGGAGAAATCTCTTGAAGAATTTCTGACGGAATTCCTTTTTGATTTCTGAATCAATCCAGCTAGATTTTATAAAATGAACCTTGGAGAATTGTTTGCAGAAATATGTAATATAATTTCCGAAGAAAATTTCTAAATAGTGCCTTGGTACATTTTTGAAAGAGTACATGTAAAGTAAATGCGGGAGGAATCCTTACAGACGTTTTCGTAGCCATCACTGGAGGAATTACTAAAGAAATATTTGGAAGAAGAATTTCAGAAGACCTCGCAGGACGAATTTCTGAAAAAAAGTCCCTGGGAGTATGTAACAACATAGTTGATTTAAGTGAATACTCTATGATATATATATATTATTTATTTCTAAATTTAAGACAAATTATGTAACATTCATTGTAACAAACTGGTCTACTCATGATTGACGACAAATAAATAAATAAATAAATAAATACCTATACAATGGATAATAATATTCAGATAAATTATTACCCTATATTTTAAAAGGTACAGAATACGTAAGTGACCCGATTTTGTCAGCCCCTTTCCAGAACACGTTTTTTGCTCCCCTCAAAAATTTAAACAGATATTCACACTTTTTTTCCTCTATGTTCTGCCTTTCAGCAGTAGTTTGATGATGATCTTAAATGAATTGGTCAATATTTGATCGTTAGATAATGAGAGCAAAAAGTTCGTCGCAAAATGAGGCTGGCAAAATCGGGTCCTTACTGTAGTTCGAAAAATCGTCCTGAATATAGGAAAGCTTGTTTGATAAGTGTGAGAAGGGTTCTGTCCACCAAATTGGCGTAGCTAGGATTTTTTCCTGGAGGGGGCCCAGGGGCGACCTGACTTGAGATGAATTTTAAGCGGGATGGGCGCCCGATATGTGAATATGCAAATTGGTATTGTAGTTTTGAGTAATCCAAATGACTGTTTTAGATTAGTTCATAGTTTCGTAAACTATATGAGTACAAACAATTCCTCCAAGATTTTTTTCCATAGCTTGCTCCAGTGATTCCATAATGGCTTCTTCCAGAAATTCAATCAAGAATTCATCTAGGGATTCCACTAGACATTTTTTCCGGGATTTGTCCTAGGATATCTTTAGAGGTTCCTCCAGCAATTATTTTTTTTTTTTTTGAGGTTTCCTTTAGGAATTTCTCCAGAGATCCTCTAAGGTATTTCTGCAGGTATTCAGAGATTTCTACAGGGATGTCTCCATATGTGCCTTCTAGAATTCCACTAGAGATTGCTCCAATAATTACATCTGGAATGATTCGAAGTATTTCTGCAGGAATGTATTCCAGAAAATCTCTTAGAAAATTTTACTTAGAGATTATTAAAAAAATACTCCAAGAATTGTTTGAAAAATTGTACAAAAAACTCTTTAGGGATCCTAGTATTCCTTTAACAATTACTGCAGACATTGATTTCTTCATTTTTTTCATCCAGGAATATTCCTTCAAAAATTCTTCCAGGTTGGCTAAGAAAGCTCTCCTGAGATTCCATAGAGTTCCTCATGGGGTTGCTTCCGGGATTGCTCATCGGGTTTCTTCAGAAATTACTTCGAGTTCCTCCAGGGATTCACCGGAAATTCCTTCTGTTATTCTTACAAAAACGAATGCCGGGATTATTTCAAAAACGCCTGCAAGAACTCTTGTTGGGATTCCTTCAGAAACTCCCCCAGGAATTAATCCAGGATTTCAGGATTTCCTCAGAAATCCTCCTCCTGGAATTTTCTCAGAAATCGAACTTTGTATTTCATCGAAAATTTTGAGATTCCTCCAGAAACTCTTCAAGGGATTCCTTCGGAAATTCCTCCCGGTTTTTTTTTTCAAGAACTATTCCAGGTATTCCTCCTGCCAATCCTCTAGGATTTTATTCAGGCATTTCTCCAGGGACTTCTGTAAGAGTTCTACCAAGAATTTCTACAGGAATTACCCCAGGTATTTCCTCAGGAATTCCTCCGGGAATTTATTCTAGAATGGATCCAGGAATTCTTCCAGGGTTTCCTCCAAGAATTAATCCAGAAATTTGTTCTCTAGGGTTCCTTCTACACATTCCTCCAGGAATTATTTCATGAATCCCTCCAGAAATTCCACCGATGATTCCTGCAGTAATTCCTCCTGAAAATCCTTCTGGAATTCCTCCTGAAATTCCTCCTGGAACTCCTCCAGAAATTTCTTTCAAAATTCCTCTAAAAATTTCTCCAGGAATTCCTTCAGAAATTTCTCCATGGATTTCTACCAGAATTCCTCTAGAGATTCTTCAAGGAATTCATTCAGGGATTCCTCAAGTTATTCGTTTAGGGATTCCTCCTGGAGTTCATCCATTAATAGTTCCACGAAATTTCCCCAAGATTTCCTATAGAGATTTTTTCAGGAATTCCTCCTGAGGTTCCTCCAGAAATTGTTTCAGGGATTCCTCCAGGTTTATTTCCAAGAGTTCCCCCAGGAATTCTTCCAAGTAATTCTCTAGAAATTCATTTAAGGACGCCTCCAGGAATTCCTCAAGAGGTTTCTTAAGAATTACCCCAAGAATCTCTTCAGAAAGTCCTCCAGGAATTGATCCAGGAACTCCCATGAGAATCCCTTCATAAATTACTATCGCAATTCCTCCTGGAATTCCTCCATCCCAGGATTTCTCTAGGGGTTCATCTAGAGATTGCTCCGGGAGTTCTTCTAGAGGTCCCTCCCAGAATTCTTCTAAAAACTCCACCAGGAATTCATCTGGGAATTTATCCAGAGATTGTTCCAGGCATTAGTCCAGGAATTTCTTCAGGGATTCTTGAAGGAAATTCTCCAGAGTTTCCTCAAAGGATTTCTTAAGGAATTTCTCGAGATACTCCTCCAGCAATTGACACAGGAATGTCTCTAGGAATTTCTCCAGGGGCTCCTTAAGAAATTCCCCTAGGAATTCCTCCCGGAGTTTTACCAGGAATTATTCCAAGAATTCCTCCAGGGGTTCCTGCATGAATTCCTCCTGAGATTCCTCAAGGAATTCTTTCAAGGATTTCGTCGGGAATTCCCTAGGAAAACCTCCAATGATTCCTTCAGAAATTCCCCCAGAAATTTCTCTGTGAATTTATCCAGGAATTATTCCAGGTATTCCTCCAGGATTTCATCCAGGCATTTCTCCAGGGACTTCTCCAGGAATTCCACGAAGATCTACCCCAGGTATTTCTTCAGAAATTCCTACAGGAATTTCTTCAGAAATTGATCCAGGAATCCCTCCAGGAATTTCTACGGAAATTCCTACAGCATTCCTTCAAGAATTTCTACAGGAAATCCTTCAGAGATTACTTCAGATATTCTTCCAGGAGATTCTTTAGGAAATTTTTTAGGATTTTTTCCAAGGGATTCCTCCGGAAATTCTTGCAGGTTTCCTCCAGGAATTAATCCATGCATTTCAACTCCAGAGATTCCTCTAAAAAGGGCCCATATAGCCGAGGCGGTAAACGTACGGGTATTCAGCATGACCATGCTGAGGGTGACGGGTTCGATTCCCGGTCGGTCCAGGATCTTTTCGTAAAGGAAATTTCCTTGACTTCCTTAGGCATAAAGTATCTTCGTGCCTGTCACACGATATACGCATGCAAATTCTTATTGGCAGAGGAAGCTCTCAGTTAATAACTGTGGAAGTGCTCATAGAACACTAACACTAAGCTGAGATGCAGGCTTTGTCCCAATGAGGACGTTACGCCAAGAAGAGAGAGATATTCCTCTAGAAATCCGTCCAGGAGTTATTCCACGGATTCCTCCAGAAATTCCACCAGGAATATATCAGAAATTCCTTCAGGGATTCCTTTAAGGATTCTTCCGTGAAATTCCTCCAGTAATTCTTCCAGAAATTCCTCCAAGAATTTCCTCCAGAGATTCCTCCAGGAATGCGTCCAGAAATTTCTCCAAGGATTCATCTAATTTTTTTTCTAGTAATTTCTACAGGGATTTCTGATACGGATTCTTCACATTTTTTTCCTGAAATTTTCGCATAATTGCTCTTTGGATTCCTCCAGGAATTCCTCCAGGTATACTTTCAGAAATTTCTCCAGGGATTCCTGCAGGTTTTGCTCCGAGAATTCTTGTAATGATTTCTTCCGAAATTTCTCTCTGGATTTTTTTCAAAAAAATATGCAGCGATAAGTTCAAAAATTTCAGTAATCCGTTCATAATCTTTATCACGGATTCACTCCAAGGTTTTTTTTAGGATTACTTGTAGATTTTTTGAATATTTTGAAGTATTTCTAAAGGAATTCCTCCAGCGATTTGTATTGTAATTCTTTTAGATAATTTTAGAGGAACACAGAAGCCAAGAAATTATCCAAGTAGTCATCCAGGAATTGTTTCACAATTATCTCCGAGAAATCTTTAAGGAATCCAATCATGAATACCTTCAAGATTACCCCTTGCAGCAAAAGCTTTTAAATATATTAAAATTTCATCAATGGCCTTTTGAATGTGTGCATTCAAATACTCCTGGCCCACGAAATAAAAGATATTAGTGACCGACTAGAAATCACCTCCAGCATGGTTTTAAAGAATACACTCGCGTTTACGCTTGAGCTACATGGATCATTTCTTATTATGTAACATCTATTCTCACTAGGAATTCAAAAAGTTTTGCTGGAATTCCATTGCAAATTCAACCAGATTTTTTTCCACATGCTACTTGAATTCCACAAAGAAGCACTTAACCATATTTTGCAGTAATGCTGCTACAGTGATAGACATTCGTTTAGCCGAGGCTAAAAAAAATTCTAAAAAGTGTCAGGAAACTCATACAAAAGATTTTATGATAAATCTTTTTTATCGTAGTGATAGTATATCTAGTACTGTTTTATAAAAATGTGATACATCACACTTATATATACACTGAAACAAAAACGAGAGTAAAAACCTTTCAAATGTCATTGTTTGCCTAGACATTCGTTTAGCCGAATTGTACAATTTTCAGAATTCCATAATAAAAAACCATCAAATTTCCAAAAATATCCAACAAAGTCATTTTGTATGGTGATCTGCATTATAGATTGACTTGTAAATCAAGAATTAGATCGTTTTTGGAAGTGTTGCCATATTAATTTTGCATGCATCTCATATAAATTTATCATAATATTGTAAATGTTTCCAAATTGAGATTTGATGTAGTTATTTTAATCGGAAGTGTTTCAAAAGAATCTAATGAAAGTTTCATGACCGAAGCAAGTTGAAAATTTACGAAAAACAATGTTTTTAATAGAAAAAATAACGCAAACTATCAAAAAATCACGTATTTAAGTATTGTTTTAATGAAATTTGATGGTTTCACTTGCATAAATCACAGCGTTTACTACAATTACGTCTTCTAATAGCTCCCAATATCTTCTAGACTGTATTCTGGCTGAAATAACATACATTGAACGGCTCATATTTCGAGAAATGGCATGAACTTGTTTCATAATTTAGACATTCTTTTCAAATAAAACATGTTAAAAATGAATGTGGTTCACATATAAGACTCATTTATAATATATTTCTTCAGATTGAATGAAATAAGCCAATTGTTTGACCTTATCTTGCATTTCTGTATGAGCACCTGCTTTTGAATAAACAGGGTACAAAAAATCTTACATTTCTTGCAGTTCTTTCACTTTGCAGTCTTCTAACTTATTTAGTAATGCTAGTATCATACAGGTATACTCCACAGGCATTAGGACACGCCTTTATTTCAATGCAGAACTATTTATTTTAGCTTTTATCAATCCCATTTTAAAGTTTAACCAACCAAAAACCAATTTACTTAATTTTTTCATGACATTTTATGGAATAATTTGAACATTTCTTACAATAATTCTGTGCCATATTTTCAAAACTGTCAATCTAGCTTACGTTTGAGTGTTTACAGAAATTATTTTTCTTAAATAAATTTGTTTATCATCGCTTCTCCTTATCCGGACATTTTTTTATAATATTTCTCTGAATTTCACAAATAAATAAACTTTTAAGGTCAATTATCTTGCTAACACGTCATAAACTAAATGCCTTGGAGTATATCCTCGAAATATACTCACGAAATTGCAAAAAATCTATTGAAAACCAATTTTTCATTTACCTCGGCTAAACGAATGTCTAGGCAAAAAATGACATTTGAAGGGTTTTTACACTCGATTTTGTTTTAGTGTATATATAAGTTTAATGTATCACCTTTTTGTTAAAACAGTACTAGATATACTATCACTACGATAAAAAAGTTTTATCAATAAATCTTTTGTATGAGTTTCCTGACACTTTTTTTGTTCTCGGCTAAACGAATATCTATCACTGTAGAAAATTCAAAGATTCTTAAAGATGCTCATCAAAGAATTCCTGGAAATTATCATTTAGATTTAATTTCTCAGCGATTCAAAAAAGAAGACTAACAAAGCATTGCTTTTTATATAATTCTGGTTATATAATGTTTGGAAATTAAAACTAAGTAATAACATAGACCATTTTGAACAATGATCTTGTAAAGAGTGACAAGTTGAGAATAGTCTCCAATAACTATCAATTTGAACACATATTATGCAATATAAATGTCTATTATAGATCTATGTTTGTCACCACGACAGTGGTTTTCAGATTTTTTCTAATTTCCATATATAAAGTCATAAAAATTTCTGGAGCCCACACCCCCCCCCCCCCCCCCCGCCCCCCTAGCTACGCCAATTATCACCATGGGTGGATTAGATCAGGTTTTTCCTTCAGGTCTGCTTTTTTAAATATCTAGCAATAAATTTTCCAGTAGAAAGCTTTTTCGGAAATTAGGGCGCACTTCCCAAACCGCATATTTCTTACCTTCTTCAGGATATCTTCCAGCACCCAAAGGGGTGTATCCTTGTGGGGCGCTCCTTGTGTCCCGTTATCCATCAGCACCAGTTGTTCTTTCACACCGCGACAGGTCCACAGCTGCTTGGAATCCTGCGGCAGGGCGTGGTGAATCTTCCCGGCCGTCATCCCAGGCACCAAGAGCGACTCCGGAACATTCACCACGAAGGCATACTTGATCCGGCTGTCCTCAAAATCCCTATCCGACCGACAATCTACGATTAACATACTGAGCGCGGGGTTGCTGATCATCTCCAACAGTTCCTTGGCGTCAATCGTGTCTTTCACGTGGGAAATGATCGGACCTATGTGATCCTGCAGATTGCGCATTTTGTTCTGCTCCCGTTCGTTCTGGGCGCAACTGCTGGCATACCGCTTTTCCAAACTGTCTTGTAGTTTTTCAACTTTTTCATAAATGCTCACAATTTCGCTGTTACTCCCGAGAGCCTGCACAATGTTTCGCTTTTTGTCAGCATATTCGTGATGCTTGTGGATGATGTCAATGAGATTCAAATATTTCATATAGCAAATACAGGCTTCCTCCTCGTCCCGCTCCAAGTAGAACATATGGGCATGCTGTTTCAGCTTGTTGGCGCTCTGGCAAAGCACTAGCACCTTTTTCCCCTCAATATTCTTCGGCAGAGAATACAGCTCCTTCAAGGCTCCCAGATTAGTGGCCCTATGAATCGGTTTAAGGCGTGACATTGCACGGATGTTTTTGTTTTCACCGAAGAACTTTGAAGATCACTTTTCCCCCACTCACACTCTTCTAATTCACCATCTACCAGTTAAAGATAATTAGCTAATAAATTACTAATGAAAAGAAGCTTTGCTACCGCGCATAAAATTTGCACAATTTTCTAAACTTTTCATTACTTTTGACTTTTCCAGTCTTTTCCGACAAAATTACGAAAGCCGCGATGTTGACGAATAGAGTTAATAAACTATAGAGGACGAATGTCGCTGGCGTCGCCGCCGCAACATCTTTTTTTTTTTTTCTTCTCCTTTATTTTGGCACAGACCTATTGATCCATATTTGCCAGGCTGTCAAGTGATGTTTTTCAAAATGTCAGTTAACAGATCAACGAATTCACTAGTTGATTTTTCTCTCAAGTCTCCATCAATCAAAACTCAACAATTGGCAGCTGCTCCATCGGAAAACAGTGCAGACTACACTCGCGAATCAAAAAGGATTCAAACGTTTACTCTTGTTTCCTCTAGGAAGTTGGCTATTTGAGAATATTCACCATTATTTTTATTTTTTAGGATGTCATACAGTGATTTTTTGTTTTCGAGTATTGGATACTTCCGCCTTGCAGACGACAGTTTGGAACAGTCAAAAAGTATGTGAAAAATGTCTTCCTTTACCTGGCAAGTCTCGCATAATTCCGAGCGGATCAAATTCCACCTGGCTAGTCTTTCCTTGGTAGCTGTATGAAATGTGCGAATTCTGCCTAACTGTATTGTCTGGCTAGTTGGTAGGTGTATGTCTTTGAACCACGGTTTCAGCGTTATTTGTGGCAATATTTTGAAATGTTCTTTTCCTTTTTCTCTTGATATTTCTATGTATTCTTTGTTCCATTCTCGTTGTATTTCATTTTTGAACGCTAATAGACAGTCATCTAAAGTTAGTGGATAGTTTTCTATTTCAGTTCTTTTTGTTCCCAGTTTTGCTGCCCTATCTGCTCTATCATTTCCCACTATATTTGCATGACCTGGAATCCATTGAATTATTATTTCCTGAATATTGTTGAACTGAACTATCGAGTAAAGGTGGTTTATCAAGTAATTATTTTCCTGTCTACTGTTATCTAACATACTGCAACTACTTTGTGAATCTGTAAAAATAACAATTTTAAATTGGTTTATACTGATGGCATACTCTATTGCTTCTATTATTCCAACTAATTCTGCGTTCATTATACTAAACTCTTCCTTTAATTTGTAACTAAAAGATGATTTTGTTTGTTGGTCGTATATCCCATACCCTACCCCTTCCAAGGTTTTCGATCCGTCTGTAAATATTTGATAATACCTTTCGTATTTTTCTCTTATTAACTGTAAAACTATTGCTTTTTGAATTTCTTTTGACGTATTTGTTTTGTTAACTGTTCCTATTTTAGAAATTATTACTAGTTTACTTTTATCTGGAGGGTTTATCATGTTTTGGTTAAATTTACATTGTAATAGATGATAATTATTTAAAGATGCGGTTTTTTGAATGTAGCTTGTATGTTTTGGCAAAGTATCTGAATTAATTAAATTGTTAAGACTTTCTGTTATTGGACTGTTATTATAATATAAGTTTTTAAGTATTTCTTTAAATGTGAGATATTGTGCTCTGTATTTCAAAGGCAATTCTCCTGTTTCTGCAAATAATACTTGATTTGGTGTAGACTGTAGGTACCTGAATGTTGTTCTTAATGACAAGTTTTGTATTTTTTCAATTCTTTGTAAATCTGTTTTAGACGCTGCCGAATAAATGGTTATGCCATAATCTATCTGTGATCTTACTATTGATTTATTCACCTGACTCAGTGTTGTTGGATGTGCTCCTCCCTTTTTCCTACTTAGCATTTTTATAATATTTATCTTCTTTTTTGCTTTGTTTGTTATTTCTGTGATGTGAGTTTTAAATGAAAGCTTGTTATCTATCCAAATCCCTAAGTATCTATGAACGAATTTTAATTCAACTGGTTGGTTATTTATTTTAATTTGTACATTATCCGGAATATTATTATCAAAACAAATTGCTGCTGATTTATTTGGGTTAACAATTAAATCTAAATCATGTAAAGCTGTACAGATGGAATCCAAGGTATTATTCATTTTGTTTACTGCTGTTGGAATATTTTCGCTTTCAATAAAAATCGCAAAGTCATCTGCAAACTGTATAAGTACACCCTCTTCCGCTAATTCATGAATTGAACTCGTGTAAATATTAAAAAGTATCGGGGAAAGCGGACAACCTTGGGGCAGTCCTTTATTTGTTATTCTTTCTATTTCAGTTCCATCGTTCATAATAATTTTAACCGTTCTTTTCCTTAAATAGTAATAACACCAATCTATTAATTCATCCGGAAACTTTTTCTCTTTCAAAATATTCAGTAGTTTTTCAATATTTACATTATCGAATGCCTTTGATAAATCTAAAAATGTACAAAGCGAAAAATGTTTTTTATTTTTTGAATGATTAATTTTTGCTATTAACATATTTACACAGTTTATTGCTGATGTTTTTTGTTTAAACCCAAAGGAATATTGTGGAAGCGGGGAATGTAGTTTAATAAATTCAACAAGTTTTGTTTTGTATGAAATATTTATTGTTTTCAGAAAAACCGGGATCAAACATATTGGTCGATAAGATCTAGCATCATTTTCTTCTTTTTCAGGTTTTAAGATTGCAACTGTTTTAATTTCAAGCCAACTTTTAGGAATTTGTCTGGAATGAATCACTTCGTTACACATTTCTGTAATTTTAATCATTAGATCTAAATTTAATTGCTTTAAAAAGTAATATGATATGTTATCCGGTCCGGGTGCAGATGTATCTTTTTTAGAATTGATTATATTTTGAATTTCTCTTAACGTTATTTTATGTTTTCCCATTGTATTTGTGGGACTATACTTTATATCCGTTGTTTTGTTTGGAAAATTGAGATTCATGAATTCCGATGCTAGATTTTTATCGTTCAATAGTTTTATGTTGTTTTTCTTCGGAAAACCTCCACTAATCATTTTAACCGTTGTCCATAATTCTTTTATGTTCATGTCCGGTGTCAAACTGTCAGTTAGTTCTCTGTATGATTTCCTTTTTTCTTTTCTTATTTCTGCTTTCAGTATAGTTCTCGCTTTCTTAAATTCTAGGAAATTTTGTAAAGTTAAGTTGTTAAAATATTTGATTAAAAGTTTGTTTTTGTCATCATATAATTTCTGTATTGTCGTTGTCCACCATTTTTTAGGGTGATTAGTTTTAGAAGGTTTGAATTTAGCGTCGTCGATACATTTCTTGAATTTGATACTCAATTGTTCAGGGTCCTCAATTTCTTCCGGTAAAATATTGTTCAAGTTTTCTAATGCTTGTTTTTTGTTGATTTGTGTTAAGTTGTATTCATAGTATTTAGCTTGATTTATGATTTCAAATAATATTATTTTATGTTCTCCACAGATTTCTTGATCCAGAACTGACCATTCTACTTTAGGTGCTATACTTGTTGAAACTATTGTTAAATCTATTGCTGAAGGCGTCGAATTAGGATGTCTGATTGTAGTTGGATTACCGTCATTCATTACCATGAGTTCAGTATTTTCTAACACTTCTACTAACAATTCCCCACGGGCGCAGGTTTTATTCGATTGGTTCCATGTTGGATGATGTGCATTTAAATCTCCTGCCAAGATTGTGGAAATATTAGATTTGTCTATGAATTCTATTAACTTAAGCAACTGTGTTTTTAGTTGACTATTTCCGATATTTGGTGGTATGTATATTGAAAAAATCATTAAACTGTTAACTGTGTTATTTGTTTTAATTGCTACTGCTTCAATGGGGTGAATATTTGGTAAAGAAACTATTGTAAAGTCTATTTCATGAATCGGTTTAAGGCGTGACATTGCACGGATGTTTTTGTTTTCACCGAAGAACTTTGAAGATCACTTTTCCCCCACTCACACTCTTCTAATTCACCATCTACCAGTTAAAGATAATTAGCTAATAAATTACTAATGAAAAGAAGCTTTGCTACCGCGCATAAAATTTGCACAATTTTCTAAACTTTTCATTACTTTTGACTTTTCCAGTCTTTTCCGACAAAATTACGAAAGCCGCGATGTTGACGAATAGAGTTAATAAACTATAGAGGACGAATGTCGCTGGCGTCGCCGCCGCAACATCTCTTGCTGGCGGAGATAGGGAGGGATATAAGTGTCAAAGCGAAAAAGTATGCAGTTTGACAGATAGATACCCGGCATGTTTGCGAACGAGAACAAAGGGAACAGCAGCGACATTCGTCCTCTATGGATTGATGCACCAAGCGAAAAGAAGAAGAAGTTTTGACATCCAAGCGGTGTGCCGTCGATTAGATCCTCGTCGCTGATTGGTCGATGGATGTAAACGACACACCGCTTGGATGTCAAAATTCTTCTTCTTACCGCTTGGTGCATCAATCAATAGTTTATTTACTCTATTAAATAGATTTTTTTTAAATAGAATTTTGTTGACGTGACAGAGCGTCGTCACAAACAAAAATAAATCGGTTAAGCTCAGTGTACACTTGACTTTATGCGGCGCACACTGAACGCCAGTTGTAAATAAACCGGCCAAAATGATTAAGGGGATTCACTAAGGGTTCATTCACAAATATCATAGACGAGTGCACCGATGAACATTGAGTTCACTGAGCCTGAAATTTTTTGACAGCACAGCGGGGTCGACTCTCAACAACTACTACTCAGAGATGCATCACCAAAATGTGCTGATAATTTGTTTCTTTGAATTCTTACATAAATTTCCATTTAAAGTGATGCATATGCATCTAGGGGCAAGACACTGTGCAAACGAGTGCAACTCTGAGAATTTCTGAGTAACTCTTTTTAGCAATGATCGACGAAATTTATCGAAAGACATCCCCAAAACTGCAATTTTCATTCAGCACATGCAACACTTTGCAGTTTGACATTGGTGCCAGATCACACTTTGGCATAAATGGGAGAAATTCTGAGGAACTGTGAGGAATTCTGAGCAACACCTCGAACACAGATTTGCTCTCGTTAGATCTGTCCTGCCCCTAGATATGCATACAGTTAATGTACTAGTTCATATTTTTGCAACTTCATCGCGAAAACTAGATGCAATAAATTAAACAAATTTTCAACTGGGTAGAAGTTTTTGAGAGTCGACCCCGCTGTGGTGTCAAAATTCGCTGCCCGAGTGAACTTTCAGCGGGCGGTGCACTCGTCTATAACGCCAAAATTGACCTATTTTGACACCCACCCACCCCTTCGTAACACTGTTTGTATGGAAAGAAAAATAATTTGTTCGGGCTGTAACACCACGAAGGACACCCACCCACCCCCTCGAGCGTTATGACATTTGTGAACAAGCCCTAAACAGCTGAGTGACGCGAACTGACTCAATATGCTCTCTCAGCGGGAGCCAAACATTGAAAATTGAGGTTATGTTGAACCTTGTTGAACCTGTGTGATTGATTGAAGAGTATACACGAAAAGAAATTTCCTAATTGAATGTATAAGAAAATGTTATATATTTTTGCCATTTAGCATTTCTAATATAAGCTATGTGGAAATCTAATCGAAAGTATTAGGCGCACATTTTCAAAAGTATAAGGTTATCTTATACCAGTCATAAGCTTTTAGATATGAAGAGTATAAGATTTGTTATACTATTCATAAGACACATGTTATGGAGCATATAAGGACTTATTTTGATTATACATTGGTTTTCTTCTTATTTTTCTTCAATTATCCGATATTACAATTGGATTTATAAATAATGAACGCAAATGGAAGATTATCTCTTCATTATATATAAGAAGCCTTAATTTTATTCCCAACACAAAAAGTAGGTAGAATATTCTTTTCTCACAGCTGTTTTGAAATCAGATGCCGCATGTCCGTGAGTATGAGCTGTCCAAGCAACAGTGTCCATTTTATGTAACCTCTAACCTGTGCTCCAACGTTAGAATCTGCAATCGTCGAAAACTTCTCTGGGTTTTGCGAGCATCCTCATTCCTATGGATCATGGAAAAAATGAAATTAAACTTAAAAGTACATGGCAAAATAGCATTAATCTTACCTATTTGACTCTACGAGACTTTACTTCAGAACCAAAGACGAAAACAAAAAAGTGCACAGCGTTCTCCGCACGGCACTCCACGCTGTCCTCCGCCATTGAAAATATTTTCAAAACCAAAACACAACAAAGGTATTAGATAAACCTAATACTTTTTTGTCATTAGACTTAAGAAATAAAATGTATAAGTTTTTGTTATACCGTCAATAAGATACACTAATACAGAAAATAAGGCAAGGTTATGAGAAACATAAATCGTGTGTTATGAATTTTAAAAGCCGTTTCTAATATAAAAAATAATTAGATTTTTTTACGTGTATGTATTGTTATCTACACGGAACTACAAATGAACCCAAATTTCAGTTGTTTTGACGCAATCCCGGTCTTCCGTGGAATTACTCAAATTTGCGTCAAACAGCGATAGTGGCGAGTGAGTAGTTCTCGTTCGAGAGCGGCAAAAAAAATAACCCAGTGGTAAGTTATTTTCACCCAACGGAGGCCTCAATTGACTCAAATTTGGGTTAACTCAAGAAAACCCAAATTTGGCTTCTTCCACGGAAGAGCAGCGGATGCGTCGGTGCTTCTCTCTTTGTTTTCGAAAACATTGCGGTGGGGCGAGGGAGAAAACAACCCAACTTTGAGTTAAAACTTTAAGCAGTTTAGTCAAATTTGAGTTTTTAAAACTTATTCTTTGGGTTATAATATTTTTCCGTGATCATCATCAACATTGTTGTCACTTCGTAAATGGCTCATACACTGAACCAAAGCATCATCCTGCTAGCGTCTGAAATCTGATACGCTCGCGCCCCTTGACGATAGGCAGTCGAAAACCGGATGAGGATCATTCGGTCTAGATCGTATGCGTATCATCCGATTTTGGTAGGAGAGAGAATACGGTATTCGACAGAACAACTTATTCATTTCGAAATAAATGCATTTGTTATTGAAATGAAGTGGATTTTGCATTCTTATACTTTTATTGATCCCTAGTAAAAAGTTATGATACTTTCTCGAATTCATTTTATAACATTGCAAAGAACACTTTATAATCTAAAATGTAATTTAAATTAAAAAATTTGGCGTCGCCGTCTTCTCTATTTTTTTCAATTTCCATTGGTGGGAGCCTGCACTCAGAAAAAATAACATATTAAATTTAAAAGTTCTGCACTTAGATTGAGACCAGTTGCTTTTACACTTGGAAAATATGTGCAGCGCAATCAAATCTTTGCCGATTCAATCATGATAGAATTAATGTGCGTCGCTATTGGTTTTCAATCGTACAATGCATAGTTTTCATTATGACGAATAACAACATGATTTGCACGTGGGATTAGCTTCGAAATGTAAATAAATAAAAATTTTACACCATTTACGACCAAGCTGATTTTATTAAACTGTATACTTAACACTAATTCATTACGAATTTTAGCATGTGAGTCGCAACTGCAAGCTTCCATTCGCACCTGTATCCGGCAGCTCCCAAATCGTTCAGGAAATCGTCCTTGGTGAGGGTGGCGAAGTGGCCAACATTGTAGTGCAATTCTCTACAGAAAATACAAAAGGGATGTGTAGTTTGAAAAAGTTTGTACAATCAGAATGTTGGCTTCTTACCTTCATAAACAGCAAGCAACTCGGTCAACGGAGCACCACGTATGAAAATGAAATTTTTCACGACAAAATGTGTGTTTTCTGCGCGCGCCATGTTCGTTCCATGATTGTTATGCTTGTATTTGGATTTTATGTTGACAGGGTTGCTTTTTATGATGCTGCACTCTAAATATATTACAGGAAGAATGAAATTTAATAATGCAACTTTTAAGTTTCATTTGTTGCACATAGAATGATTTTTCTCTCTCTCGTTCTCAATTTATGTGCTTTCTGCACTTAGATTCTATCAGTAAATTAATTTGAGTGTGTAAACGTCGGCGTGTTCGGTTCGGTGAAACCACCGGCCATTTCGGGGAGCGAGATGAAGATTTATCCTTCACTTGTAACCCTTACAAGCGCGGCAGCAAGATGACTTTCTGGAAAGAATAAAATATAATGTAAATATCGCAATATACAGGGTGTTAGGTTCATGAGTGCAAACTTTTTAAAGGGTGATAGAGGACCATAAATGGTGAAAAAAATTGTTCTACGCATATGGTCAAATCTTAACCGTTACGTAGTTATTGAACTCCCCATGTTTTTGACTCTTATTGCCTTAGCTGGCTATAACTTCAAAATGGTCAAACTTATCGCTGTTTTTTTTTACCCTTATTCGAAAGATTATTGAATTTTCTATCAAATGGCATCTTTCAACCGATTGGTTAAGTTAAATAACTAAGTTTTCTAGAGCAAAATAGCTAAAAATAGCGTGTTTTAATTTGTTTTTGTCAATTATCTTTGAAAAACGCGTAATAAATTAAAATTCTTTCTTTGGCAAAGTTGTGGCCCCTGTTCCACTCTACAATTTGTTCTTTGATGCCAAACTTCTTACTCTTATCATTTTCTTGCAATTTTGATTTAAATGTGCGGCACAGTGCGCAAAAAGGTGCTTACCATGACGATTGCAAATTTATGATCTAAAATGCGACGTTTAAATCAAAATTGCAAGAAAACGATAAGAGATAGAAGTTTGATGTCAAAGAACGAATTGTAGAGTGGAACAGGGGCCACAACTTTGCCAAAGAAAGAATTTTAATTTATTACGCATTTTTTGAAGATAATTGACAAAAACAAATTAAAACACACAACTTTAAGGCTATTTGCTCTAGAAAACTTAGTTATTTAACTTAACCAATCGGTTGAAAGATGCCATTTGATAGAAAATTCAATAATCTTTCGAATAAGGGTAAAAAACAGCGATAAGTTTGACCATTTTGAAGTTATAGCCAGTTAAAGCAATAAGAGTCAAAAACATGGGGAGTTCAATAACTACGTAACGGTTGAGATTTGACCATATGCGTAGAACAATTTTTTCACCATTTATGATCCTCTATCGCCCTTTAAAAAGTTTGCACTCAGGAACCTAACACCCTGTATTACAAAATGCGTGATAAAATATCAAGCCAAACATTTCAATAGGTCCTATCTGCATTTGAGAGGCTCTCTTTGTTCACTTTCTCTTTCAATTATTGCAATGTAATGGTACACTTTTCAACTATTTTTTCAGTACAAATCAAAAAACGATTGTTTTGACCATCGTTCAATGCAAGGAGACAATCATAATACAAATAAACAGCTGAGATATTAACGAAAGAGAGGGAAACCAAAGAGAGCCTCTCTTCTGCAGATAGGACCTTTAGACATGTTTGGCCTGATATATTAATAAAGATTACCTTAAAGTGGAAAGATGATTCGGCGTCTTATACTCGTTGCTGCGTGATAAAGCAATGGCAGGCTTCCCTCCGTATCGACGACAGCTCTCCTACGGCGACTGCAACGTATTCCAAAAGCAGGTGACGAATCATCAAAAAAGCGGTAGGAAGGCATCCGCAGAGCGACTGATTTGCGTTGTGGGGCACGAGCGATCAAAACGTCATCCAGTTTTCGGATGATTGTCTGTTACTGTCCTCTCCTCCAAAAATCGAATGAGGGATCATCCTGTAAGCGTTGTCGTCACAAGACAGTATTCAACCGGCAATCATCTGGTGAAGCTGTGATTTGACATACGGTCACATTAATCATATAAAGTTGGGCCTATAAGATTTCGGATGATGGCGAAAGATGAATCACTCGTTTTTGGGAGGATGTTTTTGTTCAGTGTAGGCATGCCCTTTTCAAATCACTCCCCGGCACTGAGTTTGAAACATTCAGCACAGTGTACATTGTAACTCGGCTTAATTTTGACAACAGTTTGTTTACATGTTTACGCGAGCAAGATTGTATTTTTCGTGCAAAAAGTTGTGAAAAGTAGTTAAAAATCATTCGAAATATGTGAATGTAGCGTTACTTAAACTTAGTTCATTAAACGAAAGAAACCTTGTAGTGAAAACGCTCTTCGCCCTCCCCGAAAGAAGGACAGCAAAAATGAAATACTCCACCTCTCCGACTCCCTCGCGCAGCAACAGCACTTCGCTGCTGGGGATGTCGTCATCGAGAACCACATCACCGCTGCCCCCGCCGGCCAACTACCGGAACGACTGCATGAGCGCGACCAACAAAAGCTACAAGTACCTCCGGCGGTTCGTCAAGTTCGACCAGATGGACTTCGAGTTTGCGATGTGGCAGATGCTGTACTTGTTCATAGCGCCCAAGAAAGTGTACCGGAACTTCAACTATCGGAAGCGTAAGACGAAGCCGGATAGGCGAGCCATCAATGATGGCCAACATTCGCTTATGCTTTTCTTTTCTTTGCAGAAACCAAATCTCAATTTGCTCGTGACGACCCGGCTTTTCTGGTGTTGCTGGTAGGATGTTTGTGCGGTAAGACTTGATTCATCAATGCTTTGAATATTCCAAGTAATTCACAAGAGAAAATGCATTTTTTTTTAACTTGAACTCCAACTAACGGCTGTACAGGGTGATATTGGGTATTAACGGCAGGTTCTCATCGTCATGAGGGGTTTTTGTCGGGCAATTCGCCTGAAACTTGGGGTCATATAATTCGGTTTGGTTGGGAAGGATTCAAGACCAACTCGGAGTTTAACAGGCTTCAGAAATTCCAGTAGGACGAAGAGAACAAGGCACAAGTTCCCCTATTATTTAGCGAATGTCTGGACGAACATTTGAAAAGGGCCTATCTGCTTTTTGTAAACAAACATGTTTCTGTCTCTGCAGGGCCCATCTGCATCCACCCACGCACGTCAACACCCTTAACAGATAGCTTGAAGAACACTCTTTCTGATAAGGGTGTTGATGTGCGGGGGTGGATGCAGATGGGCCCTACAGAGACAAAAACATGTTTGTTTACGCAAAGCAGATAGGCCCTTTTCAAATGTTCGTCTAGAATTGAGCATTCACAGCTAGCTGAACTGCGGTGGTTTTACACTTTAACCCGACGTCTCCACTAGACAGAAATGTCTTGCCATTTTGCTGGACAGATGTGTCATGACAGAAATGTTCTCTCGCTGTTTGCATGGAAAGCAGCGGTGTTGATCATTTCTGTTACGTTTTCTCTTTCTGGCAGCAAAATGGCAAGACATTTCTGTCTAGTGGAGACGTAGGGTAAACGGGTGTATAGCAAGGTGTATAGATTCGCCATCGTTTCAAGTACTAATAAATCTGCATATCGATCTTTTAAAGACAGCCCAATATATTAAGTAAATTCTAATCATATCCTTCCATTATTTTCCAGTGACATCCATCGGCTTTGCGTGGGTGCTAAGCCTAGGAATCGGCCAAAGTTTAGTATTTCTGCTGTACGTGGTGTTCGTGGACTGCATTCTCTGCGGAATGGTCGTTGCCACGCTGCTGTGGTTCGTGACAAACCGGTATATGCGTGAGCATGTCTCGGACCCGGACGTCGAATGGGGCTATGCGTTCGATGTGCACCTGAATGCATTTTTTCCTCCGTTGATTCTGTTGCACTTTATCCAGCTATTTTTCTACCACCCGCTGATCAGCCAGGACTGGTTCATATCGACCTTCATTGGCAATACGATCTGGCTGGCGGCGTTGAGCTACTACATCTATATCACCTTCCTGGGTTATAACGTAGTGCCCAGTCTGAGAAATACCCGAGTAATTTTGGTTACATTACCGTTGGTCTTTTTGTTTTACGTTATAACGCTAATAATCCGCTGGAATTTAAGTGTATCGTTAATGTACTTCTATCACTATAGAGTTCTGTAAGCACGTAGCAGCAATAAAATACACATCCATACAATTGTTGCACGTCTGTTTGTTAGTGATAATTCACTTCACATGGTTTCACAAAGGATCACAGTAATCCCTGCAATCCAAAATTCGTCCTATTCGAAAACAAAGTGATCCTATCCAAATCAGAATTACTCACAGTTGTTCATGTTCTCTCTTTCGCATTAAACTGACATCATTTTGAAATCGCAGTATGCTTTAAAAAATACATAATTTCTCAGAGTTGGTAAAAAGAAAATCGGGTTCAGTACTGTTCTTTTTACTTAAGGACAAGGTATTTGGAGTACATTGCTCAAAATTTCTAGAGCACCGTTTTTTAGAACCGTTGAACGGATTCGGATGAAAATGCATCACGCTTTTGGCAACCACTGAACAATTAGCGTGATGCATTTTCATCCAAATCCATTCAACGGTTCTAAAAAACGGTGCTCTAGAAATTTTGATGTTATCCAAATACCTTGTCCTTAAAGCTGTTCCACTAACAAGCCCAGGTTCATCATCATTCTCAAAGTTGGTTTTCTGGGATACTTTTTGGAAATTTCAAGGATTTTTTTCTGTGAAATCACTAGGAACTTCTCGAGAACTTATTTTAGGTTTCCCTAAAGAGTTTTTTTTCTGAGATTCCTCTGTAGATCCTAGAGATTATCTTGCACCATCCCAGTTGGTTGCCTCTTGGAATTCGATGATAATTTTTTGGCGAAATATTTTGGGATTTCTTAAGGCGTTTCTGCTACGTTTAACATTATTCTGGAGTTTTTCGGGGATTAAATCAAGACATCCTTTTGAAATTCAAAAGTAGTTGGTTTTGAGTATTATTGCCAAAATTTTATGCCAAGGGAGATGCTGCTGTTATTTGGGTGGTTTTGTTTATTGTTGCAGGGAGAATGACAGAGCGAGTGGGCCACCCTATGTCCTGATAAGATTATGGAATTAGGACGGACATTGAAAACGCGGAACGATTAGAACAAAATATGAAAACGTGTTTATTAATCGAAAGAACAATTTAGAATGACAACAGGAAAAGACTATAGACACTATAGATTCCATAGACTCGCGAAGGCGAAGACAACTGTAGCCAAACGAACTGTCAGTTCGTGTAGCCAAACGAGCATGACGTCACGATTTCAATAGCGACAATGGATTGCGTGACGTCATATTCGCTCGGTACACTCTAAATTCACGGAAAAACACACTAAAATCGCATTGCTCAACCATGTCTCCGCGAGTCTATGGAATCTATAGTGTCTATAGAAAAGACTAAAGTGTCTCGAGTATACCAAAGTGGCGAATCCTGGTCGTTTTGACAGGTCTCCTGCTCGATTGGAACTATGGGGATGACAGCAAATCGGCTGTTCCAATTTTGACGTTTCTCCTCTTTGTTATTCCAGACTCGTTAGAAAAGACTGGTCGCTGAAGGCGTACCAACATAAACGTCAAAACATTGGCAGGGCTGTGCCCGTTACCCGTTACTGAAATTGTATCTTAACACCCCTGCTCAATTTCTGGAACCTTTGATACCAATCGCCTCCAAGAGTCGCTTAAAGGCCACTGCTGGTAGCCCTTTTGTCATTACATCCGCCAACTGTCGTTCCGAAGGAATGTATTTGATCACCATATCGCCTCGTTGAACCAGTTCCCGGATAAAGTTGAATTTGATGTCAACGTGTTTCATACGCCGACTATCTCTCGGCTCTTCTGCCACTCGCATACAGGATTGGTTATCTTCGTAATACACGACTGATTCCTTGATAACGACTCCCAAATCTGCCAGCTATCTACGCATCCATATGCCCTCACAGGTGGCTGTACATAGCGCCACAAACTCGGCCTCCGTCGAAGACAATGCCACTGTTTGTTGCTTACGCGTCAACCAAGCCACTGTACCTCCAAACACCCGCAGAATGTAGCCGCTCATCGATCGCCTGTCGTTGATGTCGTTTCCCCAATCTGCATCAGAGAAAACCACCAGCGCCGCTTCAGAATCCCCGCCTTGAAATTCCAGGCCAACATCGAGAGTTCCCTTAACATACCGAAGTATCCGCTTCAGATAACGCCAGTGCTCGTCAGTAGGGCAACTTTGTAACTGGCTGAACACGTTCAGTGTGCGTATATGTGTATGTGTGTGTGTATGTGCGTTACAAAAAAAAGTCACGCACGTTTCTCAGCCGTCTGTGAGTTCTCTTAGAAGCAAATGAAAGCTACTACATCGTAGTAGAACGCTATTGATTTTTTTTTCGATTGGACGTTTGGTTACCGAGATATCTCTCGAAGAGTACTTATGAGTCATATTTCTAAACTTTTAAAGATTTTTGACCAAGTGTATCATAATAAATATTCCGGCCGTTTGTCAATCGATTTAAGTTCTCTTGGCACCAAATGAAAGCTACAGCATCCTAGTTGATCACCCAGAAATTTTATTTCGATTGAACATTTGGTTACAGAGATATCTTTCGAAGAGTACTTAGGATTTATACAACTAAACTTTTTGAGATGTTTGACCAATTGTATAATAATAAATATCTTAGCCGTCTGTCAACCGATTTCGGTTATCCTTGCACCAAATGAAAGCTACAACATTCTAGTAGAACCCTATACAATTTCATTAGGATTGGACATTTGATTACCGAGATATCTTTCAAAGAGTACTTGGGAGTAAGGTTAACTTTTTGAGAGATTTTGGACCAAGGGTACCATAATAAATATTCCAGCCATCTGTCAACCAATTTGGGTTCTCTAAGCACCAAATGAAAGCTACAATATCCTTGTATAAGGCCCTGAAATTTTATTTCGATTCGACATTTGATTACTGAGATATCTTAGGAAGAGTATTTCAATAAATTCTTTTTTATTATTATATTCACTTGTTATCTTGCATTAGTTTTTCACCAGTCTATGGGAAATTATTTTTCAATAAATTATGCTGATCTCATACAAAGTGTATTCTAGCAGGTTATTGTTTTCAACAAAATTATAATTAACAAATCACAAATACACATGAATTTTATGAAAACTAACAAGATGTTAAATGAAAGCTTTGAATTTATATATTGTGGGAAAAATGCAAGAACCGGACAGCCAAAATAACTCACTCAAATTAATTTACTGATAGAATCTAAGTGCAGAAAGCACATAAATTGAGAACGAGAGAGAGAAAAATCATTCTATGTGCAACAAATGAAACTTAAAAGTTGCATTATTAAATTTCATTCTTCCTGTAATATATTTAGAGTGCAGCATCATAAAAAGCAACCCTGTCAACATAAAATCCAAATACAAGCATAACAATCATGGAACGAACATGGCGCGCGCAGAAAACACACATTTTGTCGTGAAAAATTTCATTTTCATACGTGGTGCTCCGTTGACCGAGTTGCTTGCTGTTTATGAAGGTAAGAAGCCAACATTCTGATTGTACAAACTTTTTCAAACTACACATCCCTTTTGTATTTTCTGTAGAGAATTGCACTACAATGTTGGCCACTTCGCCACCCTCACCAAGGACGATTTCCTGAACGATTTGGGAGCTGCCGGATACAGGTGCGAATGGAAGCTTGCAGTTGCGACTCACATGCTAAAATTCGTAATGAATTAGTGTTAAGTATACAGTTTAATAAAATCAGCTTGGTCGTAAATGGTGTAAAATTTTTATTTATTTACATTTCGAAGCTAATCCCACGTGCAAATCATGTTGTTATTCGTCATAATGAAAACTATGCATTGTACGATTGAAAACCAATAGCGACGCACATTAATTCTATCATGATTGAATCGGCAAAGATTTGATTGCGCTGCACATATTTTCCAAGTGTAAAAGCAACTGGTCTCAATCTAAGTGCAGAACTTTTAAATTTAATATGTTATTTTTTCTGAGTGTAGTTAATGCCAAAACTGATTAACTTAGTAGATATATCATTTTTGTCCTTTTTACACCATAACCATGAATACCAAGTACTTCGGAGCTAATTTATTCGACTGATTAAGAGATATTAGACAAAGTGCATCTCGCTGACTTTCTTATCCATTTGTTAATCGATTCAAGATTATTTGGCAGTTAACAAAAGATACAATATTCTAGAATATGAAAGCTATTTTTTTAACATTCCATATAAGATTCTAGGAGGTGTCTGGCATTTCTGGTAAGTCCATGGTCTGATGCTATTTTGGGAACCAATGCACTAGATGTCAAATCCACAATATTTTTAGAACTTTCGGTCAATCACACAAAATAAATTTGCTTAATACGCATAATACAACAATATGTTTAATAAGTGTAAGAAGGGTTCTGTTCACCATAGGTGGATTAAATCGGGTTTTTAGTTTGAACCTCGGTTTGAACGATGTGCAGATTAGAGGGGGTCAAATTAAAAAGTGTTCAGATTAGATGAGGTCAAACCAACGGGGGTAGACGGTAGTTGGAAAAAGAAAATCTAGCATGAGGTTTGAGATCACAAATTAGAAATAGTTCTAGATTCAGTTTAAATAAGGGCGAAAGTAACATGAGCGAGTTCTCTTCATCGACTCTCTCTTCTTCAAATTAAAGTGACAAGATGCAGGTATGGTTGCACTTTTTGGTCATTAATCCCTAGGTTGCGATGCAATCTAGCGTCTAAGCGTAAAAAAATCGATTGAATTTGCATCTTGTAACTTTAATTTGCAAAAGAGAGAGTCGATGAAGAGAACTCGCTCATGTTACTTTCGCCCTAGGGGCAAGACACTGTGCAAACAAGAGCAACACTGAGAGATTCTGAGTTACTCTTCTTATCGATGATCGACGAAATTTGTTGAAAGACATCCCTAAAACTACAATTTTTGTTCAGCACACGTAACACTTTGCAGTTTGACATTGGTGCCAGATCACACTTTGGCTCAATTATTGGAAATAAGAAAATCTATCACGGAGAGACGAAACTACCCAAAAGTGAGTTCTTTCCACTCAACTTCGGGGTTGCGTGCGTCAAGCCAATTTTGAGTTGATGGAATCGATGTTTTTGTTGGGTTGTTCCCGCTTGCTTCCATGTGAAAAAAATACCTAATTTTAAGTTTTTTTCGCCCAACCGAAAGTTGTATTTACTTAAATTTGAGTACTGTGCTAGAAACTCAGTGTTGGCTTGACGCACGGAACTGCAAAAGTTGGGCTGTTTCTCTCTTCGCTCTCTGACAACAATAGAAAGAGCCTAGGGGCAAGACGCTGTGCAAACGAAAGCAACTTTGAGAAATTCTGAGCTACTCTTTTCATCAATGATCGACGAAATTTGTTGAAAGACATCTCTAAAACTGCTATTTCCATTCAGCACACGCAACACTTTGCAGTTTGATATTGGTGCCAGATCACACTTTGGTAGAAAAGGGAGAAAATCTGAGGAACTGTGAGGAATTCTGAACAACATTTCGTGCACAGATTTTCTCTCGTTAGATCTGTCCTGCCCTGAAAAAGCGCATGAAAAGGGAAATGAAAAAGAACTCAAAATTGAGTTTAAAAGTACCTAATTATTTTGAGTTTTTCAATTTCTCCGTGTAGCATGTAGAATTTCCGTGTGCGGATACCATTTTTACGTAATTTTCAACCAACCCCCGCCAGAACGTCAAACTGGACTATTCCGATCAACTGTGATGTTTATTTATTTGTGGCCAGCGGTTTGACAGAGAGTTGCTTTGGTTTGGATTCGGGTGTTTTGCGTGCGGATGACGGACGCCAGAAGCAGCAGGAGATCGCCGAAGCAGCACTGCCAGGGAAAGGCATAAAAAAGCAGTACGAACACAGCGATTCGCCATTTTAAAAATCCTATCATTGCGGTAAGGAAGTGTAGTGAATAGGAGATTTTTGCAGGATTTTTTCGCGGATTCTCGTGTTGATCGGAGTGTTTGTGCGGTGGAAAAAGGCGACCGTGTTGTAGCGGATTCCGACGCGGATGAAGTGACAGTGATTCGAGTTGGTGTCGGGGAGAAAAATCAATCCGATTGATTGTGGATCTCTAGTAGGCAGTCATGGAAGGGAAGTATTTTCCTCGGTGGTACTTTTCCTAGCAGCAGTAGCACCAGTGCCAAACATATACAGAAGAGCGCAGTGTATTGAAATAGGGCATGGCATCGTTATGCTCCTACATTGACCGGGTTGTGGCGGCGGTGGTGTAGAAGGAAGCGGGAAGAAAATTAAATCATTAATGCACAACAGTGTTCCTTGTCCGCTTTGGTCGAGTTTCGATTCTGCCTTGGAACGACCTTTTCACTGGATCCAGAAGTGGACTGAAGTTTATAAACAATAACAGTTTTGTTGTTTGCAACATTGAGCTGATGGTGTAACAAACAAGCGCTTCAAGAGTGTTTTGAGGGGAAAAAGTGAAATTCTTTTTGCGGAGAAAGCATTTTCTGAGGTTCTGCTCACATAAGCCGTGTGTTGTGCTAGTTCAGCGCTGCAAGAGGTCGTTTCCTGCTCCGAGCTGTTGTTTAATGTGTGTTGTTACTCAATGACAAAGTGAGCCCAACAGTAGTCGGAGAATCCGTCAGCATCAGGAAGTGAGTGTGGTATTTCAATAACTGGATCTTGTGGTGGAACGGCGTCGAATCAGCAAAAGGCCTCAAAGTGGATACCAAAAGCAACCTGGGTTTAACCCAGGACTTTGAGAGGATGGTGGGCCTCTCGGGCGGTGCGCACCTCTACGGGGCGGGCATGCCACCGACACAGGAGAGTAAGTACTTTTTATTCATTGGTAATCTTGAGATTGCTCACGATTTTAAGGGTAAGAGACGTAAGCTTATTACATAGGAGTATTTGTGACCAGTATGATTCATCATTATCAAACGATTATTTTGGAATACCGAGTTGCCGACATTAATAATGTGTGACAAAAGGATACTACATAGGGAATATAACGGCTTCGGCAGTTTCTTAATATATTATATCTCATTTTCGTCGGCATAACCAACCATGCAGTGGTATATTGCCGTGAATCGCAATATGAGTCCCATGTTTGATGGATTTCCTATGCACATGTAAAAAAATAGACTCAATCGGTTAATGGCTTTCATGGACAGTTAATTGGTTAACCCTTTCCTTTCCACGACTTTGAACGACTATATCTATACCAAAATAGCGTTTCCGAAAAAAGTGCTTGAACGAAAGTTATTGCAAATTGGCTAAATTTTTCGAAATCAATGAAAAAAAAATGGTTATAAATCAATAGGTTTTTGATTGTTTATCAATAGTTCCATTATTGAAACAAGTAGTTAGTAGTTGGGTTAACCTTATTCTAAAAATTATTGCATCATAATGTAACTAAGTTTGTCCCGAGTTCGTCAAAAATCAATGGTGCTCTAGAGCAACCATGGGAAGTAGAGGGTTAAGAAACTGCCGAAGAAATTTGTTCCATAACTTATTCGTTCATTATTCATGTTTTATTTCATATTTGTAATCACGGCAGAAAAGCTGAAGTTTGTGTCTTTGTTTCACAGCACGTGGAGCTTCGTGGTCACAGTGTTCATATAGTGAAGCACTATAAAATAGAACATGTTATAGTGGAACGCTACAAAATGCATAATATCAATACTGCCCCCACTCGCATAACAGTCACATCTTTGCTGGGATTCCTATTCATATGGGACAGTTATGCGAGTGGGGGCAGAATAGGACTTCGCATTTGGATATTACAACAGAGAACATATATTTTGCCCAGTTACCCTTAGGGTTTACGGTCGAATTTACGAGTTATAGTGGAAAATCTGAAAGAAAAGGCGTTGTAACGTCACGGTAGAATGTGTCTCATAAGTGTTGTTGGTCCATCAGTCAATCCTGTAATCGTATTAATAGAGACGAACCAGCCAAGGGCTGAAAGTCTCTTTAATAAAGACAAATCAATCAATCAATAATCGTATTTTCTATAGCAGGTTGCATTTTGTTCGCAGCGTTAGTTATTTTCATAGCTTGCGTTATGTCTAGAAGTTTTTAATCCTAAGAGGGCATCTTGAATCGGATTTTAATATGAGACATGTCTGCATGTCCCTGTTAGGGACAGGCCTACACATGTCTTCTAATTAATCATTGCCCGAAAAATTGCCTCCATATTTTTTTTTTGTTCAGATGAGCCATTTACGTGCCTTACCGATCAGGCTAAGGCCAGGGTGGCCGCTGCTGTACATAGTAGCCGTCTCCATTCCACTCGGTCTATGGCTGTTTGTCTCCAGTTCCGCACTCTGCGTAGGGTCCGCAGATCGTCTTCCACTTGGTCGACCCACCTAACTCGCTGCGCTCCACGTCTTCTTGTACCGGTCGGATGACTCTCGAGAACCATTTTAGTCGGGTTGCTATCCGACATCCTGATGACGTGACCCGTCTACCGTATCCTCCCGATTTTCGCGGTATGGACGATGGTTGGTTCTTTTAGCAGCTGATGCAGCTCGTGGTTCATTCGCCTTCTCCAAGTCCCGTCTTCCATCTGCACTCCGCCGTAGATGGTACGCAACACCTTCCGTTTGAAAACTCCAAGGGCGCATTGGCTTTCTGCACGTAGAGTCCATGTTTCGTGCCCATAGAGGACTACCGGTCCAATCAGCGTTTTGTAGATAGTTAGCTTCGTGTTACGGCGAACTTTATTCGATCGTAGAGTTCTGCGGAGTCCAAATTAAGCACGATTTCCTGCCACAATGCGCCTCTGAATTTCTCAGCTGGTGTCGTTGTCGGCGGTCACCAGTGAGCCCAAGTACACAAATTCTTCAACCGCCTCGATATCATCACCGTCGATAGAAATTCGGGGTGGCGGGCGTAGTGATTCCTCCCTGACGCCCTTTGCCATCATGTATCAGGCCAAACATGTCTAAAGGTCCTATCTGCAGAAGAGAGGCTCTCTTTGGTTTCCCTCTCTTTCGTTAATATCTCAGCTGTTTATTTGTATTATGATTGTCTCCTTGCATTGAACGATGGTCAAAACAATCGTCTTTTGATTTGTACTGCAAAAATAGTTGAAAAATGTATTATTACATTGCAATAATTGAAAGAGAAAGTGAACAAAGAGAGCCTCTCAATGCAGATAGGACCTATTGAAATGTTTGGCCTGGTATTTTCTCTTCGACACATTAACGACTAATCCGATTCGCCTGCTTCATTATTTATGTACGTTTCCGCCATTGTCTCAAATTTACGAGCTACAATATCAATATCATCAGCGAAATCAAGCAGCTGAACAGACTTCGTGAAAATCGTCCCACTCGTGTTTATCCCCCCTCTCTTTATTACACCCTCTAATGCAATGTTGAACAGCAAGCTCGAAAGACCATCACCTCGCCGTAACCCTCTGCGAGGTTCGAAGGGACTCGAAGGTGTACCTGATAATCGAACTTCACACATCACTCGATCCATCGTCGCCTTGATCAATCGTATCAGTTTATCCGAGAATCCGTAATCGTGCATAATCTGCCATAGCTGTTCTCGATCGATTGTATCATACGCCGACTTGAAATCGATGAACAAGTGATGTGTGGGCACGTTGTATTCGCAACATTTCTGCAACACTTCGCGGATGACGAACATCTGGTCCGTTGTAGCGCGTTCATCCATGAATGGATCACTAAAATAACTAAAACGGCCGCTATGAAATGAACAGATAGCGCCACTGTAGCCTTGTGTGTTTGACATAACTCCACTGCTGTCACAATGTTAATGTCCATATACGGTGGCGCCTTTATTTACATGCGGCGAACGAAAGAAAAGTTTACTTCATTGATCCATTGCTCCACGAACTTTCTTGCAATCGGTAATAGACAGTGGCATCAAGTGTAGTAGTGTAGAATTGGGTTGTTTAGTGAATAAAATATTGCTATTTTCTACAGCCTAATCGAAAGAACTAATTTTTCTGAGCATAACGTGATTTTATTGGATTCCAATACCTTTGTTTTGATGGTTAAATTAACAAAACAATTTTGATTTTCGTGGATAGAATGACAGTTCAATCGATAAAGTGACAGTTCGACCCGAACAAAAAAAATTCCCCATACAAACTTGAAATGCATTTTAAAAATAGTTTCTGAACTCCAAAAATTATGAAATTTTGGATTTCGAATAATTTTTGGGCGGAAAATCCGATTATGAAATAATCCGGATACCCCTAAAGAACCCAATTAGCTTTAGTTAAAATACACAGAAATAAAAACCAAAAAAAAAAAAGACAGTGGCATAAAATTTGAGAGAGTATCTTGTAGGCAGCGCTCAGTAGTGTGATCGCGCGTTAGTTCCCGCAATCCAACTTGTCGCCCTTTTTGTAGATGGGACACACGATATCTTCCATCCATTCCTCCGGTAATACTTCCTCCTACCAAATCTTGGTAATGATCCTGTGTAGTGCTCTCACCAGTGCTTCTCCACCGTATTTTAGAAGCTCTCTTGGTAGTTGATCTGCTCCAGCGGCTTTGATGTTTTTCAACCGGCCAACCTCCTCCTCAATCTCTTGAAGGTCAGGAGCCGGAAGTCTTTCGTCCTGTGCACATACTCCTAGATCTGTTACCACCCCAGCTAACACAAAGTCTTATATGATGTTGCATAGGATGCAGGAGTGGTCGTCATTGATTGACATGAAGCATTTCCCTTGCACGGCACTACACTTCGTGTTGGGAAGAATTTCGGACCTTCTATTAGAATCGCACGGTTGATGTTGTGGTGCCGAGTTCTTAAGCTGGGAGTAAGATTTATTATGTAAAAATGGCCTGAGTATAAGAAATGCATAATTACTTACAAAGTGGTATCCTCAGTTAGCTCTATCCCAACAATCTTAGAAGTAATAATCCAATTTATCGTCCACAGGACTAAATGTATGCCTATATAGGGTAATAATTCATTATTCTTAATTTTGGACCCCAATAAATGCTCATAAACTTACAAAGGAAATTTAGAGATCACACGCAGACACAATCCTAGCAATATCCGAAACAATCAGATCGCGGTAACCTGTACGGGAACAATACTAGGGTAATTTGGGATTTTTCTGTATTTAACAGACTACAAACAACTTACAGTGCAACAAACTGAGCAATCTCGTTAAATTAACTAAATATAATCTACGAATTCAACTTTAATTCAAAGTAATAAATTTGGATCAAACGACTACTGCTTCACACATGACTTGCAAGTTCACATCACATCTACCTATTCTATCCGTCATCCTGACATTCGTTACGCTTTGGGTCTTACGCCTTGTCGCTGTCAATTTGTACGCATAGAGTCCGATCGGGGGGTATCGAAGGTCGATTCAGTATTCGAAATTTCCGTGCTGCCAGAGTCGGCAACATCCCCCGACCCGTAACGCACCTGTGACCTCTCTGTTACCTCTGCGTTACTATCGTCTTGCACCTGGAGCACTGCCAACTTGGTCACCGGGCGCCGAAACAACCCCCCAGCTGTCTGGACCATGGCTTGACGAATTCGCCCATCAGTTCCGGGAATTGCCGCTGTTACCCGACCTCTCATCCATCCGTTGCGTAGACCTTCATCAACGATTAGGACAAGATCGTTCACCTTGAGACTATCTGCTTCACTGAACCATTTACTTCTGATGGCAATCGTCGGAAGATATTCGGTAATCCATCGCCGCCAGAAGTGATCCACGAGCTGTCTGGCCAAGCTCCAGTTCGTGCGAGTGGCCTTTGCTGGCTCGGCCAACTTAGTAGGTGGTTGGACGACTCCACTAGAGCTTAGCAAGATAAAGTGGTTTGGAGTCAGGGCTTCTTGGTTGGCGCTCTCCAGAGGAATGGAAGTAAGCGGTCTAGAGTTAACTATAGATTCTGCTTCCGATATAACCGTCAGTAGGGTCTCATCGTCAGGATTCCGATTGCTGCACAATGAGCCAAGTGCCACCTTCACAGACCTCACAAGTCACTCCCAAACGCCACCAAAGTGTGGTGCGGACGGAGGGTTAAATTTCCATTTTGTGTTCGAGTTGGTAAACGTTTCGGCCAGTTGTTGATCGATCGCTTTAATCTGATCTCGCAACTCTCGACTAGCCCCTTGAAAGTTTGTACCATTATCTGAGTGGATTTCGATTGGTGACCCACGACGCGCTACAAATCGACGAACCGCCATCTTGCATGACTCCGTGGAGAGTGAGTGAACGACTTCCAGGTGTACGGCTCTCACTGTTAGGCACGTAAATAATGCCACCCACCGTTTTACACAGCTGCGTCCAATCCGGACCTGGATCGGCCCGAAGTAGTCGAGCCCGACGTAGGAGAACGGCCGCGCCATGGCCGCTAAACGTGACTCCGGAAGGGGAGCCATTCTAGGAGTTACTGGAACTGCTTTGGTAATCTTGCAGTTCTGGCACTTCTTAATAACCTGCCGTATTACCGTGCGGAGACTCGAGATATGGAACCGCTGACGAGCTTCATTGAGTACTGTCGCGTGATTGGCGTGTAGGTACCGGCGGTGATACCAGTCGATGATCAACTCGGTGAGATGGTGGTGGCGTGGTAGAATCACCGGAAACTTGAAGTCGTACGTGACGTATGGAACTGCACCTATACGACTGTCCACTCGCATCACGCCATTCTCGTCCAAGAACGGCGACAGCTTGTAGACTGGACTACTCTTTTCGATATGCCTCTTCGGGTTCTTATTTGCTTGTTTGAGTCCAGCTCCTGGTTGTTGGCAAACGCAATCACATCTTCTTCTGGCAGCCATAAAAGGCCCAAAACTCGTTCCACTTCGCACTCCGAATCGATGCTGATGACTTTCGGCTGTACTCCCTTGGGTTCCCCGACCCGTTTCAAGAGGGTGTCCGAGTTAGAGTGCCAATTCCGGATACAGAAACCTCCACGAGCGTGTACTTCCTTCACTTCAAGTGCGACCTTGACCGCTTCCTCTTCTGTGTCGAAGCTGTCGAGGTAATCGTCGACATAGTGCTTCTCTTCGATCGCTTTTGCTGCCTCCGGGAATTCTCCTTCGTGTTCTTTCGCATTAAGATTTTTAATGTATTGGGCCTGACAGGGAGAGCAAGTAGCCCCAAACGTACCGACATCCATCACAAAGGTCTTGACAGGTTTCGTTGGATGTTCCCTGTAGAGGAACCGTTGGCTGTGTACATCTTCTTGGCGAATTCGGAACTGGTGGAACATTTGCTTTAGATCCCCGCAAACAGCTACCGGCCGTTCGCGAAATCTGCAGAGCACCGAAGCAAGAGGTGTCAGCAAGTCTGGACCCTTAAGGACAAGGTATTTGGAGTACATAGCTCAAAATTTCTAGAGCACCGTTTTTTAGAACCGTTGAACGGATTTGGATGAAAATGCATCACGCTAATTGTTCAGTGGTTGTCAACAGCGTGATGCATTTTAATCCAAATCCGTTCAATGGTTCTAAAAAACGGTGCTCTAGAAATTTTGAGCAATGTACTCCAAATACCTTGTCCTTAAGGAGCATGGAGTTGAAAGAAACGCCACCTACTTTCGCCGCAGCATCCCTAACGAGCCTTATTTTGCCCGGCTTCTTCGGATTTCTCACGGCGCCTAAAGGCAAATACCACACCTTGCGAGGGTCAGTAGATCTACTTTCCTGCTGCGTCACTTCATGGATATAGTTGTTCTCCAAATACTCGCCGATCTGTCGCTGTACACTTAACTGCAACTCCGGGTCCTTCTTCATCCTTCGCTCGAAACATTCCAGACGCCTCATTGCCATGGGAAAACTGTTCGGAAACTCCACATGGTCATAACGCCACAAAAGACCAGTCTCAAACCTATTTGAAACGCGTTTTGTTGTCTCCTCTAGAATCCGTCGAGCACGCTTGTGCTCCTCTGATTCTGGCCCCTTGTCGGCCGAAACACCGACGCTTTCGATAGAGAAATGCTGCTGGACGAGATTGTGGAGATCTTGATCCACCTGGTATTCTTGTCGGCACTCGCACACGTGCAGCGTGAAGTTGGTTGCCTTCTCTCCTTCAGCAGTGTAACCATAGACCGACCAGCCGAGCCGAGTCTTGCTGGCAAGGGGGTCGCCTAGTTGACCCTCGCGCAAACTCAGCGTTGCAGTCAAGCTGGCGTTGTTTGAACCGATCAAGATGCCAGGCACGGCTGCCTCATAGCTGGTGACCGGGAGACCCCGAAGGTACGTGTATTTCCGGGCCAAATCTCCATAGTTCAGCGTTTGTTTCGGAAGATTGAGGCTAGACACCGTTCTTGCATCATGCAGCGAAAATAGTTCGTTCTTGCCTTCTCCGGATATCTCCAGACGAATACGTTGGGACTTCGGTTCCTGTCGAGTCACGTTGCTTGTCCAAGTTAGGCAAAGGGGAATTGGTTCGCCGTCATCAATGCCTAATCGTTCTGCAATCGATTGTTCGACCAGAGTCATGTCCGATCCATCGTCCAAAAACGCATAAGTTTGTACCGACTTCCCTTTCCACGACAGCTTAACGGGAACGATCCGAAACAGTGTAGACTTCTTAGTGGCACGGTGTGCATTCAGCCCTCCGCCAGAATTATCGCTCTGCTTTGTCGTGTTCTGACCTTCCTTGCCCGATGGACGTTGCTTCTGAGCGCTGGAGTGTAGCAGCTGATGGTGCCGCTGCTGACAACCTTCTACACCGCAAACAGTTTGTATCTTGCAAGGACGCCGTCCGTGTTTCCCTAGACACGTACGACAAAGGGAATGATCTTGAATGGTCTTCCAGCGGCTGTTCACATCCCACCTTTTGAATGTTGCACAATCTTTCACCTTGTGATTACGACCGTCGCACGCCAGGCACAGCACCTCTTTGACCTCCGACTTCCTCGGTTCCTCTTCTTGACAATGTTGCTTTGTGGTTGGTTCACTGGCCGCGTGAGCGTTGAGGAAATTCTTGTCTCTGCCACGCTCTCCTCGTCCCGATCGAGGTTGCTTGGAATCCGTAGTAACTGTGACGTCCGAGGCGGCTGCCACTAGCATGGACATGAACCCAGCAAACGTACGTAGATCGGCCGTTGCTAGCTGCTGTTTGTAGAGCGCCCAGTTCAAACGTAGCTGCGCGGGAATTTTGTCCACCAATTCTCGCAGTAAAACTGGGTTACACATGTGTGCCATTTGCCCAGTTGCCTCGATGTGGTCGCACAGGTTTTGAACCGCCATGCCGAAAGTGATTAACGTTTCCAACCTGTCTGCTCTTGGTGCTGGAGTCTCACGAACTTTGTCCAACAATGTCTGGATTATTAGCTCCGGTCTACCGTACAGCATGTACAACGTGGACATGACATGAGGGACACACGCCGGAAGGAGTAAGCGGCTCTTCACCGCCTCGAACGCTTTGCCCTGTAGCGCACGTTGTAGCCGAGCCAAATTTTCCACATTGGAATACCCACAGGCGGCCGTCGAATTGGTGTACGCACTGAAAAACAGCGGCCAATCCTCAGGATCCCCTCGAAACGGCGGAAGATCTCTCGGCATGACTTGCCTCGCCAACAGTTGTTGCTGCGTTGGACCCACCGGGCACGGGAAGCTTGACGGAAGAGCTGAACTCGCTGGATAATACCCACCCACGGGAGCTTGCGATACGATGGGATTTTGGTTCAATCTAGGTGCACTTGCGTTCACTGAAAACCCCCCATAAACCGATGGTTGCGGAATCGATACTGTTGGAATCGTCGGACAGGCCGTTACCACGTTTGTCATGTTCGCATTCCTCAAATCCATCGAGGAAACCTGAGTGCTAATAGGAAACGCACTGATTTGTCGAGAGTGATCCCCCCCAGGTGGCGAATATCCGTACAAAGGAATAGATGGCGTTGTAGAACACTGACCTGAAGAAACCGGGCCTGTGGAAACTCTCGACATGGCACTAGGGACCCCAAACATCAGGGATGAGAAAGACGGATCGAATACATACTGATTTGCAGAACCCGCCGTCGTTGGTGTGGAGCTGTTGTTGAATACGGGTGTGACCGGTGTTGTCACCTGTGGCCCCGTGCTCACTGGTGTGATTGACAGATTGTCCATCTCGTCGATCATCCGTCCCAGCCAGCCTCCGACATTGCCGACCCCGACCGCGGCGGACTGTTCATTGAAGCTGTTCGATGCCGCCCCACTGATGACACCTTGCAGCGCATTATTCGCTAGTTGACTGAGCATTGCCTTCTTCCTCTCCAGTTCCTTCTTGTGGCTCTCTTCCAACTGCTGCTCGAGGAATGCTCGATGTTCCTGCACCCATTGCAGACTCGCTCTTGCCTGCTCTGTCAGCAAAGGTTGGCCGTAATTAGTCGTAGTAGTTGAAATCATCGTTGCCGGAACCCGACCGTAGGGCCCAGCCACAGCGGGCGGCGCCAATCCAGGAGGCACAGTCGACGATGTCGTTGAAAATGCGGCTGTTCCAGCTAGCGTAAACCCAGAGTTGGTTGCGATCGTTACAACTGAGGAGTTCGGTGCTGCGGCTAACGGTGGATCGGTAGTCATAGTGGAGGAAACGTTGACGTTAGTAGCTGGGAATACAAGATCACTTCCAGACAGCTCGCCGATCCGAGTCGATGACGGCAAAGCCGCACACCGTGCGCACATCCAGCTTTCGTTAGCTATCGCTGACGTCACTCCCACGCATTGGTAGTGATACCATTCTTGGCACACTGCGCAGAAGACCATGTCGTCCACGTTATTCGACCTCTGGCAGAGCTTGCAGTCGAACCGATCCGTTTCAGGCATCCTTACCTTCACTATTCGAAGCACTTTCTTAAGCTTTGTTGGGAAGAATTTCGGACCTTCTATTAGAATCGCACGGTTGATGTTGTGGTGCCGAGTTCTTAAGCTGGGAGTAAGATTTATTATGTAAAAATGGCCTGAGTATAAGAAATGCATAATTACTTACAAAGTGGTATCCTCAGTTAGCTCTATCCCAACAATCTTAGAAGTAATAATCCAATTTATCGTCCACAGGACTAAATGTATGCCTATATAGGGTAATAATTCATTATTCTTAATTTTGGACCCCAATAAATGCTCATAAACTTACAAAGGAAATTTAGAGATCACACGCAGACACAATCCTAGCAATATCCGAAACAATCAGATCGCGGTAACCTGTACGGGAACAATACTAGGGTAATTTGGGATTTTTCTGTATTTAACAGACTACAAACAACTTACAGTGCAACAAACTGAGCAATCTCGTTAAATTAACTAAATATAATCTACGAATTCAACTTTAATTCAAAGTAATAAATTTGGATCAAACGACTACTGCTTCACACATGACTTGCAAGTTCACATCACATCTACCTATTCTATCCGTCATCCTGACATTCGTTACGCTTTGGGTCTTACGCCTTGTCGCTGTCAATTTGTACGCATAGAGTCCGATCGGGGGGTATCGAAGGTCGATTCAGTATTCGAAATTTCCGTGCTGCCAGAGTCGGCAACACTTCGGATGAAGTGCACTACCGTACTGGAATTTGTTCTCCAGATTTCAAAGAGTGCAAGTAGCCCCTTTTTGAAGAACCATATTCTTTGATTAAAAATTGCCGGACAATGGCATAACAAGTGTTCCGAGTCTTCCTTTTCTTGTGGATGCTATTATGCAGGAATATTACACACACTAAAGACTAGAACCAAAACAAACCATGTAAATAGGCAGATAACTGACAATACTAACACTAACGACAATGACACCCAATAGGAAATTTCAACCCACAGAACTTGTATCCAATATTTAAACAGATTTCTGACTAGAATTAAATTGACGGTTTAAATTAGAATAGTATAGTGACGAAAAGAGTAGTGTTCCGCCATACCAAACTTCCTAGTTTTTCGTGATAAAAATAGTTAGTAGTGTCTTAAATGTTATGTAAAATTGCTTGTTTTGACCATTGTTTGTTAAATTGTAGGAAATTGATGAAGTCCGTCCAAAATTTGACTACATTCTATGTGCATTCCATACCACCAGACGAAGAACGATTTTTTCTGTAAGTTTTGTGTTCACCTTTGTAGTTTTCCCTGTTCAATTTAATATGTAATACGTCCAATTTTTGAATAGAACCCTTGAGAAAGATGGCATAGACCATTGAAACGTCGGGCATAGAAAACATATGTCGTTTTGATTGCACACCGAAGACTGCAAGGCCAAAAAGTCTTCCTTTTCTGTGTTGCAAAAACGACACAGATCATTTTGAAGTTTTCCGGTAGGCTTCAAATGATATCGGCAATGACCTGTCATAAGGCCAGTATACATACTAATATCTTTCTTGTAGAGTTTCAATATTTTGCGAGTCATTTTATCGTTTGGATTAATGAAACGTTTCGCCTGCCTCGCTATTGAAGTGTTTTTCCAATTGGCATCCACTTTTAATAATTTCCATACCTTCAGCTCCATTTTAAGAGATGCAGTAGAAGGCCCACAAAAGGGTTCTGGTCCTATAAATTGGTGTGACGATCCGAGCCTAGCTAACATATCTGCTCTTTCGTTACCTTCAATTCCGCAGTGACCAGGAACCCAATATAGAATCTTGTGTCGGACGGGCGGTTCGGGGTTTTAAAAAAAGATAAAACTTATTTAACTTTTAATTCAAAGATTATTAATGATCTATTCACTGATTCTTCTTGTATTTTGATTAAGTAATTAATTATATTGTATACTGATGGGACACCAACGGTAACGAACCGGCGCGACACTTGATAATATGAAACTGAACAGCGGACACAGTCCGCGAATTGGTTTTGTTACTCTTAACTGCTGACTATGCGTTTCCGGCGGTAGAGGCTCAAAGTTGATGACGTTGCGTGCCACGTCGTAGCAGCTCGGAACGATCTTGCTGACGGGGCGCTCGATGTTTTTCTTGTGGTGGATGGTTCATGTCGTAACTATAGATTGACTTGATTACAACAAGACAGTTTTTGAAGTGATTGGACACATTCCCAAACATGTTTAGATGTACATGTCGCCGAATTTAGAGCTTTCAGCAACACAACACATTCCAGAATTGCTTGAATTTCAGCTTGAAAAACAGTTGGCCACTTGCCCATCGGATTCGATAGATTTACACCTGGGCCAGTCACTCCTGCTCCAATTTGATCGTTCAATCTTGAACCATCTGTATAGAAAACTATTGATCCGGATCGAAGGTTCGGTCCACCCGATCTCCATAGTTCACGTTCAACGTTAATCACTTGATATGGACGATGAAAATTGTATTTTTCGCCATCCAATCTTCATTATTCAAAATCAAGCGATTAACATTAAATGTTCTCAGAATGCTGAGATGACCTACACGATCACCAGCCAAGAGGTTCACAGATCTTTCAATCCTTAGAGCACTCTTTTAAGCTTCTAATTGCACAAATTGATGTAATGGAAGCAAAAGAAGCAAAGCATCCAGTGCTTTCGACGGCGTACTCCTCATTGCACCAGTAATGGATCACTAAAATAACTAAAACGGCCGCTATGAAATGAACAGATAGCGCCACCGTAGCCTTGTGTGTTTGACGTAACTCGACTGCTGTCACTGTGTTACCGTCCATATACGGTGGCGCTTTTGTTTCGATGCGGTGGGTAGCGGAAAAGTCGGCTTCAATGATCCATTGAAAAAATTTCTTATCTCTGTAGCATTTCTAGCTTCTTTTGTGCACCTTTTTCCCTAGTCTTAGGCTACCATACCAATAAAGCGTAGGTAATCATGGGTCTCACAATTGCCAAATAAATCCATCGGATCATTTTTGGCTTAAGTCCCCATTGTCTACCAAAATATCTTTTACTTATCGATTGAGCATTTGTCGCTTTTTAATTGCATGCTCCAAATGATTATTCCAGTTTAGTTTGCTGTCAAGTAATACGCCTAGATATTTGAAATAGTTCGTTTCAATCTTAGAGTTCCAATAGGCTCCTAAAGTCCTATCGGGATTCTTGTTTTAAACCACAATATATGGTTCAAGAGTACATATTTACTCATTTTTTGACGTTTTTATTATCATAGTTGAAAATATATAATTTTTATTTTTTTAGCCTTTTGTCTCGTCCGTAGCTTATAACACATACTTTGAGTGATTTTTTTTCACCGTGTATGTCAGGTAGGAACATTTTTGAATTCCCAGTGCGAAAAATGTCGAGCTCAGTCACACAAGGTTGACCTCAAATGTCAAAGTAGAACTATTTACCATTTTACTTATTTCGAATTTTCTCATTATTCCTTTGTTTTTCAAGTTCGAGTAAAGTACAATTCCGATTAGAATACCATGCTTGATCGTATTATTCAATATAAGCAAAATTTCGTCTTTAATTTTAGGACCCTATTGAGTAGTTTCTCTTTCGTGTAAATGGTACGATAGTAGTTTTAGAAGGATTTATATTTAGTCCTTCCCTATTGCACCATAAAGAGACTAAATTTAAAGCACTTTGCATTCTGCAGGTGATGATAGAATCATATTTACCACGAACTAGTATGACTATATAATCAGCGAAGCCAATTACCTCGAATCCTTGAGATTCCAAATTTTTGAGAAGATCATCAACTATTAATGACCACAGTAGAGGTGATAGCCCGCCTCCCTGTGGACACCCTTTTACTGCTCTAGCACTGATGGAGGAGCTTCCAAGGTTTGCCGATATTTCTCTGTTTGATAACATTTCACTAATCCAATCAATAATGCAATTGTCGAGGTTACGTTTCTTTATTGCAGAGATAACATTGAATTATGAGATGAATTGTCAAATGCTTCTTCAATGTCAAGGAAAGCTGCAAGTGAAATTTCTTTTGATCCCAAAGACCTTTCTAATTTTGTAACAACTGCATGTAGTGCTGTTACTGATGATTTGCCTTCCTGATACGCAAACTGAAATTTGCTTAAAGGAATTTTGGCTGTATATGATGATTTATTATGTTCGTCAATATTTTTTTCCATCGTTTTCAGTAAAACTGACGATAAGCTAATCGGCCTGAAGGATTTTGGTGATGTCCTATCCTTTTTATTAGCCTTCGGGATAAAAGTAACCCTAACTTTTCGCCACTCTTCTGGAATATAGCGTAATGATAAACTTGCTTGAAATAGTTCCGTCAAAATGGGTATTAATATCGCCTTTCCCTTCTGCAGTAGTACAGGATAAATTCCGTTTATTTAAAGGAGATTTAAAGGGATCAAAGGTGCTAATCGCCCATTCAACTTTCTTTTCAGTAAAAATTTGTTTGGCCAAAGCACGCGCATCTGTCCTGGACCTTTCTAACACAGTTGAATCATTTGTTACGTTATGATTCTTAGTCCTGGTTTCACAGTTACCAGTTCTTGATGCAGATGTACTTTGGTCTTCATATGAATTGATATTAGAACAAGGGAATTGCGTCTTCATCATCAATTCCAATGTTTCATTAGCCGAAGTTGTGAAAGAACCATCTTCTTTCTTCAATGTTCCTAAGCCATTGGAATGATCTTTAGCAAGGATTTTTTGCAACCTTGCGGTTGCAGGAGTATTTTCAATGTTTTCACACGCATGCCTCCAGTGTATCCTTTTTGATCTCCTTATTTCTTTATTGTGGGGGTTGTGTGCTAGTAGTGGACCCTGCGCCTGTTGAGGACCCCTACAGAAAAACCTAAATATGAATACCCAAAGCAACTGATTCCAGGCAACTTCCACCGGGGGAACATCAACATCAATTACATTGCTACACAGTAGTTCCTGACAAACAAATTGCCCAGTGGCTACAAAAATCGGTTATATTAACTATTTAATGAATGTAAACACTCAAAAGGGTCCACTATACGCACACTCAGGAGGGTCCACTATAGGCAACATCGACGGCGAGGCAGATAACATGGAAATCAAATGGAGGGTCCACTATAGGCGCCAAGATATTTGTAAATAATCCTATAGTGGGCCGGGACCCCGGTGGGGTCCATTATAGGCAACGTCGATGCATACTTTGAAATGTGTGTTTCACTGGAATAACACATGTTTACAAAATAAAACGAAAGTCGTAAACTTCTGTCAACGACCAAAATTTTTGAAGCACAATTTAGCACTGATTTCGAAACCGTGCTTCAAAAAAATTTAAGTAGAGCAGTTTTTGAATTTTAGCTCAATATCGAGGTTTAAAACTTTTAAAAATATTTAATTTTTTAAAATTCAAATATCTTGCGTTTTGTTCAGCCAATTTCAAATCTTTTTCCATAAATTACAAGCTGAATACAATACCATTCGATCATCTGAATGCAGGTTTTGCGTCAGATTGATGAAATTCAAGATATTGGCGAGTTTTAGGGACGATCTCCTTAAATTTTAGCCAAATTTCCAAAAATATATGAAGAAATGTATTTTTTAGAATAAGAAAAAAACAATCTAAAAATTCTCTCTAACGTTTATTTGACATATCATATGTGGGCGAGTTACAGTAAAAAATTCAGCTCATTCGGAGCATTGACTATGGAGAATGAGATGTGTGAAGTGAGCGACGTTGTTTAAAAATAGAACAAAAATCGATTTAAAATCATCAACCTTGTATGAAAAGTCGAAAAAATTTCCGCTCTACTGGAATTTTTTTCCTTCGCGTTTTCGAACTCAGGGCATGATTCTACACCAAAAATGATCATCAGCTTACCGAGTTCAAAAATGCTGTAAACTAGTGTAATCAATTAATACTGTATGTGTGACGGTCTTAACATAAAGAGGGGACATGCTACTTTGTATAAAATTTCACTTTGGGACAAAACAGTGAGGTAACATTCCTAAAAAGACGCAGAAGTAGATTTCGATGGCTTAGGGGGTCCACTACTAGCACCCAAACCCTAGGTAGTGAGGGACTCTTTGTACTGGGCCCACTGTTGTGTTCGCTTAGCCCATTTGAAAAGCTTTCTGGTCTTTTTACGAAGTTTTTGTAACTTGTTGTTCCACCACGGCACATCTCTACTTGTAGATCGTTCTTAGTGGCGCAACTTTAATTAAAAGCATATCTAATAATATTTGAAATTTGTTTAGAACTTTCTTCAAGTTCTTCACAAGTATTTGTATTAATTGCTAACGTGTTTGGCAAACACTGTTTGCTTTTGCCGCTAGCTGTGTATTATACAACTCCCAGTTTGTTTTTCTGGGATCTGTAATGGTTTGTATGAGTTGTTGCCCAGCCTCAAATTCAAACAATATCTGCTTGTGATCAGACAAAGATATTTCGTCTGATACATGCCAATTTTTGATTTTACCTGAGATAGTTGGACTACATAGCGTTAAGTCGAGAACTTCCTCTCTAATTGCATTTATAAATGTTGAGACATCACCTCTATTGCATGTATCAATTTCTTTTTTTGTAATATATTCTAGAAGGCACTCACCTTTACTATTGATGTCCTTACTGGTCCATACAGTATGACGAGCGTTTGCGTCGCATCCAATTATAAATGCTTTATTTTGCGTTTTGCAGTACTTGACAAACGCCGCGACTTCAGGGGGTGGAACTTCTCCCAAGTCTCCTGGAAAATATGATGATGCCACACATATTTCAGTTTTCCCGTGAGTTGTTGGCACCTTTAGCACTACTGCGACGATGTCCTTTGTTATAAATTCTGTAATTGGAATTATTTTTACTTTTCCAATTACTAAAATTGCAGTTCTTGGTATTGCCTGCCCTTCATCGTAAATCATCTTAGGGGCTGTTCATAAACCGCGTAGACTTTTTGGGGGGAGGGGGGGCCTGGCCAAAGTCTACGCTTAATACAAATTTCAAAATTTTTGTATGGACAAAAGTCTACGAGGGGGGAGGGGCGGGGTTCTGAGATGACCAAATTTTGGTCTACGTGTTTTCTGAACAGCCCCTTACCAGAATTTGTAGGAATGCCTAGAACCTTTTACAAAGTATGGCAGTTGCTCCCTTTGCATGGTGAAGGTTCAATTTTATTTTGTTAGTGTTGAATTTGGGGGTTTCCACCGCTTTCCTGGAGATTTAACTCTGCCCCAACCCAAAGTTGGTTACACGGTTCCCTTTATTTGATCCTTTGATTTTCAGGTTTCTGTATCCTAGTGCTTTATCTTTATTTGTCGACGTGTTATTATTCTCCAATCCGTCGACTGTACTTGTAGTGTAGCCAGAGCTTTTGATGTTTGTTTTTGTGCTCTTAATACCACTCGGACCTGGGATTTGTTCAAATTGATCTATGATCATCTTACTATCACCAGGGCTTTTGTGGGTCTTTACTCTTTAGAGTATCACAATCATCCTTTTTCGCTCTGTTCTTTCACTTCCATCTGCTTCGTTCTTATTTAGGTATTTTTCCACACATCAGAAAGGTATTTTCTCCTTAAGCTGTCATATCCAAATTTGAAGTCTAAGTTGAAGTCGTTTTTTTATGATGGAGTTCAAGGACCCACCGTCAACAGTAAAACCTATTTCTACGTGTTGGTTTTTATGCTGCGTTGGAACTTTATAGAAGATCATATTTGTCTAAAAAATCATTTGAAAGCGCTGAATACATCTTTCCTCGTAAATCTGGGTCCTAACCGACTGTGCAGTGCTATAGGCAGACGACTTGCTACAATAGATAATAGAACAAAATAATCGAAAAAAATAACAAAAAATATGTAGAATATTGTGTGAATTGTGACAAACAACACCAAAACAAATTGATAAATAATTGGATGACTACATAATAAATGCAGAATTATTTTTTTCATTCAGTCATTTCTGATTTTTCTAGGAATATCTAATTTAGGGGAAAAATCTGAAAGAAACTTCTGACAAAACATCTTTTGTAGTTTAGCTTGTAATCATCAAACTGAGCCAATTCAATTTTTTAATCAGAACTCAATTAATCGGTGTCAGGCCATTCGGCCGAAGGTTATTGGGTCTTGTTTTGCCGTTACGTCCCCACTGGGACAAAACCTGCTTCTTAGCTTAGTGTTCTATGAGCTCTTCCACAGTTATTAACTGAGAGCTTCTCTGCCAATGGCCATGTTGCATGTGTATTAGCGTGAGTCATCGGAACCGATTTCTCAGATCAAAGCTTTTCTGGTTTCATTTCGGGTCCTGAGTATCTGTGCAAAATTTGAGCACGATCGGTTGCAACTACACTTTGCGCATTGCAGGTGAAATTTGTATGGGGTTTTGTATAGGACAACATGCTCTTTTGCATTTTTGTCATAAGTTGAAAAAGTTTGTCTGAAAAACTTTGTCGAAGACCACAAAGCGATCCAATGCTTGTAAATAAAGTTATATTTATTTATTTATTTTTTTATTCATGTTTTGAGTTTTTACATACATGTAAAGGAATAACAATAGTAACAAAATCATGATGCTTCGGCAAGCTATGTCAACGTTATTACTTTTTTAATAGGCATCAGATCACTTCGTGGTTTTTGACAAAGTTTTTCAGGACACCCTAGGCTTTGTTTTCACAATATCGGTTACATGGTTATAGAAAAGTTGTAGCCTCTCATGAGTGAAATGCAAAAAAGTATGTTTTCCTTTGTAAAATCCCGTACAAACTTCGAATGCGATACGCAAAACGTAGACATAACCGATCATGCCCAAATTTTGCAGAGTTATTTGGGTCCAGAAATGGGATCTAAAAAACTTTGATCTGATGGAATGCCATCAAATTTTCAATTTTTTCTATATAATGGATGACCCACTCTAATGTGTATATCGTGTGGCACGCACGAAGATTAAGATACACTATAACGAAGGAAATTAAGGAAATTTCCTCTACGAAAAGTTCCTGGATCGACTGGGAATTGAACCCGTCACCCTCAGTATGAATTTTTCCTTCTTTTAGGTCGTTTATTCTAGTATTGGGTTTCTTATTAATGTTTAGACTACTGTGATAATTTGAGAATCCTCCTCTCCTCTTCTTGGCGTAACGTCCTCACTGGGACAAAGCCTGCTTCTCAGCTTAGTGTTCTATGAGCACTTCCACAGTTATTAACTTAGAGCTTCCTCTGCCAATGACCATTTTTGCATGTGTATATCGTGTGGCAGGCACGAAGATACTCTATGCCCAAGGAAGTCAAGGAAATTTCCTTTACGAAAAGATCCTGGACCGACCGGGAATCGAACCCGTCACCCTCAGCATGGTCATGCTGAATACCCGTGCGTTTACCGCCTCGGCTATATGGGCCCAGAATTGAGAATCCACTGAATCATAATTTCCCAGCGAAATTTCACACTAATCAAACTTATTTTGTTTACCTGTTGTGCATCCAACGCCCCTGTCATGAACTCAACCGAACTTGTGTATGCCAGCCGCTGCGAAGTCGTGTGCGAAATTCGACTGTGATGATAATGAATTTCGGTTAACCCGTATCGTGGGTAGATCACCTTGGAATGGTGCGTTACGGTGTAAGATCTACCATTTTAAGTTTTGATCTTGCTATTTTCCAGCCTGTTTTATTTAAATGCAGGAACATTCCAGGATCAAGATTTGGTGTACTTTTTTACACTATTTATTTATTAATTTATTTTTTAATTCTATTTATTTTTCACTGCTAATATACCGTTTGTTTCAGAGGGATGGAGGTAAATTTAACCTATATACACGGTGTGTCTGGTGGACAACATTAATTTAAAAAAATCGGTATCGCTAAGACACCCACCAAACGAAAGCTAAGGTCCCCCTTTCATTTGAGACTTAAATGAGAAAGTTCTATCGGCGGGTCTAGAACAAATTTTTTTTTCGAAAAGATATTATATTTTTTCATTTTTTTCGAAGAACACATTTATGATAAAACACTGTTTTTCCATTGCAAGCATGACTTTCCGACAATATATTTTTTATATTATGTTTATTATTCTACCCATAAAAGCACAATAGTCCCATGTGAATGGGAAATCCAGCAGATGACAGTTTTGTGTTTATGGACAGTGTGGTGAAAGTACTAGAACAGTGTGTATACAATCGAGTTATATGCTGTTCCTTTGAATTCCAATCAAGATTTCAATCATGTGTTTGCATCCTATGACAGATGCGTATATGTCTTTAGGGTCTCGTATTTGACTGGCACCAGCAGGTCATCAATCGACCAACTTTACAGCACATACCGTCATTTGGTTCTTCAGATTTGTGCTCATATATTCTCCTCAAACAGCTTCTCAACTTCAATGCGCGTCTAGTACTCAAGACACATGTTTTCTTTCGTTTCCTTCTTCTTCTTCTTGGCGTAACGTCCCTACAGGGACATAGCCTGCTTCTTAGCTTGTTCTATGATCACTGTAGGAGATGTAATAAGAATATATGAAATTGTTCGATTTGTTTGAAATTTTCTTATTTTATCTCTTACAAGCACTTTCACAGTTTTTAACTAAAAACTTCTTTTGCCAATTACTATTTTGCATGTGTATAGCATGTGACTTGCACGAAAATACTGCATGCTCATTTAAGTCGAGGAAATTTCCTTCACGAAAAGGTCCTGGACTGACCGGGAATCGAACCCGTCATCCTCAGCAACCGCAGCTTTATGAGAAGTCTGAATGATGTTCAAAAAGTTTCAATGTACTTCAGCGTTAGTGCAAACAAGCTGCTTGCCTTTGATCATCTTCCTGTAGCATCTAGAACACAACTGCAACGAGCAATTTCTTTCTGCGTCATCGGTAGTAGCGCTAGATCTGCCACGTTTGCCCTTTATGAGAAGTTGTAGTTCTTGCAGCACTACATATTTCACTAACAAGGGCCGCAAATCCATTTAGAAGGTTTCAAATAATATGTAAGCTCATAGAGAGTAAATCTAATGGGTATATTCGTCATCATTGAATGAGACAAATATAAATGAGCAAGTCCGTACTTTTTTGTGGGGTAGTACTAACTGTTATCTCTGATATCTTTCAGAAAAAAGTTGTCATAATATCAACAATCTGCAAGTAGAAACAAGAACAAGTTAAGACATTTTCATTGATTGATTGATTTGTCTTTCTTAAAGAGACTTTCAGCCAGACATTTTCAATCGGTTCTGATTAATATGTATGTGCTCAGACATGTACTTTAATGTAAAACATGTGTTTATTATTATTATTAATTTATTTTAAGGACCCTTTAACTGAATGGAAGTCATTCGGGTCCGAAAACATGTGTATATGTCAATAAAGCTGTAGAATGGAATGAAAAGTTGCTAACTCGTCTATAATGCCATGATGCTAGCAGAAGATGTGGAGCGGACCTGGTGTGATGGTTAGAACACTTGACTATCACGCCGAGGACCTGGGATCGAATCCCACTCCCGACAAACTCGCAAAATGTGAGTTCTTCCTTCGGAAGGGAAGTAAAGCATGGGTCCCGAGATGAACTAGCCAAGGGCTAAAAATCTCATTAATACAGATAAAATAAAAAAATAGCAGAAGATCACTCTATTGATAACCGACAAATTAGCACGCTGTTCTTACTAAATATATATTGTGCAACCATTAGACATGTAACATTAATTCGACAATGATTTTTCATAAGGGCCTAACTGACTTGATCGATTTCTCTTCATCGACTCTCTCTTTCGCTAATAACTTGATCAAAACAAACAAAATCGTTATTCTTTTTGTTTCTATAGCAACATTTAGTCGTCTTCTTCGCATTTTAACCAAAAAATCTTTGGAAAACTCAATACACATTCTGTGATAACACAAAGAGAGGATCGATGAAGAGAACTCGAAAATGTCAGTTAGGCCCAAATGAAAAATCAGTGTCGAATTATTCTATTTTTGTCAGTTGAGTAAGGCTGCCTGTTCACAAAGATATACTATTACTAATATTTTTATGTCTAATTACCCGTTATTAGACAATTTTACTATACAAATCTAAAAAAGTGAATATTAACTGCTTTCGATGATAATTGTGGCGGAAAAACACTTCTTCAAACACAAAACGTACTCTTTGGTTTGATTTTCCTCGTCACTTAGGGGGTTCTTGTCGTAGTTGTTTCTTTAAAAGTAAGGAGCTATACCTAACTGCAATAGTCTAAATTAACTAAAAATGTTTAACTCTTAGGTACCATAAAGGTGCACAAATTGAACAAATACCGGCATGTGATAATTCTATCCGAGCCACGGCAAACAAGGATATAAGACAGACCTTCACATTGAAAAAATTGGTGTAGAGTTCTAGATCGTTTTATTCATGCTTTTGAACGATTTAAATTTCATCATCCAAATGTTGTGCCCCGTTATCCGAGCTACTTTGATGTATGTTCTATTTTTGTTGACATTACTCGGCCTACTTCGATCGTAAAACTATTAAATCATGAGACACTGTCAATAAAAAATAAGAAAATTGCAGCCGCAATAACTACTTCCACATGTATAAAAGGCGAAGTTATTTGTACATATGCCCAGATACTGCTGAAATTCTATTCAACTGCCTTAATTTTTTTTTTTGCACTTTATGTCTAAGCAATATTTTGTAAGGGAAATTTTTAATTTTTGATTTGACCCGTTTACTCTTTTAAAAGGACACGTTTGGGCGACCTCATACAAGCCTATTTGGCTACACTCAAGGTTGAAAAAAGAAAAAAACACAAGTCTCAAAGATAGTAATATTTGAAAAAAAAAATTGTTCTAGACCCGCCGATAGAACTTTCTCCTTTTAGTCTCAAATGAAAGAGGGGACCTTCAGCTTTCGTTTGGTGGGTGTTTTAGCGATACCGATTTTTTTAAATTAATTTTGTTCTACCAGACACACCGTGATATATAAATAACAATTTTAAAAAATATAACAGTGGAGAACGTATCACAATTTAATACTTTTTTCTATTTCAGATTTACAAGCAGGCAATCAGCAATCAAAACGGCGAAGTATCTCTTTGTTTAGAAAGATCAAGATTACCGTACGATACAGTGACAAGTAGACCACGTTTTCCGCGTCGATTTATTCGTGTCGAGTTCCATAATTCGTTTTTTTTTTCGAACATTTGCGATAATGTATTTTTGTTCATCACACCTTCAACTTATATTACACGTTGCGAACATTCGCGGATAATAAATATGTACAACGTTTTTATTATCCGCAATCTTATTAACACGGGAACGCGAAAAAAAAGTAATACAATAACATAGGTGAAACTGAAAAGCAACGATTCTAGTTGTTTAGTTGTCTAGTTTTCTCGTAAAGCTACGGCGCGGGTTTCGGTTTTTCAGCATTGGCAGTAATACTAAACGGAATTGCGTACAGTTTATCTTCTGACTGAGTAACGATAAGCTTAAAACGTGCATTATTACGAGTTGATCCGACATAAGCGTGGTTTAAAAATTATTCATACCCGGTATATAATTAAATTTAATACACAATCATACAATAAAATTATTGTATTCTTCCGACAGCCGGCTGACGGAAGACTAAACCATATCAAGGGTTGCATAGCTCATATCACTTACCAATGTGAATCCAGATCTATGTAACTTTCTATCCCTTCCCTTCCCACCAACAAACTTCCTTCCTGTGACAACCGTGGGGATGCGGAGGTACACACGGTCTCTAGTAGCAACGGATGTCACACCAACATTCCTTCCCTTCCCCGATGACCGTAAGGACGTGGCCGGCGCCAGTACTGACAATTTAAAGTTTTGAACCTTCAAAATTGCACATTGAGGATGGAAGGCTACTCCCAGGCCCCATCCATTTGGTTCCCTGTGCAATGTTAACTGTTCTGGTCAGTAACGGAGTAGCAACTACGAATTGTACGGTCATCTCATGCTCATGCTCATGCTCATGTGATGATAATGAATTTCGGCCGAGTCTAAATGGGTGCAAATGTCGCAATATTATTGGCAAAATAGTTTTTGCGCTGAAACTGCTGATATTAAATTTTTCCTTCTTCTAAACATAGGCTATTCTTTATAGTATCATATTAAAATAGTTTTTGGCAATACATAATTGTTGAAAAGGTAAAAACAACAGAACGTTTCCAGTTTCATAATTAGGTACTGAATTGCAATTCATCCTGATGACTATTCGGCCTAATGACCATTCGGTCTCAAGACCTCGGCCTAATGAACTTGCATCCAATTAATCCATTCCAGTTTTTAATAGCGTAGACTATGCAAATCCAAGCTATCATTTTGATCATATAGGGAATGATACAATGATACATTCACCCCATCAGCAGCGTATATTACATTTTGTGTTAGGGAGCGCAGATTTTTTTTTCATACTTTCTGTAATAATTCTTTCATACACTCAACCAAATAAACTTAAGATTTCCATAAGTCCCAACTTATGAAATGGCCTTTAAACAATTCATAATGAGCCGAATGAATTTCATAAGGTCGCTCTATGACGTAAAATCGTCTCACAGTTTGGCTTTAATATATGTTTTGTTTAGCAACATGGTTTTCTCAAGTGTCGGTAGCCGTGTGGTAAAGACACGAGCTCAGTGATCCCGACGTTCATGGATCAAATCCAGTGTGCATCATTTTAAGATTTTTTTGTTCTTTTTATAAGTCTATCTCATGAAATTTGTCATAACAAGCATGATCAATTTTCATAAGGTATTCTTATGGCATCCATAAATTTAAGTTATAGCAAATTTTCATAAGGTATTTCGATGAATTTCGTAAGTTTTTTTTTCGCTAAGTGTACACTAACTGAAAATGTTTCTCCACTCTCCCACGTTTCAGTTGTCCGGGACATGTCCTCCATGCCGAGCACCGCCCCTACCAGTGCCGATGCCTGCCTCAGCATTGTCCACTCGCTGATGTGTCACCGACAGGGTGGCGAAAGCGAAGGCTTCGCCAAACGGGCCATCGAATCTCTGGTGAAGAAGCTAAAGGAGAAACGGGACGAGCTGGATTCGCTCATCACGGCGATTACCACAAACGGAGCACATCCCAGCAAGTGTGTCACAATCCAGCGGACTCTTGACGGGCGATTACAGGTAAGGATTGGGTCCAATGGGAATAAACTGACCTGAAGGTGACTGTCTTCTCAAAGCGACACAAAATTTTCTTCTAGAACCTTCATTAAATTTTGGAATGTAATGAAATTCTTACATATGTTTCTTAGAATAATTCAGACTGAGACTCACTAAAAATGTGTGACTAGAAGGCACAGAATGTTGTTCATTAACAAATTGAGAATTTGTGAAAAAACACGTTCTGGTTGGATTCGAACTTACGACTCCTTAATCGATAGACCGGTGCTTTAACCAACTAGACCATAGCTTCCCAAACTTAGGGTCGCAACCCCCCAGGGGGGTCGCCGGCCTTTCAGCTCTATCACCGCAAAACTAAGAACTTACAAATGTTGCTATAGTTTTTTTTTTTGTTCTTGATGTGTTATTTTATAGTAAAGGGTTAAGGACATCATTTCTATGTGAGGTTTCAACTGAAACAAGTTCAACTCAAACACTGACAGCTTACTCGTGCCACAATTTATGAATCTGATCTTCTTACCCATACCACGACGTATTTTCATCCTCAGGTGGCAGGACGCAAAGGTTTTCCCCATGTGATTTATGCCCGCATATGGCGCTGGCCAGATCTCCACAAAAACGAACTGAAGCACGTCAAGTACTGTCAGTTCGCGTTCGATCTCAAATGCGACTCGGTTTGCGTGAACCCGTACCATTACGAACGGGTGGTATCTCCCGGAATTGGTAGGACCATTATTTGTAGGTTTGATGTGACTGGGCGTATTCTAGAGGTGCCTTTTACTTTTACAGATCTATCCGGGTTGACACTGCAGACTGGTCCGAGCCGTTTAATCAAAGACGAGTACACCCCTGGATCGGTTGTGCCCGGATCCATGGACATCGATGGTAATGAAATTGGAACGATACAGCACCATCCGGCAATGGTGCCAGGTGGAGGCTACGGTGGCATGGGAATGCACCAGCAAGTCCCAGGTATGTAGAGTTCAAACCTTGTTTTTCACAGTGTACATAATTGGTTCTCGACAGTTTCATGGGAAAAGTTATATCATCTCTCTAGATTCAGTTATATTTATTATTTCTGACCAAAACTCAAGATGATAAAACGTTTTACCATGGAAGTTGTGTTTTAAAATTCAATCATTTTTTGTTTGATGTCCTAATTTTGCACTTTACGTTTTCGTCACGTTAGACCCGTCACAAATGGGCAGTATGTTTCCGCCTCCGCCGGGCAGTGCCCCAAGACCTATACCAAAAATGGAACCCTCAGAGCAGCCTCGAAACAGTAACGGCAGCTGGATGAACAACCAAAGTTCATCCTCAGCGTCTGCCCCCAATTCTGCTCCACTTAATCGGCTTTCGTCGTCTCTGCCGCATTGTAAGAGAAATGATGTTTAGTATAATAACAGACTAACACTAGTATACTAGTACCAGTACGGTAGAATACTAACATACAAATATAGGTACTAAATCGATTTATCATTGCATTAATCAAAGTGTAGATTTCTCGCATAACTTGGGGTAGGTTCACATGAATGTTGAAATTTCATTTTCCCATTCTTTTCCACAATCACTATACAGTGCATGAGAGATACTATTATTGAATTATTTTGAAATTCTAGAAAAGCTTCTTGTCTGGGCTTGAATTATCGTCTACTAAGCTGTTTGAGTGATAATTTTATTTGTTTAATACAAATACAGTGACAAAATAATTCCCCATCAAAAGTTTACGCTTTACGCAGTCAATTTCATTGCCCTTTACCAGCTATACCAGTCGGCTGGTATGGCTGAAATAGGCGGAAAAGCTTATATTTCGACGACCCAGTGTGTCAAATTGAGAGATAAATTCGTAAAAAAAATAACACTCGCTCTGGTGGGATTTGAACCCACGACTCCGTATCGCTAGTCTGGCGCTTTGACCAACTAAGCCACGAATCTGCGGAATAGAAAGCCAAACTGGGATCAAAATTTCACAACTTTATCTCAAAAGAGAGTCAATATCCCACACGCTCGCGGTTGTGCCTTCGAACTGATGAGCGCGAGTGAATTGTTTATACGATGAGATTCGAAGCCCTACGCCCGCATGCTTCTTCACCGACCGAATTGTCAGTATGCGTTGAGCACTCAACGCGGTCGCATGCGTGAACGACCACGAAATTTGAGTTATTTTGTATATTTCAGACATATTACCCGACCGGTGTAGCCGCTGAAGGGCAATAAAATGATGTTCCTATTAGAGTTGAGTTCTCACTAACGCAGTGAGCTCTTCCACAGTGTTGATTTGAATGATTTTCTTCCCTGCCATTGCATGAATTTGTATAACTGTGAGCAGCACAATGATGTCGAGAACATTGCCAGACCGGTACAAATTACGATAAACATGAATTTGTATTGTATTGCAGCAGTATGGCAGTTGAGAACATTGCCAGACCGGATCGGAAATCGAACCCACAGTCTCCGGATTAGCGATCCAAAGCCTTTCTGCTATGCTAACAGGAGTTTTTATTTACATGAGTTGATGAGTTCATAAGATTTACCGTGACATCACCTTATTCCTACCACTTTTTCGACTCCTAATTTCGTTCACAAAAAAAATGGGGTCACGGTATGTAGATTGAAACCCGTAGACAATATTCTTCAAATAAAATTACGTTAGATTTTCTGCAAGAATAGGGTAGCGAACCACTTGGGCAACGGCCGGTATTTTGGGCACTCTTCACTATAACTCATTCAATTCCAAACCAATTGACTTGACATTTTGTACACGGCTAGATACTATACGTATCTCATCGCGTTCCAAAAATTGTGTCAATTGGTTCAGAATTGGCTGAGTTATAGCAGAAAAGTGCCCAAAATAGGACCCCTGCCGAGATGGTTTCACTTTCCTAGCTGACAAAATTTTGGATCAAATTTTTGGACCGAGTTTTGACCTCGGTTTTGACAGAATTTGTAGGAAAAATCCCGAAGAATGGATGGATTTTTCAAAAGCTTACCTATGACTACTTTTTGTAGGACTCTTGAAAGTGTTCCTAGGATTCCTAGAAGAATGCCTTATTCGAATGTCTGAAAATTTCCACGGAACTTTTTGCAAATCCTCTTGTAGAAGAAATTGTAGGTCAGACTTCTTGGAGAACTTGTGGTAGATCCCACGGAGTGTTTTCTAAAGGTTATGATGTAGGAGATATTTTTAGACAAAAACTTGAATGTTTCCAAAGAAGATTTCCGAAATTCAAAATACTTTGAAGAAAACTGATGGAATTAAAAAAAAAATGCCCAAAATATCCTAGCCATTTATATTTGTTCATAATTAGTTTTTTTTTGTGATAGGGCGACTTCACTAATGTCCCTTGCGAATTTCCTTCCCTCTGAAAATTCCTTCTGAGGTTCCTCCGGCATTTTATCTGTAGAACGGAACGGACCTGGTGTGATAGTTAAAACACGTGGTTATCACACCAAGGCCCTGGGAACGAAAATAAGTTCTTCTTCTGGAAAAGAAGTAAAACGTGGAGATGAACTACTCCCGGGTTAAAACTTTCGATTAAAAAAAAGTTAATTACGCTAAAAATGTCATTTTGGATTCCTTCAGGCTTCATCAACGAATTTGATCTAGAGATTTCTCCAAGAACTCCTGAAGGGTTCCCAGAGGGAACTCCTAGGGTAAATCCCAGAAGGATTTCCAGAAGAAATTCTTTCAGCCTTACTAGAATAAAAAAAACTCCTGGTTAATTGTCATAACGAAATTCTGGAGTAATATCAACAAGAAGTCCTGGAAGTTTCCCAAAAAAGAACTTCCTAAAGTATTTTGAGAAGGGACATGTGCAGGATTTCCAGAAGAAGCTTCTGGAAGATTCCAAAAATTAGCTCCTAGAAGAAACTTATGGAGGAAACGCAATGAGAAATCCAAAGACGATTCTAAACAAGCTCCAGCAAGAGCTCTATAAGGAATTCAAGAACGAAGTTTCAGAAGGAACTCATAAATAAATTATTGGACGTTTCCCAGAAGGATTTCCTAGAAGAATGCCAAAAAAATCTCTGCAGAACTCTTGATGGTGTACCTGAAAAAATCTGCAGGAATACCAAGAAATACTTCGTAGAGAACTCTGGAAGGAACTTTCGGAGAAATATCAAAAGGATTTACTGGATGGATTGTAAGAAAAATTCTTAGAGGAATTCCCATAGAAACTTGAAGACAATCCCGCAGGAACTTTTGGAAAATTTTCAAGAGGCACATCTGGGTGAAACTCGGAAGAAACTCTTGATGGAATTCCCAAAGTATCTTTTGGTTAAATGAATTCTGAATCTCGGCGAATGAATCCTCGTAGAAAATTTAGGAGGAATTTGAAAAAGGACGTCTGGGTGAATCCTAGAAGAAACTTTCGAAGAATCTCCTGGACGAATCCCAGGGGCTTGAATTTCTTTTAAGAATCAATGGAAGAATTGTCATCGAATTCAAAGAGATAACCAAACGGAATGGTACAAGATTATCCAAAAAATATCATAATTTATCAAAATCATTTTATACTCATAACCCAGCGAATTTAGTAAAACTAACCATTTCATAATCTTTATCCGCATTTTTAGTGTTCATCGTTCCTAATTATTTTCATCAACTTCACTAACTAGCTTCCATCAATTTCAGCCTCTGTTCTAGGTAATCCAATCGGATTAGCCAGTGGTGGTGGGCTGCGTCCCCCTCAACCGGGCCCAGTCCAAGGCCCACCTCAATCCGCTCAACCAAATCCACAAATGACAAACGGCGGAAACGGACTGATAGGAAGCTCGTCCCAGCCCAATCTTCTCAACGCCGACGGCCAAGGGCAGTACTACACCAACAGCGCGGTGGATCCCACGCTGGCCGGTGATCCCCAACTCGGTCCCAACATGGGCGTCCAGAATTCGATATCCGCCGCGTCGCCTGTGTCTCCTCACCTGCAGCAAAACGGCTACAGTCAGCAGGCACAGAATAGTCAACAGCAGCAGCAGCAGCAACCTCCTCCTCAGCAGCAGTCACAACAGTCCTCCGGTCAGGGCCAGTACGGTCAGCACCAGACCGGCGCGGCGACATGGTCCGGCGCCAACACGCTAACGTATACGCAATCAATCCAACCACCGGCGCCAGATCCGCGATCTCAGGGTGGCCACCAACAGTATTGGCAGCACGGTGGCGGCGGTGGCCCTGGAAGTGTCAGTGGATCAAGTACAGGCCAAATGCAGGAATTGCCCAACCAACAACGGCTGTCTAGACAGCCGGCACCGGAATACTGGTGTTCGGTTGCTTATTTCGAGCTCGATACTCAAGTTGGGGAAATGTTCAAAGTACCATCGAACCGCCCGAATGTAACCGTCGATGGGTATGTCGATCCGTCTGGTGGAAATCGGTTCTGCTTGGGTGCACTCAGCAACGTGCATCGAACGGAGCAAAGCGAAAAAGCAAGGTAAGCAAGCCCCCCTGCGGTGTGTGTGCTCTTTTGTTAACACCAATCCCCCGATGAGCTTGTCTTTGCTTAGAATGTTTAAAATTAATTGAACAAGTTACGAACATTGTTGGCGTGCAGGAAGACTGGGCCGTTGCATAATGTAGGGTGGGGCGGGGCAAGATGGGTCGCGGGGCAAGATGGGTCAGTGCCATTTTCGGGCGCATTACTTATGTTTTGATAATGTTAATAATTTTGTTAGATAACCAGCATGAATATACAAAAGTTTGGGGCATTGATTGAAAAAATATTCACTCTCATTGGAAATAAAAAATAAAATGGTTTTTAGCCATTTTTCTTATGCGATACATCCCATATAATCTCCATATAAACGGCCGCGGGGCAAGATGGGTCACCTTCAAGTTTGAACGTATTTTTGGAGCATTCAAAAGTTATTTATTTTTTATTACAAGACTATCTTATAACTGACTTCAATCAACCGGAATGAACGCTTAAAATTATAACATAAAATTATGATAATTTTTTAGTGAAAACATCGATTTTCAAGCCGCCTGAGGACCACTCGAATCGTAAAGTTTTTTATATTCCAAATAAATTTATCAAATTTTTACTAGTAGCTCTTGTTTACTCAGTATGGGCATGGAGCATATATGTATGCGGAACAAATCTTATATTTTGACGTTTTTCGTTGAGAAAATGTGAATTACATAAAAGGTGACCCATATTGCCCCGCCCTTTTTTTCGCGGTGCAAAATCGATCACTTTTTAAAACTGCTTGTTTAACATCATAATTTTTATTTAATGATCTTTTTATCGACTTGCAGCATAGCTAACTAGTGTATTGAAGAGTAGCGGACGAATACAAACCAATACAATTTGTATTTACAAAGTTATGGTGATGCATCCTTAGGTGACCCATCTTGCCCCGCCCCACCCTAACTGTACCTAGTTGAACATTGTTTTTCTTATGCTGCTAGTTTGTAAACTACAATGATACAGGTTTTGTAAATGGTGAACTCATTTGGGTTTCCAATTACGTTGCAGAAAAGAAAACCTGTCAGAGAGCAGTTGCAATATCCTTGTACAACCAGGTAGTCGGGGCTGCCCAAGATTGTTTAGTTGACGTAAGCGCCAATGTGACCAAAATTTATGAATTTACGCCAATATGGCCACTTTTAATTGATTCGATTTTTGACGTTTTTTTATACACAGCATTATGCTATGCACAGCTATGATAGCTTTTCGTAATTATGGAATCACTATAAGTATTGCAACATTTGCTATTCATGGTACCTATCATGCCTAACATGGAATGTTAAAAATTTCTAATAAAAAAGGGGGATACCGATTATCCTGGTTATTCCGATGAATACTAGTAAACTTTTGGAGCAGGGCTGTTACAAAATTTGCAAAATATCATCCGCGAAATTCGCGACTCAGGCCGGGGCCCGTGGCGCAATTGGTCACACGTTTGCTTCATAAGCAGATGGTAATGGGTTCGATCCCAGCCTCAGCACTTTCGTCATTTGCTGTTTCCCCCTGAGAGCAGCTGACACTGACCCTCTTCTGAGCCCATGGCTCAAATGAACCCAAATACCTGGACATCGGCGAACGGCAACCCATAATGGATCCCCTATCGAACTGGAAAAAGGAACATTCAACAGCCACACATAAACATCAGCCATGCTCAGCATTCTACCATGATAGGGTAGAAAATGAAAGCTGCGCAACGGCAACCAGTTCGACATAGTAGAATTAGAATAGAATACATTTAGGCGCTGTACAAAGTTTTTTTCGAGATTTTTAGCTCTTGGCTAGTTCATCTCGGGACCCACGCTTTACTTCCCTTCCGAAGGAAGAACTCGCATTTTGCGAGTTTGTCGGGAGTGGGATTCGATCCCAGGTCCTCGGCGTGACTGCTGTACAAAGTGTAAGTACAGCTTTCAATTGGAATCGCTCACGCAGTGCCCTAATGGACAAAAGAGCTGTAAATAAAGTTGAAAGATTAAAAAAAAAAATTCGCGACTTCTCAAATAAAATTCGCGATATGAACATAAATATTCAAACTTCATGTTGAACCAGATTTTGAGCAAATTAATGACATGGTTTTAGAGATAGTCTCGTGAACCCTATTAAGTACAGAAACCTTTACGAAAGTTCAAGCTATGTTCTAACAATTTTGAACACATGGTTTCGATAATGATTTTTTATTAGTGCCTGATTCTTCGTATCTCTGTATCACAGAATGTTTATTAAGATTTTAAAAGATTTGGAACCACTTTACCTTGCTCTAGAAACAAGAAGCACAATGATTTGGCCAAGTTATAAAAAGATAAGAGTACAACGAGCAGCATTTTCAGATTAATTCCCAGATATGTTAGAAATTGGAAGTAAATCTTTGAAATCGCACGAGTTCAATTTTGCAAAATGATCTGCTCGGTATAACTTTTTTCTTCAAACTTAGAATGTTTTAGCCAAGTTTTTTTTAATAGTTTGGGACTAAAGCCCCATTTTTTCACGATACGCAGTTGTATCGAGGGTGTTATAAAGCCTATTACTTTCAGTGCTGAGCACGCATGGTGGTGTAGAGGGCTAAATTGAAAGATCTCCTTCCTAGATATGAGCCTATAGATACAGTACTAAAACCTGTAATCAGAGTTACGTTATTTCAGCAGAAATTCCAACCAGTTCTTAGAGTTAATAGAAAAAATGATTTCTGGAAAATGCCATCAGCATCAAGATCTGACTAATATCTTCATAGTCTTTTTCTTCCGAAGCCATAAGATCGTTTCAATAAAATTGTGTGACATTTTGTTCGCAAAAATTTGTGGTACCTGCTATTATTTAATTTAGAAAACTGTTGACATTTTGGAGAAATTTACATTAAGTTGCGACTTTCGACAGGCTTTCTTTGCCTGCCATTGCATGAATTTGTATATTGTGAGGCAAGTACAATGATGTCTAGTAGACACTGTCTACGTATAAGACAAAATAAAACTCCCTGAGTTTCTATTTTGTCTTATACGTAGACAGTGTCTACTAGACATCATAGAACCCCGGAAAGAAATGTTCGAATTTCGAAAAAAAGGCTGGTAGGAATCCGAAATTATCTCCGGAAGGAATCCAAAAAGTCAAACGGCGTGAAAAATACGAAAGGACTCTTGTAAAAAACCCTGGGAGGAATTTCAAGAGATAGGTATTTCCAAAAAAATACCGAAAAGAAACCCTGACGAAATATTGTAGAAAAAAATTTGCAGCCGATTTTTCATCAGATAGACGTTATTTCTGAGTAGATCTAGCAGTAAATAATTCGCTACTTTCTATGTATACGACTCAAAGTTTAATTTTTTTATTGGTATAAAATTTATTACGAAAAAATAATGAAGCACTACAAATGCATATTAAAATATGACATTATACAGTGACACACACAACACAGAACATATATTTTGCCCTGTTACCCTAGTGGATAACAATTTCCGATGACAGGATGACGAGGTTTCATTAATGTTGTTGGTCCATCAGTCAATCCTGTAATCGTATTTTCTCTGGCAGGTTGCCTTTTGTTCGCAGCAGTAGTTGCTTTCATAGCTTGAGTTATGTCTAGGAATTTCTAATCCTAAGGGGCACATCCCAATTTGGGTTTCATCACTAGAGTTCTATAACTTGAAGTCTGTGTTAGGGAAATGTTTACATCTCTAGTACTTAATCACGGTCCGAAATGGCCTGAATGTTGGTAATCGAAATAGGATTGCGGGCCTCTATTCTGCCAGAGCCCTATAAATGTGCATTAATTCTAGGGGAATATGTACAAGTTAAAATAGCACATTTAACACAAAAATAAAACTTGCAATAAATTTTCCAGGGTCTCCCTGTTAAATAAAAATCCCCGAGGATTTCCATCCCTGATCAATTTATTTTGTAGTTTTCAAGTTAACCGAATTTAACATTTCTCAAAACCTAAACAGCTGAAGCAGCAAAAGATAACGTTAGACAGAAGTTTCAAAGAAAACAGAAATTAGAAATAGCTTAAAAGTAAACGACAAATATATTCCAATTGACGCGGTTTTCAATTGTTGAAAGCTATACAGAAGGACATCCGCGAAATGCGGATTCATTTCAGACAAATCCGCGAGACTCGCGACCAAATTTGAATGACTTATTGAAAGATATCTCGGTAATCAAATGTCCAATCGAAATAATATTCATGGACGTTCTACTAGAATATTGTAGCTTCCATTTGTTGCCAAGATATTCCAAATGGGTTGATAGACGACAAAGAAATATGATACATTTTCAAAAATCCCTTGAAAAGTTAAGTTGTATTACTCCCAAGGTCTCTTCTTTTCCAAAGATATCTCGGTAACCAAAAGTCCAACCGAAATGAAATTTCGATACAGGGTGCGGCAGGAAAAAATGCGAAAAGTTCAAGGCACTATTACACGCTAAATATGGGATATATATATATGACTATTTTTTCATGACAGTGTATCAGTCAATGTCTATATTCTAGCACCGAAAAATAAAAATGAACACATTTGATGTTTAACATGTGATAATGTAGGCCTAATAAGCGGATATCAATAAACTGCGCGCCCAATGGTCATTAAACAAAATTACTATTACAGTAACAAAATTAGCTCAAATTCGATGAACAACCAGACCACACTGATCCAGAGCCATGTAGTTTCACATACCAGATGAAATAAGTACATATATTTGATAATATTGTAGAGAAAATCAAAAATTTTGTTTTATCAGATGCGAAATTTAGCGACCTGTGCGATTTTCTGCGGTTTGAAAATTCTGGTTGTCTTCATCTTCAGGCGCCGCCCTGTGAAGGTTAGTGACCAAAATGGGAAATTTTTTAATTAACTTTTCAGAAAACTAGCCTATTATAGATCCTCAACGTTGAAACATAGATTGATTAATGTCAAATGGACGAAAATGTGGTTTGAAGTTGAAAAACACTTTCGCATTTTTTCCTGCCGCATACTGTATTGCAGCTTTAAAAAAGACATGGACACCGTCTTCAGCCAGAGGTTGTACTGGCTGAACGAAACTTAACACTAGAAAAGGGACACACACTGGTGCATGCTCTACCAGTGGATACGGAAAGATTTGTAATTTATTATGTGTTTGATGGAGTAAATCCAAAGAGCAGAATTTTCATGCGCTCAGTGCAGGACAAGCCTGATACGGAGAAGAAACTATTCTCACGAAGAGAATAGTACTCTTCGAAAGATATCTCGGTAACCCAATGTTCAATCGAAATGAACTTCAGAAGCGTTCTACTAGGATGTTTTGGCTTTCATTTGATGCTAAGAGAGCCCAAATCGGTGGTGGTCAGACGGCTGAAAAATTTATTATTTTTGTTAAAAATCTCTTGAAAAGATAAGTTGTTCTACTCCCAAAAACACTTAAGCCTTCAGTACACGCTTTGCCAAGTGTGCAAACTTTTCCGCACGCATCAACTAACAGCAAAGCATACGCTTGACATTTCCGATGTTTTGTCAATGTTGAGACCATTGCATTGTTGGCCTGTTGGATTATGCGTGAAGAAAAATTTGCACACTTGGCAAAGCGTGTACTGTACCTAGACTTTAGAAAGATATCACGGTAACCAAATGTACAATCGAGGTAAAATTCAATAGCGCTTTACTAGGATGTCGTAGCTTTCGTTTGGTGCTAAGAGAATCCAAATCGGTTAACAGACGGCTGAGAAACGTGAGCGACTTTTTTGTATCGAATCGAAAGTCGAATTTTGAAAATTTGAAAATCTATGATTTTTTTTTAATTTGTAAAAATTAATCTGTGAGATTAGGTATTTGTGATGACTTGAATAATAAAAATTGCACAAAGAACCAATAGTTGTAGTCTGAGGTTCGCTTGGCATGTCGGCTTGTCATCCAATGTGTATTTTGATAGTCCCAATCTTTATAAAGTCAATAATTGTGCCGGCCACGTCCTTACGATCGGTATCTCCACAGTTGTCAGGGATGGATTTTTTGTTAGGGGAAGATACATAACCTAGATTCCCCTGGATTCAGTTTTTTTAGAGAAAGCTGAACAAGAGTAGCGTGACATACCTCGGGCGACGATAAACATTCAAATATTTTAATAATGTGAAAAAAATAAAGGTGTGTGTTTCCAAAAGCAATAGTTCAGGAGCTTACTATCGGCACCTGTAGTGACGAACTTTGCGTTTATAAACATTTAACTACACCATTAGATTTGAGAATTAGAGTTTTAATAACATCGGTAAAACACTCTTGTAGAAAAGCCATCCAATTTTTGCTAAATTACGTTAAAGCTATGTTTGTTTAATGATCTCATAAGAGTATATGCAATTGGGTTTTTAAATTAAGATCAATGATCAATCAAATCAATTTTAATGAAATCAATGATTTTATATTTTTAAATGATAGAGAACCTTTTTATAAGCCACTATGATTTTTTTCAGATTTTTACATCTTTATTTTGATACCTAAAATCAATTTTAAAGAGTTTTTTTTTTTCAAATCACCATTTGAGAGCTGGGCAACTGTTTGACAGCTCCGCCCAGTACAAAAGCCGACGAGGGGTGATCCATCAAATCGCTCCCATACAAACTTCAAATTGATTTTTAAATAGGTTCCCGGGCACCAAAATTCATGAAAATTTGGACTTCGGCTCAGTTTGGCATGCAGATTCAAAATATGGAATTACCTCAACACCGCTACAGAAGCCAATTGATTGTTATTTCATCTATGCTTTCAGGCTACACATCGGCAAGGGAGTGCAGCTGGATCTGCGTGGAGAAGGAGACGTGTGGCTACGATGTCTGAGTGATCATTCAGTGTTCGTTCAAAGTTACTATTTGGATCGCGAGGCTGGTCGCACGCCCGGCGATGCTGTTCACAAAATCTATCCTGCGGCGTGTATAAAGGTAAGTGGATTCTGATGAACACTCTTAGTATAATAGATCTTAGATCTGCAGAACGTTCATACTATTGTTCAAGCATCATTCAAAGTTTATCGCGTACTGAACTAATGAAGTGGAATTAACCCCCAATTGTCTATTCATTTAGGTGTTCGATCTCCGTCAGTGTCACCTGCAGATGCAATCATTGGCTACTAGCGCCCAAAAAGCCGCACAAATGCAAGCTGCCGCAGTTGCGGGGGTTTCCGGGTTGGCCGTTGGTGCTCCCAGAAGTAAGTATTGTTCGATCATAATGATGATGGTGACCAACTTCAGAAACCACATGACCTTCTACCATGCTTCTCCTCTCCAGATCTGTCTGCCGCTGCCGGAATCGGTGTCGATGACTTGCGAAGGCTCTGCATCCTGCGGTTGTCGTTCGTCAAGGGCTGGGGTCCCGACTATCCCCGACAGTCCATCAAGGAGACGCCCTGCTGGGTGGAAGTCCATCTGCACCGGGCGCTGCAGCTGCTGGACGAAGTGTTGCACCAAATGCCGATCGATGGCCCCCGTGGCGCTATAGAGTAAAATGTCTAGATCGCGACGCCGTATAGCTGCTTTTCAGTATGTATAGGAGATATTTATTTCACGCGTGACGGATCATTGATACGGTACGGCAAACATTGGCTTTTTATCTACACAGCTCCGAAGTTCACTTTGGATGATCGGTTTACTTACCCTCAACGAAAAGTTTACAGAATGTTTCAAAGATTATCATTGAAAATTTTTTACTGAAAAATGTATTGAGTCCTTGAAGAATTATTTAAGGATTTCTTTCAGCAAATATCTTAGAAATTTCTTCTCAGATTTCTCCACAAAATCCTTAAGAAACATTTCCAGGAATTCGGTATATGAGGCCAGTCGTGAGTAAGCCATCGCATCATCACATTACCCAGCATTCTGACATGGCAGGCGCCATTCTCGCCTAAAAAAGAAGATCACCAATACTTACAATACAATTCCTGTAAGTTAGTGTTAGCGGTCAGCCAAGCTCTTCTGGCGATTTCATTTATGTGAAGTTTAGAGCTAGGTAGATAAAATAAAATGTGAAACCGTGTAATTATTGTTTAATAACGATATGCTAAAGTGTACATGTATCAGTAGTGATCACAAAAGTGTTACAAGAGTGCGCATACAAAAGCTTGTTAAAATTTAAGACGTACTATCCGTTTGAGACGTTTAGAGCAAAAGTTACTCAATAGATTGCTTCGAAATTCTCCTGTTTGTGCACTGAAACTGTGTAGGCAATTTTTGCAAAGTTTTTGTTAATGTTGTTCTTCTGAACACCCCTGACGTTGGAATAGAAAGCAGAGCATTACTTTTGGCACTCACAGCATGTCGTCTGTAACGGATAGCGAAAACAGGATAAAAAAACGTGTGATTTGTTAGTAGGTAACGTTTATGATAAGCATGAAAACCTGTATACTTAGCGACTAAATCATGAATATAAACTTATTTATACAGATAACGATCTACATACAAAGTTTTACGCTAATTCTTAGAGGAAACAAATGTTTACGCATCAAAGTGATTCAAACAAGTACCGCGAGGTCAATACAAATTTCGTCTCTTATAGCATAAATGCAAACGATAAAAACATTAACAACTGAACTAAAAAGGATACAAAGCAACCGACAAATATTCTACCTCTGATAAGAAAATGAGAACAACAAGAACACTCACTTTATATTCATGCATAGTTCTTAAAACAAAACAAAAAAAGTTTAAAATTGCAGACAAAATGCAACCATTAGATGTGCTAGTGAATAACACAAAACACAAAAAAAGTATTCACGAATGGCGATGAAGTGCAACGCATTGAGGGTGAGGATGTTCAAAAAAAACAGAGTTGGATGTTTCAAAAATGTTAGTAGTGACAAAGGAAAACTATGAAAGAAACTGTACCTTACAAAAAAAACTAAAACTAAAGAAAATATGCTCTTTCCAGAGGACAAATCTTGGAATCTATATTATATTATTGACGATTTCAGCATGAAGCAAAAAGTGCTAATCAGGTCGTACATTTTCGGTGCGCATTGATGAGTGCCATTAAACCTAGAGCTGGTTTGAGAAATCAGATATAAAGAATGATAAAAAGAAACACAATTTTCCAATTATCACTAAAACTCCGCCTACCTTTTTGGAAATGAACTTAACTTGTTTATATTTGTGTTGCCTTAATTTCCGTTTCCTTTTCAAAGAGCAATGAAATAAAACAATCGTATAAGCAAGAGAAGAAGTGCAATGACAGAGCATTATTATACAGTAAAGAAAGATAAAGATTCAAACACACAAGCAAAGTACGAACGTTGTTCGACGAAGAGTTACTTCCAAATGTCGGAGAAGTTTATTTTGTTAGTTGCTGATTGGAATACCTAACTGTTGATGTTTTTTTTTTTCTTTTTTTTTTGAACTGTACATGGAATGGTTCGCAACCTAAATATGACAGAATGTAACATTTAAAACACGATTATCGGTAAATAAAAATACATCACATTGCAAATTTACCTTTTATTATTCATCCTCATCATCAGAGTTATTGAATGACACGAATTTCACGTGTCCTTGGATTCCTAATAGAAAAGTGGGAACCTTTAGGCAGCCTCTGTTTTGGGCACTATTCTGCTATAAGTCTGCTGTCCCCATTTACACAACAGTCCCATGTGAATAGGAAACCCAACAAACATGGGGGACTGTTATACGAATAGGAGCAGTCTAGCCGTGTACAAAAATTCAAGTCAATGGTTTGAAGTTGACTAAGGCATAGCGGAAATGTGCCTCAAAAAGCAGCTACTGCCCAACATATTTCTTTTGGATGGACCCGGTCACATTTCAGAATTCCCAATTTTACAATACGTTGTGATCATCGTTGATATCACATAGCTCCTAACGAAATCGCTTCTTGGTGTATATATTAATTCTGCATTAACATGTCTAAAGGGTCTAACTCGTTTTGTAAACAAACATTGTTTCTGTCGCTGTAGGGTCTATCTCGACCCACCCACGCATCTAGAGGCCGTTATCAGAAAGATCAATCTTCGCTCTATCTGATAACGGCCCCCAGATGCGTGGGTGGATCGAGATGAGCCCTACAGCGACAGAAACAATGTTTGTTTACAAAACGAGTTAGACCCTTTAGACATGTTGATGCAGAATTTTTCCCTGAGGTACAGGTAAGTACCAGCGGAAGAGAGACACATTTTTTACAGCAAATAACGGTAGCACAAAGCGCAGGATAGTATGGATCGGAAAGATATGCTTAGATTTTATGCAACTGTTGCGGGGCACAAGACTATCACAATCTAGTGGTCGCCATATGCAATGACCAGGCAGATAATTTTCTAACAAACACAATGATTCAGGCTCATTCCGCGAGTTTTTTTAGGCGAGGCTTGACGGTTTTGCCTTGTGTCGTGAGACAACTGCAGTAAACATATATTCGACGCTATATATGCTGCAGTGTCCGACATCGTCGATGGTCATCAGAATTCGAGATCCAGTTGTGAGGCCACCAAGCCGGAATTATAAACCGCAGACGCCGGTTGATGGCAATTTGCAGCTTCTGTGTGGTGTCTTCTGACACACATCACGTTTCGCTGACGTACAACCACCGACGAACCGACGTTGATTTGCTAGCTTGATGCCAAACCCCCGTGTGTTCGAAGAGGTTCGCGTCTGCGCTGATTTGACAGAAGGGTTCGCTCGCTTTGCTGATCGACCGTTATATTGAGGGGGACAGTTTTGAAACACCACTGCCACGTCGGTTCGCCGGTGGTACAACAGCACATTGGAATTGATTGAATTTTGGTGCGTTGAGTGATCTGATTGGATCTCCATACACTTCGTTAGCTCGTAAAACAGACCTAGCCTTTATGATCTGTGCCCCTATGTCGATCTTGGTACCGCCGTCTGGCTGCCAAGGTATTGAAAGACCTTCTCGACCTTCTCCTTCTCCCCTTGCGATCGACCATGGGAGCCTTGTTGGACTTCATGCTTCCGATGGCTGTTTCAATCTCCTGCAGCGATGTTGCCTCAAAGTTGACGCGGGTGATGCGCCGTAGGCGCCCTAGGCGGTTCATTCCGAGGTGTTGAAGGTTGGTCGGACGTTGAATCTTGAAGAAGTTGTTCGAAGTGCCCAAGCCAACGTTTTAGCTGGTCATTTGAATCGGTGAGTAACTGTCCAGTAGCGTCTTTCATTTGCATCCTCGGATTCATCCTGTCGTCCTGAAATCAGTGTTTGGACTCACCCCCTATACACACCAGTGGATCTGACGACAGATACAGCCGTATTATTCTAGTCGATGGATGATCCACTGCTGGGTGGACAAAAGGTCGTCTCAACGTTTACCACACGGCTGATGGATGGAAGGATGGATAGACGATCTATACCACTTAGGCCTGGGACACACTGGTGGTGTTCGTACCATGGTACAAGTTATCAAAAAAAATATTCCAAGGCTATCTTGAATGAAGACAATTATCAGTATGAAACACATTTCAAGATAATTGTACCATGGCACGAATACCACCCTGTTCAAGGTTTTACATACCACATAGCTATACGATCGAGCAGACCAGCCCGCGCTGCTGGCTCTATTACTCTACAGAGTCGGTGAAAGATACCTGCGGCGTGCTGGAGCATTAGATGCTCGGAATATCAACAGCCGATCGTTGTCCTCTCATCGATGACGTCATTATGATTGATCATCAGATCACGACCCATCGCACAGTGGTTCAGATTTGAAAATACGTGGCAAAAATTGCCAAATCATAGTAGTCTGCTAGTTTTAGCCTAAATGAATATACTGAAACATATTTGAGCTCTCAATTTCATATTAATGGCATTTTCATTATTTGTCGATTTCTTCGAACGAATACCGAACAAAATAGCTGTTTTTCATACAATTTGGCTATACACATATCATTATGGCGCTAATGTTTTGGCAGCTGCAATTTTCCTTAATCAATTATGCATACTTAGACGAGTGTTTGAACCGAATATCTACGCGGGGAGTAGCTGGGAGCGATTTGTAAGACACTTTGAAGTTGAAGTATAAGAATTTCTCGTACTAATAATATGTGATGTCAATTTTAAATCCAAAAGTGTTATTTTGATCTCTTTTCTCATTGCAGGAGCCTAATATGCACAAGAACTTACGAATAAACTTCTGGAAGCCATTGAATTACTTATATTATTAGACTTTTGTAGTGGTTGAACTTGGTTGTGGGCATTTTTTTTTATTATCGTACAAATTCGGCCGAAGGGTCTCAGATTTTCATGAAACTTTTTTCACAGGCAGGGCTCATGGATATATGAACAAAAAAAAAATTAGCAAAATTCAGGGTAGCCTATTTTCATGGAAAACTCAGGTGGAAATTTTTGGTTTTCCCCTGACACTACTTACGTTGAAAAATCATAACTCAAGAACGAAGCATCGTAGAAACACAAAATTTTCCACAGTTGAGAAAATTCGTAAAGAAAAGCCGGATAAACTATGCCCGAACTCGTGCAAAAGTTACGAAAAAAAAATTCCGAGAAGGTTATTTTATAAGCTTTAACCCTTTCCTTCCAACGACTTTGAACGGCTATATCTATGCCAAAAAAGCGTTTCCGAAAAAAGTGGTAGAACAAAAGTTATTGCAAATTGGCTAAATTTTTCGAAATCAATGAAAAAAAAATTTGGTTGTAAATCAATAGGTTTTTGATTGTTTATCAATAGTTCAACTATTGAAACAAGTAGGTAGTAGTTGGGTTAACCTTATGAGGTTATAACCATATTCTAAAAATTATTGCATCATACTCATCTAATTCCGTTTGTCCGGAGTTTGTCGAAAATCGATGGTGCTCTAGAGCAACCATGGGAAGTAGAGGGTTAATCGCTAAAATTTTTGTAATGCACTTTTTTTAACTCAAGGCCAATTTTGTTGAAAAATGTCCAAATGTGTCATAAAAGATATTTCTTTGAAAAATCATAACTCAAGAACAAAGCATCGTAGAAACAAAGTTTTTTTAATGAAAACGAAAGCAAATTTTCTTAGGAATTCAACAAAAAAAATATGAAGTGGTAAAAGTTTTCCACAAAATTTTCCACCGTTGAGAAAATTCATAAAGAAAAGCCGGAAAAACTATGTCCGAACTCGTGGAAAATTTCAAAAAAATATTTTTGAGACGGTAATTTCATAAGCTTCTATCGCTGAAATTTTTGGAATGCACTTAATTTTCGTTCCTGAGTTATGGGAAATTTAGTGAAAATGACCATATAATATAGGCTTACATGGTCATTTCCACAAAATTGGCCATAATAACTCAGTAGCTGAGTGTGATATTTCCCACGCTGGATAAACTGGATAAATCAAAATTGTAGTATTTTGGGGACCATTTGAAGTATATGTTTTATTTATGATCCAAGATGGGATTAAACATGGTGCCCAATGCAATTTTAAATTGAGTGTTCTATATTGCACTCGAAGGAGTGATTAAGAAAGTCTGGCGTGAAGAGGAATGGCACTATGTATCATCGTTACACGATCGCACATATTCCTCGCCCTCGGCAAACGATATTGTTCGGCATCAATCTTAGGGCAGTGGGGCAAGCTTTCGCTCCTCTGTAGAGGGAGACAGGTAAGCAAGGAGGTAAGCGATGGATGAGGATGTGTTCAAAATTGTTGAAAAAAAAATATTTGTAAATCTTGGAATTTCAATATTTTTTGGGACTATTTACGACACACATACACAATAGATTATATGAATAAAGCTGAGTTAGTACATACTCTTTACAAAGTCTTCATCTCTGTAAAGATTAAAAAGTACTTACTTTTACTAGTAATAATTATTTATGTAACGAGTTGCAAAAAGTTGATTTTTTCAGCACGAGTCGTACATTTATCCAACGAGGCTTGCCGAGTTGGATAAATACGAAGAGTGTTGAAAAAATCGAGTTTTGCAACGAGTTCCATACAACATTTTATGCAATGATTTTTCCATTATACAACTCATTTGAGTTGCATAATGTTCATAATGCAACTCAAATGCGTTGCATAATGACCATTATGCAACTATTTTTCATACTGCAACTCATTTCAGTTGTATAATGAACCGGTACGGAAAAGTAGGCCATTATGGTACTGAAATGAGTAGTATAAAATAGAAATTATGATACTGAATTGCATAAACATATTTTACTCAGTTTTTACTATGTGGCCCAATTCTGTACAATCATTGGCGGAGCCAGCTTTTTCTTTTTTCTTACTCACTCTTCTAAGCAAGCAAGAGAAAGAGCGAGATGAAAGAGGAGGCAAGCTGCCCCCTCTTCCATCTTTTTCATTCTCTTGTATGTTTAGGAGTGTGAGAAAGAAAAAAGAAAAAGCTGGTTCTGCTAATGTGTACAATGAATAGACATTGATCATTGCAGATACCGCGCCATGCCCTAATACCGTGACCTTAAGGATGCTCTTCACTTCAAAGTGCCCTGTAAAAATCAAAAATCCATTTTCTTGATATTTCAAACGCTATATTATTGCTTATTGTGTGTATTATGTATAATAAATATGATTAATGGAATCCCAAATGTTTAATCTATTTGTTAAAATCAAAATTGTAAAACATAGCATTGTTCCTAATACCGTGTATGTGAACCGCATACATTGATGGTCCTTTGAATCATCACTATATCAATCATACTAAGCGCATACTTAAAAGAACCTGTGCGTCAAACGTTGCCTAGAGGTTTGTGCCATTGATTCATAAAGTAAAAATTATCAATGATATTTTCAGTTTGCAAGTTTTAGCCGAAACACGGTATTTGGAACACAAAAGAAACCATATACACACTTAAAAAATAGAGCCGAACTCGGTTAAAATTCAACCGAGTTTTTATCTGCTGAACGCTCGGTTGTCTGTTCAGTTCAACGTGGATCAACCGAGCGTTCGGTGTTATTTTGATTTGACCCTGATTGTCAAACCGCGTCAAACTTACCGATGAAGTCGGTTAAAATTTAGTACGAATAACGTGGCCAACCGAACATCGGTTGGATGGATCTTATTGGAATCTTTTTTTCGAACCCTAGAGATTTGGAATCATCAAACATTAATTTCGGACAAGTTCCTTGGCTGAATTCGCTTTATTAGTCACACTTTTCTGTTACATCATTTATCTTATGGCAATTGCAGTTTAAAACTTGTTACCACGAAGAAGATCTGCTTACTAGTACTGGATAAAAATTTTCGCGAGGTATGAGCTGGTACATAATCTGAAAATAGTAGTTATACACATCTTATTTGGCATTTGTGCCACCAGACAAACATAGTTGAAGCACTTACCAACATCTGTATTCTCAATTTAGTTGAAAATCGGAGTTTTCGACTAGCGAAGTTGGATTTTTCTACAAATCCGTGCGTCGAACCTAACTTCGGAAGTGGTGCGCTGTATAGCAAACCTGGTCGGCTATACAGCGCACCACTTCCGAAGTTAAGTCCGATGCACGGGTTTGGAGAAAAATCCAACTTCGCTAGTCGAAAATTCCGGGTTTCAACTGCACGTACAATAATAAGATTCACTTCAAATCCGGCAACACAATATCTTAAAAATTGCACAAAACTCGCACGAATCCATTTAATTGTAACGTAATCAACATTGAAGAAATCAAATATGGCGGCGCAAGAGTTGAGCCCGTCAGGTCGGTGAACGAGTTTTCTCGGTATCTGCCAACCGAATCCGTATACTTCAGAAGTAAACCGACTTTCTCGGTAGATTTGACATATCAGTTTGCCAAAGACTGTCCCTTCCAACGAACAGCCGGTTTTAATCGTCAAAATGCAACAAATCAACCGAAGTCGTCGGTTTTTCATATTCAACCGAATAATTCGTTTAAAAACCAAACCGAGTTCGGTATTAAAAACCTGAATTAATCCACCTATGGTGAACAGATCCCTTCTTACACTTATTAAAATTATTGTTGTATTATTCGTATGTAAGATTGTGATTTTTGGTCATTCTAGAAAATATTGTAGATTTGGCATCAAGTTGATTGCTTTCCATAATATAATCATCGAACATGGGCTCAACTACCAGAAATGCCAGCCAGAATCTCCTAGAATCTTGTATGAAATGATCAAACAATAGCTTACATATTCTGGAATGTTGTATCTCTTGTTAACTGCCAATCTATTAATACATGGGTAAGAAAATCATCGAGATACACTTTGTCAAATATTCTTTATCAGCTGAATAAATTAGATCCAAAGTACTTGGGACTCATGGTTATGGCACAGAGAAACAGACGGCTGAGAAATTTATTATGATACATTTTATCAACAATCTCTCAATAGCGTAAATTTTATTACTCCTAAGTACTCCTCGAAAGATATCTCGGAAACAAAATGTCCAAACGGAATGAAATTCAATAGCATACTACTAGGATGCTGCACCTTCCATTTGCTGATGAGAGAACTCAAATCGATTGACACACGGCTGGTCAATTTATTATGAGACATTTTTCAAAGACCTCTTAAAAGTTAAGTTGTATTACTCCAAAGTACTCCCCGAAAGATATCTCGGTTACAAAATGTCCAATCGGAATGAAATTCAAAAGCGATTTTCTAGGATGCAGTAGCTTTCGTTTCGGGCCTTAAGAACCCGAATCGGTTGATAGACGGCTGAGAAATTTATGGTGATACACTTTGTCAAAAATATCTAAAATAATTAAGTTGTACTACTCCCTAGCACTCTTTGAAAGATATCTCGGTAACCGAAGGTCCAATCAAAAAAAAATCAATAGCGTTCTACTAGGATGTAGTAGCTTTCATTTGCTTCCAAAAGAACTCAAATCGGTCAACAGACGACTGAGAACCGTGAGTAACATTTTTTTGTAACATACACACATACACACACACACACACACACACACACACACACACACACACACACACACACACACACACACACACACACACACGTGTGTGAAGTGGCGAGAGCTGCAAATGAACGATAGAAGAAACAATCCGGGGTAAGCGTAGTAGTTCCGTCTTCGTGTGGTAGATCCGCCGTCTGGGACTACCGGTGTCGTGAGCAATTAAGGTGTGGAGCTTACTGGCTCTCGGTCGGTATTCGGGAGAAATTCCTACGTCGGGGAACTCTCTGTCGGAGTAGGATAGATCCACTGCCGGGGAGTATCCGAGTAGTGCGCGTGAAGTCATTGTGCTCAATGGCACACGGGCGGTAACGGGAGAACGTCTTTCGTCGGGGACTTCTCTGTCGGAGTAATACAGATCCACCGCCGGGGACTGTCAGAGTAGAGCGATCGGGAAGAAGCACCGGAGCATGGTCGTCAGGGCGCCTGTGAACCGGAAGCCGTCTCCAACCGGAATCGCAGGACCGACCTTGGCATCTGCCCGGGAAGTCGGTAGCGGGAGAAGTTTCAATGTCGGGAAACTCTTCGTCGGGTAGGGTATATCCACCGTCGGGGACTATCCGAGTCGTGCGCGGAAACCTCGAGTGCTGATTGGCACTCGGGCGGCACCGGGGGGGCACGCACACACACACACACACACACACACACACACACACACACACACACACACACACACACACACACACACACACACACACACACACACACACACACACACACACACACACACACACACACACACACACACACACACAAAGGAGATAATCGTGAGCAAGTCGAACTGCCACAAGGAGCTATGCCGAGATGCCGACGCAAATCCCTGGGGTGACGCGTACCGAGTCGTGATGGCGAAGATCAAAGGTCCAGCGATGCCAGCCGAGATGTGTCCAGACAAGCTGAAGGTAATCGTGGAGGGTCTCTTTCCGAAGCACGACCCAACGACGTGGCCACCAACACCGTATGGTGAGGAAAACGACGGTAGTGCGGAAGCTCGGCGAGTCTCCAACGTCGAGCTGGAAGCAGTGGCGAAGAAACTAAAAGCGAGCAAAGCTCCCCGGGTCCGGACGGGATCCCCAATGTGGCGTTGAAATCGGTGGTCCTAGCTTATCCCGATATGTTCAGGACGGTGATGCGGAAATGTTTGGAAGAAGGTCACTTCCCAGACATATGGAAGGTGCAGAAACTGGTTTTACTGCCAAAGCCAGGAAAACCGCCGGGTGATCCAGCATCGTATAGGCCGATATGCCTGCTGGACACACTTGGGAAGCTGCTGGAAAAGCTCATCCTTAACAGGGTGGTACCGTTTACAGAAGGAGAGCATGGACTGTCACAGATGCAGTTTGGATTCCGTAAGGAAAAGTCGACGGTGGATGCTATCCGCACGGTCCTGGAGAGGGCCGAGAAGGCGTCCAAACAGAAGAGGAGAGGAAACCGGTACAGCGCCGTAATCACAATTGACGTCAAGAATGCGTTTAATAGCGCCAGCTGGGAGGCCATCGCCGTAGCGCTGCACAGAATGCGGGTTCCAGACTACCTATGTCGGATCATGAAAAGCTACTTCCAGAACAGAGTCTTGGTGTACGACACTGAAGCTGGACAGAGGAGAATGAATGTGACGGCGGGAGTTCCACAGGGCTCCATCCTCGGGCCAACGTTGTGGAACGCTATGTACAACGGAGTGCTAACGCTACAGCTACCCACAGGCGTCGTGCTCGTGGGCTTTGCGGATGATATCGTCTTATCAGTAACAGGCGAGTCACCGGAGGAGGTAGAAATGTTGGCGGCAGAATCGATCGGTATCATCGAAAATTGGATGAATGGAGTCAAGTTGAAGATAGCCCACCACAAAACGGAGGTGCTATTGGTGAGCAACTGCAAGGCAGTGCAGCGAGTGGAAATCTCCGTCGGAGAACACGCAGTGGCGTCGAAGCGAGAATTGAAGCACCTGGGTGTGATGATCGACGATCGGCTAAACTTTAACAGCCACGTCGACTACGCCTGTGAGAAAGCAGCGAAGGCGATCAACGCACTGTCGAGGATCATGCCAAACACCGGTGGTCCGAGAAGCAGCAAGAGGCGGTTGCTAGCGAGCGTGTCATCTTCAATACTGCGGTACGGAGTCCCAGCCTGGGGTGCGGCGCTAAAAACCAAGCGAAATCGGGGGAAGCTAAACAGCGCGTACCGGCTCATGGCCATACGAGTAGCGAGCGCGTATAAAACAATATCGTCGGAGGCAGTTTGTGTGATTGCAGGGATGATCCCGATCTGCATCACCTTGGAGGAGGACATCGAGTGCTACGAGCGGAGGAGGACCAGCCAAGTGAGAACGTTGGTGCGAACGGCCTCAGTGACAAAGTGGCAACAGGAATGGGATTCCACGGAGAAAGGAAGATGGACCCATCGGCTCATCCCTAATGTGTCGACTTGGGTGAACAGGAAGCATGGAGAAGTGAATTTCCACCTAACCCAGTTTTTGTCTGGTCATGGCTGCTTCAGGCAGTACCTACATCGGTTTGGCCATGCCGTTTCGCCCTTCTGCCCGGAGTGCGAGAACGTGGAGGAGACACCGGAGCACGTGGTGTTCATCTGCCCCAGATTCGAGGCGGTAAGAAGATCGATGCCGGCATTAAGCGTGGACAACATCGTCGACGAGATGTGCCGTACTGAAGAGACGTGGAATGCGATCAACAGAGCAGTCACAAAAATGATGACGGAGCTGCAGCGGAAGTGGAGGAGCGACCAGCAAGCTAGGATCGCTTGAAAATTAAGTGCACAGATGAGAAGCACTGTTTAGAAGCGACAAAAAGTGCAAAAGCACTGTAACAGAAGAGCGCATGAGCGCATTGCCCCCCCTGAAGCAGTCGCAGCAGTGGTACCAGGGGGATCGAGGCATCTAGATGTAGCAGAGTTTTTCCAATCGGTTTTCTCTGCTGGGGAGGTAGGGAGGAAAAAAAAACACACACACACACACACACACACACACACACACACACACACACACACACACACACACACACACACACACACACACACACACACACACACACACACACACACACACACACACACACACACACACACACACACACACACACACACACACACACACACACACACACACACACACACACACACACACACACACACACACACACACACCAAGGTTGCAACCATTCATTTGCAAAAATTTACATTCATTTGCTATTATCTCAGTTCAGAAGCATGCTATCGAAAAACAATGTATGGATGAATTTAACCTTGTAGTTTCATCTGAAAGTTTGCCGAATAACATTGCGCATTCCAAAGTCGTGAGCGAGCTGTGAAGGCAACTTTCCACAGCGTGAATGAAATTTATATTCACCGCGTGGAGAGTTGCCTTCACAGCTCGCTCACGACTTTGGTATACGTTTGCGACCCCAATGTTATTCGGCAAACTTTCAGATAAAACTACAAGGTTAAATTCATCCATACATTGTTTTTCGACAGCATGCTTCTGAACTGAGATAATAGCAAATGAATGTAAATCTTTGCAAATGAATGGTCGCAACCTTGACACACACACACACACACACACACACACACACACACACACACACACACACACACACACACACACACACACACACACACACACACACACACATACACACACACACACACACACACACACACACACACACACACACACACACACACACACACACACACACACACACAGGGGCAGCAGGGGCAGGAGTCCAGGGGCCTGACGAACCCCCCCTTCTGCGAGTCGGGTGGAAGCTTGGGAGTCTTCCCGAAGCGAAAACCGTTCACACACCCGTGTGAATTACCACCTTTGGCGCTTCCTTCGGGGAGTGACCGGGCTTCTGGTCTCCAGACAGCTCAAGAGGAGGATGCCTAGGATGTGGCGGGGGTTCAACAGTGGGCTCTGTTGGATCCTCATAAAAAGCCACACATCTGCAAGCAACTCCGTACAAGCGACCTGGTACCGCTTTCAAAGTGCCTTAGCCCAAACACCCGGAGTGCCAACCGGGTGATCCGACTGCTGATCTGGCTCTGGCACATCAGGATTGATGCCAGTAACATCCTGATTATGGTATACTGGTCAACGCAAACGACAACGGACTACGGACTACGGATCGGATGACGACGATGGGCTGACATTCGTGCCATTCTGCTTCCTGAGTAAAGAAGGGTGACACCTTCTTGAAACGGCGAGTGGGCTAATGGTGCGTCTGCCTCCGTCCCGGTAAAACCTTGGCAGGCCTTCGGAAACGTTCTTCACTTGTCCGTCAATTTTGATGGGTACTAGGCTCGGATGTAAAATTCCCGACTTACGCTGATCTGGCTCTGGACACGAACCCCATGAAGGTTCGTGTTCAACCCTCGCTTGGCCTCCCTGTTTCATAGACAACCAAGAGATCACGAAAGCGACTACGTACAGCGGGTGGAGATAGCGGCCCGGAGGGGGGACCCAATAACATAGAAGGAGAAAACGGAAGTAACAGCGGAAAGGTGGCGAATCCGTTCGCCAGAGGAGGATTGCTGAGGTCTCCGCCTCAGCAAACAGAAGGTGCAGAACCGCGGCAAGAAGCGGCTTTACAACAAAGTGCGGTACCCTCGGAGCAGCAGCAGCTGCCGACGAATAGTGGATGGAGCGTGCCTCAACAACAGCCGAAGGTAGTTGCGGCGAAGAACTTGACGGATGACCTACACGAGTTCGTCGACAAAAAGCATAACGTGCACAAGGACATCAAGGACTTGGTGTTGAAGATTAGGAGGGCTCTCGGAGCTGCTGTGAAAGAATGGCACAGCGTGATGCAGAGAGCGGATGAGGCAGAGAGCGCATTAGTAGCGACTAAACACGATCTTGCAGCAGCTACGCAGCGGCAGCAGCAACGAGCCACGGTCGAAAATATGGAGACGCCGAAGAACCATCGGAATACTCGCTCGGAGAAAAGAGGCAGAGATACGCCAGGAGAAGAGGAAGTCCCGAAGAAACAAAGAAGTGAACGGGAGCGCGCCAGCAATCGGAGAGATGATGGATGGCGCACTGTGGAGAGTCAGCAGGCGAAGAAGAAGAAGCGAAAGGAGAAGGAAGAACAGAAAAAGGAAGAAAAGAGGAAGGAACAGGAGAAGAAAGAAAATCGCCGGCCCCCTAGGCAGAGGAAGAAGGGTGATGCACTGATCGTCGAGGCGAAGGACAAGCCGACGTACGCTGCGCTCCTCAGGAAAGTGAGGGAGGACCCGGAGCTAAAAGAGTTGGGTGAAAACGTGGTAAAGACCAGGCGCACCCAGAAAGGAGAGATGCTGTTCGAGCTCAAGAAAGATCCGGCGATTAAGAGCTCAGAGTACCGGGAGCTCATTGCGAAATCCGTAGGCAGCGAGGCCACCGTGAGAGCACTTTCACAGGAGGCAGTGCTCGAGGTCAAGGATTTGGACGAGGTCACAACTGAGGAAGAGCTGAGAGTCGCATTGACCGAGCAGTGTAACTTGGAAGTACCGGTGACAATCTGAATCAGGAGATCGTTTGCAGGTACCCAGACGGCGGCAATCCGACTACCAGTAGATGCGGCCAACAAGATTGCGGTAGCCGGCAAGATCAAGGTCGGATGGGCGGTGTGCCCGCTGCGACTGGCTCCCCGAGTCACCAAGAAAATGGAGAGGTGTTTCAGGTGCATGGAATTTGGTCACCAGTCAAGACACTGCAAGGGTCCAGATAGGTCCAAACGGTGCTGGAACTGCGGCGAAAACGGACACGTTGCTCGAGACTGCACGAAGCAACCCAAGTGCATGCTGTGCAAGTCGGAGGAAGGAAATGGCCACCGGACGGGAGGCTATAAATGCCCGGCCTACAAAAAGGCGAAGGCAGGCCAACAATGATGCAGATAACGCAAATTAATCTGAATCATTGCGACATCGCACAGCAACTGTTGTGGCAGTCGACAACAGAGACGAAGTGCGATGTTGCGATCATCGCAGAGCCGTATCGGGTTCCACCTGAGAACGGCAATTGGGTAGCGGATATAGCAGGATTGGCAGCTATACAAGTTATGGGCAGATTCCCTATAGAGGAAGTGGTGGAAAACTCTTACGAAGGTTTCGTGATCGCCAAAGTTAACGGTGTCTTCGTATGTAGCTGCTATGCGCCTCTAAGATGGACCGAGGAGCAATACAAACGGATGTTGGATGCACTCACTGACACGCTGGTAGGACGTAGGCCAGTAGTCATCGGCGGCGATTTCAACGCCTGGGCCGTTGAGTGGGGCAGCCGGCAAACCAATGCAAGAGGATATAGTCTACTTGAAGCTCTGGCGAAGCTGGACGTAAAGCTGTGCAATGTAGGAACAGTCAGCACATTCCGCAAAGACGGTCGTGAATCCATCATCGACATTACATTTTGTAGTTCATCGTTGATGGAAAACATGGACTGGAGGGTGAGTGAGGAGTACTCCCACAGCGACCACCAGGCGATCCTCTACAAGATAGGCCAGAGAGCTCCTACGTCCATACAGAGAACTAGAACTTATGAGCGGAAGTGGAAGACGAAGGACTTCGACAAGGAGACTTTTACCGAGGCACTTCGGCCAAATAGCAATGCGGCAAACCTCGACCCAGGGTGGTTGACGGAAGCGCTAGCAACGGCATGTGATGCAGCAATGCCGAGGAAGATTGAACCTAGGAACGCTAGACGCCCAGCGTACTGGTGGAATGCGACGCTCAGCACCCTTCGTGCGACTTGCCTCCGAGCTAGGAGACGAGTTCAGAGGGCAAGAACTGCGGCCGATAGAGAAGAGCGCAAGGTTGCGTTCCGTGAAGCTAGAGCTGCCTTCAAACGAGCTATCAAGCAGAGCAAGGAGAACTGTTACAAGGAGCTATGTCAGGAAGCCGACGCTAACCCCTGGGGAAATGCCTACCGCATCATAATGGCAAAGCTGAAGGGCCCAATGACGCCAGTCGAAATGTGCCCAGACAAACTGAAGGGTATCGTGGAGGGTTTGTTTCCAAAACACGATACAACAACGTGGCCACCTACGCCGTACAGCGAGGGCGATGCGGAATTTGACGTAAACCGGCTGGTCTCCAACGACGAGCTCGTTGCCGTGGCGAAAGCATTGAAGGTGAAGAAGGCTCCCGGTCCGGATGGAATCCCCAACGTGGCGTTGAAAGCAGCGATCCTGGAGTATCCCGATATGTTCAGGTCAGTGTTGCAGAAATGCCTGGAGGAAGGCATCTTTCCGGATATATGGAAGGTCCAAAAACTAGTGCTGCTGCCAAAACCAGGAAAGCAGCCGGGAGATCCAGCATCGTACAGGCCGATCTGTCTGTTGGATACGCTCGGAAAACTCCTGGAGAGGATTATCCTTAACAGGCTGACCGAGTATACCGAAAGTGTTAGAGGGCTGTCCACGATGCAGTTCGGCTTCCGCAAGGGAAAATCGACGGTTGACGCAATTCGGACCGTCGTTGAGATGGCGGAAAGGGCATCCTTACAAAAGCGGAGAGGAGATCGCTACTGCGCCGTGGTAACGATAGACGTTAAAAACGCGTTTAACAGCGCCAGTTGGGAAGCTATCGCCGTAGCCCTGCATAATATGCGGGTCCCCGACTATCTGTGTAGGATTACAAGGAACTACTTCCAGAATAGAGTCCTTGTGTACGAAACCAACGTAGGGCAGAGGTCGTTTAGAGTGACAGCAGGTGTTCCACAAGGGTCAATACTTGGCCCTACGCTCTGGAACGCAATGTACAACGGTGTGTTAACACTGAAGCTTCCGGCAGGTGTCATTATCGTGGGGTTCGCAGACGACGTTGTATTAGCGGTATCTGGCGAATCAATCGATGAAGTCGAAGTGCTGGTATCGGAGGCAATCGACACAGTGGAAAGATGGATGAATGGAGTGAAGCTGCAAATAGCCCATCACAAGACAGAAGTGCTCGTAGTCAGTAACCGCAAAGCAGTGCAAAGGTTGGAGATCACGATCGGAGAGGAGAGAATTTCATCGCAGCGCGCGTTGAAGCACCTGGGCGTGATGGTCGACGACCGCTTAAACTTTAACGCGCACGTTGACTACGCCTGCGAAAAGGCGGCGAAGGCGGTTAACACAGTAGCGAGGATTATGCCAAACGCGGGCGGTCCAAGAAGCAGTAGGAGGCGCCTCTTGGAAAATGTTGCAACCTCAATACTTAGGTATGGAGTGCCAGCCTGGGCTCCGGCGCTAAAAACGAAGAGAAACCGTGGAAGACTGGGCAGTGTGTTCCGGCTCATGGCTATGAGAGTCGCGAGTGCCTACAGAACAATCTCTTCGGAGGCTGTATGCGTTATCGCTGGGATTATGCCCATCTGCATCACCCTAGAGGAAGACGTCGAGTGCCATCGGCGGAGTAACGTAAGGAATGCTGCTAGAATGGACTCGCTAGTGAAGTGGCAACAAGAGTGGGACAATGCGGCGAACGGAAGGTGGACCCACCGACTGATCCCAAATGTGTCGGCGTGAGTGAACAGGAAGCATGGGGAGGTGAACTTCCATCTGACGCAGTTTCTGTCCGGGCACGGCTGTTTCCGGAAGTACCTGTTTCGATTCGGTCACGCGTCTTCCCCTCTGTGTCCGGAGTGTGTGAACGTGGAGGAAACACCGGCGCACGTCGTCTTCGAATACCCTAGGTTCTCGGAGATGCGCAGGGATATGCGCGGCCTGACAGTCGACAACATTGTCGAAGAAATGTGTCGCGACGAAGCTACGTGGAACGCTGTCGACAGAGCAGTAACGAGGATGCTGTCCGCGCTGCAAAGGAAGTGGCGCGAAGACCAGAGAGCGCCGGAACGCGATCGGAGTAGGCTTGATCCACCGCCGGGGACATGACTGAGTCGTCCGTTGCGTAGTACCGGTTTTTGGTCGTCGGAGCGCCGGTGAACCGGAAGTCTACCACCAACCGGAATCGCCGGGTCGACTTCGGCACCTTACTGGTCGGGATGAAAACATCGGTGTCGAGAGAACTTCCACCGTCGGGGTCTTTCTCTGTCGGAGTAGGCTAGGTCCGTCCACCGCCGGGGACTAGACCGAGTATATCGCGGAGAAGCCCCGGAACTTGGTCGTCGGGGCGCCTGTGAACCGGAAGCCAGTCTCCAACCGGAATCGCAGGAGAGACCTCGGCACCTGTCCGGGAAGAAACGGTTTCGGAAGATGTTCCACTGCCGGGGAAGTCTTTGTCGGCGTAGGGTAGATCCACCGTCGGGGACTATCCGAGTCGTGCGCGAAAAACTGGAGTGCTAAAACGGCACCGTTCCTCGGAGAAACTCAGTATGATCCGAAGTACTTGCTGGTGGTATTAGAATAACAAATTTGGTGTATGTTTGTGCTAACTGTGTCGCTGAATGGCAATAGGTTAGGTACGAAAACGAGAATGACTAGAATAACAAATTTAGAAGCGACAAAAAGTGCATGAGCACAATAGCAGAAGAGCGCATGAGCGCATTGCCCCCCCTGAAGCAGTCGCATATCAGTGGTACCAGGGGGATCGAGGCGTCAAGGTGTAGCAGAGTTTTTCCAATCGGTTTTCTCTGCTTGGGAGGTTGGGAGGAAAAAAAAACACACACACACACACACACACGCACATACAGACATTTGCTCAATTCGTCGAGCTGAGTTGATAGGTATATGTGACTCGGCCCTGCGGGCCTCGGATCGAAAGTCGGTTTACCAAGCGGTATTTATACCCTTCTTATGGGTGTAAGAAGGGTAAAACTAATACCGTGTATTGGTACTTTGCACTCGCATTCTGTAAATATTTTTAATAGCATGTTTTTGTAAATATGTGACAAATTTATCACGCCTAACTTGAGAAGGTTTAATATGCTAATGATTGAACTAGTTACTCAGTTAACCCTCTAATACCCAACACCGCCTTTAGACGGGGTATAGTTTGAGGATTTTTGTAATTTTTGTTCCGTGGAAAATCAAAATTTTCATATTTTTGGCTGATATTTAGGACTGTTCTGCAGAGGCGCCTCGTCCACATGTTCGACCTGTTCTTGGAACGGGTATAGGCTGAGAATAAAACTCGCAAAATAATCTTTAAGTAGATAATATTATACAAAAAGAATAAACTAAATTTAAAACTCCCACCACACATACCCCATAACAACTTGCACACAAGGCGCTAACATCGTTCCCAGTTTATGAAGAACGAAAGACGACTCCAAGTCATCCACCGGCAGAAACCAACAAGAGCATGCGAGAGCCAGCCCTGCGCAGCTCTCTCTTGCTCGACTCTTCGAAACTACATGCCACCGGTTCCCCGATTCATGCGAACGATGGATGCTGTTCCCAAACCAACAGTTTTCTCACTTTTTTTGCCTCCGAACGGCAGTGTTCATTCGAATTCATTTCATTTTACTCTGTCGCTCATACGTTCCCTACTCGTCTAGAACCAGCAGCAGCGTTGTCAACGTTTCTTCCCATTTTTCACTTCCCGCCTGCTTCTCACGCGAACACGCACGCTAAGCGCAACCGGCTAAAGTCTTTAAAATCATGTTGAAAATTTACAGTTTTAGAATGCTAAAAAATGTATGTTGTATCGTTGTTGGAAATTAAAGGATTATTTAACAATATCTACAAAAATGGAATAACGAACATTGATTGCACAGTATTTATATAAATACTTTGCCAGCTATGCTTACCGATCAGGTTCTCAAATGTGTGTAAATGATTGTTAGCATGCTGGTCGGTATACTCTTTAGAGAAAAAAGCGATGGATACCAGAGGCACACAGCTAAACGCAAAGAGCTTCTTCAGTGGAAAGTTTACATGTGTGTAGCAAAACCAGAAATGAATGAAAGTTTAGACTGTGGTTTCTCGGTTTGTCGTTCTACGTAGGCTGAGAACAACTTGCGCAGCTAGAGCACATTTTGGCACACCCAATGTCGTGCGCGCTTGTTATGCATTACATCCAGCGTGGATGAAGCTGGGGGCCGAATGTTCTCTAGCTCGTTGGCAACGGTTTCTAAATTTTAACTTCGAGGCCATTACGTGCTAAAACAATTTATAGAGGTGGAAATTTCTAACATTTGCGGAAAAGAGAGCATGTTGGACATGATTGAAAAAAAAAAACAAGTATCGTCGGTGTGTGAAGAACGTTAGAAAATGACTTCCACCGAAAATGGATTTTTCTAAAAGTATGTTAGATACCAAACTTCGGAAGTCGCTCAAAGGCGCATCTGAATGCGAATCGCATCTTTATTCACGATGAAAATGCGAAAGATATTTTTCAGAAAATGGTTAACAAACAAGAAGATAAAAATCAGCTTATGTTAAAAACCACAATACTAAAACAAAAAAAAAAAAACAGCAAGCATAAATAGTATAAAATAACTCTAATGTGTTTTCATTTAGTAAAATAGTAATCTGTAGAACAGGTCAGTCTGCTAGTCACGAGACGCCTCTGCGTTCTGTATACCCTGGGCTTGGATTATATCTTCCAGGAAGCTTTGATTTCAGGCATGTGGTCGATGGCCTTTGCAGTAATGATTAGAATAGCTGAATGTATAATCAATGGCAAACAATTCTGTAAGAATCAGATCTCCAAGTCATCTGATATAGTTATACTGATCATGACGCTGCATAGTATATCGAACATTTGTTGAAGTCATTTATGTGCCGGGAAAATATAATTCCAAGTTGGTGAGAATATTACAAACTGGGGGAGGGTAATAGGCCCAGTCAGACCCCTGAATGGGCAATGTGGGTTAGTGTATGGGAATGCCATTGAAGGTTTGTAATATTCTCCGAGGCTTTCGAAATCCAACAGGGCGCGTCCCCGGGTTGCGGATAGGGGGAAAAGGGAGATTTTTCACATTTGTACTGTAATCAGCCAATGTGGTATTATCTCCTATGGTGTTGTAGTGCGAATGAATGATCTCATTCTATGGGAATTCGAACCTTGTAATGTATTGTTTATCAACTTCAATTTTCTAAGCTTGATAAGGTTTTGAAGACAAACATGAGATGAGAGAATTGCCTAATAGGAAAGTCACATCAGCAGAGCTTTTACATATGCAAATGCTATCCATGGGGTCATGTCTAGCATTTAATATGTATGGCAATGACTGATTCTTACCTAGCAGGGGTACTACAAGACCACGCGGACAATTCGATTAAAGGCTTAATTGGGGATAATATATTTTCCAGAACTGAAGGGACATTTTTTCCGGGGTGACTGGCGAGTCGGAGAGGGTAGAAGTTTCCGTTTGTTATAATTGACAAAATAAACAATCGGGCGCTTTTTCTTTCTATGACTTGCTTGGTATTTTGTGGATTATTGTTTTTTGGTTTTGGAAGGTATGCGATTCACTATTGAGCCTTAAAATTATTTTGCATCTGAATAGCATTGATATCGTCAAGTCTGCACCAACACCCTAATCCCACACCAAAATACCCTTTTCCTATCCCATGGCGTTTATGTGGTCAGCAAAGACTATTCAGCCATTACCCCTCCTTATCATCGGCTTTGGACTGACTTGCGCTCTCATTGCCCCACCAAATGCTGCAAAATGAAAATGAAAATGAAAATGAAATGATATTTAGGACTGTTCTGTATATCTGAAAATGGTTTTTGGTGTATTATGAAGCGTATTTACATTTTTTTAAAAATCATTGAAAAAGTTATGTTTCAGTCACCTTTTAGAAGTCATTGTTTATTTTGTATTGAATCGCTACAATTAACATATTTTAAATTTTTCTCAAATCATTCTATCCTTGTTTAATAGCTTAAGGGAATCGAAAACACTCTAAAATTATTTTCCTTAAAATTACACGGCAAATAAAATTTTCTATGAAAAAAAATTAAAATAATAATATTTCAACAATTATCATAAAATCTCAAAATGTTTTTATCTAAAAAAAACCGTTCCCCAAATAGGTTTCCAGGAAAAATATAAAAATGTGGGGATGTTGGAAAATAAAAATTAGAAAAATCAAAAACTGAAATTCACGAAATCGAGAATTAAAAGAATCATCTATATATCATCTACACGGTATTAGGGCATGGCACGGTATGTCAATATGACACTGAATACGAAATGCAAATATCCAATCCCCGCATAAAACCAGCTGTTGGAATTCGTAAATAATCAGATTGAGAACAGATTTAAATAAAATTGGATTAATTTTTTATCATACCTAGACTGAATTGAGTTTGAATTGAATACGCTTATTGTAATAAAATGGATTTCGGTAAAAATGAAGAGAAAAGTGTTGTATTCAATAATGAGTTATAACTCATATAATCAAGCAGAACAAACTTCATGAACCAGATCGTAACTTCTCACTGGTTCTTGCAAGGTTGAACAAAATATCAGTTAAAAATTACAAATATAGGCTGCACTTCCGCATTAAGTTAGGATTATGTTTGTAATTAAATACTAGAATAATGTAACATTTAGGTTTTCTTACGCTTTTTCGGCTTCTCCTTGGCGTCACTGTCGGACGAACTGGACGAATCCGAGTCGCTACCACTGGAACTGCTACTGCTACTGCTGCTGCTGCTGGAACTGCTCTCGCTGTCACTCGTATCCGAATCCGACGACGATCCCGAAGAATCCGAATCCGAGCTAGAACTACTGTCGCTTGAACTGTCTGAACTGTCGGAGGACGATGAACCGGTTTTTTGTTCCTTTGCGGCGGCGGTGTCAGGTTTGGGAATGGCGGGGCTGCTTGAATGCATTATAATTTCGTTAACTATAAAGTTTGTCTTGTACTGAACTATAGTGGTGACTTACTTTTTGTTTTCCATTTTGTTGAGATTCTTTTTCAGCACCTGTGTTCGCGAGGAGCGATGAACATATTTTCGCTTGCCTTTACACTCGTAGCTCCAATGGCCAAATTCCAAACATTTCTGGCAACGGATCCCTTTTGGAAAGGAGGCGGCAAGCTTAGCCTCCCTGAAAGATTCAGTAACGATTATTCATTATTGGTAGGACAGGATCTGCCGTTCTACTTACTTTTGTTTTTGAGCCAGCTTTATGGCTCCCAGATGCATTATTGCTGGTTATTGATTATATTGAAAATTGAATAGTATAAATAAATAACAAACACTCAGTCGTCAAATCAATTCAATCAAAAGGAAAAGTGTTTAACTACTACAATAATTAGTTTAATAAAAATAATTTTATATTTTACTATGTGAAACGCGCAGATTGTTTATTATTTCGGCATACTTGCACCTTTGTTTGCAAATTTGACATTAGGCTATAGGGCAGTGCATGAAATTATCTCCTTCTCTTTCACTCTTACAGACATTTTGTAAACAACAAGGCCACGAAACGTCAAAATCCCATACAAAATCAAAACAGTGCAGTGCCCTATACACTGAACAAAACCCCCGTCATATCTGTCAGAATTCGAGCAGTTAGAGTGGAGCACCGACACAAAGCAGTTTTTGAAAAAAAAAAAGAAAGCGGAAATCACTTAATGGTTCACTGCACGAGTTTATGCTGGCCTGCTTACACTCACAGAAAATCTGAAGTTTGAGCAGTGTCGGCACCTCCCAAACGTCAAATTTTCAGTGAGAGTAAGCAGGCCAGCATAGATTCGTGCAGTGGATCATATTTTTTTTATTCCCCATGGCTGCTCAGTCTCAGCATGTCTCGAGCACTGATCAGTGCCAGTTTTCAGCCGAAAATGAATGACTGTGATGATCATTTTTAGGGTCTGTTCGTACTAGACGTAACTCTTAGAGGAAATTCATCAAATACATTTGCCCGGTGTCTTTTTCGTGAGCACACTGCCACCTGCTGGTATAACCGCGCGAGACACTGTCGGCCACGATGGATTTCGATTTGACGTTTGCTAACACGCACACTACTACACAAATCGCCTGTAATTTTCGTTTGCATCTTTCAGCAGCGTGTACACTGTTTGTCTGTGATATGTTGATCGTTTTTCAGCCTTTTCTATGCGATAGAAATCGAGATTACCATCTTCAAAATCGCGAGGCAAATTGTTAGAAAAAGAAGGAAGATATGAAAATTAACACGGCGTCCCGTATCACCTTAATCGCCAATCGCCCCGGACTGCTCGAATTGTTCTCGAGAATAACCCCTTTCTGTGTAATTTTTATTGAATGTGTAAGACTGGTTGTTTTGGTTTAAAAACGTCATTCCTCTGGAATGGTTTATCAGTGATTGTTTTTCTTGCAAGTGGCAGCAGTTTTCCAAGTGTTTAGTGAAATTAGTACGAATAACTTCAAATTTTGGTCGCCAAAGTTAGTGGAAATACCTGTTTTTTGTTTGTGCTCTGAAAGTTGGTCGAAAAAGTTCTAAAAAGTATGTATTCAATTGGTGTAGCCGTCTCATGACGGAGGTGCAAAATTCCACGCAATTGCTCGCTTTACCAATTATCGGGATTATCGATTTTTCATACAAATTTTCTTCCGTCGTAATGTTGGAAAAAATATAATTTGTTTCCCAGCTGGGGAAGCAAAATAATGATTACTGTTTTTGTACACTGGAAATGCACGGCCAATCTAAATTGAAATAAATATTAGCTCAAACAGTAAATAACGGGCTGAAATGATATGTTCGATAATATGGATAATATTTAAGATATATAACGTTAAGCTAGAAAAATGCAAAGTGAGATATCCATAATAAATAAATAATGGAAATACCAAGTATGTCAAATCTACAATCAAATGCCATATAAGTGCGTAACATGTTTCGAATTGGTAAATAGTTACGAAGTTATAAAGCAGTTCATTGACCTGATGAAGCTACCTCAGTCATTTTAAATTACACCCACATACTTGTAAAGCTTCCTTAGCTTTGTGTAATATCAATTAGCTGTACAAAATTACATTTACCTACTGTGGTGCTAGCAACTACGCTCTTTCAAAGATAGCATGATATCTTATTTTGAGATGATTATCCTTATAGGTACTTGATTAGATACAAACGGAGTGAAATATTATCATAATATGATAATACAAATATAGAACTTCTTTTTATGTTGAGTAAGTGTTACATTAAACTTGCAACACTCGACATTATGGTGGCCCACACTTATATGAAAAACATATTATTCGCCAAGTCTTTCCTCCTAAATGAGTTGTTTTGGACTCCCAGAAGCTACGTTCAAAATTTGAACGAGATCGATTAAGTGCCCCCTTAGACTTAATCGATCTCGCTCAAAGAACTTTTTGGTATTCCCATACTTTGTATGGGAAAACCTGGCCAAATTATCCTACCAACTGCAAATGCTTTTGCAATTAACAATTTACTACAGATCTACTTATGAAATATTTCGATTTATCTTGAAAATTTCATAAAGCACATATGCTGCCCCTATTCGCATAACAGTCCCATGTTTGCTGGGTTTCCTATTCACATGAGACTGTTGTGCGAATGAGGGCAGTTTGGTAAGCACAAAACTGAATGAACTTTTCACGGAAAATATAAAAATGGATCGTTATAAGGCTTCTTAGAGGACTCCAGGATAGTTAAAAACTTCAGGAAGTAGAGGTAGGCGGGGCAATATGGACACCCGGGGCAGAATGGACACCCTCAATATTTTGAAATATGCGAACTTTTTTGAACTTTTAATGAATGGAGAATATAGTCCATTTATCTAAAACGTAGTTTCAGGAAAGAAACATTCAAAATTAAAATTATACTTGATTTTATACGAAAAAGTTGCGTCCTCCGTTTTTTGTGCATGGAAATTATAATTTTCACACCATCTAAAATAAGATTTAGTGATTAATTTATTGCAGGTCGATTAAAACATGATATTTCTAGAAAACATGCAAGTAATTTTGCTGTATCTACATGCTTAACATGTTTATATTTTCTTCTTTATTATATCAAAAATCAAGTTTGGAAATATCTTCTGCTGCCGGGGCAAAATGGACACTCACCTTTTTGAAAGAAGCGACAAGGGAAAAATATAACCTAAATCACAAACCAACCAAATTCTTCGATTTCAGTATATTTTCGGTTAAATGTTCACTATAGTAGACATAGGGTGAAACAAATTGGTCAAAAAACGAAAGCAGTGGAAAATAGTTGTTCTAGGCACAGCTGAGCATGCCGACAAAAACGAAGCTTTATCCAAAACTGCCTGAATTTAAATTAACTGGACAAAAATGAACTACTTCGGCGTATTATTCATCCATAATAGTTGTTTTGTAATCAAATGACTTTATAGGTGTAAATAATGTACGAAATTCGTAAAAGTTTCATGGTGTCCATATTGCCCCATGGGGGTGTTCATTCTGCCCCGTATGCTTGAAGATGGTCATGAAAATCTAACATTTTTCAAAACATTTTTTGAAGTGGATAAATCATTTTTCTTCGTGAGCATTCTTATGCAATAGATGCTAAATGGACTTTAAAAGGATACATGTATCAAAAAACTAAACTTTTTTGACATCTTGCCAGGTAAAGTTGGCAAAAACCTTAGGGTGTCCATATTGCCCCGCCTACCCCTATGCTGTTAAAAATTTATTGAAGTTGTGCTGAAAAGTGGTATAAAAAACTGAATGAATTCCTTATAAAACATATGAAATATAAAACAATTTTGTATTGGGATATTTAAAAAAAATTATAACGTTGAAAATACAACAAATTAAATACAATGCTTTTAAAACAGTTTCCAATGGAAATTAAAAATAAAACAAAACAAATTCTTCTTGTTTAAAACGGCAGATAACTTTTGATAGAAGAAAAAGACATCTCTAATTGTTTGATATGTTATGTATAAATGTCTCAGCTTTTAATTGATGCAAAAATTTTGAAAATCGGTGGTTGCCATCATGGTGAAAAAAAATGTTTTGGTATAAAAATCCTAGATGGCGGCCAAAATCAATTTGGCCGACCCAACTTTTTATAATTGTTAATAGTAGCTCTATCCAGAGCCGTAGCGTGGTCCCATGGCGCCCTTGGCAAGCATCCAGATTGGCGCCCTACGACAATTGAACATTGCCAATTTTCATTTTTTTTTTCAAACCATTTCAACAAATCTCAAGTAACATGCTGATGAATTCCGCATATGCATATGTTTAACAGAAATCCAATTCATGGCACCAGAACCTTATCGTTTAAATATAGTCAAATATTTAACAGTTAAGAAAAGTCGATATCTTGAATTTTGAGCTACCATTTTGGATTTAAGTCCGCCATCTTGGATATTCTGGTCGCCTGGACTCCAGACTTCTTCCTTATACCGGATATATTCATATTGCATGGTTTTTTTCAAAGTTTCTTCAGTTGGATTTTGTTGGTTCGAATGAGTTTTTGTTGAAATCTCTGAAAAACAAATCCTGCTGGAATCATTAAAGGAAATTATGCTAGAATCTCCGGAGGTATTCCTGCTGGAATATTCAGAGGAATACCTGATGAAAACCCAGGAGACATTTCAGCAAGAATTTCCAATAGAATTCATGGAATAATTATTGCAGGCAGAGGCGCCTCGTCCACATGTTCGACCTGTTCTTGGAACGGGTATAGGCTGAGAATAAAACTCGCAAAATAATCTTTAAGTAGATAATATTATACAAAAAGAATAAACTAAATTTAAAACTCCCACCACACATACCCCATAACAACTTGCACACAAGGCGCTAACATCGTTCCCAGTTTATGAAGAACGAAAGACGACTCCAAGTCATCCACCGGCAGAAACCAACAAGAGCATGCGAGAGCCAGCCCTGCGCAGCTCTCTCTTGCTCGACTCTTCGAAACTACATGCCACCGGTTCCCCGATTCATGCGAACGATGGATGCTGTTCCCAAACCAACAGTTTTCTCACTTTTTTTGCCTCCGAACGGCAGTGTTCATTCGAATTCATTTCATTTTACTCTGTCGCTCATACGTTCCCTACTCGTCTAGAACCAGCAGCAGCGTTGTCAACGTTTCTTCCCATTTTTCACTTCCCGCCTGCTTCTCACGCGAACACGCACGCTAAGCGCAACCGGCTAAAGTCTTTAAAATCATGTTGAAAATTTACAGTTTTAGAATGCTAAAAAATGTATGTTGTATCGTTGTTGGAAATTAAAGGATTATTTAACAATATCTACAAAAATGGAATAACGAACATTGATTGCACAGTATTTATATAAATACTTTGCCAGCTATGCTTACCGATCAGGTTCTCAAATGTGTGTAAATGATTGTTAGCATGCTGGTCGGTATACTCTTTAGAGAAAAAAGCGATGGATACCAGAGGCACACAGCTAAACGCAAAGAGCTTCTTCAGTGGAAAGTTTACATGTGTGTAGCAAAACCAGAAATGAATGAAAGTTTAGACTGTGGTTTCTCGGTTTGTCGTTCTACGTAGGCTGAGAACAACTTGCGCAGCTAGAGCACATTTTGGCACACCCAATGTCGTGCGCGCTTGTTATGCATTACATCCAGCGTGGATGAAGCTGGGGGCCGAATGTTCTCTAGCTCGTTGGCAACGGTTTCTAAATTTTAACTTCGAGGCCATTACGTGCTAAAACAATTTATAGAGGTGGAAATTTCTAACATTTGCGGAAAAGAGAGCATGTTGGACATGATTGAAAAAAAAAACAAGTATCGTCGGTGTGTGAAGAACGTTAGAAAATGACTTCCACCGAAAATGGATTTTTCTAAAAGTATGTTAGATACCAAACTTCGGAAGTCGCTCAAAGGCGCATCTGAATGCGAATCGCATCTTTATTCACGATGAAAATGCGAAAGATATTTTTCAGAAAATGGTTAACAAACAAGAAGATAAAAATCAGCTTATGTTAAAAACCACAATACTAAAACAAAAAAAAAAACAGCAAGCATAAATAGTATAAAATAACTCTAATGTGTTTTCATTTAGTAAAATAGTAATCTGTAGAACAGGTCAGTCTGCTAGTCACGAGACGCCTCTGATTGCAGGAATGCCTGGAAGAGTTCCCGAAAAAATACCTGAAGGAATGCTTGTAAAAAATGTGGAGAACCTGTTGAAGAATTTCTGAAAGAAGAATTTTTGAAGGAAATCCTGAAAAAGTTTCTTAAGAAATCTCTGGAGGATTTTCTAAAATAAATCCTTAGAAGGTTTTATGAATCCCTGGAGCAATCCATGGAAGGATTTCCAAAGAAACCTTTGGAGAAATTTTGGATGAAATCCATGGCAGATTTTTTAAAGGGATACCTGGAAAAAATCTGAAATAATTCCAAATTTATGATTTTTTTAGGAATTTATGAGGATGAAAAGTTTGCTATAGGAATTCGAACAGAAATTTATGGAGCAATCTCTAACGAACATGGAACAATTTCGGAATCAATGAAGATTTTCTAAGCAATATGAGAGATTTCTTCTTTCTAAAGGAATCTGTGAAAGACTTTCTGAAGGAAATTGGTTGTATTTCTAAAATAATTTATAGATGATTTTATATAAAAAAAAAACCTGAAAGATTTTCTAAAGGAATCCTCAGAAACATCTATAAATGAATCGGTGGAGGGATTTCTAAGGAAATCTCTGCAGAAGTGTCTATAGGAATTAATTGCAGATCCGTTACCCTTTTAATCTATTTTTGTAGGATTCTCTAAAAGTATTTCTGAAGAAAATTTTGGGAAATTTAATCAAAAATTAATTGAAGATTTTTCAGGCAAAATCCAAGAAAAAAAAGAAAGAAATCATCAATCATCTATCATCATCATCAACCCCTAGAAGATTTTATAAAGGGATCTGAGGAGGAATAGTTTCGGTAAGAATTTCAGGATATTTTTTTTAGATTTTTTCAAAGGAATCGCTAGAAGAATTTATGAAAGAATTTTTGGAAGATTTTGTGAAAAAAAGCTAGCAAGAAACTCCGAAGAAAACCGGGTGAAATTTATTGAAAATTCCAAGAAGATTCTATTTGTTTTGAGAAAATTAAAATAAAAACTCATTGATAGTTTTTGGGTGAACAGGGCTTGAATGGTTTGTGCTAGATTTCAAATAGTTTAAGCCCAAATATACAAAGTTCTTTTCAACAATCGTATGAACTGAAAAATAATTAAAATACTTTTTGTCAACACTGTAAAATACTTGAATGAATGCGACGAATTACTTCGGAAGTAACCGCAAGACATTGCCCAGTGAGAATGTTTAGGAATTTTCAGAAAGAAACTTTCACTGGAATTCTAAAATAATATTGCTTTGTTCATTGAAAAAAACTTGAATAGTTTCTCAAAATAAAATACATCGTAGATAAATTTCCAGGTAACATCGTGGTAAATATTCACAATAATGTAGAAAAATCTGATTGTTGAGAAATCGGACGAACGTCGAAAACACATGATCAATCTTCGATACTTTAGAAAACAGTGAAATCTTGATAACATTCATCCTGTTTGCTTTTAGCCTTAGGCCTTTTCGGCGCCCCTCTGAGGCTGGCGCCCTTGGCGGGGGCCAACCTGGCCAACCGCACGCTACGGCTCTGGCTCTATCTTTCCTCTTTTCAACAGCAATTCATTTTCAAGTGGTTTTTTGGAAAAAACTTTTGAGTTATAACGGTTTACATGAGCCACCATTTGACCAAAATCGAAGGGTCTGCAAAAAACTATCGGTTGGGTCCGATTGGTTGGGTCCGACTATTTAACTATCGGTGGGTCCATCAGTTTGAGTAACCAAATGCATTTTCCTTACTTTTTTAGCGAGGACTTTCAGAAAATCGCCATCCTAAACATTTTTGAAGACAAGGTGGAAATAGTGGGCCGGTCTCAGCGAGAATTACCCTAGTGTCAAACAGATACTGTTTCTTGAGTTCTTTCCTTGTCAAATATTTGACCCTGTGTACTTCAGGCCTTAGCCAGTTGAAGAAGCTGCTACCGACACGACACGGCTATCTAGGCTGATCGGGAACAGAAAGTAATATTGATGAGCAACTTCTTTCAAACCCGAACAGCCGACTTTGGTACCTACTCACGATTTTGAGCGCACAAATCTCTTTGTAAACAAAACCAGCGTACCTTATTATATAAGGCTTATTACAAGTACCAAATAAAAAAAAAACAATGTTCTGTTGTTTAAAGCTTGCACAGATCTTAAACGCCTGAAGTTCTCATGCACTGATGAAGCGAAATTTCAAGACGTTTGTCCTTAAATACCAAGTATTTCACCAGGATTTTCGTCTACTGTTCGTCCACTTCTGCTGTTCTATTTTTTCAAATATTAAATTTTATTGTTGTAATTGCTCGAAATTTCTGCAAATTTCGAATTTCAAAATTTAGCAAATTTTGTTCTTTCTTCATGTAAAAACTTACATAAATCGAGAATCATGGAAAACCATTGAAATGAGAAGACACTCGGTATAAGAAAACCTTTCTCTTTAATTAAAATAGAGCATAAAAAAAGCGTTCAAGACCTGCGGCGTTGTGGCAGCAGTGACAAAACAACCCGGCCCCAACCTGTTTGAACTTGTCTAGACTCTAGAATATGCGTTATGAGTAGAGGTTATGTCGTGAAAACTTGGAAGTTTGAAAGGGAAATATGTACCAGTTCCCTATCAGTTCAATGTCCAATAACCATTTTTTTGGTAAATTTATCGATAAAGCGAGTTTTTCTACCTAGATCCCATAAAAAAAAATCTGTAATGCGATTTAACAAAAAATACCCTCACTTTAGGAGGCCAATAGGAGTAATATTAAATCACAGAGAAACTCCCACAACACTTGTGCTACATTACGTTACAACGTCACGAAAACCTAACCGCCCAATGCTAATCATGTATGTTTGATAGCGGTAATGACTTACCGTTCAGACTAAGGCCTGAGTGACCTCTGCTGTACATAGGAGTCGTCTCCATTCCACTCGGTCCATAGCTGTATATCTATCTCCAGTTCCGCATTCTGCGAAGGGTCCGCAAGTCGCCCTCCACTTGATCGACCCACCTATCTCGCTGCGCATCCCGTCTTCTTGTACCGGTCGGATGACTCTCGAGAACCATTTTTAGTCGGGTGGCTATCCGACATCCTGCTGACGTGACCCGCCCACCGTAGCATCCCGATTTTCGCGGTGTGGACGATGGTTGGTACTCTCAGTAGCTGATGCAGCTCGTGGTTTATTCCGCCTTTTCCAAGTCCCGTCTGTCATCCGCACTCCGCCGTAGAGTGTACGCAGCACCTTCCGTTTGACAACTCCAAGCGCGCGTTGCTCCTCTGCACGTAGAGTCCATGCTTTGTGCCCATAGAGGACGACCGGTCTAATCAGCGTTTTGTAGATAGTTAACTTGGTGTGACGGCGAACTTTGTTCGATCGCAGAGTTCTGCGGTGTCCAAAATAAGCTCGATTTCCTGACGAAAGGCGTCTCTGAATTTCTTCGCTGGTGTCGTTGTCGGCGGCCACAAGTGAGCCCAATTACACGAATTCTTCAACCGCCTCAATTCCGCCACCGTCGATGGAAATTCGGTGTGGCGGGCGCGGTGATTCTTCCCTGGAGCCCTTTGCCATCATGTACTTGGTCTTCGACACATTAATGACCAGTCCGATTCGCCTGGCTGCATTCTTTAGTCGGATGTACGTATCCGCCATCGTCTCAAATTTACGAGCAATAATATCAATATCATCGGCGAAACCAGGCATCTGAACGGACTTCGTGAAAATCGTTCTACTCGGGTTTATCTCCGTTCTCCTTATTACACCCTCTAAAGCAATGTTGAACATCAAGTACGAAAGACCATCACCTTGCCGCAACCCTCTGCGAGATTCAAAGCGTCTTGAGAGTGTCCCTGATACTCGAACTACGCACATCACTCGATCCATCATCGCCTTGATCAATCATATCCACGATCGTATCAGTTTAACCGCGAATCCGTATTCGTGCATAATCTGCCATAGCTGTTCTCGATCGATTGTATCATACGCCGATTTGAAATCGATGAACAAGTGATGTGTGGGCACGTTGTATTCGCGGCATTTCTGCAACACCTGGCGGATGGCGAACATCTGGTCCGTTGTAGCGCGTTCATCCATGAATCCAGCCTGATATTGCCCCACGAACTCTCTTGCAATCGGTGATAGACGGCGGCATACAATTTGAGAGAGTATCTTGTGTAGGCAGCGCTCAGTAGTGTGATCGCGCGATAGTTTCCGCAATCCAACTTGTCACCCTTTTTGTAGATGGGACACACGGTACCTTCCATCTATTCCTCCGCTAATACTTCCTCCTTCCAAATCTTGGTAATGACGCAGTATAGTGCTCTCACCAGTGCTGCTTTACCATACCACGGGAAGCTGCAAAGTTTACGCACCGCTGGCCGTTATCATTTTATACGGCGTGCAGTATATTGTGAAGCAAGTACAATGATACACTATGGCCAGGGTTCGAGAAAATTTTCCCGACCGGAACGAGAATCGAACCCGCCGTCTCCGGATTAGCGGTCCATAGCCTTAACCACTAGGCTAACTGGAGACCCCGTATGTATTACCATAGCTGTTTTTATTATTTATTTAGTTTTTATTAACGCAGTCTTCTATATCACAAAACGAGTTTTATTATTTACCCCGACGTTTCGGCGCAGTTATGGCGCCTTCTCCAGGGGAAACTGTAATTATTATTAGTTTCATTACAATGTTTTAAGTATACTAAACATTTTTTTTAATTTACAATAGAGCATTCATTTTTGGATTGGGGTTGTGGCGAACTGTAACTGTCGGGGTTTCAAAATTTTGGTACCTACATGCTATAAATTATGGATATTTAGTGTTTCCGTTATGGATTTTTGGTTGGAATTATTTCAACTTACACTAACTGCGGTGAGAATCTAAATTTAAAAATTTGATCTCTATACTTTTTTGCGCGTTCTCCAGTTTGCCTAGTGGTTAAGGCTATTGATCGCCAATTCGGAGACGGAGGGTTCGATTCCTGTTCCGGTCGGGAACATTTTCACGACTCCCTGGGCATAGTGCTTCACAAAATACAAATTCATGCAATGGCAGGCAAAAAAGCCCTTCAATTAATAACTGTGGAAGTGCTCAAAGAACACTAAGTTGAAGAGAGACAGGCCAAGTCCCAATGGGGACGTAGAGCCTGTCCGTAACCCCATTATAACGCTTTTTTGTTGAAGCTCTGCGGCAGTATATGGAACATCTCCAGAACGATTGCTAGAACGCCGGGAATCATGGTGCTCTTTTAATGTGAAGAATATATGTAGTGTATAGTACTATATCAGTTAAAAATAATACTAAAGTAACAGCATGTAAACATTGACCTCACCAAAAGTGAATGAATTAATTAATTTTTCGGGCTGTTTCGCCCGATTACCGGTCTGTGTATTTCCTCCCTGTCCTACCTGCGCGTTCATGTCGCCGACAACGATTTTCACGTCACGCGGCGAGCAACCATGCATGTGGACAGTGGACGTTGATGATGCTGTAGTTGAAGAAACGGCCCTTAACTCTTAACATGCACATCCTTGCGTTGATCGGCTGCCACCCGATCACACGTTGTCGCATCTTGCCCAACACTATAAATCCTGTTCCCAGTTCATTGGTGGTGTCACAGCTTTGGTAGAAGGTAGCCGCTCGATGCCCGCTTTTCCACACTTTCTGTCCAGTCCAACAACGTTCCTGCAACGCCACGATGTCGAAGTTACGGGGGTGTAGTTCGTCGTAGATTATCCTATCACATCCTGCGAAACCTAGTGACTTGCAATTCTATGTTCCAAGTTTCCAATCGTAGTCCTTATTTCGTCGCGTGGGTCTTTGCCGATTGTATCGAGTCGTATTTTCTCCTATGTTATTCGCAATGGGGATTTTTACGGGTGGCTTATTGGGCCTACGCCAACACTCCTGTCTCGCCGGAGGGCCATCGTGCCAGTTCTGTTTAACGTCCCAACCAACACTGGGACGACCACGCTGATGGGGCTACCACATTTCTTACTCAGCCGCTGGATGCCAGAACAGACGCTGTTTGAGCCGCACCTCCTTGGGGAACAGATGCTCGGGTCGTACCTCCTCAATCTAGCTGAAATCAGAAAAACAACAGTGCCCAGGCTGCACTACCAGCTTATCACACAACGACACAACTCTTAGCTGGCGGTCTTTATCATCGCTTGACCCGTGGAAGCAGGAGGTAGGAACTTGTGAGGACCAGAGTTATGTTGGACGCTCTCCTTATCGACTCACCGTTTTGCAGCCCATAGCGGAAATGAGCACACATCAAATGGAAGTGAGGAGGAGGCGAGCGTCGCTAATGGCCAATCGATCAACTACCGATTATTTAAATCGACGGTTGATAACGTGATCGAATAGAGTTGGGCGTGCGTTTCCCTGTCATCGAATGCATAATAAGTATTATCAATGACCGTTATTGTGTCTCTCGTCACAATCAACGAATTCCTTATTGGTGCGATTGACCTTGAAACGATTCGTTGATTATGATAAAGCACCTCCGCAATGACTTTGAATGGGCTTACGAATTAATTTACGCGATACAATTAGCCAACCATGCTGCTCCATTTTAACGAAGTTCCGCTCGAGATGGCATTTTTCAAAGTGCAATCAAACAGGAACCCGCAGAGACGAAGGAAAACTTCCGAACATTGACAGATGTCCGGTCGGTTTGGTGGTACTGTGGGCACGCAGTACGCATGTCCCGGACCAAGCACACGCTCGCCGTCGTCAACGGTTCGGGCCTTTCGGGCATCCTTCGTGCGGAAACGTGTGGATGAGGTAGTAGTTTTTCATCCTGGCAGATGCGCATTTGCAGAACGATTTCCGATTTGGAATTCGATCGGTTGCCGTGTCAAGTGGTGGACGGAAGTTGAAATTCAGTGGAAATTTTCTCCCAAATTTACTGTGCTGGATAGCCCCTTTTCAAACTCCTAAACCTTCGGGTGTGAACAGTTTAGCACCGCAAAGTCCTTGCCCATAAAATCTGGTAATTATTTCATTCCAATCGTTGGGTAATTCTCTACATCTTGGAAAATGAAAAATTCTTTGTCTCTAATTGACACTTACTGGGAGTGAAAATTTTTCATGCCTAGGTGGATACTCTGATCAATAAGAAGAAAATAGCTTTTCACATTTGTGTCGTTTGAGTATTTTCATAGGAAATGCGAGCAAAGTGCTGTATTTATTGGTAAAAAGAAGTTGTGGCTTATTATTTTAGGTATTTCCAAGAACTTTTCATTGTTGAGTGAAATAAAGTGAATAGTGCAAGCATTTGATCTAGTAATAGCAAGGACTTTTCTCGTGTTACGTGATAGATTTTTCTTTTCGTCCAAATAGCAGTTCTTGAAAAAAGTTTACTAGAAAACGTGATAAAGAAAATCGGAAACAAGAAGAATTCAATTTATCTAAACGAGGAATCCTCGTAATTGCAGTGAATATGTTTTCCGGATTAACAAACCAAGTCAGCTCATGGATTGGAGCTGCCAAAGGCGAACCACAGGACGAGGAGGTTCCAACACCCCCGAATTCCGCTGCAACAGCTACGACGACGACAACGACAACAGCCCCTCCACAGGCAGGAGCAGACACAGCTGCGGCCCCTCTAGGAGATGAAGGTGACAAAAGGTAGGTGAAAAGTGCGATGGCGATGATCACATAGTTGTGCGAATATCCATAGCTCAGCGCATTGATCCGTGCTAAAATCCTATGTGAACTTTTGCGTATCACGCTATGATGCATGTTAGAAGAATTTTTTTTGTCACTTTCTGAAGCTTTATCGACTAGACTGAGAGACGACGTTTCTGTCACATCTCTGGCTAAGCTAGCAGCGAGAGTGAAAATTTCCAATCACATGATGCGAAGATTCTGTCCTACGCTTGAGTGCTTGGGGTGTTGCTGTTCGTATAATTATAAATTCTACTTTTCATTTTTCTATTGATACTTTGAAAAGAGTGTGCGAAATTTAAAAAAAGGCGGATTCTCAAGACACGAAGTAATCGAAATAAATTTCTATTCAAATGAATTTTTATCTTCATGATTCATGCATTTTTTCGTAAATTTGAATAGTTGAAAGCTACTGATAGTTACCATTTGAAATTGTTTTATTTTATGAAATTTATCTAGTGTATTGTCTGCTTCTTCTCATTTCCGATTCATACCTACATCTTCATTATTAGAACAGTGTTGACTTTTCAGTTTAGTATTCTATTCGCACTTGCACAGTAATTTACTGGGTTCTTTTACGACCTTGTTTGCAGTCCTATAGGGTATTGTACCATTTGGACAGTTGAACCTATTTTGGACACTTTTCGCTATGACTATAACGATTTCACACCAATAGAACACGATTGGTGAAGTACTAGATTTGTAGTAATGAGCTGAATATTAGTATGGTGAGAAGGTCAATTCTCCGTTTCTGCAATGAAATGGTGCAAAAAGCGTGGGTGTTATGATTCCTTGCCTAATTTGATGCTGTTTGAGCAAAACTTTGGGCAACAGTGTTGTTGTTTTCTCCATTTCTTGCAACACAAACAACATAGTTATCCAAAGTTTTGCTCAAACAGCATCAAATTAGGCAAGGAATCATAATACCCACGTTTTTTTGCACCATTTCATTGCAGAAACGGAGAATTGATTTTCTTACCATACTAAAATTCAGCTCATTACTAAAAATCTAGTACTACACCGAACGTGCCCCATTGATTTGAATTTGAAGTATATGGAAGTACAGTCGGGTCTCCTATTAGACGCTGCCACCCACTTTACGCCCACCGCGTTTTCCAGGCTGTCGTCTAACCAATTTAGTTCATTTTTTGTATGTGATGAGTCATAAAATAACCTTTCGGCAGTCGCGTGGTTGGCCACTACCGCCAGCACCATGCTCATGCGGAGTGAAAAAAGCGAAATTTGTTCAACGAGTTTTACAAAATACAACAGCGTGATCCCTCGAGGGATAAGCACTAACTGATCAAAAAAAAAAAAAAACAGCTGGATTGGATGCTAGACAGCCAAGAAATTGTGATGGGCGTAAAGAGGGTTGCTGCTCCTAATAAGATATTCGACTGTACATGGTCGGCGTTAAGTCAGACCGGACCATCTGTTTTTCAATGATTTTGGAAAAATGTCCTGTAGGCACATGGGATATCAAATTAAGCGCATTTTTTTTTCTGAAAAACTATAATTCGTCTATGTTATGATACATCTACATCAATATAACATCGGAAAGTTCTGAGTTATCAAATTTCATCGCTTATCTTTACCTGCCCAAAAAATCGTGTAGTCCACTGTGACTGAACGCCGACCATATATAAAAATGAATTTCTGTCTGTCTGACCCTTATGGATTCGGAAAGTACTGGTCCGATTGGCGTGAAAATTTGTATGCAGGGTTTTTATTGGGACGGGATAGATTCTTAACGTGGTTTGAAAGCAGTTTATGACATTAAAAATCGACGTTAGCAAATATTGCATAAAAATTTACGTAAACAACTCAATAATTATGTGGTTATTATAATAGGAAAAATATAAAACGTTGTTATTATACTGCCGTCCTACGCATAATTGTCCCATGTTATATGGGAATCCCATATAACATGGGACAACTATGCGTAAAACGGCAGTATAGGAAAAATATAAAACGATCGTAAAATATGTTTACAACCCAAAAAACGAAAATTTAAATGTGTTATTTCTTGGCTCCTATTACCGCTCATAATAGATCTATTCACCGCTTACTGGATTATTTTTCCATGGAGTCACATAAAATATACATTTATAAAAACAAAATAACTTTGATTTACCACAGTATCAGTTTATCCAGTTTTGTTAAAATTTACTCTCTTACGGGTTTTACTGTTTTATACCTGTTGGATATTTCTTCCGCTGTTTTGTCTGAATGTTCCTATGCTGCCCTGCAGCGCAGTGTGGAAAATATATTTTTTTAAGAACATGATTTCAGGTACACCCACTTCAAAACTTGGTGAAATGAAAGTTTTTTAATCTGGCAGCATGTTGTTACATTCACTTTTGTTACGATAATTTACTAAAATTTGATAATTTTTGTATGATTGACCCAAAATGAGAGGTGAATGGGGCATGAGCGGAATCTTCAAGGAATCTTGAAATTTCTGAAATCTCTGAAAGTACCACCTGAAACGAAATCAAGAAAAATCTCTGATAACTTCTGGCGAAATCCAAGTAGAATATTTGATAATCGTTCTTAAGTCATTTCAGCGGAAGTGTTTGACGAACCGTGGCGGACTTTATGGTAGACTAGCAGGACTAGAGTAATTGTCCCTGGGAATTTCATATTGCAATCGCTGACGAAATCACTGAATGCTTGAAGAACACTAGACAGCATCTAGGATTTCTTTGATCTCATAGATTTCTCATAGAATTGATGATTTCAGCCTTAGAAACCTGCCTGACTTCCTGCAGTAACCATTTACTCTTCCATAAAGTCCGCCACTGGTTCGTCAAACACTTCTGCTGAAATAACTTAAGAACGATCATCATAGTCACAATTGATAGTTTTTTTTGATAGAATTTCACGAATCTTATCTAAATATTTCGTAATTTTAATGTTGATATTCATTAGTTTTCTTCATCATAAGATACGAGACAAGAAGATTAAACAGCACATGACTTAGCATCATTCAGTAAATTATATCTAAACTTATTTTAAAGTTCGTCTGAATCCTATATTTAAGGCTTTGAAAATATTCATTCTTTTAAATTTTCCTTAAAAGGTTACATTTAATTTCCACTGTAAACTATGGAATTTCAGAATCGGGAAAATTTTCAAAAAGCTACCGGAAAAACCGGGTAAAACAGGAAAAACTCGGGAATTTTATTTGTTGTTCTGAGTGGCCAGCCTACGCACTGCAACCCCATTTCCTCGAAATCCGTCTCTTCCAGGCAGCATTTTTTCTTTGAAAAGGTGTGTGTCTACTGCTTCAACTTCCATTTGTAACGTTCTACGTTATTCCGAGTCTCATGCTTCTCCACCAAAATTTCTTCACTCTTCGTTCAACAAATAGGGGAACTGGGGGTAAGACGCCCACGTTAAGGAAAAGTCCTATTTTGACCACGAAACACTTTATAGTACACAATTTTTTGACACAAATATGAAGCATCAACATGTTTCCTTCCAAATGCAAGAAATCATCAACCAGTTTTATGTTTTGCTACTTAAAAATTCAAATTTGAAAAAAAGTTTGATTTTCAGCATTTTAGTTTGAATACGGGGTAAAATGCGCGACTAGCTATAGCTAACGCCAGGATGCCAAATTGTGCACATATACTTGCGTGCATGGTTTATTGTCGTGAACTGTATTGTTCGTGAACTGTATACAGTCGTTACATAATTATGGATCACCTGTAATTATGGGTCAATTCCATTTTACTGCACAAGGAGCTGTTTTACCAACAATTTAGACAAAATGACCCACGGATGTGTGATTAGTGAACTTATTTATAATGCAAATGTGCTATTGTATGGTTCTTATTTGTGTTCTTCACAATTTATGCCAAAATTTGGATCTCAATTACTATTTTAATGTAATTAACTAGGGGTGGGCATTTTACCCCACACATGCCTCAAAAGTTTGGACCCTTGTAAAAAACTTATAAGGGTCAAATTTGATATTTTTTTCACCTGAAACACAAATAATGGAAGTGTGCAAAACAATTTATGTGGATAGCGAGAAGAAATTTCTTGTAAATTATGAAATAAAGTACAAAAATTTGATAGGTTATAATTGCATCAAAAGTAACAAAAAGCATTTTTTGGTGTATTTTGTACAATTTTTATGATAAAAATATGTAAACTCAAATGTTATTTATTCTTATTATTACGATTGCAGTTGAAAAAAGTATAAAAAGTAACGTGGTTTGCCTAAAACAAGGGTGGCCCATCTTTCCCCCTATGGGCGTTATGGCCGCAGTTCCCCTACTTCTCCTCCAAAATCTCTTCACTCTTCGTTCAACAAATCGTTCCTTTGACCCTGTTCCATGTATCCGATTATGCCCTCGACTGCAGAGATGTCCATATCCTCAGTGTGGGAAAGAGAAATAGAAAATACACCACTCTCGCTGTGCATCTGAACAGGAGCCCTTCTCTTATATGTGGATCCACCACTGCGATTCGGATGCGCGCGAGCTTGGTGGGTAGAAATAAATCTCTTAGCTCCCTGAGCACTACACCCTAAAACGAAAGTACACAGCGAATGAGTAACTTGCGAAAAGACAAAGGATTTTTCACTCATATTTGCGTAGGACTGGATCAGCACAAAAAATGTGCTGATCCGATGTTACACAAATTTGCGTGAATTTTCACACAAGTTTGCATGAAATCTTTTGTCTTTTCGATCGCTGCGTGAAAGTTACTCCTTGCTCTGTGTACATCGATCTTTCCGTGTAGGCCACACAACAGTGCGACGAGAGAGATTTCAAATTCTCTTCGGTGAAAGTGTAAAAAATCACCCGCACGGAGAGACGAAACTACCCAAAAGTGAGTTCTTCCCACCCAACTTCGGGGTTGCGTGCATCAAGCCAATTTTGAGTTGATGGAATCGATGTTTTTGTTGGGTTGTTCCCGCTTGCTTCCATGTGAAAAAAATACCTAATTTTAAGTTTTTTCCACTCAACCGAAATTTTGACTAGGTTGTATTCACTCAAATTTGAGTACTGTGCTAGAAACTCAGTTTTGGCTTGACGCACGGAACTGCAAAAGTTGGGCTGTTTCTCTCTTCACTCTCTGACAACAACAGAAAGAGCGCATGAAAAGGGAGATGAAAAAGAACTCAAATTTGAGTTTAAAAGTACCTAATTTTGAGTTTTTCAGTTTCTCCGTGCGGGTGCGCGCTCCAGTGAGGTTTTTGCGCCAGAGTGCGCGCTGCGGTGAAACGCCGGAGAGTTCTCGCCCCGGCGACACCATGGTGATAAATCGGTGACTGCTGGGTGAAAACACGGGAGAGCGCCGGAGAGCGATGTGCGCGAAAGAGTGAGCCACACTCGATCCAAGGCGGACGAGCAAGAGCACGCACTAGCGCTTGGTCTACCTACCACCCAAAACAAGAGAAACTTGCTTCTTGGTGTGGTGAAAAATGTTCCTATCCCCAGTGTGGTCGATAAACTGACGCCGCAGTGAATCGCTACGGTGAAATGCCATCTCTGCTCGACTGCATAGCCAATGACTACTTTAGCTGTAATTCAGCAGTCCTTTAGAGGGGCCTCGTCGAGCTCGCCCTCGTCCGGTAATGCTATCTCGAGATTCTGCGTGTCGGTACCGTACATTGTTGATTACAGAGAGTATTGGGTGCAGTTTGACCATCAGTATAATCGATGTTAGCACCACGATGTCGTCGATATCGTCGGAGGAGTGCCGTTCACCGATCAAAACGTGGTTCAATTGGGAGTCCGTTTGCGGTGTGATTTCCAGGTGTAACGATAAGGGAGGCTGTGTTGGGAAACAGTGCTACGACTGGCCAGGCCATGTTCTTGGCGAAGGTGAATAGGACACTGTAAACACATAAGCGTAAAGAGAGCCTATAGCTCATTGGAGGTAGCTTGTGACGTCATGCGACTTTCAATATGACATTGAAAGGCACGTCATCGAAAGCATCCTCAATATTCAAGACATCACCCAAGCAAAATCTACGTTTCAGCGAGTGTTTTCTTGAAAACGTATGCAACTTTGTGTAAAAGAGTCACGGTGGACATCCCAAATTGAATAGGCATGTTAGTCAGACGAACATCACATATGTGATAATCGACAATGCGTTTCAAGCATTTCAGAAAGAAAAAGGTAACCAGATTAATCTGGAAATCATTCCTTCTTTAAACAACGCACGCACCCTTTCGGGATAAAACTATAAAGTATTTTCACGCCATGAAAATACCCAATAGAAAACTACAAGAGTTCAAAACATGTTTGAAATACTCAAATCCCACTGGAGAAAAATAGAACAAAACCCTATTTGCTCCTGAAGATTTCAAGTAAGCAGAGCTTTTTAGTGCTCACTAAATCGATTCTATAGCTACAATCCTCGGAGCAGAAGCTAGAGATTCGTAGCTATACAAAAGCCTGGTATATCCGGAGATATTTTGATTTTGAACAGATCAGAGTTCCTTTCAGGAATACCTCTTGCGGTGTGCACAGACCGCAGAGGACAAGCTTCTTTCAAAGCAATAGTTATGATATACTACAATGGAGGGCGTTGTATGTAGTAACAAAACCACAATGAAACTCTCTTGGAGTAGCAATTGAAATGAGTTATCCATACAATGTTATCGCAACCAATTAGTACAGGTTCCCTAGTTTGTTGAGCAGGGACGCCTGAATACGTAAAGTTTGCAAAGGAACATTCAAAAGAGCAAAGAAGGTCAAATAATGGAGACTCCTCATCTGACACATGCCAATCAGTCAATTAGCATAGCATAGCCGACCGTACACATCCTGGGGTGGCTGTCGATTGAGACGTTCAATGCGTCAGAAAAGTTGCCTGGGACTTGACAAACTTTTCATTTAACGAACTCTCGACACCTGGTCAGGTCCTTACGATCTGCGGGGATTCCGAGGAAATGTTGATTAGATATCTACTCAGAATATGTCCAAGAACTTGGCCCACTTCATAGATATCTGGAGTTGGAAATTGAATGGGGTGCTTTCCTTTGCGAAACAGCGTATGAGAAATTGTCATGGTTTAATCATTTACCTGATTACCACTGAAAGAGTATACATAACCATTAAGAAAGTCGCACAAATTTCGTAGGTGATACAGCCCTAGACCACAGCCTCCTTCCCATCGGATACCAAAACACAAAGATTGAAGACTTCTCTGACCTCTCGACAAGACTGACGCAATCCTACAACAGTCGAGAGTTGTCCTGGTCTCGTCCTTGCGACTGCTGAGGAATATGAAAGGATGGTTAGTTAGACACCTAAAAAAGATGTAGAAAGTCTACGATCTCTCAGGCCTAGGTGTCAAGGGAATATGGGTGTTATAGGTGTTGTTAGTGGAAGGGTACTCCAAAGGATGCGGTTGGGCAACTTGCAGGCACACCATAATTAGACTGCTTCGAATTAGTTATCTGCCCAATACGTCCTGGTTTCCTCGTCATCTTAATGGCATTTACTTGATATTTCGGTTGAGAACCTGAAATATTAGATAATATTAACATTGACATCGAATAAGCTAAATACATATTAGTGATACGGTCGCCACCGTTATAATTTTTTACAATATTATTTGTTTCATACAATAAATTTACCTGAATCCTGCTGAAATAAAACGTTGATTAGCAGCAAAATTTAAACAAAAATATTACATAAACATCAAAAAGTACATCAAACTTTGATCTTGAACTAGTTGTAAACTTCTGCCTGATTACTTTCAATCAAGATCAATTTCAAGATCAAAATTTGATTTGGTAGATCTTACGCCGCAACGCACCATTCTAAGGTGATCTACCCACGTTGCGGGAGCTGACACATGCCAATCAGTCAACTCATGACAAATTCTGCTCATGGAGGGTTGGGTTAGGTGCAATTCTATGTTAAGTTATCCATGAACTAACTGTACCACCTAAGTATTCCATCAAACATCAAGCATCAAGCACCCTTAGCAAATTTGTGCCTATACTAGCTTCCATATTCATACGCAACACGATGAAATTGAATATAATAACCACAGACAAACAGACGTAACACATGCGAAATTTCCATCGACCACGCTTTTAACGATCATTTTAAATTTTCATAGTTGTGGCTTCCACAACCAGAGGCGCGTGCATCGTTTTTCTATGCGTTTGACGTTTCACACTAGCGCCTTCTGTTGACGATATTGCACAACACAGTGATTCGTGCAACTTTTCCACCAGGTGATGGTAGTGTGAACTGGGCGATGGATTTCCATGAAAATCGTTCAAGGTGTTACGTCTGTGCCTGTGTAATAACATTATATTCTAAAAGCATTATTTCATCCTTCAGCAGTCACGCTGTTGTATTTTGTACAATACATTAAAAAAACTCGCCTGATCTACAGAAATCAACGTGGTGTTGGTAGCGGTGAGCAATTTCTGGAAGATTAAGGATATTTAGGACTAGAATTTCTTGGTTCCTGTATGAGTCCTTTTTAAATTATCTTCCAATACTATTTACTGGAGGAATTCCTCTAGAAATTCTTGAAATAATAAAAAAATCATCAGATAAACCTAGAGAACTTTTTAGGTACATCCCTGAAAAGATGATTGAAGGATTTCTAAAATTTCCTAAGAAACTCCTGAATGCATTTTTGAACAGAACATGAGAGGAATTTCAGAAGAAACAGAAGGAACAATCCCTGGAAGATTCCTGGATAAATCCCAGGAGCAATTCCTACAGGAATGCCTGGAGGAAGCCCTGTAGAATCCCTGGAAGAATTCCCGAAGGAATCTCTGGATAAATTTCTGAAAGTATACCTGGAGGAATTCCTATATAAATTGTGGGTCGAATACCTAGAGAAATATCTGAAGAGATCTCATGAGGAAATCCTAGAAGAAATTCTAGATAAATTTCTGAAGGATTCCTTGGAGGAAGTTCTGGAGAAATACCTGGAGGAATTCTGGGAGGAATCCCTAGAAAAAAAATGAATTTCTAAAGAAATTTATGGAGAAATCTTCGAAAGAATTTTTGAAGGAATTTCTGGAGGAGTTCTTGGAGAAATTAGTGGAGACATCCCTGAAGAACTTCCTGGAGAAATCCATGCAACAATTTCTGGAAGAAAATCTGCAAGAATTCTTAGAAGAATTCCTGAAAAAATCTTGAAACTATTCCTAGAGTAAATCCTGGAAGAATTATAGAAGAAATTCCTCGAGGAGACCCTGGAGAAATTCCTGGATGGAATCCTGGAGGAATGCCTGCGTGGATTTCTGAAGGAATCCCAGGAAAAAATTCTAAAGCAATCCCAGGAGAAGCTCCTGGAAGAACTCCTGGGGAATTCCTGGAGGAATCCCTGAAGCAATTCCTGGAGAAATATCTGGTGCAATTCCTGGAGGAATCGCTGAAAAAAATCCTGGAGAAATCTCTGCAAGAGTCCAAGGAGGAATCCCTGGAAAATTTCCTGGAAGAATGCCTAGGAGAATTCCTGGTGGTATTCTTGGAGGATTCCCTGAAATAATTCCTGGAGAAATCTTTGGATGAATTCCTGTAGGAGTCTCTGGGAAAAATCCCTGGAGGAATCCCTTGAAGATTTTCTGGATAAATTTCTGTATTAACTAGATGTTGGATTTCTCGACTATGAAGTCTCCAAACTCCTTGGAACGACAACGGGTTTAATTCGTCCCTACGTTTCGACAATGTTTATTGCCATCTTCTGGGGGAAAATCATTTGGTTGGTTCTGTGTTTCTATCTCCAGTTTTCTGTATTAATTCCAGGTGGAATCCTTGGAAGAATCCCGGAAGCAATTACTAGAGGGATCTCTGGAGGAAGTCCTGGAGGAATGCGTTGAGGAAAACCTGGAGGATTTCTTGGAGGAATCTCTGAAAAAAAAAATCTTGTAGGAATTCTTGGATGGATCCCTGGAGGATATCCTAGAAGAATGCCTTAAGGAATTTCCAGAGGAACTCCTGAAGAAATCTTTAGAAGATTTTCTGGCGGAGTTTCTGGAGGAATCGCTAGATGAATTCCTGGAGATTTTTTTAGAAAAACCCCTGCAGGAATTCCCAGAGGAATCCCTGGGGAAAATCTTAGACTTGTGGATGAATCTTTTAAAAAATCGTAGAGAAATACCAGAAATAATTCATGAAGAAATCGCAGGTTGAATTCTTGGAGAAATTCTGGAGGAATCCTTGGAAGAGAAGGAATTCCGAAAGCAATTCCTAAACAGTTCCTGGAGGAAGTACTGAATTATTTCCCGAAGGAGTTCCTTAAAGAATACAAGGGAGAAATCCTGAAGGAATCTTAAAAAGAGTTCCTGGGAGAATCTTTATAGGAATTTTTTAAATAAGTTGCTCCAGAAAGAACCACAGAAGGATTTCCCGAATTAAGCCCTGCAGAAAATCTTGGAAGAATCCCTGGAAAATATCTTAGAGAAATAGGGTGCGTGTACCAATTATGGCACTACCTAAGGAAAGCTTTTTATACAAAAATAACAAGAATACCAACGAAAGTCATCAATAAGCTAAAAGACAGCTTAGTTTCCATACTTTTCAGGAAAAATATAGAAACGGAGCCAAAACTACTTTTAGTATTTATTACAGCGTGTGCCAATGATAGGAACCCTGTACCAGTTATGGTTACATTTTTTAACTTCGGTTCCTTTTCGCACTATTTGCATGCATTCCTTATGGGGTTAGCCATAACTGGTACACTATGGCGAAAAAGGGTGCAAGGAAGCCGAAATTTTAAGGAAAATGATTTATTTCTACCATGATTTGAGGAAAATGTGGAGCTTAAATGAGTGAGACCATCTTTTGTGAATGTGATCTGTTGTTCACAAAATTTTTCTTGTTGATTTACATCGTTGAAGGGTGAAAATCATCTATGGCGAATAATTGGTACTATAGCCATAATTGGTACACTTACCCTACCTGTAGGGATTAACGGAGTAATCTCTGGAAATAATACTCCTGGAGGAATCTCTAGAAGAATTCCTGGAGGAGTTTCTGGAGGAATCTATAGAGGCATTTCTGAAGAAATCCATGGATGATTTTTTAGACGAATCCCTGCAGCGAATCCCAAAGGAATCCCTGAAACAATTCCTGGAGAAATCTGTAGAAATTCGTGGAGGAATCCCTTGAGAAATTCTTGTAGGAATCCCAGGAAGAATTCCCGAAGAACTTGCAGATGGAATCCTTGGAGAAATCCTTAAGGAATTCTAAAAAGATTCATTGGAGGGAATCCTTGAGGAATCCCTGTAGCAGTTCCTGAAGGAATCACTGTGGGAACTCCAGGAGGAATCCCGGAAGCAATTCCTAGAGGCATTCCTAAGGGAATCCCTAAACAGTCCCTGGAGGAACTACTGGAGTTGTTCCTGGAAGAAACACTGAAGAAATCTCGGAAGCAATCCCCTTAGAAAATCACAGGAAAACTTTCTTAAAAAAAACCTGGAAGAATTTCTGTTGGAGTAAATATGGAGGAATCCATTTCTCCAATAGTTTTTGGTCGAATTATTGTTGGATGCATGGATGGATTGCATGGATTCAAAAAAGATTGTTTTGTACAATGTTTAAAGGAACTCCTGGATTATTTTTTAGCTAATCTCAGATAAAATTTCCTGTAAGGGTTTCTGGAATATATTCCTGCTCTGAACCTCCATAGATAAGAATAAATTTCCGGAGGAATATCAAGTGAAACCAAAATATGAATTCTTGAAAAATTTTGTGGAAGCAATATATGATGGAATCACTGAAGGAAGATATGGAAAAAATCCTGTAGAAATTCGTTGATGCATCCTTGCAGAAGCATCTGTAAAAAAATCTGAAGAAATCGTGGGAGGAATTCTTGGTGCATTTCTTGGAACAAATCTTGAAACAATCACTATCGGAACCCTGCAAAATGCCCATGGAAGAATTCACGAAGGAGAAACTCCTGGAGAAGTCCCTTGTGGAATTTCAGAAAGAATCCTTGAAGAAGTTTCTGAGAAAAATCCTAAAGGAATTTTTGAAGGTGCCTTTGAAAGTATTGGTAAAGAAATCCCAGGTATTTTGCTCTTAGCATGACGTCTGTTTGAATTGGATACTAGTGAAAATTCGTGTCGCAGTAGCACATAAATGCACTCTATATCAGCATATGGTTCTACAAAGTCCTTCCTTTGCCCTACCGGAACCGGTTCCGCATATCTGGAAAATTTGGCATTAGACAAAAAGATGTCAAATTGAATTTCTGGAAATTTCGGCTTTCAATCTAACAAATTGCGTTGATTAATCGCCGACGTTACTGTTTACTGTAACCGCAATTTCTCTGTTGTCTACCAACAAATGGACAAAATATGCGACTCCCAGTGGCCCAATGGAGATTTTTTTTTGTTAAAGTGGGAATTGAACTCACACTCCGTTGGTTACAATATGTCTAAACGATTGGCGCCGCTAATTTAATGAATATTGAGGTAAAAATACGGTAGACTACCTTGGGCTGGTCATAAAACAGATACCGGTTGTTTGCACATAGACTGAAGAGAAAAACCGTAACAAGATAGTTAGTAAGTATATTATTATAAGATAATTGACTGAAATTTCATGTTTAAAAGACTTGGCCTAAGCTAAATTAATCATCACAATAATGCTCTGAATTACTGCAAAATAGTGGAAAAACTTCAAACATGATTAATTTCATTTTTCGTCGATAGAATATTTTGAACTAAGGCTTTTCTGAAAGGTTAGACCATAAACTGAAACCCTGTGAAAGAAGATTTTAGGTTCATTCAAGTTTGATAATATGTCGGTTCCTGGTATGCGTGGCCCCATCAAACCCTATCCAATTTCCAAGTTCTTGGACATATTCTGAGTAGATATCTAATCAACATTTCCTCCCCATCCCCGCTGATCGTAAGGACCTAGCCAGGTGTCGAGAGTTCGTTAAATGAAAGGTTTGTCAAGTCCCAGGAAACTTTTCTGGCGCATTAAACGTCTCTATCGACAGCCACCCCAGGATGTGTACGGTCGGCTATGCTATGCTATGCTATACCTGTTTAGTGGACTCTTGCCACTACAATGGATCAGGCGATTCGTAGTGTTATTCTTAGCCAATTGAGACAACCGCTACCGACGATCTGATCGGGAAAAGAAGTTGATGGTCAAGTTCCAAACGAGCCCGAATAGCCCAGTCGGAGGAGTGCCGTTCATCGATCAAAACGTGGTTCATTTGGGATTCCGTTTGCTGTAGTGATTTCTAGGTGTAACGATAAGGGAGGCTGTGTTGGGAAACGGTGCTACGACTGGCCATGTTCTTGGCGAAGGTGAATATGATGAGTCGTAGGCCCATTTTGTTCTTCAGCTGATGGGCACTAAAGTTTCCAATCGTCTGACTGAAATCCTCCTCCTGACCTATCTGAGTGAGAGCTATGCATGTTGAGTATGCTAAAATTGATGAATCGGCCCTTGATACTCAATCTGCACATTGAGGATATCGCCGTAAAAGCTGTTCCCAGCTCGCGTGTATTGCCGCAGCTATGGTAGGTGGTATGGTTACCTCTAAACGTTCGCACCATGGTTTCTATCCATCGCAACTCCTACAGCGCTACGATGCCGAGTCCGCGGTCCTTCAGTTCATTAGCGAGTATGCGGGTGCTTCCGATGAAATTGTAAGATCTGCAGTTTCACGTAGTTTTTTTTTTTTCGTCGCGTGGGATCCGGTTCGTTTCCTTTTGTTTGCTCGTAGGGAATGTCCCTCAACCCTCTAACAGGCAGAACACCAACCTGTGCCTGTGCCTCTAACTTTCCAGAGAACCAGTGTGCTTAGTTGAGCTTAAAGTCCTTCCCTGACGTCTAGACGCCGATCGCCGCCCCTAACTTGGGAAACAGACGCTGTTCTGAGCTGCTCATACTGGAGAACAGACGCTCAAGTTTGCAGAAGTAAATCATAATATGGCAACATAAACCACTATGCGGAGAAGTAGGTTCTGTCGTAGATGGGGCGTCTCGCCAGAAAAAAAACAAATACAAGAGAGAAACATGTTTAAATCTTTATTCTATGCAGATCAATAATGGCTATGTCATTTGTTCGACACTTCCAAATACACTTTCTACGCCTAACTTAAACGTCGCTAGGGATCTTAAAAGAGATTTTTGTCCTCTAGCTTCACGATTTATCCAATAATTGTATCACTGTCTAGCCTAGTAACGGCTATTAAATACTCAATCTCGAAACACTTGAACGTCATGTAAGATCGTTTGCACAAATCATCCGGCAGTCCGTTGGCAAACTGTTTCGCCAGGCAAAGAGTTTTTGCTTCCATCCATTCGGCACGATTCAGTGGCGTATCGAGCTGATGTTGTTCGAAAAGATTGTCCAAGTTAGCTCCATAATCGTCCTCGTAGAGTCCAGCCGCTATCAGGAGACATCTGATGTGGCAATGAGTTATCGGGTCGTCTGGGTATTCCAAGTTAAGATATCTGTACCAAAAGATTGCTGGCTGCAGGAGTAGCTTTACGCAGCTTTGCTCTATGATGCGTAGCTCCTCCGCCGTGTTGGGTACGAACAACAGTTGATGCGACGGTATGAATGACTGTACGTATGGAATTGACATTTTGTATTAGGTTTTTATATTACCGGAACAACGGAAAGGAAATAACTTACTGTCGTCAACAGCACCAACAACTTCCAGAGCCTCTTCATTGTTTTAGAGTTAGATGCATTCTACTTCTGGCTGGCTTATCCACTTTTGTTTTAAGTAGGGCTTTCTGAGCTCAACATTTTTTTTGGACGATTATCAATCAATGGAGTGCAGTCATTGTACGTGAGACTTACGTTCTTTTTAGTTTTCTTTTTTTGTATATAATCATTCTTAACTGTTGAGTCATAATAAGTGTGAATGAGCTACTTGAGTTCACAGTGCCTTGCCGGTGCTAGTATGTTCTGAACCATCTCGAAAAACTTTGATCCAACTGTGATTAGCCTGACATGATTGTTGTACTTTAATTAATATAAATAAGAATTATTGGTGATTGGAATTAGGTACCGTAATCCGGGGTCAAATTGATCACTTTAAAACAACTTTTGCGGATAACATGAGTGCCTGTTCAAATGTTACCAAAAGAATATCTATAAAACCAGTACCCTGTGGATCTCCATGGAACCATGTGACAGCATTTTGTTCAACAAATTTAAACTTTAAGTTAAGTAACTCCAAATATCAAAATTTTAGAAAAGCCACTTTGGGGCGAAATTGATCAGTATACAATTAAGCATCGGCTGGAAAGGAAAATTTCCTTCTCCGCTTAATTTTGCTCTTCTAAAACCGAATAACGCGTCTAAAATCTTACAACTAGTGAATTTAATACTTAAAATGCAAAATTAAATTTTGAAATTTTCCTTTAAACGCCTAAAGGTAGGCAATTTTATATAAATTAAGTGATTTTTATCACAATAAATGACTATTTCCCTATAAAATGAACTTTTTATAACTATTTCATGTTCTGATTATCTGCATAACATCCCAACCAAGGCTCCACAAAAATGTTAAAACAGAGAATTTAAGGGAAGTCCTATTTGCAATTGATTGTTTAGTAGCAATGATTTCAGCTTATTGAAAAATACATTGCAAATTCCTTTTAAAAATAAGGCAAAACTAACTTTTTTCTTAAAAATTAAAAGCCAACACTCATCTCTAGGCATCTACGAATCAGATGACGTAAAAAGTTTAAGATCATTACGACGCTTAAGAGTTCCTAGTATGAAATTACAATGTAGTACCCGAGTGATCAATTTCACCCCGCTGATCAATTTGACCCCGGTTTACGGTACAATATAAAACTTTCATCCAGTTTTTAACTGGCTGTTTTTATAGTGTTGTTATAAAATTACAAATGGTGGTTGTGAAAGGAACGGAATAACCTTAAGTGTTAAGGTGCTCGTACCAAAGCGTGTACGGACGCCAAATATTTGACCACTTTTGACAGATACATTTTAGCAAGTTGTTTGACTTTGTTTGCCCCTATTTGTTTTTAGAGAGTAACACATATTTTTTTTTCTCTGGTACACCTTGGTCAAACTTTAACTGTTAAAAGTGGTCAAATATTTGGCATTGGGCAAAGAGTGTCATTCTAGCTTTAGGACGGATGTTCTAAAGGATGATCAACTTCCTTTAACCCTTTATAAGGCAGTGGCAACTATATTGCCACCTTATACACATATTTTTTTCTGTTCGTTTGGAAAATTTTTACAACTTCTGTTTTAACTGATGGACACAATAGGCCTTTGTGAGCACTCATGATTTTTTTGAGCCATAACTAATATGAATGGGCTTTTTTAGAACAAAATGTCTCTCCAAAAACCGCCATTTTTGACTGCATAAAGGTTTATAAGCTCGAACTTCTGTTGTGATGAGCGAAATGAAAATCGAATCATGGGGAATGAAAGGCCTATGTTCCTTTTACTTGTGGACAAAATTTCAACTTGATTGCTTCATTACTATTAGAAACTCGGCCTTTTGAAAAAAATGTACTATAATAAATGGACATGTACTAAAATTGTCATATCGTCCAAAATAATTGACCAATCGAGTTCAAATCCACACAAGTAACTCATGAATATTAGGGCAATAACCTGTCAAAAAATCAGCATGATTGATAAACGCACCACAAAATAACAACATTTTAAACTTTGTTGACAAAAAAGTTGAAATTTAGACCAATTTTTTTCATACAAAATCGACCATCGAATTTTTTGAAAATAAAAACGTTTTTGTTCGTTACACCACATGTACTTTATATTCTAATGTAGAACGAGTGGATTCCGTGCCTGGTTCTCTCGGCCTTATAAAGGGTTAAAATTTAGTGTAGTTTTCCTACCAATGTGGATAGGTTGTATTCGAAGCGGAAGCTTTCGCTTTATAGCAAGTTTATGGTAGAGACAAGCATTTTTCAAGTTTAATATTTTAGCTTTGATTGCTGATTTAGTATCACACAGATAAAAATAATGAGGATTACATGTTATGTAAACTTCACTGCAGTCTTTTAAACTTCCAGTTTTGACAATTCAAATATTATTGATAACACTAGTTTACAGCATTTTTGAACTCGGTAAGCTGATGATCGTTTTTGGTGTAGAATCAAGCCCTGAGTTTGAAAACGCGAAGGAAAAAAAATACAGTAGAGCGCAAAATTTTTCGACTTTCCATACATGGTTGATGATTTGAAATCAATTTTTGTTCTATTTTTAAGCAAAGTCGCTCACTTCATACATCTCATTCTCCGAAATCAATGCTCCGATTGAGCTGAATTTTTTACTGTAACTCGCCTACATATGATATGTCAAATAAACATTGAGAAAGAATTTTTAAATTGTTTTTTTCTTATTGAAAAAAATACATTTCTTCATATATTTTTTGGAAAATTTGCTAAATTTTAAGGAGATCGTCCCTAAAACTCGCCAATATCTTGAATTTCATCAATCTGACGCAAAACCAACATTCAGATGATCGAGTGGTATTATATTCAGCTTTTGATTTATGGAAAAAGATTTAAAATTAGTTGATCAAAACCAAGATATTTGAATTTCATTAAATTCCATATTTTAAAAAGCTATAAAACTCGATATTGAGCTAAAACTTAAAAACTGTTCCACTTTAAATTTTTTGAAGCACGGTTTCGAAATCAGCGCTAAATTATGCTTCAAAAATTTTGGTCGTTGACCGAAGTTCACGACTTTCGTTTTATTTTGTAAACTAGTGTAATTGTTGTATTCTTTAATCACTTAACCTAATTTACAGTTTTTTTTGTCCACTAGGGCACTGCGTGAGCGATTCCAATTGGAAGCTGTACTTACACCACCGACGAACCAATGTGACAGCTAGAACAAATAAATAATTTATTCAATAATAAACAATTATTCAAACTTGTTGTCCCCGACTCCATGATGAAAAATAGCGAACACTGCCGCCACCTCTATTACAATTCGCGATGATTTGATAGCTTCACCCTAAACCCCCGTGTGTTCATATAGAAACTGGTTCGCGTCTGTGCTGATTTGAAGTGTTCGCTCGCTTCACTGGCCGACCGTTAAATTCAGGGGGGATTGTTTTGAAACACCACTGTCACTTCGGTTCATCGGTGCTTACACTTTGTACATCGCCTAAATGTATTATTCGTATTATTCCATTCTAATTCAACTATATCAAACTGGTTGCCTTTGCGCTGCTTTCACTTTCTACCCTATCATGGTAGAATGACGAGCACGAGGATGTTGATGTGTTCATGTTGGTTGTTCCTTATTCCAGTCCGATCGGGAGTCCATTATGAGTTGCCGTTCCCCGATGTTCAAATATCCGGGTCCGTTTGAACCATGGGCTCAGAAAAGGGTCAGTGTCAGCTGCTCACAGGGCGAAAGAGCAACTGACGAATGTGCCGGGGCTGGAATCGAACTCATGACCATCTGCTTATAAAGCAAACTTGTGACCAATTGCGTCACGGGCCCCGGCCGATTATTGATATATGTAAAGAAGAATAGGCACATTCAACGTATCTAAATACCAAGGTAAGATACTCTAACTAATATTCATGTATTAGTGAGAATAGTTATGAAATTTGCGCAGATTTGTATGGGCACATCACTATTTAGCAAACTATTTTGAGAAATTAAGCACTCACATCTTAGAAGTAATTGGCTTCTTTAACGGTGTTGAGATAGTTCGATATTCAGAATCTGCATGTCAACCTGAGCCGAAATCCAAATTTTCATAAATTTTGGTGTCCGGGAACCTATTTAAAAATCAATTTGAAGTTTGTTTGGGAGCGATTCGTCGAATCACCCCTCGTCGCAGTTTGTACTGGGCGGAGCTGTCAAACAGTTGCCCAGCTGTCAAAAGGTGATTTCAAAAAATCTCTTTGAAATTGATTTTAGAACAAAGTTCTAAAAATCTGAAAAAATCATAGTGACTAAGAAAAATGTGCTCTTTTATATAAAATAAAAAAATCAGTACATTTTTCGAAATTTAAAAACCCAATTATTTAATTGCATCTCACTGGATTAAAAATGACCTCCATACAATAAAACAGGAAATACAATCAACATTTGAAAATTTGTGACATTTTTTTATTTGGTTCTAAATATAGGTAGTTTTACAGCATTTAGAAGCTTCCAAAATACTAAAACTTCACAAACTTTGCAGAAATATGACATTTTAGAGTAATAACGCCAATTTTTCATAACTAACGCAGATGTGTTGGTGCGTCTCGTTATTGACCTTGGTATTTGGATACCGTCGTTGGGGGTGAGAATGGGTCAAAAAACGATACTCAAATTTGTTTGATTGTTTGTTAAATAACAAATGCAATTGAAGTCGGAGTAACTTTTTATTTGGTATGTATACTCTCCTATGTGGTAATGATAGTTTAGCAAGAAAGTGTCACGTTATATGAATTGCTTAGTAAACTACAAATGATTGAAAATTGACCCAATCTCACCCCTTAGAGGGGGTGAGAATGGGTCAAAGTATTCGAAGTCACCTATCTAAGAATATAAATTAATTTTATTGATTATATATAGTAAACCTACTTAAAACACAATGTTATCATGGCGAATAAAAGCTTAGGTAATTTTAAAAGATGATTAATCCACCTTAAAGGGCTAATACAACCGAAAAAATGGTTGAAATTTGATAAAATAACGTTTGAATACTGTATCATCATTTTTAGCCATCATAATCATCCTCATTAAGAGTTTCAACCTCCATGAGAGGAGGAGAAATACAATGAGGGAGGGACGAAGAAAGAATGAAAGATTGATTGTAAAAAAAAACATGCTAGTTTTTGTATACTGCATAAGAAATGTTTAACCAAACCCTCCGTTATAAACTCTTATGTACATGATCATTGGCCTCTATATTGCTAAAGCAAATCACTCCATCTCAAGATAGAGGGTCGTTCAAATATTATGTCTATTGTGTGAGCTTCCGATATTGCAGTACACTAAAGATTAGCTGATGATTAGAGGAGCTGTCCACGCGCATGGGTGTATTGTTATAAATGATTTTAGGCACTAAACGTATTAACACACTCGTTTGACGCTTCTCGACATATTTTTGAAAGAAAGCGTGCTTTAGTGAAAATACGGTAAACATGGCACCACTCTAACGTCAAATGGGGACTGGATAACAAGTTGAATTTTTAGTTAAGGTTATGTGGACTCGATAACTTGCTTGACCCAATCTCACCCCCATTCGTAATATTTAGACATAGGGTCGAAAATATTAAGTTTTTAAATAAAAAGAGCAATAACAGCCCGCTTTTTTTATTACATCAACCAGGTAATACCTACAGCTAACCATTTATAAGAAAATTTATGGTTAGGTACTTGTGTTAAACATTACAAAGGAGAAATTTTTTCAGAGTGATTTACTAGTAGTTTCATCATATAAGTTTAGCCACAAATTTAACAAAAAGCGATTATTGCAAAACATCTTATTCTGCATCATGACGTGTAAAAACATCTCCCCTTTGAAATAATATAAAGTTTTCAATATAAATTATCGATAGTTATTGAGCTATTTCAAATTTTATGTTTCTCTGTTTTAATAAACAGTTTTTTTTTTTCGATCTGTGCAAGTATTGAAACAATCTATCACAGTGTAGAAATGCTCCCCGAGCCGTTTTTATCTGGAAAAATAGTTTTAGGCCTAAACTAATAGCTATTAGCGTGGTTCAAAAAATCGTTTTTGCTTCATACCGCTCATTCGATTCGTAACCAGTTCCTTAGCCTTCTCCCAGAAAAATTGCAGTGATGCCGATCGAATAGTGTAATCATCATGATCAAAGATTTTCATTCTGGATAAAAATCGATAACTAATTAATGAGGTGTCGGATTTGAATGTGGTTTTCGGCAAAGTTGTAGCTGATAGAGTAGCCTAGGAGAACTAAGAGTCAACTAGCACTCTAGGGCTAGGGATCTAATGCTACGGTCAATTGAACGAAAACCATCCTTTTCCCATAGTAATTCCCATACAAACTTTGAAGGGCTTGTGCACTCTCAATTTTCAACCAAATCAGCTCATTTTCTGGGAGAAGGCTTAGAAACTGGTTACGAATCGAATGAGCGGTGTGGAGCAAAAACGATTTTTTGAACCACGCTAATAGCTATATGCTAGATTGTATTTTTTTCCCGGAGTAACACTTCGCGAAATGACATTTGGCGGAATAAACCATTTTGCGAAATGCACCGTTTCGCCGAAAACCATTTGGCGGAATGTACATCATGATAAGATTCAAAATTCAAATCAGCACTGATCAACATTCCAAAGGAAATGATTCATATCAATTTTTCTTTTTTTTTTGTAACAGTAAACTTTGAAAGAACAGTCTATCAATAAAAGAAGGGGAATTTTCTGATAATATTAATTTAGCAGTGATCATACCAAAAATAGTATAATGCATAACATTTATGAGAGAGCAGCATTTGATCAGAAGAAGGAAAAGTGTCTGATTGAAAATAACAGCATATTTGTAAAAAAACAGCGTATGTTTGAAAGAAGAATAAACTGGTGACACAAAAATGAGAGTTGTTCTTACATCTATTATAAAAGTATAAGCTAGTTAGACATACCAAAACAGAGAAAGCTGGTAAGGTATCGCTAAGGAGTGTTATTTGATTTAAGGGTTACGCGGTGGTCGCCCGGTTTACAAATAGCAACATTTTGATATAATGCTCTCAACCAATAAGGGTAAATGTGTAGTAGCTGAGAAGCAGGTTGAAATTCAGAATTATGATACTAGGTTATTAGGCCGAAGGACATTAGCCTGAATGGAAATTAGGTTGAATAATCATTGGGCTGAATAGAAGTTAGACCAATTCGATAATAGGCATTGAAAGATTTGCCTATTATTAGAAGGAGGAAAAATCTTCGAAGAATGAGTTAGTTGCTGGTTCACCAAATAACACTGTAGCACTACAACTTAAAAATAAACAACCTGTTCTTAAAGGAGGTAAAAATCTCAGATGCAGGTATCAGTTTGATGACCAGTAAGTTTGGACAACCTACTTAAAAAAAACAATTCTCCTACGGAGTTAGCAGTAAGACCGCCAATATAGATACGACATAGGGTAAACAGGTATAATATGCCCCCCCTAAGCAGAAATGGCAATATATCTGAAACTGGCGCCTTATTCCATCTATTGTTCACTGCAAATCGTTGATACTAAAGTTAGTGAAGTGTTGCATGCGAACTTTGCCTTACGAGAGGTGGCTATGGAAGCTTTGAAACGTTTTTCGAAAACGTTCCAATATTTGCCTTTTCAAAACAAACGGGGCAATACGCCCCATCAAAAGAAAAACGTCCAGCCCGGTGATAAAACTGTCCCAGGGGATAATTCCACCACATGCTTATCCTAGAAGGGTCTTTCAACAAGTGTTTAACTGCATAAAAGTTGCATAGTAACAAAGGCGAACAGAACTAGCTTCGTTTACAATGAAGTCAGCTCACAAGAGGTAAAATATTACGCCAAAAGCCTCAATTTCAGACTTTTTGATATTTTTATTGCTTTTCTGTACCAATCCACGAACGGACCAGCTTGATGGCAATAATTCTTCAATATTTGAGATTTCTAATCGATCACGCATGTGAAAAGCGCTTGAATCGCTAGAAAATACAGAGGGGCGTTTTGCCCCGGTGGGGCGCATTATACCCTTTTACCCTAACAGTGCAAATCGAAACAACAGCCCTTGATTTAAAGAAAGATAAATTGGTAACAATATGGTCAGCAGCCTAGCTACCAAAAAAATCTCTCACAGAAGTTAACTACGAAAAAAACTCTCTTATGAAGTTAGCAGTTGGATCGCCAGCCAAAATGTTCAATAGTCTAACTTGAAAGAACAGCCTATAATCAAAAGAAGGTCAAATAGTAATGAATTTGATCGCCGCAAATTGCACAACACATAACCAGCTTTTGATAAAAAAGAAGGTAAATAGTGAAAAATTGAACATTTCGGTCGCTAAACAACAATGTTACTGGAAAGAACAGTCTTATTTTAAAGAAGGAAACATCTGATGTTGCTAGCGCTTTAAGGTACAATTTATGTGACATGTTTCCGCGAAACTGTACATTCCAACGAACATTGATGACTCGCTTTGGGGGGTCCATCAAGGTAGCATTCTGGCGCTCAGCCAGCTTCCCGAGTGGTCCTTACTACCCCTTTGTCCTCGGAAGGCGAGCAGGATCATCAACCAACTGTTATGCAAACATCAAGAATGGATACTACGTGCAACGCGATTCTTACCTGCTGAAGACTCAGGTCCTACCAGGGTGTTCTCCCCGCGACCACTTAATCGCTATAACGGTCGATTTCGACTGCAAGGCACCGGTTGACCTAAATTGCCCAATTTGAACCCTTGGACCACTTCTTGTCTCCATTGCACCTCTTCGATCGATTTAGCGTAGACCTCTAGTGTATTATCGTCAACGAAGCCGATGATGGTCACGCGGAATGGTGAATTTAACCTCAAAACTTCTCTACAGTCTGTTGAGGATGATCCGCTCGACTACTTTCACCTCCGTAACTTCCTCTCCCATCCGAACACAAACCTGCAGCCTGGCGTAACATGCGCCATTTTCGCCTAAAAATAGCATAAATATCACCACACTTACTCATTTAAAATGGTTCCTTGTATATGCACTGCTGATCTGACGGTACTGGAGCAGCAACTACGAGTGGTCAATACTTCATATTATTTGTAAATTAAATAAAGCGTGAAGATTTTTTGGAACATTCCACCAAAAAATCGTTTACAACGGTCATCACAGTTAGGTCCTATAAAAATCTTTGTTTTGTTTCCTTTCCATTGGCGTTATGCAACATTCTAATTTATTGCACCCATAATCCCAGTTTTACAAACCTATGCACCGATTTTACTGCAATTCGGTTTACTGAGAGCCAACAGGAAATCGACTTCAAAGCACTTGAACGTCAGGAAAGTTCGTTCACACAAATCGTCCGGTAAACCATCGGCAAATTGGTGCGCCAGGCAGTTACTTTTCGCATCCATCCATTCAGTGCGATTCAGTTTGGTAAGTTCTTTGAACTGTTCGTAGATATTGTCCAGGTGGGCTCCAAACTCGTCTGTATAGAGTCCAGTCGTTATACCGATGCATCTCAAATGGCAGTGCGTTATCGGGTCATCAGGATACTGAAGGTTCAGATACTTGTACCAGAACGCGGTGGGTTGCCGGAGCAGTTTCATGCATATCAGCTCGACGGCCCGAAACTTTTCAGCAGTGTAGGGTATGAACACGAGTTGATGCGTCGCTATGAACAACTGGAGGATTAGATTGTATGTATTATTTTCATGTGGGCGAAACTACGAGATATTGGACACTTACCGTTGCTAGCAACAGAATTACAAAGGAATTAAGAAACAACTTCATAGTTTTAGGCTTGGTCGTGTTCTGCTTTTGCTAGTTGATTCACTTTTGTTTTATGTATATGATTCAGCAATTTCGTTTTGTTGTCACAGCTTATCAGTCGTTGGAATGTATTTGAACGTGAGAACTTTCCTTTTTTGGTTCCTGGTGTGTCCAATATAACAATAAAAACGTCAGCATGGAACTCCTACAAACTTCAGTCTTTCCGAAGTATTCATATGTTTCCTGATCGTTTCTCGATCACCGTTTATGGTTTTGTTTAACTATACTTGCTACCTGATTTTTTTTCAATTCAAAACAATTCACTTTTTGTATTTCAGCTTAGATTACTTGATGCTAGTGACGTTTCACAATACTGATTGGATATAGCGTTCTTGTTACAACAGTCATTTTGAATATTGTCATTCTCCATGAAATGCCAGATTCTTCGTCTATCAAGCTGTTAAGTGCGCAGCAGCACTTTCGGTCATTCTTCAAATGTAAGATTTCAAAGGCTTCTATTATATGTAGGTATATGAGTAACACAATAATAATACCTATGATAATTCACCATCGAAGAGAAAAAAAACATTTTTTTTTTGTGCGTGCGAAAAAAGGCGTGTGCGTCTGCTTCTGATACGAATTGTGCGTTTTAGTAGACATGGAAGAGCTTGCGCTTTTTCCTTATCGTTATTTAGTTTTTTTTTGTGGCATCTATGCATACTGTCTGGGCCGGAATTTACTACGTGACGAAAGGACTAAATTGGAATCCGGTAATGATAGCGCTACATAGTAACATGCCATTCTGTCACTCTTAGCCAGGCACTGGGTCTGGCTCCTTGATTAAAGGAGAACGGGTTTCGTCTAAGCCAGACGGTTTGGCTAGATGGTACGCATAGCAGTTACAATTTCGAACAAGTGCGCAAACTACGTATTGTGGATTTACCGGCTACTTGTATTCTTGAGTAGCCGTTACAAAGTATCCGTTTTCATATAAAAATCAACTTGATTGGCAAAAAATCAATGTCGCTGTATAGCTAGTGGCAGCGAGAAATAGCGCATACAATAAAAATGTTTAAAAACATTTGTAAGTTACTCTTTTTATAAAACGGCTACTTTGGAGGCCATACTGAAGCGACCGGTAGAATGCAAGTAGCCGGTAAATCTACAATATTATTAATATTGATGATAGGGCTCTATTGCAAGAAAGTTAGCCACCTCAGACGATGAATCGAGCATATCTTGTAAACCCTGACGATACACAGTGTTTGAAATAGTTGATTTTGCGATCAAAATTAAATAACTTGAAAAATATTGATTTTAGATTAGATATATTGGGTGTCCTCGATGGAGTTTCTTGATATGATAACGCGCTCAATTTGCTATAATGAGTTTAGTGATTATTCCACCTAAAAGTGATAGAAATTATTTTTGCTGAAATCAAAATTAGAGAATTAGTTTCTTCAGAAAAGTTATAGATAATTTTATTACAGGAAACTTTGCCAAAGACAGCAATGCTCAATAAGGTATTGTCTATTTAGAATCCAGTCGGACAAATGACGTATATCTCAGGGATGGAATAACAAACATAAAAGGTGAAGCCCTCAAAACAAAGTTCTAGCATAGCATATGAAAAGGGCCTAAAGGCTTTTTGTAAACAAACATATTTCGTACGCTGTAGGGCCCATCTCAATCGACCCATGCACACCAACACCCTTATCAGAAAAAGCAATCTTCGGGCTATCTGTTAAGGGTGCTGATTAGTATGGGACACGCTTGTATGAAAAAAAAATCCTCCATAATTTAAATTGACCAATGTTCTTGCAGAAAACTCATCCATGAATCATTCCTTCGAAGACCGCAAAACGATTGGATGCTTGTGAAAAAAGTTATTTAATTATTGTCGGGCCGCCACCAAACCGGACTTCGCACAATCAAATCGCGACGCGACCCAACTCACGACGTTTTTGATTCATGTCAAAAGTAGTGCACATCCTTCCCGTTGTTTTCAGCAACACAGCCCACTAGACGCGAAACAGTTGCGAAACTTGTGGACCAAGAAAATTACAATTTTTGATTGAATGTCTGTTTTGATTCCAACCGGATAGACAATATTACCAATTAGTGATTCGACGAATGGCTCATTGCTTTGTTTTATCAGCATCACTGCTGCTGTCGCTGTAGCATGGGGTGGCGCGAGACATCACCAACCCAAACAACAGTAGCAGCCAAAGTAACAGCTGCAGTGCTGCTAATAAAACAAAACAATAAGCTATTCATCGGATCTCTAATTCAGGCCAAACATTTCAATAGGTCCTATCTGCATTTGAAGATAGGAAGAAGAAATCTTGGTGAAGTTAATAAAATTCACGGTTCAATCAACTAAAATTTCCTATTAGTTTAGAGATAACTAGAAAAAAGGTTCAATTCAACTATTATATAGTTATAATAACTATGCATCATAGTTGAAACAACAATACTTTTTTGCTGATTTGATTGAAGTGTATGGTTGATTTAACTGTATTAATAGTTGAAGTAACTATATTTTTGTTGAACATTTTGACAGCTCATTATATAATTCGGTAGAATCAATTATATTTTATTGGGATTTCTAAACAATTTTAACCAAGTAAATAATAATTTCGAATTGTTTTTCTGCCAAGGAGTTTATTTTTTTCACGACTTGTTTGCGTTAGTGAAAAGTTAGGCATGATTTATGCGATTACTAGTTTTGCCGTTTTTGGTGTTGAACCATTTTTGTGTCAAGTGTTGCACTCATTAATTTCCTGAGGAAAGCGAAACTTGTCGTTCGTCCTGTAAATGAATATGTAGAACTTGTATTGAAGTTGTATCTGCAAATTTTTAAATACTCAATAAAATTACCTGAGAAATTCGGCATTTATTCAGACCGTAGAAGGTTGATTCGATACGCCCGTAAAGGTGGTCGTACTATGTCGAAGTCATTTGCTGTAATTTCGAAAAAAAAAGCATCTAAATTTAATGCTTTCGTTAATAATTCTATGCTTTACTGAGCTGTTCGATGGTCTGTTACGGAAGACGAGTTTAGAATATCCTGACTCAAAAAACTTTTACTTCGATCCTCTCTTGTACAGTGTTGCTACTCTCAGACGCCATGTTGAAATGAACAAGAACATGCGCTTGGAATCGACATCAGCATTGACATGGTTCATTCAACTATATATCATTTGTTTTATAATATGTTCAATTAAATTCAACAAATCCATAGTTGTTATTATTATTTCATAATTAATAAGAATATATGGTTGTTTGCAAAATAAAACATTGTTTATGTAACTGTAGAAACATATTCATAATGGCAAAAAATCATGACAAAAATAACTATAAGGTCAACAGGCTCAACAACTATCAAAAATATTATCTTGACATGACAAAAATCTGTTCCGTGTATAAAATAAACTTCATAGCGTGTCGAACAGGTGAGGAGTTGCAAATGGCTCTACCCCATTTGGCATAATGCCGTTTGGCATAAACCTATTTGGCATAATGGCCATTTGGCATAACGGCCATTTGGCATAACAAATATTATGCACATTCTTATCAAGAAGGCTGTTCTTCGTGTTATGCCAAACGGCATTATGCCAAATGACCATTATGCCAAATGGCCATTATGCCAAATGGCATTATTTCAAACGGCGTTATGCCAAATGGCATTATGCCAAATGGGGTAGAGCCTTGCAAATAACGTATTTTTATTAATGTTGTCGACATAGCAATGCATTTTTCAAATATGTGCTAATACAAACATTATTTTAGTTTTATCCAACATAACACAGATGTTGACCAAAATATAAAGAGTAACACAGCGGTTCTCAGGATCGTTCAAAAAAGGTTATCGATATTAGGCCCACTTTTTTCTTTCTAAAGCAATGAGATATTCACAATTGTTCCGGAAAAGATCATTTAGTGCAGATCTATTGTCGAACCCTGTACAAGTGGGACTTTTTCGCACCAATGATGCTTCTTAACAACTATGAGGACTCCACCTACGCGCTCTAAATTACGTGTCGAACAGATGCGGTCACAATAAATATCATATTGGAAGACAGTCTCAAGTTAGTGAAACCCGGGTGCAGCCAAGTCTCAGTAAAGGCGTTGAATTCGTAATCACAACTGCATAGTTCAAGAAACAGATCAATGTGCCGTAAACCGGGGTCAAATTGATCTCCGGGTTGAAATTTATCTGACGGGTTTCAGTAAGATAAAGCAAACTTTAAATAGTTTCCGTCCAGGTATTGTATGTTGGAATGAATAACTGCACGACATTGGTAAGGAAACTATTCAAAGTATGCTTTATCTAACGGAAAAACTTCTGAACAATTTCATCCCGAAGTACAATTTGACCCCGGTTTACCTGAGCGCATTTTTCCAAAATTCTTAGGAATGAAATCAATTCAAGGTCAAGCTCTCAAACGCTGCGATAATTTGCTATCTTGAGAAAAAATATAAGGTCATAAGTGCAGCATATTGTTTTTCTCTTAAGCCTTAGGTGTCTTTTGAAGTCAATACAACCTAAATATGTTGTACATAAACATATTTTAATATATCATGGCTAACTTTTGAAAAGGGCTTACTTGTTATTAAAAAAACTGCAATTTTTGTGTAAAAAAATAAAATAACGTATTCGCCAAATAATGTGCATATCTATGGCTTCGAGTACACGGGGTCAAATATTAGATAAACAATGAACTAAAGAGAAAACATCTGTTCGACACTAATGAAAATTTGATCGAGTCAAACCAGATGTTTGAGCATTGGTTTATGGTTTGTTAAATATTTGACCCTGTGTGCTTGCGGTTTATGTTCAAAATTAAACATTTCAATTGATGGTTTCTTCAAAAATGAAAGTTTCAGCTTGAAAACAAGCATATCAAACAAACATTATTTATTTTACAATAGAAAAACAGATCCTATGAGAATTCATTGCTGTCGATTTTAAATCAATTACGTCGAATCAATCAATTAAACATTTTTTTGGTTTTGCCTATTATTGTTTTTGTTCGGGGTGAACTGTCATTTTATCGAATGAACTGTCATTCTATTCACAGAAATTAAATTTGTTTTGTTTATTTAACCATCAAAACAAAGGGATTGGATCGCAATAAAATCACGTTATACTCAGAAAAATTAGCTCTTTCGATAAGGATATAGAAAAAAGCAATATTTTATTCACTAAACAACCCAATTCGAGAAACAGTTAGAATATTGTTGTCTGCAATGTTCAATGAAATGCTCTGCCCCTATTCGCATAACAGTCCCATGTTTGCTGGGTTTCCTATTCACATGGGACTCTTATGCGAATGGGGGCAGTGCTCGTCATTGTGAATACGTCATTTGGAGTAAACAATGAAAAACGGGTTTTCATGTATTGTGTTGTTCCTTGTTGTGCATCGTCCTGCATGGGGTGAACAACGCAGTTAATCGATTACGTTAGCCATAATGGACTACTCGCTTTGCGCGCAGCCACAGTTGATCAGCAGGAGTAAATCAATATAATTTTGAATGGCGAAATGCATCTAAACTTAAATTACTTGAAATACAAAGCTTTTCCCGAAAAAATATTTGGTAGGCTTAATAGTGGTCACCATTGTGCACAACCACTACCAAATATTTTTTCGAATAATGTGTTCCACTTTGAAGAATTTGCCTTTAGATGGTATTCGCCATACAATATTTTTGCGATTTACTTTTAGCGATTTTTCGCGCATAGAAGCTAGCGCCACATTGGTCGATGCGGAGAGTAGGAAAACAGCCGATGTAGTTAATTCATTGGGTGCGATCGTCCGACAATATGAAACTTGGTAAGATCTTTCCGATTTAAAATTTGTACATTATATTGTTGTATTTCCATATCTCTTAATTCGCTATTTTCACCATCATGTCATCTTTGCAATTCCATCCACGATTTGTGCAAGTATTCGTGCTATGCTATTCTATGCTATGCTTTTTTTTCTTTTCCCATGCTATGCTATATAGATATTATTTATATTATGTATTATCAGTAATTTATATTATTGAAAGTTACGCCTTTTCCCAAACTTGATCTTGTTCCCAAAGGAACATTATATGTGGGTCAAACAAACTACAGGAAACAAATATGCATCCACACGATCAAAATATTTGTGTCCGTCTGCTTGTATTCAAATTATCGGACTCGCGTTTTCGAGCTCCGTGTAGAATGCGTTCTTGTCATCATCAGTGCTTCCGGAGTGATGGTAGGGCAGTTCCGATTTTAAACATGTCAAAAATTCAAAGCTCCCATATGTTCATTACCATCCTTGGTGCAAAACTAGAGTTCTGTCAAATTTTCAGTCAATTTGGTGGTGATTCAATGGTGGCCCAAAAGCGAAATAGGTTTATATGGGAATTACTATGGAGAATGTTCAAAAAAGGTTCTCCACGTTGTAGAGTATTACCACATGGATGAAGTCATAGGGTCAAGGCCAAATTGAATTCTTCTAATCTCAATGAGGAATGTTGCCGAAGGCTGGAACTTATTTCGAAAATCGGGAAACAAGGTACTCCACAAATTCCCGCTCGCATGCGCACCCTTCTACACGACGTCCTGCAAGGTGTACAAGAAGGTATAGGTAACACGCATACCATGATTGCGCGTCAAGCGCGTCGATCGAGCTGTGGTGTTCTGTTGGATAAATATTGATTAATAATTTCTGTACCGTGAGTCGAAACGAGTTGCGGTCTTCGGCAACATTCATCATTGAGATCTGAAGAATACAATTTGACTTTGACTTTATGACTTCAGCCATGTGTTATTGCTCTAAAGCGCGTAGAACCTTTTTTGAAAATTCTCCATAGTAATTCCCAAATAAACCTATTTTACTTTTGGGCCTCCATTGAATCACCACCAAAATGGCTAAAAATTTGACAGAACTCTAGTTTTGTACCAAGGATTGTAAAGAACATATGGGAGCTTTGAATTTTTGACATGTTTAAAGTCTGAGCTGCCCTAATGTACCTACACGTTAAATAAATGTGCTGATCCTCAACCTGCACATTCTTTCCAAGCTTCCAATCGTAAATCCTTCTTGTTCGTTGGGGTCGTTGCCATTGGTCTCTTTTGGTATTATTTTGTTGCTGGCTTACTTTTTCGATTTGTTTTCTTACGGTTGGCTCGCATCCCGAATACAAATTGAGATGTAGCTAAGCATTAGCAAACAACATCAATACACTTAGTACTGTCGTTTTATGTTGTAGCTTTAATGTACTCTGACTTCAGCTTGACATATGAAAACATGACAATGCATCTGACTCTAATGTTACATTAGCATCTAATGTCATACTGATGTAAAACGATGTGTATATGAGCATCAAGATACATAAAAAAACGTTAGGATCTGATGATACATCAAAATGTAACGTCATGCTGATGTAAAAAGACGTACTCATGAGCATCAAGATACATCCGAAAACATTAAGTTCTGATGTTACATCAAATTGTAACGTCATGCTGATGTATAATGATGCAAGTATAAACATCAAGAAACATTCAAAGACATTAGGCTCTAATGTTACATTTAAAAGTAACGTCATGTAATGTAAACCGATGTTCTCATAAACATCAAGATACATCTAAAAACGTTAGATTCTAATGTTACATTATGAGCTAATGTCGTACTGATGTTGAACGCTTTACTCTTTAAAAATCAAGGACATTAGATTTAGACGTTCCCTGATGTCTCCTACATCAGGATTACATTGCGATTTAGATGTGTTTATGCAAGGTAGCATACATCAGAAAATCAAATGTTTTTGATGTCATGAACAATACCCAGAACATCACAACCTGATGTTTTCAGACATTTCTTGATGTGCAAAAACATTAGATTTAAATGTTTACAGAAGTTTTTTAATGTGCAAAAACATAAGACTTAAACGTTTTCTGATGTATGTTGATGTATGTAAACATTAGATGCAAACGATATTCTAATGTTTTACGATGTAAAAAACGTTACCTCTAGACGTTTACAAATGCAGATACATCTGAAAACGTTGGGTTCTAATGTTAAATTCTAACCCTAATTTCGTACTGATGTTGAACGACGTATTCATAAAAATTAGGAAACAACCAAAAACGTTTACTTCTAATGTTACATTAACAGCAAACGTCATGTCATGTCATGTCGTTATGTGCATAAACATCAAAATGCATTCAAAAACGTTATCTTCTAATCTTACTACATTATACGCCAACGTCATGCTTAAGTAAATTGAAGTACGTAAAAACATCGAAATAAACGGGGTGACATCAGATTCTAACGTTGAATCACGAAGATATCAATCGATAACGAACTTGGTTCTCAAATTATCTAAAGGGAAGTGTCGGCTCGTGTATTGCGCATATCAAAAATTCTGATATGCATTTTTTGAAGAGGGTTACCGGACCACATGGTGGTGACCCTCTTTGGGCCTAATGTGCCCCTTTAGCAAACGGTAAAGACAACACCTCAAAATTAAAGGTAACATGTGAGGACATTAGAAAAACGTCAGAATATAATGTTTCTGTACATGAACAAACATTTGAAAACGACTAGATGTTACGTTTTTTACATCGAAAAACATTAGAATAACGTTCGAATCTAACGTTTACATACATCAGCATACATCAGAAAACATTTAAATCTAATGTTTTTTCACATCTAAAAACATATGAAAACATCAGGTTCTGATGTTCAGGGTAATATTCTTGACATCAAAAAACGATTGGTTTCCTGATGTATACATTATGTTACCTTGCATAAACACATCTAAATCGCAATGTATTCTAACGTTCAACATCAGAAAACATTCAAAACATCTGAGAACATCAAAAATACATGCGAATCGCATGTTTCTGTGCGTCAAAAAAAACATATAAAAACGTCTAGATTTGACGTTTTGTACATTGCAAAACATCAGAAAAAACGTTGGAATGTAACGTTTTCATACATCAATATACATCAGGGAACGTCTGAATCTATTGTTTTATACATCAACATACATCAGAAAAACGTTTGAATCTTACGTTTTTGTACATCAAAAAACATCTGAAAACGTCAGGTTTTGATGTTCTGGATAATATTCTTGACATCATAAAACATTTGATTTCCTGATGTATACATTATGTTACCTTGCATAAACACATCTAAATCGTAATGTATTCTAATGTTCAACGACAGAAGTACATTAAAACTTGATGTTGATGTACACATCAAAATTAAATGTCAGGCTAATGCAAATTTTTATTCGGGATGCCCGATGACCAACAACACGCTTACTTTCCGGTGGACTAAGGTGCACGGCTTAGCTAAGAGTCTTTCACTAGAAATCAGACTAAAGCATAATTAAATTTCATTTTTATTCAAAATAATAACGTTCTCTTAAGTTAAAAATAACAAACTTTGATATTCAACATATTGAAATTCGCATTTTGTGATGAGTTTGTGTGGATTACATGGATTTAACCGAACAACATCGTCAGCATTATTTTCTCGCAAAATTCTACCGCATTTCGGAACCTCCCAAGAAGGCACTAAATTCATCCACAAAACACATAAAAGCCAAATAAACTCTTCGATTTAAATCACGTGGAATTCCGTTAGCGTAAGCGTTTTGGATGCAACAAATCTTCTCTTGATAACACTCATCACAAGTAAGACAGGTTACATTCTTGTACTGTTCATACAAGTTATCCAGCTTTGGTCCTGTTTCATCGTTATAGTAATCCGCCATTATACCAAAGCACCTCACGTGGCGGCGGGTGATGGGATCGTCTAAATATTGTAACTCCAAGAACAAGTTCCAGTATATCTCCGGTGTCTGTTGGAGTTCAACGCATTTTGCCTCCACACCACGTAGCTCTTCCTTGGTGAGAGGCTTAAACGCAGCATGGGAGATTACAAAAAGCTGAAACAAGAAAATTGAAAGCACAACTATGCAGGTAACGACAATTCGATTTCTGTTTTTTTTTACCGCAGAAAAAAGTAACCAAAATTTTACGATCGCCTCCATGGCTTCGCTACTGTAAGCCGTATGAAACCAATTTTGAGAAACCAACAGTTACCTCTGTTATATACAACAGTTCATTAATCAGCATACCAAACATATCGGTTACACATTACAAACGAACGTGACAGAAAGCCAGAAAAGAAATTGCTTGAGTTCACCCCTATAGGGATGGGTTGGCATATACAGAACGTTCAATTGAGGAACTCACCTACTTTCGAAAACAGTTGAAAATTCCCAGTTGATTTTTTTTTGTGGTTTTCTATCACGATTTTTTCCTCAACTATGTAACCGATGATGTGGAAATTTAGTCTCGAAAGTGCCGGATGTGTCGAAGACCGCAGAAGGATCCGACCCTTGCGACAAAAGTTGTAGCATTCAGATTATCTGATGGTGCTTGACATTTAACATGTAAAGGAATAACATCAATAATATAAACTCAATTTTTGGCCTGTATTACCAAACGTAGCGTCGTTATACTTTGCGATCTTCGGCAAAGTTTTTCGGCATATCCAGGGCTATACTTAAACGTCATTAGGTAAATAGTTTTAGACAAAAAAAAATCAACTTATGGCAAAAATTCTAAATGGAGGCTTTCACATATTTTTTTAACTAAATTGAGTTTGATTGACCCAAGGTCGTAGCCAGCTTTTCGGTCAGGGGGCAAGCACCCTTAGAAAATTTGTACCTACAGGGTGCGGCAGGAAAAAAAATGCGAAAATTTCAAGGGGCTATCACTCGCTGAATATGGGATATATATGACTATTTTTTATGACAGTGTATCAGTCAACGTCTATATTTTACCACTACAAAATAAAAATGAACATATTTGATTTTTAACATGTGATAAGGTAAGCCTAAAAAGTTGGTACCGTAAAACGGGGTATCTTTGATAATGCGGGTAACTTTGATAGCGCGGCAGGCTTTGTATAGTTTATCTTATAACTATGATTCCTTCAACCAGTTAAGAAGAAGACAAACGTAAATCAATTCTATACATATGAAAGTTCATCTTAGACGTATTTTCATTAAAACCAAGTTTATATACAACTTTTTGGACAAAAAATAAAAATTGTTGATATTTTTGTCATTTGTCAACCCCTTCAAACAATCTGCTATACGACTTTGTTACAACTATTTTTTCAGTGAATGGACTCTTATTCTCGAAAGATTCATGATAGTAGATTCCAAATCTGGCCTTGAATCTTTTAACGAAGTGTGTTTTTACGAAATGGAAGAAATTTTGTAAGCTGGGATAAAAATTTCCATACATGGATAAACGCCTAAAAATATGCAATGCCCATGTAATTTCATGTAGATAAATCTGTGTTGTTCAAAATTTGTTAAAAAACTACCCAAAAAAAAGGAAACTCACCATGAATAGCATGTTATCATATGTTGATGTACCGTTAAGCATATATTATTACAAAGATAATGGTTTTTGATAGCTAAATTCACTGTGTTTTCCACTCAATACTCCACAAACTCATTTTCATATGTAGCATTTAGTAAAAAATCAAAGTTTTGATATAAAAATTCTATCTGATATATTCCACAAGGCTTCTCTCATCATGTTCATACTCCTAAGATTTCAATCTGTGATTATTTTTCAAAATTTGATGTGTTTTTCAGGGCGTTATCAAAGTTACCCAAAAATGAAAATCTGAATCTCGCTCATATGAAAAACTAAAAGTTAACCGAAATATTTCAGAAGATCGAATCTTTCAATTGTAATTGATAACTGATACCCCAGTACTTGTTTAAAAAATTTAAAAGTCGGGGAAATATTGTTACATGGAAAAATATTGAGAAAATTCGCTGAAAAACTATCAAAGTTACCCCGTTTTACGGTATTAATAAACTGCGCGCCCAATGGCCATAAGACAAAATAGTAAAAAGAATTAGGTTCAATTCGATGAAAAACCAGGCCATACTAATCCAGAGCCATGTAGTTTCACATACCAGATGAAATAAACACATATATATGATGTTATTGTATAGAAAATCAAAAATTATGTTTTATCAGGTATGAAATTTAGCGACCCGTGTATTTTTCAGTGGTTTGAAAATTTTGATTGTCTTCATATTCAGGATCAGGATGTAAACATTTTATTATGTTTCCAGTTCAAAACCGAATTAGCGACATTTTTTCTTTTACTTCCGCTGCTTTTGCCTTGCGTTTAACACTATGTCGGAAGTGGGGCGCTGTATAGAGTACCAGGTGTACAATACAGCGCCCCACTTCCGACATTGTGTTTAATGCAAGGCAAAAGCAGCGCAAGTAAAAGAAAAAATGTCGCTAATTCGGTTTTGAACTGGAAACATAATAAATTATTTTTTATAAAATTATTCTGTTAGAGATCATGGCGTGTTGAAACATAGATTGGCTAACGTCAAATGGACGAACATGAGGATTGAAGTTGAAAAAACCTTTTCGCATTTTTCCCTGCCGCATACTGTACTAGCTTTCAAAACTAAACGCAACACGATGAAATTGAATATAATAACATTATATTCTAAAACCATTATTTAACCCTTCAGCAGTCACGCTGTTGTATTTTGTACAATACGTTGAAAAAAGCTCGCCAACGTGGTGCTGGTTGCGGTGGCCAATTTCTAAAAGATTTAGGATTTTTATTTATTTCTTCTAGAGCTCAGATTTTTTTTTTGTTAATATCTTTTCTGTTAATATCAAAATATTCGTAAGAAATTATAGCTAAACTTAAGAATTACGAACTCTTTTGAGGACAACACCCGAATTTTCTTCATGATTTCCTTCAGCATTTTTTTTTTCAGTACAACATAATGGAAACCTGTCCGAAGATTTTTTTTTTTTTCTAAATACATACTATGTCATCTAAATGTCTGCTTATTAGCAATCTTGGAATGCCCTGGATCTCTATTCATCTAAGAACAAACCTTCAGTCGAATTGTTCCGAGTACATCCTTGTCGGAATCTCCCTACAGTTTGTTGCATATACTCATCTCAGAGAAAATCCGATAGAAATGTCAATGGACGTATTTCCGGAAGGGTCCATGGAAGGTATTCTCGTAGAAGCCTTGAAACTATCACTGGAGGAAACTCTCGAGTTATTCATGTGAGAATTTCTTGCAGGTATTTCCGGAAAACTCTCAAATAATGGAATTTTTGAAATAAAAAAAAACCTGGAATTTATTTAAAAATAAATGTCTGGAGGATTTCAAGAAGGAATTCCTAGAAGAATTCTTGGTACACTTCCTAAAAAAATTCCGGTAGAAATCTCTGGGAGAATTCTGAAAGAGTCTTCCCTGGATGAATTCCTGAAGGGTTCCCTGGAAAACGTCTGAAAGCACTTTAGCATGTAAGTACTTATATGTTTAAAGTTAGTCACAGTTTCTACGAAATCAAAACCTGCGCTGTCGCGACTCTTTTGTGGCATGTGTGTTGCTTGGAAGAATCCCTGAACTACTTATTGTCTCGCTTATTGTAGGAATTCCTGATGGAATCTTTGAGTAAACTTCTGATGAAACTGCTGGAGGGATTCCTGAGAGAATCCCCTGATAATATCCTGGTTCCTGTATGTATCCTTTTCAACCTTCCTATTGCATCACGTTGGGTTCGCTGGCATAATGTATGTTTTGGGTAAAAAAATACCCTAATGCCAAACGAGGCTTAAATTATCTTCCAAAACTATTCGATTTCTGAAGAAATCTCTTGAGTTATTCCTAGAAATCTTAAAGAAATTTTCGAAGGAATCCTTAGAGGAATTCTTGGATAAATTCCTGAAGCAATTCCTGCAAAAATCTCTAGAGAAAATCGTGGAGGAATGCCTGGAGGAACCTCTGAACAAATTCCTGGTGTACTCCCTGGAGGCCACCCTTGAGCAATTCTTGGATGAGACTCAGCAGGAATTCCTGGATGAAATCTTGGAACAATTCCTGGAAGAATTTCTGCAAAATTCCTGGAGAAATCTCCAGGGGAATTCAAGGAGAAATGTCTAAAAAATCCCTTGAGAAGTTTCAGGAGGGTTTCCTGGAAAATCCTTGGAGGAATTTCTGGAGGATTTCTTGGAGGAATCTTTTAGAAAATCCCTGCAGAAATTCGTGGAGATGTCCCTGGAGGAGTTCCTTAAGCAATTCCTAGAGAAATATCTGGAGGAATTCCTGGAGGAATGCCTGTAAGAATCCCTGAAAAATTCTTGAAGATTTTTTGAAGAAATCCCTAGAATAATTTCCCGGAGAAAATCTTGGAGGAATTGCTGACATAATTTCTGAAGGATGTCCAGGAGCGATTCCTGGAGTAATTCCTGAAAAAAATTCTGGGGCAATTCCTGGATGAATTCCTGAAGGAGTTCCAAGAGATATTTTTGGATAAAATCCTGGAAGAATGCCTGGAGGTATTCTTGTGGGAATTACTGGAGGAATCTCTACAGAAAGCCTGGGAGATTTCTATTTTTATCATTTTTTCACTTTTGAAAAATCTATTGAGAAATTCCTGGAGGAAATTCTAGAGGAATTTCTCGAGGAATTCCTGGAGGAATCCTCGAAGGAATTCTTTAAGGAATCCATGGGGAAATCCTTGCAGAAATGTATGGGAAATCCTCGAAGCAATTCCTATAGCAATATCTGGAATAATTCCTGGAGAATCCCTAAAAAAAATCTAAAAGTATTTCTGGAGAATTTACTGGGAAGTTTCTGAAGAAATTCCTTAAGGATTTCCTGGAAGGATCCTTGCCGAAATTACTGGAGGAATCTTTGAAGGGATTTCTGGAGGAATCCCTGGGAAAATCACTGGAGAAATTCGTGGAGATATCCTTTAAGCTAAGGAGAAATACCTGGAGGAATCCCTGAAAAGTTCCTGGAGAATTTCCTGGAAGAATTTCTTAACAAATTCCTAGAGGATTTCATGCAGACATTTTTGGAAAATTGCTGACAGGATGTCCAGGAGGAATTCCTGGAGGAATTCCTGGAGAAATTCCTGGAGAAATTCCTGGATGAATTCATGGAGGTATTCGTGTGGGAATTGCTAAAGGAATCTCTGGAGAAATTCTTGAAGCAATAACTGGATGAATTAGAGAAATTCTGGGAAAAATTTCTAAAAAAGTTCCTTGAGAAATTCTTTAATGAATTTCTTGATGAATCCCTGGGGGAATCCTTGGAGAAATTCGCGGAGAATTCTCCTAAGAAGTTCCTGGAAAATTCTTAGCGGAATTCCTGATGGATTTTCTGGAGAAATCCCTGCAGCAATTCCTGGAGGAAAATCTGGAAGAATTCCTGGAGGAATTCCTAGCAGTGAATCAAAATTCAACCATCGTGCAACAATAACGACAATATCGTAACCTGAATTTGTTGCGACATTCTACTCAATGCGGCATAGGTTTGTCCCAACTTGAACAGAATAGGACAAAGATAGTGCACCACGAGTTAAGAGATTTTAGAGTCATGCATTGTGATTTTCGAGCGGTAACTTCGAGTCGGTAAACACTGTAATGCTGCTGAAGATGTACCATCAAAAAGTTTCGATTTTGGGTTAGTATGATTATTCACGAGTTGAAAAGTACGCAACAAATTCAGCTTCTGTTTTAAATGCAACAAAAAAAAAGAGATCATGTCATTATCTGTTACCAGTTGGGATAAAGAGTAATCGCCGTGTCTTCGTTGTGGCTTGTTTTGTGCCTCTTTTGTCTGACAATTCTCTTCACTGATCCCAAGAAAAATTCCAGAAGGTATTCCTAAAGAAAATCCTAAAAAAATTTCTGAAGGAATCCCTGAAAGATTTCCTGAAAAATAACTGGATGAAAAGCTGACAGAATTTATGAGGGAATTGGGGTAACTTCTGGAGGATTAATTCCTTGAGGAATCGCTGAAAGAATTCCTGGAGAAAATTCTGCAATAATCCCTGGAAGAATGCCTGAATTAATTCCTAGAAAAATCCCTAAGAAAATTCCTGGTGCAAGTCCTCCCCCCCCTGCCCCCTCTGGCTACGCCCATGATTGACCGTCCGTAGTTGGTACTCCAGTATCGCCAGATCTGCTACACTCACACAAAACCACCATGTCAGATTGCATTCGCTTACCTACGACCATACCGTTGAGTTCTTTGTGCCTGCGCAAGTTCATGTAAGGACGGCAGTGTGTTATAGGGAAATGACTGTGTAGCAGAGGGTTCACGTTGGTGTATGGATGCCAGGCGTAAGTTGATAGCTTGTGAAACGATTATTCTGAAGATGATGCAGCATAGTTCGCAGATTGCATAACTGTAGGCATCATATGATTGATTAACATTGTGATGCGAAGTTGACTTTTTCAACCCGTTTCTAGTTAATCAGCTATCGAGTGAAGCTATGAAAACTCTAGAAACTGTTTTACAATAAATTAAGAGTGACCAACCTGTTCTGTTTTTTAACTGATTTGTTATATCTATCAGTCATTAAGCCAACGACTCTAACCACTGGTTCTATCTTTTATCTTTCTTTCCGTAGCCCAACCAAAAGCGGTGTATTTTCTGGCGTATCGTCAAAAGTGACAGGTTGGCTCGGAAATGCATCTATGCCGTCAATGCCCGCGATGCCATCCATGCCAACGGTTTCAATGCCAGCGATGCCTGCGATGCCTTCCATGCCCTCAATACCCGGCCTACGTAAGCAAAACCAGGACGAAAACGGTGGCATCACGAACGAAGGCCTAGCCACATCGCCAGAAAAGACGAATCAAGGTATAGCCGCCGGAGCGACGGATGCAGCCGACGACGAAGACCGGTCCAGGTATATTAGGTAAATGGGCCGATACATAATTGATTGAAATTATGCTAGTTAGTGAGACGGAAACACTCGTAAAGAAAAGAGGAAACGAAATGAGAATGTTGGATAGCTCAGAGAAATATGCGAAATTCAATTTGCATCCTCCTCGAATCAATCGATCGTGTAGAGAGTTTTGTGCGCGCAAAAAGTGGCGCAATTTTGCTTTAAAGAAGCTGAGTTGAATCGACATGTTTTATGAGTACCTACTACTAATATACATGAGTATATTTGCATTCATTTTCTCTGCGCTAATGCTTGCTTCCATTTTTAACATGTATGCCTTTCTCTATTATGAAGTGTTCTTCTAACGAGCCTGATCAATAGTCGGTTTTAGATGTACTCGTACATTTTTAATGTCTGCCGGAAGCGATGTAGGAACTTTTAGACTACCTTTTCCTAAGTGTATTATACGAATGAACAGTTACTATCATCCTACGAACAAGTTTCCCATTAATAAGGAAAGTTATAAAATATACTCTCCAATAACGTTGATTCTAGTTGATTTTGTTTTCCGTTTATGGTTTCATTTCATTAGATGGTTTTCTTTCGGTTTGTTGTTTTTATTATCGATTTGTGTTTAAGTTTCTTAGCTATGTGATGTACGCAAAAGAAATTTTCGTGATGTGTAGAATTACAGTAAATAGCACTTCTCCCATCATTCATAATGTCACTCTCGTCATTATCATAATGGTTCTCGTTGAATTTATCGATTCATGTTAATTTTCTAAAAAGCGATGTAAACTTTCATGATAAATATGTCATTTAGTGTTATTAGGTGATATCCTTACCACACTGTGATCATAAAGGAATGTTTTTCATCGCGATATCCATGCTTTCATATTATCATCCAATATTTCTTTCTTTATATTTTCTATATGAACGTGGTACTCATTGCCTGCTCGTTTTTCATCAATTCACGTTTAGTGACATTGCAACTATACAGTTCACTAGCTTGCTATTTCTTTTCCCATTGTTTCATGTTTCATCAAAATTGAATTCGGTGTGGGTATAATGTTTACATTTTATGTGGGTGAATTGCCGCGATGTGTAAAAACTCTGACTATGGGTATTGTGCACCTAATTGTAATGCAATGTGCATTTACTTTTTTTAAATACGCGAAAACTTCTCAAATTTTGACTGTAAGTCGAATTCGTTGTTGAATTACAGGGTAGCCCAAGTTCTTCCCGGCCTAACAACGTAAACAAACGATTTTAGTCATAAATCATACAAGTTTCTCAAAAATTGCCATCTATCAGAAGCTGCTAAAGGAGTTACAATCTGTTACAATGAGAATCTGCCCGAATTAGCAGTAAAAATTGCCCTATATTTTCATTTCTGGAAAATCTGTGGCTTCGTAGCCGTGCGGCTAGTGTTACCAAGCACTTTGTCGCATCGTGCTGAGGAGCGCGGGTTCGATTCCCGCCGCAGCTGTCAGGAAAAGTTTTCGGCTGTGCCACTGGGCGTTGCATGCTAGTCCGTTGTCTAGTGTCGTGCTTCCTTCAAAGAGCGAATAGCTCACTGAAAGCATTGAACGTGTCCGTGTCTTTTAAATCACAAGCAAAAGTACAATGATACATATTGCCCTTTTACTGGCATTTACCAGATTTGCTAGTATGTCTGAAATATGTTGGAAAAACTTGTAACTAGAAGGCACGAAATGTTGCTAATTGACAAATTGAGAGATGAAATTTGTGAAAAAATCGCATTCTGGTGGGATTTGAACCCACGACTCCGTATTCGCTAGACCGGCGCTTTAATCAACTAAGCCATAGGACAGGTAATGAATCTGCGGAATAGAAAGCCAAGCTGACTCCGAAGCCACACCGTGAACACTCCTTTTTCACAAACCCATCTCTCTTTCGGCTTAGACGCCAATCCACAACACACTCGCGTTTGTGCCCACTAACTACACTGCCCCTTTTGGCATGTCAGTCCCATGCTGTTTCTAATGCGAATCATATTTTTGTCTCTCACGAGCCCATTTAAAATAAATTTGATATTTTTCTCGCATCATTTCACAGCTCAATGTGCCACGAAAAGTTTATGCACCACATGAAAATACTTTTTGGAAAACATTCGGAGTTATAGTGCAAAACGTAGGCACTTTGAAAAACAACATGGGACTGACATGCGAAGAGGGGCAGTACAAGTGTATTCAGCATGGTATTCAGAAGTTCTTCAAGTAACTTGTCACCGTTTCATGTAGGTTTTCTCAAAGATTTTTCAAAGATATACCTCTGCTATGGATTTTTCAAGTTCCTCTTGTTATTTGTCCAGTTTTTTTTTCTAGAAATTCTGTATTCTTTGGCATGTGTCTCCTGGAATTTTGTCTAACGGTTTCGGACAGATATTTCTCCAAGAGCGCTCCGATTTTGCTAGACTTTGCTAGAAATTCTTAGTAGTTTTTTTAGAAGAAAAAGTATGAACAAAAGTGCTGGTAAAACATCTTCATTCACTTGCTTCTGCTCAGAAAATCAACATGACCTGCGTTCATTTACGAATCAAAAGTTCAATTTTCTTCCAGCCCTCAGTTAGTCCATTCCAGTTGAAAGTACCTTTTCTTAAACAGTGCAGAAAAGGAAAAAAACGCAAAAGTACCTCCTTACTCGCGGATTTGGTGCGAAAGATTTGTTCGCGAGTATTTGGAGCGAGTTTTTCCACCCTCCTCGTTACAATCCTGTATTGGACGAGTACATTTGACATTACAATAGGAACAATGAGAGGTCGTCGTCACTAGTTGCTATCTGAAAGACTATAATATCGATTAGCATTAGCTAAATCTTAATATTTTTGGCTCAAAGAGAAAACTCCGAATTCTCTTTTATGTATTTTGAATCCACTATCCACGCACGCACGAACTGCAATTTTCAACAACAATTACTATATGTTTTATAATAATGTCTTTTCATTCCATTAAAAAAAAAACAAAAACTCGTTCACAAACTCTTTGCACTTCAATGTTTCGCATATCTCTGTACCATAATCAATTTCACAATCGCTTCACGCAGCATCCAATCACGTTAAATAGCCATGATTCTCCTGAACACTACCGTTTGCACATCTCATTTCATCGCCCTATCCTCTGGACAGCGCTTTTCTGTTTTATGCACTTTCGTATCATAACTTTCTGAAATATCTTGCCAATACGTAACTTACGCACATAACTAATTGATATTCCAAGTAACGCAAATGTTTCCAAAACAAAACAATAGTAACCGTAGACTATATTGCAATGCAGATAGAAGATCACAAAAATTTCTTCATTTGTGTATGGCCCATTTGAAATCTAGTTTTAAGTGATATTATTTGAACATAAATGTAGTTTTCGATTCCATTCCGTTTATCAAGTATCGTATTCGTTTCCATATGTAATTTTGACCAAGGTATCGATCTCAGTTTTATTTCGTAATCATAGCGTCACATTACACCACGCCACATGAGTAACCCAAGATCAAACTAATATATCCATTCATAACGCGAAGTTTGCGATCTATATTTGGGGACATGACCAGTTGTTATCGGTTAAGAACAGTTATTCACAACATGCTACTGCTTCAACATCCATCACAACAACTAAGACAATTTTTACCAACGTTTTGAAATCATGTCGTTTGCTGGGCGATTTGTATGGTGATTATGAGTAAACTGGACGTAAGTGCCTAAAAGAATCCCCTTTTCTAAATCTATATACAAAACTGGTAATGTTTCTTAAACGATCTGCCTTATGACTAGATTGTTATTATTTCTTTATTATAAGCATTTTCAGCCCAAGGCTGGCTCATCCCTTATGCCTTAGCCCTGGAGCTATATTTTTCAATTAGCTGATGACCTACGACCAATAATCAAGGTGGTAATATTCGATCATATGCCCATTATATTTTGGCAAACAAGATTGTCGATAACGTGCGGAACCACTCCAACTAAAAAAAATAGTATGCATGAGCAGAGAGCAGAAAGACGAGCTCAAGGCCTAATTAAATTTAGGTTGTACAAGCACAGTCTATTGATTTTTGTCCAATCTACTCCACTTAATACACCCTCTTCGGCCTTTCATGCTCATGTCTATAAGTCAAAAGCACCGTAGGGATGGCTCATCATATACCTACCTATATCCAGAACGTTGGGGTTATCTCGGTGGGCCGGTTTGATTGAGTTAAGGTTAATTTTAGCTTACATCCCGCACGTACCTGCCAGAACAAACTCTTTAAGAATATTGCCGCCAACAGCTCCAAGTCGCCAAGCAAACGACATGACCGCAACACTGCTGATAACCATAATTTATCTATATATTTGGTATACAATATATTATCTTTTTTCTTCTCATCCCGTCTCCTACTTATATTGTAATTTGTACAGACCACAGGAAAGGTACACTTTTGTTCCATAAATTGTTTCAGCTTCAGATTTTTTGGTCCATTTTTCCATAATCTTGTTGTTATATTTTGCTTATTGAAGTTCGACACTATCAATACTTTGAGTTGGTATTCACATAGAAGCTTCGTACAAGTTTGCTTTTGGCAGCTTTTGCTAGTTATAATCGATGGTAAGATGATTAATTATGCAGATCCTTAATTAGAGCATTTCTCATACATAGTAGAGTTGGATTCAAATGAAATCATTCGGTGCACAAATATTTTTACAACAACGCGTATATCATTATGTGTGACTAATCAGTCGTTTTATGGAAAAACTTGAAGTAAAAACCTGTATGATATAACCATTATTTTACTATAGTACTGATTTTCCGATCATTTGTCAGATCACTAGAGTGGGTCAACGTTGTATGGAGAAACTTTAAATTTGATCGCACCAACCCGGAACAAAGCTTTTTCAATCTATATTAGCGTCCAAAACAACTGTGCAAAATTTGGAAGTGATTGGTTGCGTCCCCGTATTCCGCATTGCGATTGAAATTTGTATGGAAGTTAGTATGGGAAAACGTACTTTTTTGTATTTTACTCATAAGTTGAATTCGTTTGTTTAATACCACGTGACTAATGACGTTAAAGTATAGCCTAGGATATGCCGAAAAACTTTGCCGAAGACCACAAAGTGATCCGACGCTTGTGAAAAAAGTTATTTGCTTGGTAACTTAGGCCAAAAATTGAGATTTTATTATTGATGTTATTCCTTTACATGTTCAACGTTAAGCACCACCAGGCAATCTGTACGTTTTAACTTTTTTCACAAGCGTCGGATCACTTTGCGGCCTTCGGCAAAGTTTTTCGGCATATCCTAGGCTATACTTTAACGTCATTAGTTGGATGGTTTCAGACAAAAAAAAATCTATGAGAAAAATGCAAAAAAGCACGTTTTCCCATAGTAAATTCCATACAAATGTCAATCGCAATGCGGAATACGGGGATGCAACCAATCGCTCCCAAATTTTGCACAGCTGTTTCGGACGCTAAAGGGAATCGAAAAAGCTTTGTTCCAAAAAAATCGACTTTGTTGACCCAGTCTAATAGTCACCTACAATAATACAAAAGGGTTTGATGATTGAACGCTTACAGCGCCACCTAGCGGCAAAATTCGAAAACTTAAAATTTTTGTGGTGTATATATGTATCACATCATCGGATGTGATGTCTTTTCTTGTAGTTATGATTCTCTGGCTCGGAGTGTCATAACTTTTATCGATTGTGTGGGCACTAAACAGTTTCGCCCCTTTCAAATATCCTGGAGCAGATCATGGTGAGATATTACGGTAAAGTATATTCCGAAAGTGGGTCGTGCGTCGTATGAAGTAGCAAAGAGTTTCAGGCTTATTAGTTTGACCTCTTTTCTTCTGAATTGGGTTTTTAAATTAAGAAAAATGTATTGATTTTCTGATTTTATACGAAAGAGCACCTTTTTCTGAACCACCATAATTTTTTCAGATTTTTAGAACTTAATTTTGGTACCTAAAATTGATTTCGAAGAGATTTTTCGAAACCACCTTTTGACAGCTGGCCAACTGCTTGACATCTCCATCCAGTACAAAATGCGACGAGGGGTGATTCGACAAATCGCTCCCATACAAATTTTAAACTGATTTTTGAATAGGTTCCCGGGCACCAAAATTCATGGAAATTTGGATTTCGGCTCAGTTTTGCATGCAGATTCTGAATCTGGAATTAACTCAGCACCGCTAAAGATGCCAATTGCTTAGAACCCATTGTCGATATTATCACATACGTGATGTTCATCTGGCCAACGTGCTCCTTCACGTGAACCAACATGAATCCAATATACCTTTCAATCTGCTAAGTCCTCTGTAACTCTTTTACACAAATATGTTTACAATATCGAGACATTGCGTCGAACAGCGACTAGCATATTGAGTGTTTGTGGATGTCCCAAGAGGGAGTCTTGTCACCACTTTTGTTCTGGTAGCAGATATGCTATTAAGGCAAGTCAATAATAGCGGTGTTCCTACTTATGGTTTTGCTGAGCACTAACTATCAATAACTATTCAATCTGAGTAAAACATCCATTGCGTCGCTTTGGTTCTGAAATCAATGTGTCTTGATTGATCAGGTTAAGTACATTGGAGTCATTCTTGATTTCAAGTTTTCCTGGACACCTCACATTGTGATGTGTCGTGTGTCCACGGACTGTGTCCACGGAAAAATCCAATATGGCCGCCCCATGGATCCTGTCCAACACACCTCCTGCAGCGCTACGACGCCGAACCCGCGGTCCTTCAAGAGATCGGCGAGTATGCAGGTGCTGCCAATGAAGTTGAGAGATTGCCAGTTCCACGAACCGAGTTTCCAATCGCAAGTCCTTTTTGTTCGCTGGGGTTGTTGTCGTTGGTCTCGGTTCATATAATTCTGTTGCTGGTTCTCTGTTACAATTTTTTTTTACGGCTGGCTGACATCAACCTCCTACTTTCTGGAGGACGATAGCACACTGTTGAGCTTACGGTCCTTCCCTGGAACTCAGACGTTGATCAGCTGCCCCTAACATGGGGATCCCACGCTGTTGTGAGCCGCTCCTCCTGGAGAACAGACGCTCAGGTTTACAGAAGCAAACCCCCTCCCCCCTTTCCCTGTCAGCCTACGACCAAAGTTTCCACCGGGGTTGGTTACCCGATCTTCCCTAAGGTTTCTCATAGTTTCTAGCCGGTACCACGCGGAGGATAGGAGTTGAATTGCGCAACATACTCAGCCTTTAACCGTGCCAGAGCCGACCTACTGATCCTGAAATATCAATTTTGGACGTCAAAATTTGACGTCATTCTTATCGTCCTTCTACGTTGATCAAATTGACGTTAAGTACTATAGATCATTTTTTTTTCACACTTCTGAACGATTTGAATCGTGTCTATGATGAATTAAAAAGAAAAGTGTTCTATCCAATAAGATCGAAAAAGCTAATAGGAAGAACATGCCGCGATATAGGGGAGTGGAACCATCTCGGCAGGGGTCCTATTTTGGGCACTTCTCTGCTATAATTCAGCCAATTCTGAACCAATTGACACAATTTTCGGAACGCGATGAGATACGTCTAGTATCTAGCCGTGTACAAAATTTCAAGTCAATTGGTTTGGAATTGACTGAGTTATAGCGAAGAGTGCCAAAAATACCGGCCGCTGCCCAAGTGGTTCGCTACCCTAGGCATACCCCTATGAACGGAGTGCGAATTCATTCCGAGAAAGCTACTGATCGATAGAACTTGTGATGAAAACAGAACATACATAGGCTGTCGGGTGCCTGAAACTTTTGCCAGTCTTGGTAAGGTGGTATGAACTACCAACCAAGCCGATCTGTTTAAAAGCACAGGTCGTACGGCAGAAGTTTCACGCATGCGTGAAACATGCGTTCAATATACATGGCCTACTTGCCTAATTTCACCTTCTAAAAAAATATCACACTTGTTCGCTACCTAGCGAATACTATCATATCTATCATTTCATTATCCACTTTGATCTCTACTCCCATATACTATGAGTAGAAAAAGACCGATATAGCCATAAAATCATCAAGTTATTAGGGGTATTCACTAAACAGATTAAATTGCTGCGTAAGCCATGATTTTCTGCTTATTTGAAATGTTTCATGATTTTGCGAATGAAATAATCGAAGATTGCCTTGGTGATCGCGACGTTTAATCAGTTTAATCAGTTTACGCTGTTAAGTGAATCCCCCTATTATGATGATTTGTTCTTAAGTTATGATTTTACAAAGAGAACGACAATTCCTGAAAAAAAAAAACACATTTTGAAAAAAATACTAAATATAGGTAGCTTATAAAACTTCCTTCCAAAAACATTTTTTTGAGAATTTTTCTGGACTTCGTAGCAGTGGCGTCGCGTAACCTCACTTTTTACCTGTGCACCGACCCTAAAACTTGCAATTGCAGGGTATTTATGATCAAAATCGAAATAGAAATGAATGAATGCAGCTATTCTTGTAATTTTCTAATTATTACAAGCAAATATGTACAAAAAATTCAAGAATTTATACTTGGTGCACAGGTAAAAAGTGAGGTTACGCGACGCCACTGCTTCGTAGGATATGTTAGCCAATAGTGAACTCCTTTATATTTTTCTTTAATTTCCTGCTCAAATCTGTGTTTAACAGTCAACTTCCATCGAGAGATGATGATTCCTGTTCCTAGCCAGTAGTTCCAAGTAGTTCATAGTGGTCTTTGAATTCTCGGAAAAAGCTCGCCACATGACTGGGTAGTGTGATGGGTTTAGGGACAAAAAATCTTCTTTTTTTCTTTTGTTGTTAAAAATGTATGGACAAATTAAGTGATTTTAATCTTCGAATGAGTGTAATCAGTTTCGTACCTTTTAATTCCGCCCTGATTGCTTATCCTTTGACAGATACGCGTATTTCGACTACCACTTGTAATCTTCCTCAGTGTCAGTTATTCACTCTTTTAATGTATCCACTGATTTTAATGTTTTCACAGAATAATGGGGTTTTAAAGTTGGGTAGTACTAGTAAAAATACAAATAGTATTTCTCTTCGAGTAACCAATTTTCTTTTTTAAATTTCACACCAAAATTTTGAAATGCTTCCAGCACAAAAAAAGAATAGCAATAGAAATTGCTGAATTTCAGCAAGGCTTTGCTGATTATCTGTCAAAATTGCTGAAATAGTTCAGCAAACCGAAAAAAAACCTTCGCTGATGCACAGCGATTTGTATTACTGAACGCAACTAGCACAAAAAAGCAGAAAAGTTTGCTGATTACCAATTTCAAACCAATTGGCTTGAAATTTTGTACTAGACATTGGTCGTATTGGACCGTGTACAAAAAATCAAACAATTACCATTGACTGAGTTATAAACAGAAAGGGCCCAACATAGAAGCCCCTGCCCAAATGGCCCCACATCCCATGCCAGGTGCACATTTGTCAACTTAATTTCATTAGGGAAAAATCTCCTAGTCCGGCACAGATGCCGGTCATTCTGTGTAGGGCATCTACGACAAAGTAAACAGTGTCGTAAAACTAAAGCAATTACCTGACCTGGTCGTCTGTGTCGTCAATCGTTGGGAAAGTCTTCTTTTCTCATGGGGGAACTGAAGGGACCGTTAAATTAGGAAAAATGTTACATGATGCGACATGGTTATTGCATTTGCAACTTGCAAATGCAAATGGTTTTGCAAATGTACATTATATTTGGGAGCGTCCATAAATGACGAAGTAATTTTTGAGCCGCTATTTTTGACACTCCCTTCCCCCTTCGTATCTCATTTTCCTATACCTAATACATGGATCATTCATAGCTTAATCAGGGACTCCCCCTTCACCCTGAAATGCTACGTCAGTTATGGACGCCAACTTTATGCAATTGATTAGAAATTTTGTATCAGAGAAATTTATTCAACCATGTTTTCAAATGTGATCGAAGCCAGACCGCTTGACAGTATAGACAGTTTTCTATTCCTATTCCATGGAACAGCAGAAACATTACTAGGATAGACAACGGTGTCTGAGGGACGCAATCAACAGTTACTGGTCGTTAAAAAGTTGAATGATGAACAATGATTACCGAGTGCAATCATTTGCATAAACTCCGTAAATGAGAGTGAAAGTTTAGTCATTTTTTTTTTTGCTTTTGCTTTATCATGGAAAAGCATAGTAAAAAATCGTATTTCTATCGAGAAAATTTCTATGCGGATCAAACCAATTGATGCGGGTTCCGGAATACCTATAATGGCTGTCAGTATAGTATTGGACTACAGGGGCATGTTTCCGGAAATATGGATTTTGTGGAACTCAGGGTGACCGGACCGGTCCATTCGCATTTTGTAGCTACCTGTGGACCCTGTTGCCATTCTACGCATCAAAAACATTAAAAGAAACCTAACCCTCCTTACTTTGAAATTCGGTGAAACCCTCCAATAAACATGACATACGAAGAGCTCCGAAGAAATCTTAGAAACAATGATGAAAACACACTTTCCGTGTTCAATCGTTGCTTTCACTGATCAGAATGCATCTATATCGCAAACTGAGGCCAATGAAACCAGGAGATATATTCATGAAGATGATGAATCAACTGTGTCGCCGAAGCCCCTCGGCGTTGATACCACCTTAACAATACCAACCCTGCCAGTCGACACAACCGTCTGTATGACAGCGCGTCACGTATCGGATGACAATGAACGCTGTCAGGGCAGATGAGATGACTAAACAGATTGAGGACAAAGCGGATCGAAAAGTGAAGTACAATCTACGAAGATCACGTTATCTGTTACTTAAAAGCTATATTTTACGCTAAAGTTATTTTCTTAATTACTATTCTTACATGCAAGTGAATTCTCAGGTAGAAGAGTTTGTAAATTTATAACTTGGCCTTAAACTAAACATTTATCCTAAACTTAGAATCTATATGTACAACTCTAACCTATTACGTACGGAGAAGCTGGGCGAAATCTAGACTTGATTGATTAATTCTATGAGGACTGAATAGCAAAACAGTGTGTGCAGGAAGTTAGTGCCGGAACGAGAGTAAAAGACACACATATATGCACTAAACGTAAGGAATTACACATTAAAACTTAACCCTAAAACATGCCCTAAAAATATTGTTTACATGCACAGGAATTAAAAACGGTCCTAAACTTCGGACGAATAAAGGCCGCTACGAATTCGGAAACCATACATGGTCTTTTATTGTTACCGCGATACGCTAGTAACAAATTTTTTAATTCGTTTACCGAAGAACGATGTCGGACTCGGCCAATGCTGCTGCCACTACTGGTAATCAAGGTAAGAGCTTAGCTAATCAATCTGAAGACGCGCATGTAGACCCCCCTAACGAACCCCAAACGATGAACCCAAATAAAGATACCCTTCTCAAACCCGGTGGGGACAAAAAGGCACCCTCTGTCAAAAGTAGGTCGTCGAAAAGTCGGGAACACAATGTCCCTTCCCCGCGGGACAAACAGTCTGAAACGATCGGTCACAGTTGTCAAACGTGTCGTTTCGCGGATCACAGCCGGATGGTGCAGTGCGATGATTGTGATGGTTGGCACCATTACAATTGCGTGGGCGTCGATGATCGTATCGCGAAAAAACAGTGGCGGTGTGTGAAGTGTGATGATAATCGGAAAGTTCGTCGCAGTTCCAAAACTACGAGGACGGAAGCGCCAAAAAAGAAGGCTACAGGCAAAGCGAAGAAGGAATCCGGGACGAAGCAACCAGATCTACAGGAACAACGGAAGCACCTGGGGGATCAGCCGGCAAAGTGTATAAAGGCAGCATCGGTGAAATCGGGAACTTCGCGGAAGTCGTCCAGAGCACAGCTGGAACTGCAACTGCAAAAACTAGATGCTGAGCGAACCCTGCTGGAAGATAAGAAGAAGTTAATAGAGCAGCAGTACAGTGTACTCCAAGAACTCGCCGAACTCGATGAGCAGGTCGAAGGCGCAGAAGACGGTGATGAAGTAGATGGGGCTTCCAAAGTGGAGGATTGGCTGCGTGACGGAGTTAACTCGGACACGGATGACGAGAGCACGGACTCAAGCGAAGGTGCAGACGAGGACATCGGAAGTTCATCGGAGGAAGACATCGATGACGATCCTCAAGAAAACGGATCGAAATTCAATCCGATTCGGCGCTCTACACCAAGGATGGACCCTAGGAGCATGCAGAAAAGTGTTACACGCAGCAACCAGTTAAACTGTAGCCTGAACCGTAACCAACTCGCAGCTCGTCAAGTTGTTGCGAAGGATCTGCCACCATTCACAGGGAACCCCGAGGAGTGGCCGATATTTTTCTCCACCTACGAAAGCACGACTCGGATGTGTGGCTACACCAACGACGAAAACATGATTCGGCTGAGAAACTGCTTGAGAGGAGACGCCTTCGCCGCAGTGAAGAGCTTTTTGCTTCATCCGTCAACTGTGGATAGAGCGATAAGTGCCCTAAAACTGCGTTTTGGGCAACCGCGTTTCGTGATTCATTCGCTGAGGGACAAGATAATTGCCATGCCGCCGCTGAAGCCAGATTCAATCAACAGAATGATCGACTTTGCGCTGGCAGTTCAGAATCTCGAAGCAACGATCGATGCGTGCGGACAGAGGGACTTGATGCGAGATACGTCGTTACTGGGCGAGCTGATTGGAAAGCTCCCTGCTTCGATGAAGCTGGAATGGGCGAGGCATACCCGCAGCCTGCGGAAGGTCAACCTGGCGGCCTTCAGCAAATGGATGTACGATATGGCAGAAGACGCTTGCCTAGTTGCCGAGCCACGCAGGAATCAAGAAGTACATCAAAGTCACGAACCGCGCAAAAACTCAAAGGCATTCCTGAATACGCACACCGCTCAGCCGAGCTGGAAGAAGGAAGATCAGCAGGCATCACCACCAAGTATGACCAGATCTATAGGGGCACAAAAGAAGGTCTACTCTCAGGCCTGCATCGTTTGTAAGGGAAATTGCGCCACTCTCGCTAAATGTGGAAGGTTCCTAGGGCTGTCTTATGACGGACGGTGGTCTACAATTCGTGAAGCTAAAGTCTGCAGGAAGTGTCTGAAGCAACACAAAGGAGGCTGTGAATCGAAGCAATGTGGTGTGAGCGGATGCACCTATAAGCACCATCCCTTGTTGCATAAGGAACTGAATGCAGAAACGGCGGCGGTAGTGAAACCACAACGTGAAGAGCAGTCCTGTAACACACATCAGTCGGGGGCAAGTCCCATCCTTTTCCGTTATGTTCCAGTCATTGTGTACGGCTGTGGTATTGTTGTACACTGTTACGCCTTTCTGGATGACGGATCCTCGAAAACGCTCATGGACGAAGAGTTGGCAAAGGAACTGAACCTTTCCGGAGAACGCCATCCACTTTGTCTAAAATGGACTGGCGGTTTGCATAGATCGGAAGACGAGTCACGCAGCGTTCAAATTGAAATCTCCGGACTGAAGGGAAAGCGCTTCCGCTTTGAGGACGTTCGTACCGTTACAGAGTTGCAGCTACCCAGTCAAACACTGGATGTTCAGCAGCTACAGTCGGAATACTACTACCTGAAGGGGGTTCCCGTAGAATCCTATCGTGACGTCCGGCCGAGACTCCTGATCGGAGTTCAACATGCACACGCAACGCTGGTGAGGAAGAGTCGCGAAGGAAGGCCCGGTCAACCGATCGCTATTAAAACAAACCTTGGCTGGACGATATACGGCGGCGCTCCGGCAGAACAATCTGTGAACATGGTTCATTACACAAATCACGTCTCTTGCTGCGATCACGATACCGAAAAAGCTGATGAAAATCTCGGTCAAGTGGTGAAGGAGTACTTTTCACTCGAAAGCCTTGGCGTCACATCACCAGTCAAACAAATTCGTTCCCAAGAAGATGAGCGCGCTATGAAACAATTGCGGGAGCTTACCCAGTTCAACGGCGTGAGGTACGAATCAGGATTACTATGGAGGCGAGACAGCGAACGTTTACCAAACAATAAGGCGATGGCATTGAAACGCTTCAACCATCTGGAACGCCGCATGGAGAAGGACTCTGAACTAGCTCGGATAGTGAAAGAGAAGCTGATAGAATACGTTACCAAAGGCTACGCACGTAAACTAACCACAGAAGAACTGGCAGAAAACCACGAACGTGTCTGGTATTTACCAGTTTTTCCCGTTGTTAACCCGAATAAACCAGGCAAAATTAGACTCGTCTGGGACGCGGCTGCTACGACGAATGGAGTCTCGCTGAACTCTGCGCTCCTGACCGGACCAGACTTGCTGGAACCGCTAATGCACGTGCTGTACAGATTCCGGCAAAATCGTTTCGCAATTTGTGGAGACATACGTGAAATGTTTCACCAAGTCGCTATTCGCAACGAAGATCAGCACAGTCAACGTTTTTTCCTGAGTGACGAGGAAGGCCAGCCTGAACCCGGCACTTACGTCATGCAGGTGATGACTTTTGGGGCCTCTTGCTCACCGACAACTGCCCAGTTCGTAAAGAACACGAACGCAGAACGCTTCAGCAAAACACATCCAGCTGCAGTCACAGCGATCGTACGGTGCACATACGTAGACGACATGCTCACCAGTACTGAAACAGAGCAAGAAGCAATCGAGCTAGCGAAATCCGTCTGGTTCGTCCACAAGGAAGGAGGATTTGAAATCCGCAATTGGATGTCCAACTCGCCCACAGCTCTGGCAGCCCTCCACGGCGACTTGAATCATGAGAAAAGTCTCGACTTATCGTCCACTCTCGCAACTGAAAAGGTGCTAGGCATGTGGTGGTGCACACAAACGGATTGCTTCACGTACAAGATAAACTGGAGCAGGCTTGGCGAAGACTTGCTGACTGGCGAACGCTACCCCACAAAGCGAGAAGTTCTCCGCACCATGATGACGATCTACGATCCACTTGGCTTAATCGCTCACTACCTAATGTTCCTAAAGGTACTGCTACAGGACATCTGGCGAACGGGTATTACTTGGGACGAGACAGTGAATCGAGAGTGTTTCGAAAAGTGGCAGATGTGGTTAGGGCTTCTTCCGGAAATCGAGAGTCTCCAAATACCACGCTGCTTTCGCCTTCAAACGTCAGCAGGAGAAAACACGGAGATCCAATTACATACCTTTGTTGACGCCGGTGAAAACGGCATGGCTGCCGTTGCGTATCTCCGTTTCGTGGAAGCAGGGACTGTTGAGTGCTCGTTAGTTACAGCGAAAACCCGCGTAGCGCCGCTTAAATACCTGACTATTCCTAGATTAGAACTCCAAGCGGCCCTCATTGGCGCAAGGCTAGCGCACTTCATTATCCAGGGATTGGACCTTACAATCTCTCGATGTGTTTTCTGGTCAGATTCCAGGAACGCGCTCTCGTGGATATGCGCAGATCACCGTAGATATAGTCAATTTGTGGCTGCCCGGGTTAGCGAGATCTTGGATCTAACAAACGTTGCTGACTGGAAATGGGTTCCAACGAAATGGAACGTGGCTGATGAAGGAACCAAATGGCAGCGACGTCCTTCATTCACAGCTGAAAGCAGATGGTACAAAGGGCCTGAATTCCTTTGGCAACGAGAAGAAGAATGGCCTTCTGTGCCCATTAAGCTCGAAGAGACCACTGAAGAGTTGCGCGCCACCATTCACGTCCACTACGAAACGGCAAAGTCGGAGTTCCCGATAGAGAGATTCCGTGACTGGAGAAAGCTGATACGTACGACGGCACATATTTTCCGGTTCATTGCGAACGCCCAGCCGAAACGGTTTCCTCGGCTAACGTGCGGCATCACAAAGGAGGAAATGCGCAACGCAGAAACCTTCCACTTTCGGGCTGCGCAACAAGACAGTTTCCCAAACGAGTTTGCTGTTCTCCTTCGGAACGATAGCAAAGTAGCGATCCCTAAACGAAGCCCGCTATACAAGCTGAGCCCCTTCATCGACGGACAAGGTTTGCTGCGCATGGCAGGCAGAACCGCAGCGTGTGAATACCTATCACCGGATACTATTAATCCCATTATTCTACCTCGTGATCATCGGATAACGCACCTCGTAGTACGAAGTTATCACGACAAGTTTCACCACCAAAATCATGAGTCGGTGATAAACGAAGTGCGCCAGAAGTTTTGCATAAGTCGACTGCGCCGCGTTTACGCCAAAATCCGGTCAGAGTGTCAACGTTGTAGGTTGAGAGATGCACGCCCACGACCTCCAGCAATGGCAGATCTTCCTCCATGCAGACTGGCCGCATTTGTCCGCCCGTTTACCCACACTGGGGTAGACTACTTTGGCCCTATGGAAGTATGTATTGGGAGAAGGGTTGAGAAGAGGTGGGGGGTCCTACTAACATGCCTTACCATACGCGCAGTCCACATCGAATTAGCTAGCTCATTAACCACTAACTCTTGCATCATGGCACTGCGCAACTTTATTGCCCGGCGCGGAACTCCAGCTGTATTTTACAGCGACAGAGGAACCAATTTTATTGGTTCTGAACGCGAACTGAAGCAAACTTTGAAGGCCGTCGATCAGAACAAGATGGCACAAGAGTTCGTCAGTTCCACGACATCCTGGAGCTTCAATCCACCGGCAGCCCCTCACATGGGGGGAAGTTGGGAAAGGCTGATTCAGTCCGTAAAGCGGACCCTGTTGGAGCTCAAACCGTCTCCACGACCAACTGGTGAGGAATTGCGGAACGCGTTGATAGAAGTCGAAGGTATCCTGAACGCTCGACCTCTGACACATGTACCCATCGAAGACGAAGCAGCTCCTGCGCTTACACCAAACCACTGGCTACTAGGAAGCTCCGATGGGTCCAAACCTTGGTCGTTGCTGGAAAATGACTCGATCGCGCTGAGACGTGGCTGGCACCAATCCCAAATACTCGCCAACCACTTTTGGGAGAGATGGCTACGTGAATATCTGCCGGAGATAACAAGGCGCACCAAATGGCACCAGAGGGTCGCGCCTATCAAGGAAGGTGACATCGTGCTGATCGTCGATCCGGAACTCCCGAGAAGCTGCTGGCCAAAGGGGCGCGTCATAGGTACAGTCAATCGCGACGGGCAGGTACGTAAAGTAACAATACAAACCGCGAAGGGAGTCTACGAGAGGCCAGCTGTAAACGTTGCGGTTCTTGACGTCAAGGGCAAAGAGGAGTTAGCGAACTCAGAGATGGAGTTCCCAAACTGGGGGGGACTGTCGCCGAAGCCCCTCGGCGTTGATACCACCTTAACAATACCAACCCTGCCAGTCGACACAACCGTCTGTATGACAGCGCGTCACGTATCGGATGACAATGAACGCTGTCAGGGCAGATGAGATGACTAAACAGATTGAGGACAAAGCGGATCGAAAAGTGAAGTACAATCTACGAAGATCACGTTATCTGTTACTTAAAAGCTATATTTTACGCTAAAGTTATTTTCTTAATTACTATTCTTACATGCAAGTGAATTCTCAGGTAGAAGAGTTTGTAAATTTATAACTTGGCCTTAAACTAAACATTTATCCTAAACTTAGAATCTATATGTACAACTCTAACCTATTACGTACGGAGAAGCTGGGCGAAATCTAGACTTGATTGATTAATTCTATGAGGACTGAATAGCAAAACAGTGTGTGCAGGAAGTTAGTGCCGGAACGAGAGTAAAAGACACACATATATGCACTAAACGTAAGGAATTACACATTAAAACTTAACCCTAAAACATGCCCTAAAAATATTGTTTACATGCACAGGAATTAAAAACGGTCCTAAACTTCGGACGAATAAAGGCCGCTACGAATTCGGAAACCATACATGGTCTTTTATTGTTACCGCGATACGCTAGTAACAAACTGTGTTAGAAGGTGCCAGGAGTGATGCATGCATTCTGGCTGATCAAATTATTACTGAACAAAAGGTTGAATGGGCGATTGATTCCTTTGAACCCTTCAAAGCGCCTTGTAGGGATGGAATTTTTCCTGTACTACTGCAGAAGGGTAAAGAAATCTTAACACCTATTTTAACCAAGTTATTCCGATTAAGCTTATCATTAAGCCATATCCCTACAGCTTGGAGAGAAGTGCGAGTCACTTTTATCCCAAAGGCAAATAAGAAGGATAAATCATCACCAAAATCCTTCAGACCCATAAGTTTATCGTCCATTATGTTGAAAATAATGGAAAAAATACTAGGCGAGTATATCAAATCGTCATATTTAACAAAAAGCCCATTGAGCCAAAACCAATTTGCATATCAAGAAGGCAAATCTTCGGTAACAGCAATTCATAAGCTGGTTACAAAACTGGAAAGATCCTTTAAAGCAAAGGAGATTTCACTTGCTGCGTTCCTTGACATTGAAGGAGCGTTCGATAACACTTCTTACGATTCAATGAGGAATGCTATGTCAAGACGTGATTTTGACAGATGCATTGTTGATTGGATAGGAGAAATGTTATCTAAAAGAGAGATTTCATCTAACCTTGGCAGCTCATTTATTACCGTCAGAGCAGTAAAGGGTGTCCACAAGGGGGCGTGCTATCATAATAGTTGATGATCTCCTCAAAAAACTGGAAGCACAAGGCTTCGAAGTAATTGGCTTCGCTGATGACATAGTCATTCTAGTTCGTGGTAACGTTATCACTAACAGAATGCAAACTGCCTTAAATTTGGTCTCCTCGTGGTACGATAAAGAAGGATTGAACATAAATCCTTCTAAAACCACGATCGTACCATTTTCACGACGGAGAAAAAAAAACAATTACAAATTTAAAATTGAAAGGAACTTTTTTGGAACTCTCAAATACAGTCAAGTATCTTGGAGTATATCTTGACAGTAAACTAAATTGGAACTTACATCTCGAGCAGGTACTTAGTAAAGCTACAAGTGCTCTATGGATCAATAAGAAAACTTTTGGTAAAAAATGGGGATTGAAACCAAAAATGATCCACTGGATTTACTTGGCAATTGTGAGACCCAGAATTACCTTTGCGTCACTGGTATGGTGGCCTAAAACAAATGAAAGATTAGCACAAAAGAAGCTGGAAAAACTTCAAAGATTAGCTACTCTTTCAATTACCGGTGCAATGCGAAGTACACCGTCTAAAGCGCTTGACACTTTACTTCATCTACTTCCACTGCATCAATTTGTTCAATTAGAAGCTGCAAAGAGTGCTTTTAAGCTCAAAAGAACTACACAACTCTTTGAGGGTGACCTGAGCGGGCATCTCAGTATTCTGAAAACAATTAGTATCGGCTCTCTAATCTTACATAATAGTGATTGGATGAGAAAAAGATACAATTTTGAACGCTCTTTTGAAGTGATTAATCCTGGGCGAAATCTGTGGACAAATGGTGGCCCAGAATTACACCCAGGATCAATCGTATTTTACACTGATGGTTCGAAATTGAACGATCAAGTAGGTGCAGGAGTGACTGGCCCCGGGATCAACGTATCAATTCCTATGGGCAAATGGCCTACAGTTTTTCAAGCTGAAATCCAGGCGATTTTAGAATGCAGTAATATTTGCTTACGCAGAAACTACAGACATTCAACAATTTGCATGATGTCTGATAGCCAAGCAGCTCTAAATGCTTTGAAATCAGAATGGAGTTTAAAACATGGGAACATGAGAAAATAAAATCCAACTGGGAAAACACCACTTTTGCAAGGCAGTCGAAACGTTTCATAAAGCCGGACATTTCAAACACTCGCAAAATTCTAGAACTTTCTAAAAAAGATCTTAGTTCGTTTACTGGCCTTATAACAGGTCATTGTCCGAGCCGGTATCATCTGAAGCTAATTGGAAAACTTCAAGATGATGTATGTCGCTTCTGCGGCATAGACACAGAAGACTCGGAACATTTGCTATGCCATTGCCCGGCAATTACAGCTAAAAGAATTAGGTTCTTCGACAAGGGGCTGATTGAACCCTTAGATGTCTGGAGAACAAACCCCAATGCGGTAGTGCAGTTCATCCGAACTGTATCACCGTGTTGGGATCACGCTTACAGTCAAGGTTTGATTATTGCTAATACCAATGGTGATACGTCAACTTGACATAGCTAAATAAAACTGGGGCATTTGTCACAATAGATCTAAAAACTGGTCGCAGTGACTTATATACCCAACAAGGAATAAAAAAAACATGACATATAATCATGTGTTACTAGAGAGCAATGTGTTTCTAGCAGAGTTTTAACTTTCAAACGCCAAAACAAGTGAAAATTTTCAAGTGCACACATGTGTAGAACCACAATGACGATTTGCATGGAAAAGTTGTTCGGTTTGTAACCCGTCGGTGATTACCAATCGATCAACTTTTCAGCGCAAACCGACATTTGGTTCTTCAGATTTATGCTCTTGAAAATTCGTGTTGTGGTTTCGTTATATCTTCACCTTGAATATCGAGAAATTAAATTTGAAATGTCTACCGTTTATCCTGCCGGCACCACTAGGGCTAATGCGCCAAATATTGTTCTTCTCATTTGAACTGTAACATATTCTTTCTTGTGTATGGTTTAAATAATTAAGTTGAAACGTATTTTTCGTGTCTGCATAATTAATCTTCAAACTTTGTCTTGCACTGCTTCTATAATCCATAAATATAGGGCCATACTATTAGTAAGAGCTTTGCTTTTTTCCAGTTCAAACTGTAGTAAACTTGTACGAAGTATTTTGATTATTCACAGGTATTTACTTGTTCCACAATAGTTTTGAATTTTTACACTATTACACTATTTACTCACATCGAACACGATATAGTTCCTAAGTATTACCATTTTCCAATAGCTATGAAAACACGTATTTTTCGCATTTTCCCCTATAATCAACTTTTTGAAATATTTTTTAAAGAAGAAATCTAGTTTAAAACTTTATGGATTTGACTTTGTACTTTGTTAATTTTACCGTTTTTTCGATTACCAAACTAAACCGCCACTTGCTGAACTTGGAAGAATAACACCTCGGTTTTCGTTTCATGTTTTCATTTCCAACACCAGTGCCACAGGAGGAGCTGATTCTCGTCCCGCCACAGGCCCCGGAACACCAACAGACGAAAACGCCGGACAAATTGGTCAAGGTACTAGCCAACACATGTTGTTTCTTCTTTACAGTATACGATGGCGATGGTGGCAATGTTGATAGTGCTAAACAATTGCTAATACTTCTTTCCAGTTACCCACAAAGTCACAGCTGGAGCCAAATCGATCGGGTCGTTCCTGTATTCATCGTTCAATAAGGCCGGTGATAAAATTAAACACCTAAAGGATAATGTTAGTTGGCACCGCCATTTAGCGACTTCGGCACAAGAATGATGAAAGCTCTATTGTTTCCTATTTTTCCTCTCTAGACCCTTCTCGGCGAGTTCAACAAAGAGCAGGAAGCATTCATTAAGAACCAGCAGGGAGGCAGCGGTCCAGGTGCTTGCCCATGGACCGGTCACGCAAACGAAGCCAAAATTAAAGAAGAAATCCTCAGTCTGTCAGCGGTAAGCGTTGCGGGCTTTGGTTTTTGAGGAAGTAACAACAGTGCTAATTAAATTTATGCTTTCTCCGCTCTGTGTCTTCTTGTCGTCGGCAGGATCGTCGGAACTTTGTGCGAGCACCACCAGCCGGGGTTGAGTTTGAATTCGATTATGATGTCTCTTATCCCATTGCGTTAGCCATCATGAACGAGGACAAAGAGCTAGAGAAAATGCGATTTGAACTAGTACCTAAAATGTAAGTGACTTTTTTCCATCAATTAGCTGTCGTTTAATTATTAGTTAGGCTTTGTTTTACGTTTATTTTAACTAAAATATGAAAGAACTATGGTACAACGATCCGAGATGATGAGAACGATCCGAAAGATAAAATGTATTTGTTTAGGGATTTTATTCAGTACTGCAATTTTCAAGATTTTTCTGTACGCTCTCCCCCACTTGTAAGATCTTTTGTATGAAATCCTTAATATCCGGTAACCGTACACTGGGGCAAAAATTTCTTAAGAAATTCATTACAGCGCTCTTATGAAAAATCTCATAAGAAGGCTCTTATGAAAATCATAAGATATCGTATGAAACGTTTCCCGAAAAGCCAAACATATTATTGCACTCCAGCCGTTCCAACTTTCGAAGCGTCGATGGGCGCGTGAGTAAAGCACGCGTTCTCTGATTTCGACGTCCCTGGTTCGATTCCAGGTTGCGATTTTGTTTTATATTGCGCAAAAATATTTCAAAAGATGTCTTTTGAAATGATATCATAAGAATTTCTTATGGAAATCAAAACTTTTTCTGATGTCGAAATTTCATAAGACAAACTTATGCCCTTCTTAAGATGAGTTTTCTCAGTGTACCATACACGAAATTTATAATACTTTCGAAGCAATCGAACGAATTCCTAATGTTTGTCTGTAGCCTGAAGTCATCGATACCCGGCTGATCACGAATCTGAAAGAATCGTTAGATATCACCCTAACGAAGTTTGTTGAGGGCTGCAAGCCTAACCTAATGAACGTTAGCAATGAAATAGTCTCAGACTATGTTTGGGAGACCCGATAGTGCTCCGGAACCAGTTCCGGTACCGCATCGAAAGTAATCAAATGTACCATGCGACACATCACATCACAGCTTTTTTAATAACCCGAGGAACGGTTACCTGTAAAAAAGGCTCATACCACATTAGAGACTACTAGTAGGGTTGCACAACCAGCAGTTGGTGCTTCGCCGGAACTACGAAAATAAATTAAATCAATGCAATATGTGCATTAAATGTGCAATAAATATGTGTAAGAGAACAAAATCTTGACAAATTAAACCCATATAACAAACAGACGTCTCACTATACTCACTACCTATCGTTCTTGTTTTCAACGGTCAATAAAATATAGCCTAAAATGTGCATAAAAAACTTTTCCGAAGACCGCAAAGTGATGTGTGGTTGTGTATAAAGTTATATCTTAGCTTGTTAGTATCGTCTTGATATTGATCAGCCTCCAATGTTAGTGAAGGTGCTCAAGCAGTCAACTGAGAAGTCTGATAATATTCAGCCATGCTTATACGTTGAACATAACGTCGGACTATGTGCCATCAATAAGTTTTAAGTCAATGGCTTTGATAAAATGCTTGCTTTTCTTTAAAAATATCCGGATTCAGGAACACTTTGGCTTAAGTCGACGGAATGATTGTGAGAATATATTCGACGAGAAAGGCATTTTCACCACTAGGTGGATTATTTTGTTTTTTTTTTTTTTATAAATATCTCGTTTTGTCGATGAGCGGATTATATGGGATGATTGTTTGGCGATATTTTTTACAAATCCCTTATCAATTTTTGGCGGATGCACGCAAATTCGCCAGACTTTTCCTCAAAGCTTTCTAACAAATTTCTTTCAACATTTATTATGACATCCTCACCGAGAATTCTGGTGGATGCCTTATACTATCTTGGCGTGTACTCAGCTGATTGAATTCCAAAATGTGTAGCATATTCCACGAAAAGGTCATTGTAATGCCTCGGCAGATTACTGACAAGATGTGTAATAAATTATTCCCAAAACATCAGAGCTATTCAGTCATGGTTTCTCGATTTTGACGCCCCTTTACTGGTACACTTGCTGATACATTCCCATGAATGAATTGCTGGAGGAATCTCTGAAGGAACTGCTTGAGTAATTCCTGAAGGTACTGCTGGAATAACTTTTGAAAGAATCAATGGAACAACTTTTGAAGAAATTCCTGATAAAATTTCTGAAGTAATTCTAGGAATATTGAAGAAATTCTAAAGATATTTTTGAAAGTATCGGTGAAGAAATTTCAGAAGGAAGTAAAAAAACTAATGAATTCCTGAAAGAATTTCTAAAAAAAAACATATATTTTAATAATCCATACCTGGATTTTCTGAAGAAATTTTAGAATAAATAACTGAAGAAACACCTGGAAACCCCTTGAAGAATACCTTACAAATCCTTTTGAGATATTTTTGAAAAAAAAATCCTGGAGAAATCCCCTAATAAAAATCCCAAACAATTTTTTTAATGAATTCCTGGAGGAAGCCAGAAATTCCTAGAGTTATGCTTGGAGGAAATTTTACATATAGAAATACTCGGCGAAATTTCTGATAAAATCTCTGTGCGAATTTCTGCAGCAATCTCTTCAAGAATGTCTTCTAGGCTTTCCATAAGAATCCTTATAAGAATCCCTGAAAGAATCTGAAAGAATCATTGGAGGATTTTCTAAGACTCTATTAAGAATTCCTTGGAGCAATTTCTGGAAGAGAACTGTCTTGAAGGAATATCTAAAAGAAGGGTGAAGAAATTTTGGAAATTTCCTTTATAATCTATTGTAGCAATCGCTTGCAATCTTTGGCAAAAGTTCTTTAGAAAGCTTCTGGTAAACATTTGAAGGAGTTCTGAATGTTTGATTCTCAATGCATTAGTGAATCATTTTCTAAAAAAAATCCATAGAGTATTTTTGAGAAAGTTCATGGAAGGTTTTCTAGCTGAATGCTTTGAAAAATTTTTGGAACCTCTATGAAAAAAAAAATCTGAAGAATTTTTAGATGAATTTCTTGAACAATATTTGCAAGATTTTTTGAAAGGAATTCTTGAAGTATTTTGTAAAGCAATCCATGCAACATTTTTGGAAGCTATCCGTACTAGACTTTTTTCAAAGATCTCGTGGAGAAGTTTATGTAAGACATTCTAAAGTCTAGAGGAATCCCTAGAAGATTTTGTGAAAGAATTTATGACTGAAATTTTTCAGGATTTCCTGGATGATTTTTTTTAAATTAATCTACGAGGAGCTTCCAAAGGAGTATCTAAAATAATTTCTTTAAAAATCCCTGGGAGATTTTTTCAGGAACTCGTAAAATATTTTTTAAATTAATGCTTGGATACATTTCAGCATGGGTGCATGAAAGAATTAGGTAAGTTTCTATAGGAATCCCTGCAGAAAATTTCTGAATGGATCACCAATTTTTTTTAAAGTCGCTGAAGAAATTTATAAAGAAATCCCAGGAAGATCCCGACTAGAAGATTCTAACAAAAATATAACATTACTAGCTGACCCCGGAAAACTTTCTCTTGCCTACTGCGGGTTTTTGACGTTTCAAGTCTTTAGCCAAGCTCAAGTCCCCGTTCAAAATGTATGAAAAAATGATTTTCAATAACTCTCAATTTTTCGATGTTTTTTGCCTCATAAACCTTCCTTGGGTGAAAACAAACAGAACAAAACTAATACGACCAAAATTGGACCTTCCGTTCGCAAGTTATGCGCGGTCCCACGTATGCCACTGCATTTTATATATACAGCCATTCCATAGAAAAACGATATAGTGCATCTCCGATTGTCGTGATACTTGGTGGGCTTGTAGTTCTTCGGAAATAATTAGACCCGTATTTTTTTTTATTTCTTCATTAGGGTGACCAATTTTTATGTAGTCCAAAAAATCAAGATTTTTCAAAACTAAAAATTTTCAAAAAATCGTAACTTTTGAACCATTTGACCGATTTCAAACTCCTTTTTTTGTTTGAAAGCTATTGAATTGTAGTTTCCAGGAAAAATACGTTAAAGGGGCTAAAATTTTTTTTATTTTTTTTTTATTTTTATTTTTGTGTATTTTAACTTAAATGCTAATTCTACACTAGGAAGGGGCTAAAATGTAAAGAGTACTATAAAATATGCAAATACATTAGTTTTTTCACGTTTTCATGGTCTCGGGACCAAAGAGGTACCCTGGTTTTATATTTTTATCAGAAAATTCAGGAAATTTGGCGTAACATATCAAAAAATCAGAAATGTATGTTGTTTTGTTTTTGAGATATAATTTTTTGAATATAGAGAGTCATGTATTTTAGTACTAGCTACTCTAAAATTGCTTGAAATTGCAAATTCTCATAAAACTATGCTTTTTAAAGTGATTCCTGGTGGTTTTGGTATCCATAATATTATAAGGAATCAAAATATAATCAAATTTAAAAAAGTGTCTTGTATGGGAAAATTTGACCTTTTATTTTCAAAAAATCATATCTCAAAAACTAAAAAACGTACATCTCTGATTTTTTGATATGTTACGCCAAATTTCCTGAATTTTCTGATAAAAATATAAAACCAGCGTACCTCTTTGGTCCCGAGACCATGAAAACGTGAAATAACTAATATATTTGCATATTTTATAATACTTTTAACATTTTAGCCCCTTTAACGTATTTTTCCTGAAAACTACAATTCAATAGCTTTCAAACAAAAAAAGAAGTTTAAAATCGGTCAACTGGTTCAAAAGTTACGATTTTTTGAAAAATTTTAGTTTTGAAAAACCTTAATTTTTTGGACCACCCTATATGAAAATTGGTCATCCTAATGACGAAATTAAAAAAATACGGGTCTAACTATTTCCGAAGAACTACAAGCCCACCAAGTTTCACGACAATCGGAGATACACTATATCGTTTTTTATGGAATGGCTGTATATAGATAATAGATAATAAATTATAACAAACCTTGCTATTTATAACTTTATTGGGATATAATCAAGTTTTAATATCTTTGGTTTAAAAATTCTGGATAAATATCCATAGGAATTTCTTCAGTAATCCCTCAAACAATCTCTGAAATAATTTGTGAAAAATCATGGAGGAATTGGTGAAGCAATTCATGTCAGATTTCGTAAAAAATGTGACATTTATGGAAGAACGCATGTGAGATTTTCTGAAATAATCTGTAATATGACTTTTATTTAACAAGAAAAGGCGACGAAGTAGATAGCAGTACACCTACCTATTCGTACTGACACATTATTCGCCAACCAGTAAACATTCCAGACAACCAGTAATCGTATAAGATGTTGCATAAGATGATAAAGTGGAGGCCATATGCGTGCATGCCTCCATTTAGGCGCATGTAAAATGTACGCATATCGCCTCCACTTTAACATCTTATTCAATATCCTATACGATCACTGGTTGACTGGGATGCTCTATCAAGTGCCTGACATGCATCTCTAAATTTCCGAAGCACCCCTTGAGGCAATTAAGAAGAAAATCGTAGAGGATTTCCATTCTTTACAGGAAAAATATAGAAACGGAGCCGTAACTACTTTTAGTATTGATTACAGCGTGTGCCAATGATAGGAACCGTGTACCAGTTATGGTTATATTTTTTAACTTCGGTTCCTTTTCGCACTATTTGCATGCATTCCTTATGGAGTTAGCCATAACTGGTACACTATGGCGAAAAAGGGTGCAAGGAAGCCGACATTTTAAGTAAAATGATTTATATCTAACATTATTTGAGGAAAATGTGGAGTTTAAAAAAGAGCGACTATCTTTTGTGAACGTGATCTGTAGTTCACAAATTTTTTCTTGTTGATGTACATCGTTAAAGGGTGAAAATTAACTATGGCGAATAATTGGTACTAAAGCCACAATTGGTACACTTACCCTACGATGTTAATCCTATTATTTTCAAGTTGGGACAAACTTATGTCGCATTGGGAGGATTGTCGCAACAAAGGGGCCGTTCATAAACCACGTAGACTTTTTGGGGGGAGGGGGGGGTCTGACCAAAGTCTACGCTCCATACAAATTACAAAATTTTTGTATGGACAAAAGTCTACGAGGGGGGAGGGGGGGGTCTGAGATTGCCAAATTTTGGTCTACGTGGTTTATGAACATCCCCAAATAAAAGTTGCGACATTGTCATTATTGTTGCGCGATGGATGAATTTTGATTCACTGGTTAGCTACCTTCCACAAATATTATATCTAAACAAAACAAACCATGGCAAACGGACTGCAGAACTGTTTCTCTTATTATTTTGATTCTACGCGTAGTTTTTTTTTTTTTTATTTCTTGGCAAACATGAATAATGGTAACTTTAAGCACCACAACTGTTCAGAGAAATCTTCCCTTCACTTACATGTTTTTATCTACAACATTTCAGCATCACGGAAGAGAACTTCTGGCGCAACTACTTCTACCGTGTTTCTCTGATATGCCAAGCAGGAGATCTGGGTACGCTAGGTGACAAAAACGAGTTCGTCAGGCGAGGAGTCAGTGAAGATACAGAGGGTAATGTACCTTGACACTATTAGATGTCCTACTAAATCTAGCTATATTTCTTTCTGCTCAATATTGGTGTCTATTAGCCTTAATCATATCTTGCGTAGAACACATTAAACATGATGATGTTTTATGTTTTGTATTCTTTTCATGCCTTGGTTTATATTGTTTTCATTTTTCTTTATTTTTTCACTTTCTGCCGACAAGAACCACCAATAAGTCGCGAAACAGTGAAAGAGCCAATTGTTTCGAGTACAGGCGAAAATGCTGACAAAAAGGTGCAACCGTCGGTGAATGAAACGGAATTTGTGTCGGAATCGTTCAAAGCTAGTGAAGAAGCTCTCGAAGAAGTGAGAGCCGATATGAAAAAGCTCGGAATCGATACTCTTGTCAAGCAGGCTAGCGAAGGCATTGGTAATGCTGCCGAGAAAAGTGGTAAGATCTGTGGTTGATGTTCGGTCGAATTTGGGAAACGGCAACGGAAATCGCAACAATTACTGATGGTTCTTCGCGGCATTTTAGGTTCTGATGTACATGTATATACGATTTTTTTAGGTTGAAGCATTCATATGTTTTAAGTATTAACGATGGCATGATTCAAAGGGATAACTTTAATTTACTTTCAAAGATAAATACAACAACTATTGAACTGACCTGAGCACGTGCGTACGTGTGTGATTATGAAGCAATTTTGCACAAATCAGATTTGCCAACACGCACAACCCAAATGTGAAATGCATGGCTTAAATGAAAAATCATAATATCTGGTATATAAAATAAAACGTGATAGAACAATTAGCTCTCGCCAAATGCGCTACTTACAGTCTACCACTGATATCAATACTATATAGATAGAAAAAAGCATGGCATACTAACGCATTATCTCGATAAGAAAATAATTATTGTACTGAAAAGTCACAATTTTGGTACCAATATTTAATTGACGAACAATCACAACGTTTTTAGCATTTTGCGTTCGGAATTGAAAATCTTGGATGACACGCACAACTATCAATGTATTTTTGTGCATTGATTAAAATCAGTCGGACTGTAAATAACATCGAGATATTGCATAATTATGTGATTAATTAATATTAGTTTAGAAGAGAACTAAGTAGGCGCAATCGTATTACTTAATACCTAGTTCTCGTTTCACTAAGTATACGAATCATTTCAGCCTCTCAAAATGTTATTAACAGTTCTAGAAATGGTAGGTTTTCTTGAACAATTTTAAATAATCCCAAACCGCCCCCTAGAATATGTTGAATGATTTTATCGCCATAAACCATTGTTCTACAAAAACACCACCAACAGCTGACCTTACCCTGATGCTTCTCTGAATACACGTTTTTCTGTTTCAAATCTCAAGGTTTTTTTTTTTCGTTAGGCAAAATAATTACTTTTTAAATACCATAAAGCATTTTGTTTATATCCTGGAATGTTCAAGGTTATTTAACCCCTACGGGACGACTTTTTTCACCAACCTCGCCGCTGGCGCTGTAGAACGCGTCAGCGAGGTGCAAATGACCCAACCGTCCTGAAAGGGTTAAACGACCAGCTAACAAAAAAGTTATGGCCTAAACCATTTTCAAAATGGGTGCACCTCGGTGTGCACAAAATTACCAAAATCACATTTTATTGTATCGATAATATCTGCGACAATATAGTAAACCGATTTTGATGAAGTTTTCATGTTGTTTTAGTTACATACCCTAAGGAACATTCTGAGGTTCATTTGGTTTTGAAGATGTTCTGTTTCCAATTTAAAAAAAAAATCTTTCATTTTTTTCGAAAACATTTTTAAAGATTTTTTTTAAGAATGAAAATAGAAAGAATGTCCTCTCTTGTCTTTTTATGTGTAAACGTCAAGCGACAAGACAAGTGGCGCTCTCTAAGCTTATCAAGGTGGAAGCTCTCTGTAACAGTGTGTTTGATTTGTCATAAGAGAAGGTTGTGTGCGTATGTTTTGATATTCGTATACAATTAGCTGAAGATTGAACTTTCATCCGCATATAGAGCTGCGGTAGTGTCCCCCAAGCATCAGCGGAGTGGGCATTCTTGATATTGTTATTCTTTGATTTTATCGTCACTCTTCCTTTTAAATCAGAACATCTGTGACAGAATCACAACTCTCTAATAATCGAACAGGATAATACTAAGGTTAACTATTTCCTAGCACTTTATTTTGTAAATACCCTCTCTTGTATAATTTACCATAGCAAATCCACAAATCCGCATTCCTACCATACCCCACAAAACCTACACGAGGTCAACCTTTTGCCATTTCCAGGTAATCACCTTATGAACGGACCCGTCTTAAGAAATTGCTGTAACATTCGGTTTCCGTAATTGCCCCGTGAAACCCAATTAGAATGGTATCATCCCGGTATGCACACTACATCCTCATTGTGATTGGTGCCTTTTTCTAGAAATTAATCATTTGCCAGTTATCCTGATTCTAGCTCGTACCTTACATGCATCCTGTCGTCCTACATAACTTATTTTGATAATGTTTTGTGTTGTCCTGATTTGGTATGCACCATATTTCAATATATATTCCTCTTATGAGTAACACTACTGTAAGGTAATCAAAGCACACGTAGCGGATAGTGCTTGCGATGGTGAAATTTTGTTTGATTTTAATAGAAACGTACGAATTTATTTCTGAGAAATGGACTTCTATGGTAAACTGAAATATTATATTCCTAACATTCTTGTATCATAAAATGTATAATATATGTTAGATTAATTTTGTCTGACTTATCACTTCGTGTTTTACTATGCTGAGATATTACTATCACTGCAAAGGGTGTTTTTGCTGGTTTTGACGGACTATTAGTAGAGTTATCAAGATATGCATTTTCCTTAAGCTGTTTTTGTATTGCATTATTATCTTAGCTGATATAAGTTTTCATAAACTAAAACTTGTGTATATCTTATTTTGATTGTTATCATACAGCACGTTCAATAATACATTCTGAGTGTCTAATGTATATTATATAGAATGTGGCTAAGTGAAACAGATTCAGTAAGATGGAACCCATAACAAAAAACAAGATTAAAATTTTATAAAATTTTATATTTCAATTTATTTTCTAAGTTTACCAATGCCACTATCATTTTCTGTTTCAACTAGCCACCAAGTATAAGGCTTAGTCACTTACACAATGATTGTCACCTAAGAATGGATCCTCATAACTTCTTAAAGACCTTTAAAAGGTCCTTTTCTTAAGATGGACCTTTTAATTTAAGGTACCCCGGGGCAACCATTTTTTTAAATTACCGTAATCTGGAGTGAAGTTGATCACTTTTCCTCTATTTTTTTTTACAATGAAATCAGGTACAATGCAAATGATTCCAAACAAATATCACTGAATGGACCTGTATTAAGTTCCGTATACGAAATTATTACAACAAACTGCAACAGTTTGTAAAAAAAAATCAAATAGCCAAATTTGAAAACTTTCAATTCGGGGTGAAGGTCATCAATCAATAACATAACATTCTAAGATTGGAAAATTATTGAACAAACTTAATTTGATGATGCAAAATCTGAATAAGTTTCTAAAATTCTCACAACTGATGTTTACCCACATTAAACGCCTTATGATAGGCAATTTATTAAAAAATCGTCTTGCTTGCTATTTTCAAATATAACTTATATGTTAACATGAATTTTAACTAAAACATGGGTTCAATATGCTTACCAAGAATGAATAAAAGTCTGATATACATATAATACGTCGATGAAAAGCCATCTTTTGAAAGGTAGTCTTTTTACTGAGTCAACACATCCAAAATAGTCGATATTTTTTCATGTTAAATCTGACACAATTGGCAAAAAAAAACCTTCAAAGAGTCACACAATTGATTTACGTCAAAAGTTCTTACATTGAAACAGAATTGTAGCATGCTCTACAGTTGAAGGACATGGATTCCATAGTGATCAGCTTCACCCCGCTGATCAACTACCCCCCAGATTATTGATTATTGATAATTGTGTTAATCTTTCTTTGATGTTTTCCTTGCGCAAGCAAAAGGTACATGGTTCATTTTTTAACAAGTACTGGCTGTCTTAGTACGTGTTAAGTTACTTTAAAAATATTCAGTTACTTTAAAATATTAATATTGATTTGGGGTAACATTGATCATGATCATTAAAAACCCTATTGCTTAGGCCTGAAGTACCCAGGGTCAAATATTTGACAAGCAAAGAACTCAAGAAACAACATCAGTTTGACACTAATGAAAATTCGATCGAGTCAAACAAGATGTTTGAGCATTGGCCTATTTTTTGGGACAAATATTTGACTCTGTGTACTAACAGCTTTACTAAATTCGGGGTCCCTTATTTTGAATATGTTGCCTAAATTCTTACAAGTTAAGTACTTTTTGAGTTATTTTAGGATAAAAATCTCTAAACCATGATAAACGCCTAGTACAGAAGTACACACTTTCATATATATATATTCTTGAAAATATGGCTACTCAACTAACATTTTCAGCGCTATAAGCTTCAGTCATTTGAATTCTGTTGTGTAACCATCGAATGGAAGCAGTCAGTGCTGAAAAAATGGGAAGCTAGTCAAATACAAACCATAAGCTAATATACCAGTGCTGAAAATTTCATTTCGTCATATCTAAATTCAACTACCTACAGCTCACTTTAGAAGCTGAACCTGAGAATACGGTATGTGAAAAACTTGTGCGGCTAGACCAGTTCTGCAAGAAAGTCACGAAAAAACCGTTATTTTTCAAATATTTAAGGTAAATGTCACGGAATATCTTCGGAAAATGCCAAATGATATTCACCGTGAATATCATTGGCATTTTTCGAAGGTAGTCCGTGACATTTACTTTAAATATTTGAAAAATAGCGGTTTTTCCGTGACTTTCTTGCAGAACTGGTCTAGCCGCACAAGTTTTTCATATATCATATTCTCAGGTTCAGCTTCTTAAATGAGCTGTAGGTGATTGAGCTTAGGTATGACGAAATGAATTTTTCAGCACTGGCTAATACACGGCTGCAAAACTCGGTTTTCAGCTACCAAACTCGGTTTTCAGAAGTCAATCGCTTTTCACTAGGACTGCCTTTACTGCACTCTATTTCAACTCCGGAAGATTTCTCGAAAGATGTGAAAACTTGAACAAATCGATTAGGAGTTCTCACTAACAAAACAGCTGCTACTATACAGTACCATTCGTAATACATACTGACAAATCCACAAACCAGCAGCGCTTTCAAGGCCGTTGCGATATCATCACAGCTAGAAGCTAGTAATAACGAAACTGTTGGTATATCAACACAGCTTGTCGGATGTGAACATTATTGTCAAAACTAACTTTAAGCGGGATATATAGCTACAACAGAACTACTTTACAGCTATCCATCTTTATGCTGTGAAAACTTTTATCCAATTCCGGAAGATTTGCCGGAAGATGTGCAAATCAAATAAGAGTCCCAACGAATGAAACAGCTGCTTTTATACAGTACATTTTGTATTTTTGCCAAATACACAAAACAGCAGCGCCTTAGAACTTGTTGACGCATCCACACAGCTAGTTCATTGTAAACATGATTGTGTTTGACGTTTGAAGTTGGGTAAGGTTTCTTGTGGCACAATTATAAAGCCTTGTCTGGAGTAAAACAAAACGGGCTATTTTCTATGCTATTTATGTGTAGTAGCGCGGCAGCGAGAACATCATCGGGACCAGTGGATACGGAGATCGGGAGTTCGATTCCAAGTATCGGCAATTTGAAAAGCTATATTTCCAGTTGCACTTGTATTGCGTCGCGGAAGATATCCATAACCTAATTATTTTAATCAAATAATTTGGGGTTGCCGTATAATTATTATTTAACAACTGTAAAAAGGCTGAAAAAGCGCCTTCTCAAGATGTTATTCAGTTAGTGGTTACATAGGAGCGGAAAAAAGAGCTATGACTTGGTGGCATAGAAACTGCTCGCACAGCTAATACATGTGCATTAAGTTCGTCAGATTCATAGAAGCTTCCGTTCATATGCTTGCATAGAAGCTTCCGTTCATATGTACAACACAGTAACTCAGCATCATGCCGTATTGAGGACGCTTTGTTGACGTCTTGGTTGACGTTTATATCCACAATAAATGTTAGTTTGGTAAACCATTACTTGATCTTATTATGGCGACCGTGACATATTTATAGTCACACTGTTGGCGCAACACATATCAAAGCAAAATGTTTCATGCTCACTAGAGCCACCTACTAGCGCTAACATACAGTAGACGTTCGCTCGGTTCAAGCGCTTTAACTGCAATGATTTTTAACTGTAAGTCCGCTAAGTGCAACAATTTTGCAGTTATCGCACCGCTATCCGTCAAACTGAAATGTCAAAGCCGATGCGATGTTTTTTGCATGCACTTTTGTTGCAATGCGATATTTTCCGAATGCACATTGGCTGCATTTTGCAGCAACTGACTGTTCTTTGACGTCTGTCAGTTGTTGCAGTTATCGAATTTCTTTTGGTAAGTGAAACGTAAACATGTTGCAGTTATCAAACGTCTACTGTATACCCAATTCTCGATTTACACGAGCGATTGCGCGAGCGTGTAAAAAAATCCGAAATTTGTTTGTCAAAGGCATATTTGTTCATGATTTGTCGATAAATCCTTGTGAGAAATCACATTACTTTTTTACGCGGTACGTATCTCCCCCATGCAAAATGAGAATCGAGTATAGTAAATTACGTACTCCTATAGGAGAGTTTCTAAATTTTTCAACAACGTTGCAAGACCAGTCCCACAAGAAACATTCAAGGTCTTCATCGACACTTCAAAAATGCCCATTGATATTCATTATAATCCCGTAACGTGCTTATTGGTTAAGCAAGCCGTATATCTACATTTCACCTGCTTACTGTTCTATCATAATAATTAATCTACAAAACTGCCCCTTATTGGCAATTGTACTGCTACTGAAAATGTGACAACTGTTGCATAGCACGATCTTTTCAATCTCTAAGCAAAAAAATACAGTCCAGTACATCTGAAATTGCATAAATGGCCTCTTTTTTAAGCGTAGAGTAAAGTAAGAAGGATTGGGAGAGGAATAGAAAATGCATCGGGAGAAGAAGCGTGGAATTTTAAGCATATATTAGTGTCCTTTTCGATAGTCTGAGGGATAAACATTTAATCAGTCGTATACTAGGCCAAAACCTGCATTTAAGCATATACGGCTTATTTTGCTGTAAAGGCGCATTTCAACTGCTTATTGGGTTGCCTGGGTAATTATCAATTGGATTTTCGAAAACATTCTATGACAATGTCCTTAAATACTTATCAGATTGCTTTGATCTGACATGGAGACCGTGATGTTGAGGCAACATCGCAGCAAAAAGAGCCACCTACTGGAGAAAATATGCAGGGGATAGACAAAATGATCGGGACAGGCAAAATTTTCACTTTCCGAAAAATGTTCAACTAACTGTAACTTTTAGAAAAGTGCATCGAATATTCTCAAATTTTTACTGTAAGTTCTTCAATTAGTTGTGAATCAGTGGACAAAATTTGGAAAAGATTAGACAATTCTTCACGAAGTTATAAAGATTTTTGAAAAAGATAAAATTATCCGATAGCCAACTTTGAGGTGTTATACCTCCGGATTCAATGAACCGATTGCAATGAAATTTTGACCATTCATGACTTATATAATGAACTCTGGAAAACATTTGACTTAACTTAAAATTTTTAACAAGTGAAAAAGTTATAGCGATTTTATTTTTTTCACGATTTTTTAGTAAATTGGTCTATTTTTAATATGCATCCCATTACTTTTTCAATTTATTGGCGGCTATGTTGTTACTTTCCCACAAAACGCATTTATATATAAGTCAATTAGAGGGAAACTAAATGAACTATAATTTGCATCTTGAATTTTGAAACGATGTTGATGTTTTGGATAATTTGGTGTTTTATTAGAAAAATAATCCAATCGTTATAATTTTCTTCCGTGTTAAGAATATTAAAGTAAGTGGATGGTTTTTCATAGTTCATTATATAAGTCATTAATGGTCAAAATTTCATTACATTCGGTTAATTGAATCCGGAGATATAACAGCTCAAAGTTGGCTATCGGATAACTTTACCATTTTCAAAAATCTTTATAACTTCGTGAAGAATTCTCCGATCTTTTCCAAATTTTGTCCACTGATACACACCTAGTTGAAGAACTTACAGTAAAAATTTGAGAATATTTGATGCACTTTTCGAAAAGTTACAGCTAATTGAACATTTTTTGAAAAGTGAAAATTTTGCCTGTCCCGATCATTTTGTCTATCCCCTGTTCCTGTACATCCGATTCTCAATTTTGAGTGGGTGTCCTCGATGATGTTACAGTTCAAACATTTTTTTAAGAGATAGATAGGTGTCAGATAAGGCCAATTTTGGCGTTTTGAAATTTGTGAAAAAAACCCTCACCGTTTTTTTTTTGCACGGTTGTGTAGAAAAACATCCATAATATTTTTTTGTCTAACTCGTATTTTTTTTCCTAATTTTTCGAAAAATCATATTACTTTTTACACGGCACGCATCGCCCATGCAAAAAGGGAATCGGTTGTATAGTAAATTACGTACTATAGGAGAGTACTTATTCTTTTCAACAACGTTGCAAGACCAGAAAGTCAACGAAAAAAATGTTCCATTCCAACTTAATCTTTCAAAGTTTTCATCGACACTTAAAAAATGCCCATTGAATATCAATTGGATTTTCGAAGCCATTCTATGACATTGTCTTTGAATATTAGATTGCATTGAATATTAGATTGCATTGATCTTACATGGCGACCGTGACACATTTATAGCTACATTGTTGACACAAAACCTATCAAAGCAAAATGTTTCATGCTCACTAGAGCCACTCACTGGAGCAAATATTAACTAAATTACGTACTATAGGAGAGTATATTACGTACTACTGGAGACACTAGCCCTCCAACATGACTCATTATTCCACGATAATTGCAAAAGATCTCAAAATAGATCACTGGTCGTTAATGAATTAATGCAAAATCACTTGTCAGTGCCCATTTCTACGAGAAGCATATTTCTTACTTGATTCATGCCATCATAATGAATACAGAAATAAAGTTTAAAGATTTAGTTCATATGTTAGTTCTTAGTTATCCTATCCTTTCGTCATAAAATAGTACGATCATTTTGTTTTATCATCCAATCATAGATAAATACACCAACACATATTCGAACAGATATGATCAATCCGCGAATGACGGATTACATTCAGCTACAGCAAATGTAGAGTCTTGAAACCGATTTCGCAAATAGGGTTGCCAGATTCACTTACTGTGGCTATATAGTTACTGGTGGAATAGCACTCTGAAGCTTTCTGAAGCTTCCAATCAAAAACATACTTTAGGCTGTTTGAATCGACTTTAGTAGATGTATATGTGTACAACTGCACTAATTCGGTGTGACAGAGCTAACGTTTGGAGGAAGTTAATCTGGCAACTCTGTTTTCACTTGTCCATATAGTTTCAATATCATTTTTGATTTCCTGTAGCGTATTGCAATAGTATCATGGCACAACTTTATTATGTGTATTTTTATGACGTATGTTTTCCAAGTCCAGCTTTCACTGTAAAATATTGAATTTCTCGCTTATCAAGCATTATTTCTATATTAAGTTGATTTTATAGCTTAGCTAATATTATGTGCGACGGAATTATGACTAATAGTATACTTTTCTTATTCCTTCTTGCTTTCAATCAACAATTGATAATCAAACAGCCTAAAGACGTAGTTACAATATTTAAGAACATAGACCCATTACGCCCGTATCAAGACAGATGGTCATGGAAGACAGCAAACAAACGTTACAATATTCATGAAAAGATATGTAACTAACTCCAAAAGTAAAAAATAATTACCGATAGTTTCATACCGTAAACCCATCTTAGCTAATATACAGCAACACACAAGGATGGAGCAGGAGGATTTTTCCCTTCATATAACACGATCATACGAGCACACAAAGAAAAATCAGAATCAATTATGCCATACCTTAAATTTTAGTATAATCCCTGTACAATTCAAAACACACATCTTGATGTAGAGCATGGTTACGTTAGTATGTATATTTGGAGAAGCCATAACGAGTCCTGAATCAATCAGAAAGTGTTCTCGTTCTATTCTGAATTGTTTAGTTTATTTCTCGTGATTCGGTGCTAAAGACCACCGATAGTTATCCCTGACAAGTATCGTTTCCATACCTAAACTACTCGAAAGTAAACTATCAAACACAATAAGTGTACTTTTCTGTCTTGATGTGATTTTTCTCGTAACCTCAGAGTAATGTTAACCCCAGAAGAAAGCAAGGAAGGCTATGCGAAATATCTAATGGCTTACCACTTGATGGCATATGTTTAAGAGATCCGGTGAACGAACCTCTAATATGGCTGTGGCTTGTCTTATTCACAAACACCTATCCCGGCATTGATCGAAAGCCCGATAAGATGAAAACCAAAATCTATTTTATTCTAATTCACAACCCACCGAGGCCGAGATTCTCGTATAAAAATAAATTGCGCTGATTTATCTTCATATATTGGAGCCACAACTTGTCCGACACATGCACCTGTTTAATCTTCCAACCAAATCTAACCTAAATATTGTTAAGCTGCAGACATTTTCCCCGAAACCGAGTTAAGATATATGTAATTGGCTTGAACTTGTTTTCTTTGGTTCAGTAATTTTAATTTTCACAACCCGGATACAACTCCGCGTGAATGCCATTTCAAGACGCTAAGCTGTAACAAAACCCAAGAGTAGTCTGTATAAAACCACATATTTCGCGTTGAACTTTACGAAAGATTATCATTAAATAGCAGTATTCATATATATACTAACAAATCGAAAGAAGGGAATGAAATTAAAGATTTTTTCAATGTTGTGCATTTCGTTAAAATCTATACATCTTTGACGACAAAAATAATATATACAAAAACCATTAAAAGAGGAAAAAAGCTAAAACTAATTATTCAAGGGTGTAGGATGTTAAGAAACTGATAAAGGGAAATATTAAAACATACAAATATTAATATATGTACTTATTTAAAGAAAATATTTAATTCGTTGAAACTCAATTACAAAGAAGAGAAACCACACGTAATTTAAGAGAAAAGACAATACAACCCAACAACGTCGTTGAGAATCAAGATGAATCAAAGTAACATAGGTGAACGCAAAAACAAAAAAAAGTAACCAGTCCGAAATCGTGTGGAAACAGCATGGGTATGGCATGGGGTCATACATGCGCAGCAAAGAGCGACAGACGAAACGACGAGCACATTAGATCGATATATGTACTTAGGTCGAAACAGACAGAAAGGTAAAGTTTTCAGATTGGCATGCAGAAGTGTACAGAAGTAGAAATGTTGGAGAACTCTCTTCAGTTGCAACTCTCTAGCTAAAGTCTGCTGTCGACTAGTTTACATTTGAACACGCTTACACATACAGACGTTTAACAATTCGCACACACACATATCGGAGTTTTATATTTGAAAATAGGCCACAACGATGTCTGATTTAGTTTGGAATTCCGGTGTCTGCATTTAGTGGATCTCATACAATTTGAAATATTAGTAACGAATGATACGAATTACGAATTTGGCAAATAATATGGAAGTGCACAAAGAACACTAAGCGGAGACGCAGACTCTGCACCAGTTGGAATGTCCCGTCAGAAAATCGAATAAGTTACAGAACTGTTAAATAACGACTTGTGAATTTTCTTTTTTCCGGAACTTTTCTGGAAATTTTCATGATAGCTCTAGAGTCTTACAATACGATTCAGAAATAAGAAAAAGAGGCAGCCAGCTTTTTTATTACTCTCTGGGATTCGAAAATGTATTTTGACTTCTTCATGATCTGTTGCTAATTATTCATCCAAAAAGTTTGAATATTGCTTAAGTTAACGGTGATCATAAAACTTCAAAAGAAATTATTGACTAACTCCAACCAATTACATTTTGAAATACCACGAGATTTTGAAATCAAAATATAGAAAATTCAGTGATCGCTCTGATTGGTCATGGTAGAGAGCCTGAAGAAGACGGCACCTGGTTTCTTTTCGCTCTATTGTTCAAGCAGGCATTTCAAAATTTGTCATCGTTTGACAACAGATAATGATAACGGAAAACGCATGAAAACTTCAGTATGATGAACAATACAGCACAGTGATATTCTCGCGATACGCTGTCGAACATGATGATTGTTATTGCTTTTTTCACTGAAAATTTTCCTTGCTTCGCTGAACAACATGACGTTTTCTTCCAGCGAAGGCTTACGCGATACAGAAAATCGCTGAATTTCACACTAACACTGCAGAAAATCTGTCAACAATAACTCAATACACATGCATTTTTAGCGAAAAGATCTATTTGCGTGACAACAATCCACTCCCATGACTACCGGGCGGCCGCCGTCAAATATCAGGATTGCCAACTGTCCGGCGACTGCTGTTAGTTTTCTTTGTCGCCGAATCTGGCGCTGGGTCTTCGGCGCGGAAACCCAAAGGTGGGAATAAAATTTTGGGGTTTGCGCGCAATACAAAGAAGGGTAGCGCTCTGATGATGCCTTTCAAGTTCGTTAAGTTGTCAAAGTTTCCAATTCAAGGCAAGCAGCAATAATAGAGTTAATAAACTATAGAGGAAGAATGTCGCTGGCGTCGCTGCCGAAACATCTCTTGCTGGCGGAGATAGGCCGGGCTATAAGTGTCAAAGCGAAAAAGTATGCAGTTTGACAGATAGATACCCGACATGTTTGCGAGCGAGAACAAAGGGAACAGCAGCGACATTCGTCCTCTATAGTTTATTAACTCTATTGCAGCAATGAATCGCAGATTCCTGAATTCAAACAATATCAGACCTACGTCGGCAAGCTATTCGTTGAATTAATTGTTTGGTTTGCGCGTGATACCACCTTTTCTCTCAACGCGGCTTCACTCTCTGTTTGCCTACAAAAAATCATCAGTCAAAAAGTTCTATAGCAAAATTATGTAATGCAATAAACTGTATAGACAAATATAAATTTTAAGGCAATTAAAAATAAGCTGTGATTAATTAAACATTGGAAACTACAATGAAAAGAGTGTATTATCGGGTCGGCGGACGAAGCTAGCAGATCACTTATTTTAACCACAAAAGAGCAGATTATATTAAACGGAGCGTGATTCATTATGGAAAGTGGTGCATCCATGTGTGAGGGTGTGTACATATACATCGCCACTTCCTGTAACGACACACCGTTCTAGAGACAATGAAAGGATGATTCTAATTACGATTGTTTTTATCGGATTCAGTATTTATCGAAATGTAACACGATAGAATTTTAATTTCCACTCAACATGACATAGATAAACGGATGTAGTTTTTGATGTAAGCCATTACTCACTAGGCAGAACACTGAAGGGGATCACCAGTCTTCATTCATCAATACCAGAATCAACCGATATGAGATTGACGTTTACCTTCAGTGCATCAGTGCTGCCAACTCACAAACGTTAAAATCAGCTTTAAACGCCTTCAACGATGAAAATTACTCGAGCGTTGTATCCGTTTGTCTGTGCTACTACTATAATGGCAATAGGCGAAAGAAAAGCGTGATGCTATTGTTCAATAGGTTCATTTATTCACACAACTAGTTGATCGTTATTTATGCCAACAGCGTGCGTAACTCTGGTAATTATTTAGGTTGGTAACGTTAACGTAGATACGGATAGATTAAATAGTACAATAAATAGCCGAGAAAAAAATGAATGCTTTACCGCAGGACAGTGCTTTATAGCCACAGTAGGTAACAAATCTAACGAGATATTCGAAAAACCACTTTGCTTTGCTGTTGAATCATTTAGAAAAAGGACGATTTTCGTTGTGGGTTATTGGTTTTTAAAACGCTTACTCAATTTAATCCGTTTCTAAAAATTTCCGTTTTCCTACTCCCCTTCGAACATCGACACCACCAATCTGCGCACCTCGAATAAACGCAATTGTTATTTGAATTCAAAAACACACAATGTGGACCTTAAACACGCCACCAACGAACACTCCATGCGTAGAAGAGCAATGGGAAAAGGATTTGGAAGCGGAGCTGCAGGATTACGAAGTGGTAAACGATGGAAACGATCGCTCCAACTGGGAGAAAGATGTGGACGAGCTGTTGGACGACGAAACCGATTTGAAATAAAATAAATGTTTCAATCAGTTGCTTTGTAACGTGATGAATTGTACTGTAAATAAGTGAATGAGGTCTGATAAGATTAATATTTAGTGCTTATAGGTAAAAGTTTTGTTGTAGATTCATTCTCCGTTTAGTGGTGATCCGAAATCATTTTCACATTTTTCAATTATCGCTTATTTAGTTTAAGTAGATGAACTGATTTTTGGTGAAAATAATTCCTTTTTTTATACATTAAATTAACTGTGATTATGTCAGTTTGTTATGACTAGCACTTATTTTTACTGTAAGGGCTTATATCTATCTGAGGATTATGAAGAAACGCGCTGAAGGACACATCGTATTACAAAGTAATTGATCCACATAAAGCTAGAAATCAGGTCTAAACAGAAATAAAAATCGAAGCTTCATCTAGCACTCACCATTTATGATGAGATTTTGACGAACAACAAAGTTAAGTATGACGTCATTCGATTTTTCATTGTCCTTCTGCTGAAAGCACGAACTTTTCTTTTCCTCCAATTTGTTACTTTCCAATCTTCTAGAATATACAAGCGTGCAGCAGTCCAACAGCCATTATTTGAAAAGGTTTTAATAAAATACTTCTTCCAAAGAAACTTTTAATGAGTATTCAAATGATTCTCACTCGGTTTTCCAATTGTATTGCTCTGAAAACGACTTAGCAACTTATAAATAGTAAAATGTTGTACGGTACTCAGACTGGTGAACATTCTCATACCGGCGAGAAAAAGAACGTTTTACCTAATCTATCATTGTTCATGTATTAAAACACCGAGCCCTTTAACGTGACATGGAAACTATTGAAACTAATCTACTGTACTGTAAAATAGTAATCCCACTACACACACGAAATAAGTTCATAAATTCAGAAACCGATGTTTAGCTACGGTAAAATCGCTGTGAATTATAAATAACCAAACCCAACCAGACCTGACTCTTGATCATTAGACCAACTTCAACATCTTCAGTCAAACTTTTCGTTCCTTCTCATAACCATTCTTCAATCTAGGACACTTCTTTAACATTTCCAAATAAAAAAAAATGATTTATCACAAGAATTTGCTGAAAAGTGACGATACTTCAATCCATTTTACGAAATTATACTGATCATGCAACACTTCTTCCAAAAAAAAATTCTCTACGATTATTAAAAATGACAAACGAAGCAGAATTAAATATAACGTTTATAAAAGGCTAAGAGGCACTTGAACGAAAAAAAAAACACAACACAATCTAACGTGAGAACTTAAGAACACTAATATCAAACACAGACAAAAGAAAGAATAAGAAACATTTCATCGCACAGATTTAGAGAAAGCAAAAGACAAACAGAATTACACAAACAGAAGGTTAGCCTAGTCGACTTTTCGTTTTTCATAAAACAAATTCTTGTTCATTGTAAACAAATGGAACGCCGTACAGCGCCGAGGGGCAACGCTGTGCGCATCTTTAAAATACGAAAAACCAAACTAATTCCACACAACTCAAACTGCTGGCAAAAGGCATCCCACTAAACAACTCGATCTGTTCAGTAGTGACTCTTAATGTTCGATCGAGCCGGAAGGAGATGCTGCAGTTTTTAGATATTTAACAACCAGCAATCAACAATTGTTTTCGGTTCTTTTCCTCTTTCGTTGATCTTCAATCTCTTCAAACTCGTGAATCCGACGAAATTATGGATGCATTGTATTCTGTATTTATTGACAACTGGAAATAAGATTGTTTGATATATTGAACTAAATATAAATATACATATTACGATATACTACCGAATATATAGCATTAATATGTGTAAGAAATCAGTAATAACAGTAAATAAAATAAAAAGAGGGATATTGTGAACATTCAATGAATTGTGGCATTACTTTTCATTCACACTAATACATACCGAACTATCCTAATACATACCGAACTATTCAAATCTGCCGGGAAAGATTGCTTCAACAGGGAGAAGAGGCAATTTGTCCACTGTTAACCGAAATATTCAAAGCGAGATCGCAAGATCGGGAGATTTCTACCGATTTCGGAGGTACGCACAGCTATCTGTTAGATCTATGAAGGGCTGTCCTGAACTATCGCCCTTACTGTGCACTATGGGGTGGCTCCATACAAACAGGAGGCTAAAAATATGTTTGCGCCAATTTTATAATGTCTTGTTCCTATTCGTATGAAAAACACCTCATGAATACTTTTAAGGTCTCCAAACTCCTTGGAATTCAGTCCTACTATATCTATAAAAGTTGTATCAATAAACACGTACAGTAATTGTGATCCATTGATGTTATGTTTTGTTAAGGCATATGTTTTGAGGATTCCCACATCATCTTTACCACAGAGAAATAGACGTCGCATTCTATTGATCACCTTTTTAACGATGCAAATATTTGGTAGTTGGTCAATTGGCCACGGGCGGCGCTCACATCGTTTTTGCTCCTGTTTGACGTTTGCTCACTACCGCTATCTAGTGGTTGCACGGCCAAGCACAGCATGAATAGTATTGGGTGGTTAAAAACAGACACGGACACGTTTAGTACTTCCAGTGTTTTTTTTTTATTCTGGTGGGCCATGTTTACGTCCAGGTTCTATTGTATTTTATACTGATGGTTCTAAGATGGGTGAAAATACTGGTGCTGGAGTTTTTGGCCCCTGTATTTGGTCTAGTCCCACCGCAAGAGGAACACCACACCAATCGTTCTGCCAATTAATTACCTGCATCGGCTGTTTTCCAACTCTCCGCATCGACCAATGTGGCGCTAGCTTCTATGCGCGAAAAACCGCTAAAAGTAAATCGCAAAAATATTGTATGGCGAATAGCATCTAAAGGCACATTTCTCGAAGGGGAATAAATTATTCGAAAAAATATTTGGTAGTGGTTGTGCACAATGGACACCACTATTATGCCTACCAAATATTTTTGTAGGAAGAGCTTTCTATTTCAAGTAATTCAAATTTAGATGCTTTTCGCCATACAAAATTAAATGGATTTACTCCTGCTGATCAACTGTGGCTGCGCGTCAAGCGGGTAGTCCATTGGAAGATTATGCTGACACCAACATTTGGTGGCTCCATAGAGGAGATACTGCCACCAACACCACCGATGAACAATATTTGTTCCGTTCGCGAATTTTGAAACTAGAGCGGGGCCATTTCCAATCAGAATCGTAATATTCTGATTAGAAACCACCTCGCTCTAGTATCAAAGTTCTCGGACCGAGTGAATCCGGTGCATCGGAGGATAAGTCCACAGACAAACAGATGTACCGCTTGGAACAAAGTGCAATTAAAATCATCGTCACGAAAGCGTAATCGCCCAATGCTAATTACGCTGTACTTCGCAAACCCACTGAGTAGATGGCGGTAGTTAGCAAACGTCAAACACTAGCAAAAGCGCTACGAGCGCCATGAGGGAGAGATTTGCGAACTACAGAATATTTGAATAGTCCCTTAAAAGAGGAAACGATGGGAAGTGGGTGGAGTGAGACGTCTGTCTGTCTGTCTTTAGTCCATTTTACGAGCCGATTTTATGAATGGAAATTTGCCAGGAGGTGGCGTCCTAAACCCATGAAAACCCATTGTGCTCATCACGCGCCAAGCAAACAATCGACCACCATCAACGTGCACGTTGGATGGTCGCTTAATATTTACCAGGCATGGTACACTAATTACGTAACGCAAAAATTGACCTTTTCAGACCCCCTCCCTCCCCCCATGTAACGCTTTTTGTATGAAAAGCCAAAAAAAATTGTATGGATCGTAACGCTAAGCTAGACTCCCCCCCTCCCCCTATAGCGTTACGTAATTTGTGTACGATGCCCTACAAATGACGAGAAATAGTGTGAGGGCACCGGTTTTGTCCAGTCTAAGGGAAATCTTTTTTTTAAATAATAAATAGGGGTAGGCGGGGCATAATGAGCAGCTTAAGCATTTTGCAATCAGTGTGTAATTTTTACGTATAATCCTCTTTTGAACCTTAACTGGCAAAAACTAATCGTTGAAATTTCGAATTTAGCTATAAATGTTTAAAATTCAATATTTTTAAAAACGTATAAAATCGTGGATTGCATTTTGGGGGTGGGGCGAGCACCCTAGGTGTGGCAGGATGATCAATCGCTGTTTTGTACACAATCAAATGCTAATTGACTGTTCTTGTCAATGATAAAGCATGCCGGCAAGAACCGATGAGAATTTGAGGGGATTATGGGGTTTAATTTGTAGGGAACTGCGGGGTTCCATGGAGTTTACTATTAAGGCATTTTTAAACGATGGAAATATACAGATACTGATTTTTTCAAAATAATAAATTGAAAATTTATAACAAAACCTTACTACATGCATCGTAGTGGAGAAATTAAAAAGTGAAATTCGTTTGTTTGAGATGTTAATCATTTTCATCACTTTCCACCAGTTGCTCATTTTGCCCCAGCTCTTTAATAGTAGTTTACGCAACAAGGTGCAGAATGAAGATTTTTAATTACGACGAGTGCTGTAAAAATCGAGTTCTGCACCGAGTTGCGTACAACGTTTTTTTGCAATTTCAAAAATTACCACTTGATGATAGTTTTTAACAAAATTTTTCATCAAACTGCACACTGATGTTCATAGCCATGTTTTATGATATACATATAATCATAGTAGGTTATACTGTGCAGTTGTCACAATTTTTCAAACTTGCGTCCAGAAAGCATCAAGAAGTTGATCAAAACTGAAAATAGTGCTGTAATGGTCCATTACGCAACGCAAATCAGTGCTGTAATGTTCATTACAGCACTGATTTGCGTTGCGTAATGAACCATTGCAGCACTGTTTTCAGTTTTGATCAACTTCTTTATGCTTTCTGGACGCCGTTTTGAAAAATTTTGACAACTGTACAGTATAACCTGCTATGATTAGATTATCTTAAACATGGCTATGAGCATCAGTGTGCAGTTTGTTGAAAACTATCCTCAAGCGGTAATTTTTGAGCTTGCAAAAAACGTTGTACGCAATTTGGTGTAGAACTCGATTTTTACAGCACTCTTCGTAATGTACGAATCGTGCTGTAAAAATCGTCATTCTGCACCTAGGGGCAGGACAGATCTAACGAGAGCAAATCTGTGTTCGAGGTGTTGCTCAGAATTCCTCACAGTTCCTCAGAATTTCTCCCATTTATGCCAAAGTGTGATCTGGCACCAATGTCAAACTGCAAAGTGTTGCATGTGCTGAATGAAAATTGCAGTTTTGGGGATGTCTTTCGATAAATTTCGTCGATCATTGCTAAAAAGAGTTACTCAGAAATTCTCAGAGTTGCACTCGTTTGCACAGTGTCTTGCCCCTAGTTCTGCACCTTGATGCGTAAACTACTATTTTTTATCAAAACAAATATTTTGCAAGTGTTACAAATACATTTCATTGACCCAGGAAATATCAAGAAACTTGATAGATACCTACTACGTTCTTATTTCGATTCCAAAACCTTATTTTAGGTCAGCTGATTTTTATAATATTTTCCCAGTCATGACCTAGGATAAGGATGCGTCACGTAGTCAGCCGATTTGAGACCATTTTGCTGTCAAACGGAGACCAGTCGCTGATTGGTTGAAAATTAAATCCGTTTGCTGCGATCAGACCGCTTTGTTGTTGGTTTGGCCGTGTTGCTAGTTTGCAGGTTTAGCATGTGATACCAATATTCAAAATCTTTGCATTTTTCTATTCAAGTTTAATTGACTCAAATATGTCAGCAATCAAATGTAAATCAACCTAAAGTGACTTGCATGTCTGAACATTGATAGAATTCATTGATTTGGTACAAAATCAATTGATTTTTCGATATATTTCACTATTAATGAAAGTACTTTTCATTTGATAGCATTTTTACTTGCAAGTTATGCTATTCCAATTGTTAATAGTGATTTACGGCGCGAAATGTGCATCAAAATTTCAATTGTTAAATTTAAATTGTGTGAATGATTTGGATTAAAGTAAAGTGGCAGCACTGGATTTTCATCTTCGACAAAATCGAACGAAAAAATAACAAGGCAGGCGAATTTCTGTTGTCACATCCTATCCTAGGTCATGACCATCTTCACGCATTTTGACCATTTTTTTTTTCAAAGCAAACGGCTTTTTTGACAAATTTTTCGTCATCAATTCATTGGATTTGAGATAATTAAGCTACGTTAAGCTGCTCGTCATGTTCCGCTTACCCCTATACCGAAGACCACTGCTGAAGATCGGGATTCGCTGTTATCAATACACGTTTATACAAAGATACCACCTTAGCTCAACAGGTGGCGGTGGCGTTGGTGACGCTTGCCGTCAGTATGAAAAAATAACAGAGTTACATGTCTTCTTGGTAGTCTTCGCCTATACATATATATATATACATATATATATATACGTCGAGTTAATTGAAAATTTTGTATCAGGTCAGACACATTGAATAAACTAATAAAGATGCAAAGGAATTATTCTTTAATGGGCTTCTTAATTAGTCATGTTTTATTACTGTAATTAAGTGAACTACTAAATGATTCATTTACATTCATAACATAGAACAAATTCAAGAAACATAATCGAGAGTTACACAAAGTTTGGTTTTTTGCAACCAATGATTAAAACCTGAGACATTACAACAAATTCTCAAAATTATGTCCATAACCTCTTTGTAGATCCAGCTCATAGAGTAAACGTTAAAAAATGGTTATACCTTTACAGCATAACTTGGTCATCTCCGACCAAACCTGACACTTTGGGTTCATCCCGCTCATCCGGGGTATCTTGCGATTTGCTGAACTGTGCAGCCAGCAGCTTTGTCCTTTGCTCCTTCTTCTGTGCTACGTTCACGTAGATTGGCTTTCCAGCGATGAGCCGCCCGTTCATGTAGAACATTGCTTTCCGGGCAGCGTCCGCATCCGTACCAAAGCACACGAATCCGTACCTTTTCGACTCGCCGCTTTCGCTTCGAGCTACCTTAGCGGAAGTGATGGTCCCGAAAGGGGCGAACATTTCGCGCAATCTGTCGTCACCGATGGTGCCGGCCAGGTTCTTGACGAACAGGTTTGCCGATTCCGGCCTGCTCATCTGCTGGAGGCGGTCTTGAGGGCGGATCATCATGGTTTCGACACGCTGTGTTGACTAGAAGGTAACAAAATAGATAGATTGGTCCGGTGTTAGCAGAAATTGCAATGAATAAGCTACACAATAATAAATAACGTACACAATAATGCAAATTTAATATTCGATAACAAATCGCTGATAAGCCCGCAAGATTAAAACCGATAAAACGCGCTGGATTCGCAGTTCCGAAAACGTAAACAGCGGCTCACCTGTTTCACTGCCGTGCACTCGGCAGCTCCCGTTCCTTCACAATAAATCAAGCATAACTTTTCAAAAGGACGTAAATAGCTTTAAAGATAAGATCTGCATATTGTGTATAATATTCAGTGTTTTTGATTTTTGATTGATTTTTTTGACGTTGAATAACGTCCTTCGGCAACATATAGGGGTGTAACTTCAGAAAAACTAAAAATCGGCCGCGTCACGAAAAGTGGTCAGCTTTTGAACGCTAATAACTCAGTCATTTATGAACGAATTTTAAAAATTTTAGCACCGATCAGACGCAAATATTTCCAGCAATGATGTCAATTAATAACAACTATTGATTTTCAACAGCGAACTATTGAAAATTTAGGAAAAGTGAACCCATGTTTTATTCAGCCAATCACGTTCGAGCGCAGCTTTGGACTTTTCCGTCGAGCGCCTGGCAGTATAAAAGCTATTTCTTCTTCCCCTTTTCCTTCATTCTTCATCAACACCTCGAGGGGAACGCATCGGCAGAGAGCTGTGTGCAGTTTGCTCCGTTTGCGTTTTCCTTTAGTGTTCTTTGGCAAGCCGAGCGCGGTGGTCGGTGCCTCTTCGCGTGCGGCAGCTCGTTCGTCAGAGACGGAGGAGCACGGCTCGGTTTGCATTTTCGCTCAGCATTCTCTTCTCACAGCACATTCTCACGCTGTCGACCGCGGTAGACGAACGGACGCGGGACGGGACGCACCGACGACAACCGAGCAGCAGCGGCGGTGGTGGAATAATTTATCATTTCCCCAGTTCGGAAGCGGATGGGCGCCGACGACACGGCAGTAACGCGGTTTGGTTTTGTGAAATCAAAATTCTCAGATCAAAATTAAACAGCCATTATTAGGGCTACAATTTTAAATTCCACGTAAGAGTTGATTCGAACTCCTGCAAACATTTTGAAACCTACTTCGAGAGCACCGCCAGCAACCTAGAAGCAGCCGCGGCGGTGGCTCATTCGCATTTTCCCAGTGCGGTAGCGGATGGGCATGGCAACAACTGGGAATATTTTAACCGCTTGATAATCTATTCTAAATTCAAGATACGATAACAAAAGCCTAAACTTATGCGCGCATCATAAATCTGTTTGAAATTTCTACAACTTTGAAAAATGGCAGGTTTGCTGGAAATGAAAACTGTTAACCAGCGCTGCCAAATTTCAATAAGAATTTTAGAACTTCAAATATCTGTAATCTTTAGAAATTTTGGTCGAAAATACATGACTTTTGTACTATATACTGTCATTCCTTACTAAACATTATAATATTGGTTAATGCTAAGCCTACCTACTGATTTGGCAATGGCTAATAATTATACTCCGCTATAATAAATTAATGCAGATAAATTTGTATGGCATTGCTGAATTTTACTCCCCTCACATCTAAACAATCACGTTCGAGAGAGGAAGCCAGGCGATTGTGCCGTATAAAAGCAAACTGCTTCTTCTCATCTTCTTTATTCTTTCGTGACCCCTCGAGGGGATCGCATCGAAGGAGCGCTAGCCAGTTTCTCCGTTTGCGTTTTCCATCAGTATGCTTTGGCAAGCCGAGCGCGGTGGTTGTCGGCTGTTACGTTGAGCACATAGTGGCTGAGGTGCGATGCAAAGAGAAAAGAGATCGGATAAGCGGCGAAGCACACTCTGTGGAAACTATATGCAGAACGCATGAACCGTACATAGTAGATGAGTTGCGATGAGTGCGCAGATGCGATGGAGCTGCTTCGACGCATGTGATCGCAAGAGAACGCAAGAGAATGCTTGTTTGGTATGGATTTTATGATTGCGCTCGTTGTGTATGTAAAGCAATGCGGATTTAATGAGTTGGGAATGCTAGTAGGTAATATAAAATGCGTTAATATGTTGTTTTTAAACATAACTCAATGCTTTTTCACATGACATGCATTTTAATGAACCAGACGTAATAAAAATTAATCATACTGTCTATCGATCACCATGTAAAATAACATATTTCATTGCATATATGTTCGGGATTTGAATCAAGTGATCAATGTTTGATATGGTCGTTTGTTCAGTGCATGTTATTCATGAGCAAGTTATAAAGTTTAAGGTTTTATGGTATTCAACTTAATTGCTAAAAGGATTCTGATTGAAAGGTTCTGCTTTTTTTCTTTGTCAGGCAAAACTAGATCCCTTAACGAAAAGAGTGTGACGTCGATTTTGATTGATACTCTTTTAACTAATATAAGTATGATGAATATTGTGTACTTATTAGAGACATCTTTTCTCGTTGATATCGCCAAAAATTTTGTAATAAAAAAACCTATACCCAATAATACATACTTGCCGAATTTTTGTTTCTTTTTGCCGAGGTCAGCACAATCAAGTAATGTTTTAATGCCGAAAATCAGTATAACAGTCTCATATTCATTTAAATTGAAATCAACACTCAGATAGACCAGTTCGGAAAGTAAAAATATGTGTATACATAAAGACATCACGCGGATATAATTACATGTTATATGTACATTCTTTTCTCAAATAATTAATTCAATAATCTCAATCTTGTACAGTTACACCAGATTTTTTTGAACTGGTCGGTTTTTGCAATTGCAACAGGATCAAAACTGACTAAATTAGAGCAAAAAAACGGCCCGCGCAAAACAAAAAACGGGTGCATTTTATCTTTCCGCTCTTATAGATGAAACGATCATTTCACTACCCACATCCAAAGAAGCGCTTCAACATACAAGCGACTTCATCGATCAAATCACGCGAGTCGTTGATGCGCACGAAATAGGCGAAAAAGGATGTGAAAACAACATGCGCACCCTCATTGAAAATCTCATGCACTATGGCCTATCAAACATCCCTCTTCTCATCTCATAACTTATCGCATCCGATCGCATCTCACCTTACCCACTATGGTCACAGCCTTACGCTCCCCTACGCATCGTTGTACACGGCGCCAGTGGAGCAATCAGCCAGTTCAGGCCAAACATGTCTAAAGGTCCTATCTGCAAAAGAGAGGCTCTCTTTGGTTTCCCTCTCTTTCGTTAATATCTCAGCTGTTTATTTGTATTATGATTGTCTCCTTGCATTGAACGATGGCCTAAACAATCGTCTTTTGATTTGTACTGGAAAAATAGTTGAAAAGTGTACCATTCCATTGCAATAACTGAAAGAGAAAGTGAACAAAGAGAACCTCTCAAATGCAGATAGGACCTATTGAAATGTTTGGCCTGAGTTCAAACTGGTGCGCGGCAACAACGAGGGCTTTCTTTTGCCCCGAGTTTGCGCAGCATCGCCATCGCAAAACCCCCATCGGAATCAACGCCACCGATGCCGTTCTGGATTTGGTTGGTATAGCTACCGATTTTCACCTCATACAACAATGGATTACCCGCTTTCGAAAAAATTGCAACAGATGGCGCTAGTGAGCAGGAGTTTTTTACCTTTTAAATATATGAAAGCGGCGTCGGTGGTGTAGTGGTAAGCGTGGTTGCCTCTCACCCCAGTCGGTCTAGGTTCAATCCTAGTCGACGCCGTCGGTATTTCTGAGACAAAAATATCTGATCACGCCTTCCCTCGGATAGGAAGTAAAGCCGTAGGTCCCGGCCCATGTGTTGATGGGTTCGATATGTAGGGTGTCAGGTGTGTGTGGATGTCTCCCTGACCGTCCGTGTTTAGGCTTAGTACCAGAAATAGGCGGACGTTAAACTAGAGCTGATGCCGAACGGTGTCGGCTCGCCAGAAATAAGAAGAAGAAGAAGAAATATATGAAGAAAATTACAAAAAATGGTTTTTTGACTCAATAAACGTTTTGTCAGAAAAAATATTTGGTACAGGTTGTAGGTAATAATAATAGCCATCAATGTTACCAAATATTTTTTGTCACGATTTCGAAATATTTAAAATATTTGAAAAAATGTTCAAATTCCCATACATTTTTTCGACCGAAAACTTCTGCCTCGATCTTGGTGCTCTTCCTTTTCCTATACATGGCATCGAATATAGTGGTTTCTGCTTTTAGTGGTGTTGCGTGTACGTACACGCTGCATTACACGAACACTACGTGAGTTACTGGTTGAAAATAGTAAACAAAGATCAGCTGTTCCCGGCAAAATCAAATGGGCATATTTTCAACCAGTAGATTTGCATTAGTGTTCGTGATACCGCGCTGCGAAACCACTATACATGGAGTCATGTTTACTTTTCCATCTGTCAAACGAACAGAAAACAAAGAAAAAGAACAAGCAAGCACAAAGGTTTGGAATCAGCTTCAGCAGTCAACAACAGTCAAAAATGAGAAAAATACAAACGGTGCGATCCGGAACGCCGGGCAACAATCTTCGTCGTCCGCAGAGAAATTTCGGAGCTCCAATTTCTATCAGGTTTGTAAATATTATCCTTTAGATAAGCTTTAAGTTAGGATGATGTGAATACATATAGGTTAGTCAATGTTTTTGTTCTTTTTTTTGCAGAACAGCGACGAAGAAAATGCAATCTGGCCAAGAGTTCTTATTTGGCAGCTAATGGTCCAAACGTTTGTAGGGAACCTCACGCCTGATGAAGAACCTGACGTCGACGCTAATAGAAGCTTGTGGTGCTGATTGATTGATCCAGGCTGGCTTTTACGTTGTTTTTTATTGCCTATATTCATACACGGTTAGACGAGACGGAACAAACTTCGGATGATGTGCAGATGAGGATTGCCCAGGTGTTGGGCCCCTTTGTGCTAATTCTAGAAAGCAGTTCAAATACAGCAAGGTAGGAATACGAACGGGAAAGGTGATGCGGGTGGGGATCTTTTAAGTTGGGCCCTTGGGTCAAATGAAGACGTGGATGGCGATATAATTACATACCCGATCGAATGATGTATTCTGACTATCACTAGTTGATTCATGGAAAATTAATATTCCATTTATGTTTTCCACTATACTAATGGACTTTTTTTCTGGCTCGACATGCCAACTGGAACTTAGTCTGACTCTCTTCAACTTAGTGTACTTTGAGTACTTCATCAGTTATTCATTGATGTGCTTTTTTCGCCTGCCATTGCATGAAACTGTATATAGTGAGGCAAGCACAATGATACACTAGGACGTCGAGAGAAATTTTCCCTGACTGGAACGGTAATCGAACCTGCCGTCTTCGGATTGGCGATCCAAAGCCTTATCCACTAGGCTAACTGGAGACCCGGCACCGCTTAAACGCCAAATTTTCTGTGAGTAAGCAGCCCAGCATAAAGTCGTGCAGAAGTCCATTCCATACATACATTGAGGGGTTAGGGTGGGGGCGGCTCATAACGTCCGGGACCATAATGCCCCGGTTCTTATGTCTTAGGTTCTTATGACGCGTTCTTATGTGAAAGTACGTCAAAAAGTTTAGATGTGCCTTAAAATTTCGTGCACCACATTTTGACGCGTCTGCATGCTAGAACGTTGTATCACGGACAAAAACGCCATAAAGATCTGGGATATTATGGCCTCGGACATTAAGGTATTGCGCTGAAATCCAGATTTTTCAGAAAGCACGATGGCCTGACCTGTTCATTCTCTCAGATGTGTTTCATATAGCTAAAATTGTCGTAAATATGATCATTCAAATTCAATTTCGAGGGTACCAGGGTACCGTGCTGGCATTCTACGTATTCTACGGGTGTATTTTTTTTGCTATTTGTTCAAGATGCGTTTCAAGAAACCGCTTCAGGATTCCTACAACAGTTCCTGTCAAGATTTCTTCAAGAGTGGTTTTAAGGATTCCTCCAGGAATTTGTTCTGAATTTGTTTGAGGGGACCTTCTAGAAGTTTTTCAAAAATCCTTTCCGAGGTCCATTTAGGATTCTTTCCAGAAATTCCTCTTGGGATTTCCCTAAGATTTTCTCAAGGGTTCCTTCAAAAATCACTCTGATGTTTCTGCAGAAGTAGCATCAGGGATTCCTCCAGGGCTTGCTTCAGAGAATCCTTCTGAGATCCTTTCGGAGCATCTTCGAGAACTCCTTCAAGAATTGATTCAGAGATATCTTTCCTTCCTTCGGAAGTTGCTTTCCAAGAGCTCCTCCAGGGATTGCTTTTAGCTTCTAGGAGTTTCTTAAGGCATTCTCCAGTAGTTTTATCAATGATTCCTTCGCAATTTGCTTCAAGGATTCCTGGAGTTCGTTCAAGGATTCCTTCAGGAGCTCTTTCTGGGATTCCTTCAGGTGTTCCTTCAGGAATTCCTACTGGAGTACCTAACTACCTACCATTCATCCAGAAGTTGCTTAAGATAACCCTTCAGGGATTTCTTAAGGAGTTTATTCAGAGATTCCTTCAAAAGTTCCTTCAAAAGTTCCTTCAAAAGTTCCTTCAGAAACTGCTTCAGGAATTCCTTTGAGGGTTTCTTCAGGGAATTCTATCAGGGACTCCTTCTGGATTTCCGACAGGGCTTCCTTGCAGAGTTCTGCCAGTAATCCTTCAGGCATGCCTTCCACGAGCTCTTGCAGGGTTTTCTACAGAAATTCTTCTAGAGATTGTCCTAGGAATTCCTTCAAGGGTTCCTCCAGGAGTTCGTTCAGGGGTTTCTTCAGGAGTTCGACCAGGGGTTCCTGCAGGACTTGCTTCAGATAAATCTTCTGGGATTCTTCCAGGGATTCCTTCAATAGTTTATTCGGAAATTTCTCCATTAGAAGTTCTTTTTTGGCTTTCTTCAAGAGTTCCTTCAGAGATTTTTTCATTAGTTCAATTAAGAATCTTTCCAGAAGTTCCAGCCAAGATTCTTCCAGAAGCTCATTATGGGGTTTCCCCAAGAGTTCCTGCAGGGGTTCCTTCAGGAGTTGCTTAAGAGATCTCTTCAGGGAGACTTGAAGTTCATTCAGGACTTCTTTCAGGGATTTTCAGGACTTCCTTCAAGAGTTCCTTCAGAAGTTGCATCAGGGATTCCTTCAGGAGTTCCTTCAAGAATTCTTTTTTGGATTTTTTCTGGAATTCCTTTTTAATTTTTTTAGGAATGCTTTCAGGGACTTCTTCAAGGATCCTTCCAGAGCTCTATCAGCTCAAAAAGTTCCTTCAAGGATTCCTTCAAGTAGTTCTTGCAGGGTTTCCAGAAGGAATTCCTTAAGGGATTTTCCTGGAAATTCATTTAATGGCTCCAGTAGTTAATCCAGAACTTTTTTCAGTAGGTCCATCAGGGATTCCTCCAGGACTTTCTTCAGAAAACCCTTCAGAGATTTCTACCAGTAGTTCCTTTACAGATTCCTCCAGGAGCTCATCCAGAGATTGCTTCAGGACATCAGGTGTTTGGCAGGGGAAACTTTATGAATTTATCCAAAAGTTTTTTAGGGGTTCGTCCACAAGTTACTTTAGGAAGTCCTCCAAGAGTTTTTTAAGGTTTTTATACAACAGGTATTTCAGGTATTCCTCCAAGATTTTTCTTGGAGCTCCTTTGGGGATTGCTTCAAAACATTATTAATGAGTTCCTCCACGAATTTTTCAGGAGTTCTGTCAGGGATTTATCCAAGAGGGATTTAACCGAGAGGGATTCATTCAAGAGTTATCTAGGAGTTCTTTCAAGATTTTATCTTGAACGTTTTTGAAGGATTCGTCCTGGAGTTCCTTGAGGGATTCCATTATGAATCCTTTCAGGATTTCCTGCAGGGATTCCTCTAGATCTTTATTTAGAGATTTCTTATAATTCCTCCAGGACTTTTTTTTTTCACAGATTGCTTCTAACTGAGATTTTTCAGATATACCATCGGAGATTTATCAAGAACTCACTTAAAAGATTCTTCTAGGATTTCCTTAAAATATTCCTCCTGGATGTATGCTAAGATTCCCCTACAAGTTTTTCAGGGATTTCTCCAGGTTTTCCATCAAGTGATCCTTCCAGCAGTTCCTTCAGCAATTCCTTCATGAAGGGCGTAGCCAGGGCTGTTTTTGACTAGTAAAAATGAAATTCCAGATTCCAATTCCAGATCCTCGTATTTTTTTTAATGTATGCAGGAATTCCTTCGGAAATTCTTGGAGGAATATCTTCGAAAATTCCTGAGGGTATTCCTCCCTGGCCAAGTTCGCAGGGGTTGACGGTATTAAAGTGAAGGAGTTTCATTTTGATTATTGTAATGTAGTGTTCTTTAGTGAAACATATCACCTTTTTAACACTTTAATGCGCCTCCAACGGTTCATCACGAACCGGCTGCTGCAGATGGAGTATGGCTGATCATATGCATCAGACATGCTCGATAAACATGGAGGATCCGCCAGGGCTCATTAGAGTCTATTCCCAAGCAATAGTTCCAAGTCGGTTGGATTTGAGAAGGTTTTGATGATCGTTACAAATCCTAATAAAAGCATTATAGGATTTGTGACAGGTTTTGGAACCTTTTACAGCCAGCTGACTTCAAAATGTTGTTTGGGCTCTATTTCCCACGTTTCTCGGTTGATTTTGATTAGTAATTCATTAATGTCATAGTTGCTTTTTCGAATTTTTACAATGTTGGTCATATTTTCTTTAAATAAAGCAATTAAAATCGACCGAAGAATTAATAGTGGGAAGGAGATTTGCAGCACTTAATTGTGCTGATAGATTCGAAGCTAACGTGCGAACACTTAAACGCATTGTTGACGTCAATGCGTTCGACGTGACAGTTTGGACGAAAAACTGATTGCTTTTTATTAACTGAACAACGTTACTTTTGTATGACTAGGTTGACATTTCTAGGCCGCGCATGAGAATATGACATGGTTTATCTTGGTAGGACCGATAGGACAATTGAACGAATTTGAACATTTTTCATAGTATTTGTAGGAGGACGAATACATAATAGTTGACAAGCAATCTTTATTATTTTAAAATTTTATTGCAATCAACTGACCAACTTGACGTATTTTTGTTTATCTCTTAGATGGCATTTGGACACCAACAGAAAAATATCAGAAGTTCAGTTGCATGTTTCTGTGGGTTTTGGACCGATGACAATTTAAGGACACAAGAGATGAACACAGAGAAGTAGAAAACGATTAGCGAAATCAAGAAAACAATTTGACACAGGATCGACTATATTTTAACATACAGGGTTTGATTGATTCGATGAAAAAAAAAACAAACATACGACAACTGACTTAACGAGAAGAAAAACATATTGAACCATACCACAAAATCGAACAAGACGACAAACACAAACCGTGTGACCATAACACTACATAGGCAAATCCTGACTGACTGGCCAATTGAAAACTTTCCAACCTTCTACCGTAACTTTCTGAGTCAGTAGGCAACAGTGTCTTAATGGATATCATTTTCCGCGTACGGCTGGCAAACTGCTTCTGAAAGATTACGTACTCTTTTCTATCTTCGGGTCTAGTGTAGAGGTTTCAACTCTATTCAGAGTGCAGCTAGAAACCTAGCAAAAAAAAAAAAAAAATTCCTGAGGGTATTCCTTTGGAAATACCTGGAGAAATTCTTTTGGAAATTCCTGAAGGAATTCCATCCAAAATTCCTGGAGGAAATACTTCGCAAATTCCTGAAGGATTCCTTCGGAAATTCCTGGAACAATTTCTTCGGAAATTCCTGGAGGAATTCCTTCGGAAATTCCTTGGGCAGTTCCTTGGGAAAATATTGGATGAATACATTCGGAGATTCCTGGAGGAATTCTTTCAGAAATCCATAGAGGAATTCGTGAGGAAATCCTTAGGTGAATTCCTTTCGAAATTCCTGGAAAAAATAATTCCAAACTTCCTGAAGGAATGCTTTTGAAAATTCCTGGAGGAATTCCTTCGGAAATTGCTGGACGGATGTCATTGAAAATTCCTGGAGGAATTCCTTCGGAAAGTCCTGGAGGAATTCCTTCGGAAAGTCGTGGACGATTTCTTTCGGAAATACTTTTTGGATTTTTTTTTTGGAAATTCTTGCAGGAATTCCTTCGGAAATTCCTAGTGGGATTCCTGGAGGAATTCCTTCGGAAATTCTTCCTGGAGGAATTCTTTCAGAAATTTCGGGAGGAATTCCTTCGGAAATTGCTGGACGAATTCCTTTGGAATTCCAGGAGGAATTCCTTTAGGAATTCCTGGAGGAATTCTTTCGGAAATTCCTGGAGGAATTCCTTCGGAAATTGCTGGACGAATTTCATTGGAAATTCCAGGAGGAATTCCTTCGGAAATTCCTGCAATAATTTCTTCGGAAATCACTGGAGGAATTCCTTCGGAAATTGCTGGACGAATTCTTTTGGATATTCCTGGAGGAATTCCTTCAGAAATTCCTGGAGGATTTTTTTCGGAAAATCTTTTTAGATTTTTTTTTTTTGAAATTCCTGGAGGAATGCCGTTGGAAATTCCTAGCAGAATTCCTTCGGAAAATCCTGAAGGAATTCTTTCGGAAATTCCGGGAGGAATTCCTTCGGAAATTCCAATAGGAATTCCTTCAAAAAATCCTGGAGGAATTCTTTTAGAAATTTCGGGAGGAATTCCTTCGGAAATGGCTGGACGAATTCCTTTGGAGATTCCCGGAGGAATTCATTCGGAAATTCCAGGAGAAATTCCTTCGGGAATTCCTGGAGGAATTCTTTCGGAAATTCCTGAAGGAATTCCATTGGAAATTGCTGGACGAATTCCATTGGAAGTTCCTGGAGGAATTCCTTCGCAAAATCCTGGAAGAATTCCTTCGCAAAATTCTGGAAGAATTCCTTCGGAAAATTCTGGAGAAATTCCATCGGAAATACCTTAAGGACTTCGTTCGGAAATAACTGGAGGAATTCCATCGAAAATTCCTTGGCGAGGTCCTTCGAAAAATCTTGGATGAATACTTTCGGAAATTTCTGGAGGAATTCTTTCAGAAATTCCGCGAGGAATTCCATCGGAAATTGCTGGACGAATTCCTTTGGAAATTCCTGGAGTAATTCATTCGGAAATTCCAGTAGGAAATTCTTTAGAAGTTCCTGGAGGAATTCTTTCGGAAATTCCGAATGTCCGAAGAAATCCCTCCATGAATTTTCGAAGGAATTCCTCCAATGAATTTCCGAACAAATTCCTCGAGGAATTTTGCCAAGGAATTTCTAAAGGATTTTCAGAAGCAATGCCTCCATGAATTTGCGAAGGAATTCCTCCAGAAATTTTCCGACGGAATTCCTCTACGAATTTCCAAAGAAATTCGTCGAGGAATTTCCAGAGGAATTCCTCCAAGAATTTCCGAAGAAATTCTTCTAGGAATTTTCAAAGGAATTCCTCTGTGAATTTTTAAAGGATGTCCTCCTGGAATTTCCGAAGGAATTCCTCCATGAATGTCCGAAGGAATTCCTCCATAAATTTCCGAATGAATTCCTCCAGGAATTTTGCGAAGGAATTTCTGAAGAATTTTCCGAAGGAATTCTTACATGAAATTCCAAAGGAATTCCTCCAGAAATTTTCCGACGGAATCCCTCCACGAATTTCCCAAGCAATTCCTCGAGAAATTTCCGGAGGAATTCCTCCAGGAAATACCGAAGGAATTCCTTCATAAATACCCGAAGGAATTTCTCCAGGAATTTTGCGAAGGAAATCCTAAAGCATTTTCCGAAGGAGTTCCTCCATGAATTTCCGAAGAAATTGCTCCAGAAATTTTCCGAAAGAATTCATTCACGAATTTCTGAAGAAATTCCTCCACGAATTTTCAAAGGAATTCCTCCAGGAATTTCTTGAGAAATTCCTCCATGAATTTTCGGATGAATTTCTTCAGAAATTTCCGGAGGAAATCCTCCAGGAATTTCCGAAGGAGATCCTCCACGAATTTTCAAAGAAATTCCTTCTGCAATTTCCGAATAAATTCCTCCTGGAATTTCCGAAAGAATTCCTTCATAAATTTCCGAAGGAATCCCTTCAGGAATTTCCGAAGGAAATCTTCCAGCAATTTCCGAAGGAATTCCTCCTGGAATTTCCGAGGGAATTCCTGCAGTAATTTCCGGTGGAATTCCTCCAGGGATTTTCAAAGGAATTTCACCTGTAATTTTCAAAGGATTTCCTGCCGGAATTTCCGAAGGAATTCTTTCATGAATGTCCTAAGGAATTCCACCAGGAATTTTCGAAAGAATTTCTCCAGGAATTCCTTCACGAATTTCCGAAGGAGTTCCTCCATAAATTTCAGAAGGAATTCCTCCAGGACTTTTGCGAAGGAATCGCTCACGGATTTTCTCAAGAAATTCCTTCATGAATTTCCGAAGGAATTCCTCCAGAAATTTCAGGAAGGAATTTCTCCAGGTATTTCCGAAGGAATTACGCCAGGAATTTCCAAAGAAATTCCTCCAGGAATTTTCGAAGGAAATCCTCCACGAATTCTCGAAGGAATTCCTCCAAGAATTTCCGTGGAAATTCCTCCAGGATTTTCCCGAAGAATTCTTCCATGAGTTTCCGGAGGAGTTTGCCCAGGAAATTCCGTAGGAATTCCTCCAGGAATTTCTCCTGGAATTTTCAAAGGTTTTTCTCCTGAATTTCCGAAGGAATTCCTCTACGAATTTCCAAAGAAATTTCTTATGGATTTGCCTTGAAATACCTCCAAAAATTTCCGAATAAATTCCTCTAAAAATTTTTGACGGTTGTCCTCAGAAAATTTGCTTAGGATTTTCCGAACATAATCCCCAAACGTGTTTCTGAAGGAATGTTTGAAGAAGTTTCTCAAGTTTTCGTAGGAGTTCCGCAATACATTTTTGAAGGAATTTCTTGAGGAATTTCCGAAGAAACTTCTCAAGGATCTTTCGCTGGAATCCCTTGAGGAATTTCGTAAAGATTTATAATAAAAACCGAACGAACTTATCAAACAATTTCTCACGAGATTTCCGACATTTCAGACATATCTCAAAAAAATTTCCAAACGAACTCCTTTAACAATTTCCGAATTTTCCTTATCAAGGCATTTTTAAAGGAATTCTTCAATAAATTTCCGAATGAGTTCCTCTAGGAAATAAAAAATCACAAAAAGCATTTCTTCAGGAATTTCCGAAATATTTTTTCAAGGAAGTTTTGAAAGATTTTAAAAGAAATTCCTTGTGGAATTTCAGAAGGGATATCTCATGAGACCTTTAGTGGATTTTTTTCAATATTTTCGAAAGAATTGCTTCAGGAATTTGGGAAGGAATTCTCACAGAAACTTCCGGATGAATTCCTCCAAGAGTTTTTGAAGGTAGCTTTAGAATGAAGAGCTTTAGAAATGAAGGAAATCCTCAAGAAATTTCTGAAGAATTTGTCAAGGAATTTCCGGTGGAATTCCTCAAGGATTTTCGAAATAAATTCCTGAAATTATTTTTTAATTGATTCCTTCAAAAATTTCCGAATGCATTCCTCTAGCAACTTCCAAAGATATTCCTCCAGGAATTTCCAAAGGAATTCCTTTAGAAATTTTCAAAGATTTTTTTTTTGGTAATGCCGAAGGAATTCATTAAAGGATTTTTCGAAGAAATTTTTCCAAAAATTTGTTAGTTAGCCGGGGCCCGTGGCGTAGTTGGTCACACGTTCGCTTCATATGCGGATGGTCATGGGTTTGATTCCCAGCCCCGGCACTTGCAATTTTTCGTCAGTTGCTTTTCCCCCGAGAGCAACTGACACTGACCCTCTTCTGAGGCCCATGGCTCAAACGGACCCGGATACCTGGACATCGGCGAACTGCTACTCATAATGGACCCCCAATCGGACTGGAAAGGAACAACGGCCATCCATCATCATCCTTGTGCTCATCATTCTACTAGGTATAAAGTAGAAAAAGTGAAAGCAGCAGAAAGGCAACCAGTTCGATAAAGTAGAATAAGAATCTAGGCGCTGTACAAAATGTAAGTACAGCTGTCAATTGAAATTGCTCACGTAGTGCCCCAGTGGACAATAGAGCTGTAAATTAGGTTAAGTGATTAAAATAAAAAAAAAATGTTAGGGTATTCCACAAGTAAGGGAACGTCCATAAATTACGTCACGCTTTGAGGGGGGAGGGGGGGTTCAGAAAAGTGTGACAACCCATACAAAAATTTTAGAGGTCTCATACAAAAAGTGTGACATAGGGGGGAGGGGGGGTTGAAAATGGTCGATTTTTGCGTGACGTAATTTATGGACGTTCCCTAAAGGAATCTTAGTTTGATTGGGATTTTTGAAAGAATTCCCAGAGAAATTCTTAAAGTATTTTCTGGAACTTCTCAAACGGATTTCTGGTGGAATTAAGAATGATATTTGTAAAGAATTACTGGGGAAATTCTCAAAAGAATGCATGGTGAAATTCGTAATAAAATTTCTGGAGGAATTATTGAAGAAATTTCTGAAGGTATTCCCAACGGAATTACTTCAAGTTTTCCGAAAGTAATTTCTGCTGGAATATCCACATTAAAATAACCTGGAAAAATATTAAAGAAATTTCTGGAGAAACTGCTGGATAAATTCAAATTTATGATGGCATTTGTTAAGAAATTCCTGAAGCAATATCTTGAGGAATTCCTCAGGATTATAATCATATATGATTTTTCCATTGAACCATTCCTGTTAATCACCCATATTTCATACTTCACTTATATTTTTTTAAATTATGAAGTATTTGAACTCCTTGTTACTGCAAAGTGGTTTTCAGCGTAAGGGTGCTCGAGTGTTTATTCTGACTAGTGATTCCTTCAGGATTCCCTGAAGCTCCTTCATGGATTTTTTCACTAATTCATTTAGGAGTTTCTTCGATGTTTCATCCAGGAGTTCCTAAAAGGATTTCTCAAGGATATCAGAAAGAATCCTTCCAGGAGTTCCTTCCATAATTTATCCAGGAGTTTATATAGATTTTAGTAGGGATAGCTCCAGTATCTTCGCTGTGTTTCGCAAGTGTTCACAAGGTAACGGTAGCAGTCTTAAAACAGGAGTAAAAACGATGGGAGCGCCGTAGTTGCCGAACTAAAGAGTATTTGAATTAACCGTTGAAACTGTAAACAATGGAAAGCATAGACTGTGATGCTCACTAAGACGTCTGTTAGTCTGTGGTACCAGTATGGTGTAAGGTTTCCTAATACATAATATGAATAAAAACTATGTTTGAACATAAAACTATATATCGTTACAAAGTTGGGAATTCGTTCCCGTTTTAATTGTTTTTATTTTTTTCTATTTATTCTTGCAGTTTCTTCTGGCAATCGAGATTATTCAATATTTATCTTTCCGGTACCAATTCCACATGGCAAACACAATCATAGACACAGGCCCGGATTAAGGATTGTGGGGGCCCGGGGCCCGAGGGGATGTGGAGGCCCCTCGGAGAGATGACCAAAAATGTTTTTCCTTATTTTCAGTACAGTACTTGAGTAATATGAAAAATAAAGCTAGTGTTAGCAACCAAAAAAGGTTTTTGTGGGGGCCCCTAAAATGTGGGGGCCCGGGGCCCGGGCCCCCCCGGCCCCCCCTTAGATCCGGCCCTGCATAGACATCACCATCCTGGCCTCCTGTAGTATTGGACAAGCTCAAAAGAATCCCTATTTTACTATTATATTTGTTACTTATTTCTTACAATAAAAAAAAACAGGGGGGAGGGGAATTGGTGCTCTCTGAAGTTTCCGAAAATCCAAGGGTAAGTTCACCATAGTCTCCAACTCGGTCTCCAATGTTAAAACTTTCGAATAGTTCATAAGTTATTCTTGCATTGAATTTTCAGTTAAAAGCTGCGACCTAACGCATTTAATCATACACTTTCTCCCAACAACTTTGAAATACTTTATAGGGAATTTTTGCAATTAGTCAGAAATAATCGATACTGGTTCACAAAAGTTCTCTCAAGATGCGAGGTGACGCATTGCAAGCTATATCATATTCTTTTTCATAAAACTTTGAAATACTTTATAGGATTTTTTTGCGATTAGTCAGAAATAATCAAAGCTGGTTCACCAAGTTCTCTCAAAATGCGAGGTGATGCATTTCAAGTCATATCGTATTATTTCTTCTTCAACTTTGAAATACTTTATAGGAAATTTCAAGTCATATCGTATTCTTTCTTCTTCAACTTTGAAATACTTTATAGGAAATTTTTGTGATTAGTCAGAAATAGTCGATACTGGTTCACAAAAGTTCTCTCAAGATGCGAGGTGACGCATTGCAAGCTATATCATATTCTTTCTCATAAAACTTTGAAATACTTTATAGGAAATTTTTGCGATTAGTCAGAAATAATCAAAGCTGGTTCACCAAGTTCTCTCAAAATGTGAGGTGATGCATTTCAAGTCATATCGTATTCTTTCTTCTTCAACTTTGAAATACTTTATAGGATTTTTTTGTGATTAGTCAGAAATAGTCGATACTGGTTCACCAAGTTCTCTTAAAATGCGAGGTGATGCATTTCAAGTCATATCGTATTCTTTCTTCTTCAACATTGAAATACTTTATAGGAAATTTTTGCTATTAGTCAGAAATAGTCAAAGCTGGTTCACAAAAGTTCTCTCAACATGCGAGGTGACGCATTGCAAGCTATATCATATTCTTTCTCATAAAACTTTGAAATAGGAAAATTTTGCGATTAGTCAGAAATAGTCAATACTGGTTCACAAAAGTTCTCTCAAAATGCGAGGTGATGCATTTCAAGTCATATCGTATTCTTTCTTCTTCAACTTTGAAATACTTTAGAGGAAATTTTTGCCATTAGTCAGAAATAGTCGATACTGGTTCACAAAAGTTCTCTCAACATGCGAGGTGACGCATTGCAAGCTATATCATATTCTTTCTCATAAAACTTTGAAATACTTTATAGGAAAATTTTGCTATTAGTCAGAAATAGTCGATACTGGTTCACAAAAGTTCTCTCAAGATGCGAGGTGACGCACTGCAAGCTATATCATATTCTTTCTCATAAAACTTTGAAATACTTTATAGAAAAATTTTGCTATTAGTCAGAAATAGTCGATACTGGTTCACAAAAGTTCTCTCAAGATGCGAGGTGACGCACTGCAAGCTATATCATATTCTTTCTCATAAAACTTTGAAATACTTTATAGGAAAATTTTGCTATTAGTCAGAAATAGTCGATACTGGTTCACAAAAGTTCTCTCAACATGCGAGGTGACGCATTGCAAGCTATATTATATTCTTTCTCATAAAACTTTGAAATACCGTCAAACGGGGTGACTTGCAACGGCGGGGTGACTTGCAACACTTGATGACTTGTGTCTATGTTTATCAACAAAACATAAAAATAGGACGTTTACATTCCAAAACTCAGTTGAACTATAAAGTGCACATATTGTCTGAGTAGTAGCCACGATTTTTACTTTTATTAAAATAGTTCCAACAAAATATTCATAAATTTAACATTAGTCAGAAAAAGTAACAAAAATGTGACCCTCGAATCGTTGACTGCAAAAGAATGAAAACAAAATTTCCCAAAAATAATATTCTATATGCGGATTCTATACATAATGAGCTATATGAATTTTCATTTTACTTTATAAAAATATTACAATATCTTTGTTATATTCATATGTTTTGAAATATTGTACCAAGACGGGGTGACTTGCAACACTCATTTTCTTAACAATTCAAAGTCCAGAAAAACGAAATATTGTTGTTTTACTAATAATTCACCAACAAAAGTCTGGAGGATCATCATATGAACTGAAAAATACATAAAAACTTATGTTAAATTAACAATTAGTAACTTGGTGTTTTTGAGCTTAATATTTCCATATAAAAATTCACAATTCAGTTTTCTATGTAAAACAAATGCAAAAATATGAATGTTAGCCCAAACGATATCCCAATAGTAGCAACAATACTTATAAAATATGCTTGTTACTAAAAATTTGTATCTGCTTGTTTAAAAAGGGATTTACATTAGGTGTTGCAAGTCACCCCGCACGACGTCTTGTATCAAAAACGACCTTATTTGGCTTTTTCAACATGAAAAAATAAATCAATCTATAAGTTGTTCACCCTATTTTATGGAGGGGCTGGCTATTAAAACTATTACAAATACTTTGAATTTTAAAATTGAGTTTAATCAACATTTTTTGTTGATTGAAGCTGAAAAGTGTTGCAAGTCACCCCGTTTGACGGTACTTTATAGGAAATTTTTGCGATTAGTCAGAAATAATCAAAGCTGGTTCACCAAGTTCTCTCAAAATGCGAGGTGATGCATTTCAAGTCATATCGTATTCTTTCTTCTTCAACTTTGAAATACTTTATAGGAAATTTTTGCTATTAGTCAGAAATAGTCAATACTGGTTTACAAAAGTTCTCTCAACATGCGAGGTGATGCATTTCAAGTCATATCGTATTCTTTCTTCTTCAACTTTGAAATACTTTATAGGAAATTTTTGCTATTAGTCAGAAATAGTCAATACTGGTTCACAAAAGTTCTCTCAAGATGCGAGGTGACGCACTGAAAGCTATATCATATTTTTTCTCACAAAACTTTGAAATACTTTATAGGAAAATTTTGCTATTAGTCAGAAATAGTCGATACTGGTTCACAAAAGTTCTCTCAAGATGCGAGGTGACGCATTGCAAGCTATATTATATTCTTTCTCATAAAACTTTGAAATACTTTAGAGCAAATTTTTGCGATTAGTCAGATATAATCAAAGCTGATTCACCAAGTTCTCTCAAAATGCGAGGTGATGCATTTCAAGTCATATCGTATTCTTTCTTCTTCAACTTTGAAATACTTTATAGGAAACTAGCTGTACCCGGCAAACTTTGTCTTGCCTACTGCGTTTTTTGACGTTTTAAGTTTCTATTGTGGCGTTAGCACTAAATTGGTTTCCGAAAAAACTTCATTGACTTCCGCTGCCTTTCCTATACGTTAAACATCACGTCGGAAGTAGTGCGCTGTATAGAAAACCAGATTTACTGTACAGCGCACTACTTCCGACGTTACGTTTAACGCAACGGAAAGGCAGCGGAAGTCAATGAAGTTTTTTCGGAAATCAATTTAGTGCTAAACGCACAATAGCCAACACCAAATCCCCGGTCCCCAGTATGAAAGATCGATTTTCAAAAACTATCATTTTTTACATGTTTTATGCCTCATAAACCTTCCTTGGGTGAAAACTAACAGAACAAAACTAAGACGACCAAAATCGAACCTTCCGTTCGCAAGTTATGCGCGGTCCCACGTATGCCACTGCATTTATATATATATATATATATATATATATAGATTTTTGCTATTAGTCAGAAATAATCGATACTGGTTCACAAAAGTTCTCTCAAGATGCGAGGTGACTCACTGCAAGCTATATCATATTTTTTCTCACAAAACTTTGAAATACATAATAGGAAATTTTTGCGATTAGTCAGAAATAATCAAAGCTGGTTCACCAAGTTCTCTCAAAATGCGAGGTGATGCATTTCAAGTCATATCGTATTCTTTCTTCTTCAACTTTGAAATACTATAGGAAAATTTTGCTATTACCTAGTCAGAAATAGTCAATACTGGTTCACAAAAGTTCTCTCAACATGCGAGGTGACGCATTGCAAGCTATATTATATTCTTTCTCATAAAACTTTGAAATACTTTATAGGAAATTTTTGCGATTAGTCAGAAATTATCAAAGCTGGTTCATCAAGTTCTCTCAAAATGCGAGGTGATGCATTTCAAGTCATATCGTATTCTTTCTTCTTCAACTTTGCAATACTTTATAGGAAATTTTTGTGATTCGTCAGAAATAATCAAAGCTGGTTCACCAAGTTCTCTCAAAATGCGAGGTGATGCATTTCAAGTCATATCGTATTCTTTCTTCTTCAACTTTGCAATACTTTATAGGAAATTTTTGTGATTCGTCAGAAATAATCAAAGCTGGTTCACCAAGTTCTCTCAAAATGCGAGGTGATGCATTTCAAGTCATATCGTATTCTTTCTTCTTCAACTTTGCAATACTTTATAGGAAATTTTTGTGATTAGTCAGAAATAGTCGATACTGGTTCACAAAAGTTCTCTCAAGATGCGAGGTGACGCACTGCAAGCTATATCATATTCTTTCTCATAAAACTTTGAAATACTTTATAGAAAAATTTTGCTATTAGTCAGAAATAGTCGATACTGGTTCACAAAAGTTCTCTCAAGATGCGAGGTGACGCACTGCAAGCTATATCATATTCTTTCTCATAAAACTTTGAAATACTTTATAGGAAAATTTTGCTATTAGTCAGAAATAGTCGATACTGGTTCACAAAAGTTCTCTCAAGATGCGAGGTGACGCATTGCAAGCTATGTATATTATATTCTTTCTCATAAAACTTTGAAATACTTTAGAGGAAATTTTTGCGATTAGTCAGAAATAATCAAAGCTGGTTCACCAAGTTCTCTCAAAATGCGAGGTGATGCATTTCAAGTCATATCGTATTCTTTCTTCTTCAACTTTGCAATACCTTATAGGAAATTTTTGTGATTAGTCAGAAATAGTCGATACTGGTTCACAAAAATTCTCTCAAGATGCGAGGTGACGCATTGCAAGCTATATTATATTCTTTCTCATAAAACTTTGAAATACTTTAGAGGAAATTTTTGCGATTAGTCAGAAATAATCGAAGCTGGTTCACCAAGTTCTCTCAAAATGTGATGTGACGCATTGCAAGATTATTTTTTGCATAATATTCTTTCTTCTAAAACCTCTAAAACATTGTGGGTTCAGCCCAAATTTAACTGACACTTTACGTGTGCACACACTTTCAAAGTGTACAGGATCGAGTCTTTAGTGCACCTTACCTATTCCTTGAATAAATCAAGGAATATGTGCACCGAAGACGATCTGAGGCAAATGTGTACTCTTATCATACTGTGATAGGTTGTTCAATTTGGGGAGATATCTGAAATAGTTCATAAGAAATTATTTGTCGTTCAAAGCTCCACCAAGTTGTTGGAAGTTGCCGACGAAACCACCGTAAAGCAAAGAGTTTCGGACGTTTCGAATCACAAACGCTTTTTGCACAAATCTCAAGCTTTATATTTGCGTTAAGCATTATCCAACATGTATATTGTTAACTCTCACTTGTTTTGGCCTACACTTAGCACAATGCGTTCTTGAACACGGATGCGGTCAGCTAACCTGAAGGTCCCCTTCTGCCTCGATGTTGACCGATCATTCCTCCTTCATGCAAATCCTCTCTTTATTGCGGCTAACTTGGTGGCTTCTGTTGGCCCGGCGGATTGCCAATCAAGGCTTCCTTTCCTCAAAACCAGCTCACTGACTACTGCGGTTTCGGAAGCTGCGGCCACGTCCGCGTCACTACGTAAACTCAGCTGGAGCGGTTCCAGGTTTCAGCGGTTTCCATGTTCGGCGCAATTTTCATGTTAACACGCACGGCTGGTCAAAAAGTCGGCGATGTCGTAAGCTGAAAGCGGTAGCTATTAGCGCGGACTACACACACGTTGTGTCTAGTGTTTTCAACTCACCTGTACTTTTCTGCCTCTGCGGATGATCTCCCGGTGGCTGATATTCCACACCTGACTTCTCGACCGATTTCGCTTCGCATGATGAGGTGGCCTGTTTTCGCGAGGTAGGTAGCTTTAGAAAAAAAATCAGCGCAAATCAGAAAAGCTTCAGCTCACCTGTTTTTTTAATTATTCCGTCATTGGCTGATTCTATTCGGATCTTCTTCGCGATAGGTATAGGTAGGTCTACTTGCTTCGAAATCATTCGTAATAAAATTCGTGTATTTTCTTCACTATTCATCTACTTATTTACATACGATGTTTGGTTGCTGCTGCTGCGATGCGATCGCTATGGTCCAATGCACGAATTTATGCTGGCCTGCTTACTCTCACGCGAAATTTGACGTTTGAGCGGTGCCGACACCGCTCAAACGTCATATTTCGCGTGAGAGTAAGCAGGCCAGAATAAATTCGTGCAGTGGACCATTGGGGACTTCGAAGGTGATGATTTTGTTTGCGGTTTTCTGTGAGACAGTGAAGGAGGGAAGATTTAATGCTTTGTGTTCACTCATACTCCCATAAGAAACCCCGTAGGAAGAAAGAGTGTTTCCCGGCTCATCAACCTTCGTAGTCGCGAATTTCACTGCTGATGAAACGAACTGTCAAAATTTTGTTGTGGTAGGCTTACCGTACTGCACCATTTCCAGCACCGAATGTAAAATTTAAATATTTTATATACTCATTTTAACAACAAAACAACACATGTACATAGTTTTATATAAAATGCATTACATGTTTAAAACAATGCGCTGTAGGGCATTTCTAAATGATTATTCAAATTATCGATTGATGGGAGTTCGGCTTTGCAGTCTAATACCCCAGACAGACATGTGATACGAGTGTGATTCCTGTACAACGGTACGCAGTGTCAAGAAAATTCTAACATGACTGACTTGAACTGAGAGAATTTTCAGTATGGCAGTCATTTCAAGCGCAATTGTACAGTGATTCTTGTATCACATGTGTGTCATAAGTATAAAGTTCTCTAGAACGACCGTTTAGGATTCGTCCCTACGTTTCGGCAATTGTTGGTGCCTTCTTCAGGGGAACTGGGAGGGGGAGGGTTTATTTTAAATGTTGTTTTGTACAATAACTTAGAATCTATACTTACAAATCATGAATATCGTTCACCGTCTAATGTCTTTGCTAATAGTGTTGTCGTGTTATGTTGTGGTAGGTTGTACATATGCTGTGTAATTTTGGAATTTTTTAGTGATTATGGTTATTATTATTTTTTGGCTATTGACTTACATTCGTTTTTGTGTTAAATTTGTCCATTTACTTAATATAATCACTGTTTTAATTTTTGCACTTTTGGATGGAGTAGCTATTTTCTTTAACTGTAGGGTTACATCCAAACAGTCGATCCCTCGAACATCCAATATTCAAATTATATTCGAAAGCAAAAAATCATAAAATAAAATCTTCCCTAATCTGAGGCAAGCACTGTAAACTTGTATATGATACAGAGTCACCATCTGTTGGAGTTTGATGGAACATTGATTAGTTTCCATTAATTTCCGATAGAGTTGAAAAATATTCGAAGCGCCGATCGGAAACCGATGCAGGTAGTTCATTCACCAGGAAATCCAGCAGCTCGAAAGGGTATTCCTCCTGTAAGTAATGAAAATTCTTGTTTATTTACTAAAATAACCCCTTCAAAACTCTCACAGTGGATTAGAAACAGCTTGCAACGAGGTCTGCAACCGGTATCGGAAATGCATTTTGAGAGAAATTGGTAAGTTTTTCCCTCTCATTAACTAAACATTTTCCAAACATTTACGAATTTTCTTTCCCTCTTAGGACCTATTTACAAACCGGACGTGGTGATCATTTCAAAGTACCACAGCTACATCACCTTAGTATACCTCAACCAGCATCTAATTACCCTAAAAGAAGCCCTTTCGGTGCTGCTGCTCCTAATTCACACAGTGCAACACGGATGCATAAGAAGCTGATCCAAATCGGCTCGACCCGGTCAACGATGTTTTTTGAGGTGACTAACTGGTACAAATCCGTACGAAGCAAGGAATTGGAGGATTATCCGTAGTGATGGTCACGTCGAGCTGGTATTTTATGAAAAGATTGAAAAGAGGATGTTTACGAACCACCGGACCGGAAGCTCGAGAAGGAAACCCGCTTAAACTATTTCAATTTATTCGTATCCATGTTTTACATGCTTTTGCTGGCACCTACTAGGGGTAAGATGAGTGAAATGAGCATATTTTGATTTAGGAATTCTTTTTTATGTAGTTTGAATAAAAAAACTTCAATCATTTGAATATTGTGCTAGTTTTATTCTAAAATTTTAACTGCATCACAACTGTATATTATATTACCTTTGAACCATATTGTACAATAAAGCAACAGTTACATATGCATTGCCAATTTTCTTTTCGATTTTACAGTTTAACTGTTCTAGAACAGTGAGCTGAACAGTGAACTGGGCAAAAAATGGATAGTATATTGACCTTTTGACAAACTGTAAACGAAAAATTTTGTTCGAGAAAATTGGCGTTTTTTTATTGTAACATAACTTAACCGCCTATTCCCCATACTGTTATTTGCCCGAAAACCATCTATCAAACTGTTGAATTCATTCATGGTACTGTTGGTTTATTGTTGCTTTAGATGTTATACTATATTGTCGGGGTACTGTAATGAATAGTTTCGAACAGTATGGCAAAGAGTACTAGTATGGTTCATAGTTATGCGGGAATTCTATTATAGGTAAAGATTTTTAAATGGTTTTGAAAAATTCGTTTATGGAAACATTTTAAAACCAACTGCTACGCTGAACAAGTCTTGTCGCGTCCATTCTAAATTTCTATATATAAACCTGCAAAAGCAGAGAAATTGTGCGAGAGGATTTGAAATCTGCATCAATTTTCTTCGCAAAATAATTACATGTTAGCATCCAAAGAAATTCAAAGGTCTAGCAAACTACAGTTGGCCCGCTGAAATTATTGTGCAAATTGACTCACTGTATTTCGAGAGCAACAACATAGTTTAATGAAAGAGAAACTAGCTACGACTACCAGTACCTGGGCTGCTCATAAATGGTGAACCAAGAAAACCTAGTGCTGGGCTAGTACACAGGTTTAAAGAGTTCTGACGTTCGATTTGAATAGGTCGTATCTGTATAGGAATCCCAGCAAATTTACGACCTATTCAAATTGAACGGCAAAGTTCATAAGGAATGAATCGGATCGAAAATAATGATAAATTAAACTCCCCTATCAATTGCCGTCTACAATCAAACTAAACCAAACTAAAATTTCACATCACAGGCTTTATCAATGTTAAAACAGCATTCAATAATCGAAACTTTTGCATAAACGGACGTTATTCAACGTCAGACTTGCGGTCGTGTCTAGTATATAACCCCTCCAACTTTTTATTGACCGTCCAGTTCCAAACAGTCGGGATAATCCCACCAGGGTGCCAGGCCGCCATTTTTAAGAATCCAACATCAGTATGTAAACATTTGTGTATCCACAATGGATTCCATTGTGGATACACGATAGATGTTGGCTCCTGTCAGATGCATTAGGTGGGATTAGGGTTGCCACATACGTGGATAATCCAACTTTGAACTGAATACACAATAATATCAGGCCAAACATTTCAATAGGTCCTATCTGCATTTGAGAGGCTCTCTTTGTTCACTTTCTCTTTCAATAATTCCAATGTAACTGAACACTTTCCAACTATTTTTGCAGTACAAATCAAAAGACGATTGTTTTGACCATCGATCAATGCAAGGAGACAATCATAATACAAATAAACAGCTGAGATATTGACGAAAGAGAGGGAAACCAAAGAGAGCCTCTCTTCTGCAGATAGGACCTTTAGACATGTTTGGCCTGATATGTACTATTTTATGCATGGCCACAAACTGTGACAATATGTGATTGATCCACTCCATTTCGTTGTCAATGAGCCATTTTACGAAGTGACAACAATGTTGATGATGATAATATCATGAATATTATTCATTTTCACGGGTTATTGGACGCTACCTCCTGTCAAAATTCATTCTTAAATCGGCTCGTAAAATGGACTATAGTCTATTAACGAGCCCCCAAATTAAATGAATATTTCTAGATTGAGTTTAAATAAGGGCGAAAGTAACATGAGAGAGTTCTCTTCATCGACTCTCTCTTCTGCAAATTAAAGTGACAAGATACAAATTCAATCGAACTTTTTTACACTTAGACGCTAGATTGCATCGCAACCTAGCGATTTATGACTAAAAAGTGCAACCATACTTGCATCTTGTCACTTGAATTTGAAGAAGAGAGAGTCGATGAAGAGAACTCTCTCATGTTACTTTCGCCCTTATTTAAACTCAATCTAGATTTTTTTTAATTTCAGAGTATCTGACCCACAGTGTACCAGAAACAAATTTTGACTTATTTTTGTTTTCCGTGTGCACGACCCATTTTTATTGCAGTTCTTGCAGCAGTACTGTCAAATTTACGCGCGCAAAAGAGCGAGTTGTTTGCTGATAGTTTGTGGTGAACGAACGTGTTTTCGATAGTGCTGAAAAGTTTTGTTATAATAACTCAATTTTATAAGGATTTTGCATCAATAGAATAACCAGAACCACTTAACAAGATGTCTGTAAGTACAATCGATCGAGGGGATTGCTTGGAACCGCAAATAATAATTATTGTTGATTTAATCCGGTAGGACAATCCCAGCTCTCCGCCACCGAACACTCCGAGCGACCTCGATCGCCGGAATCTTCGCGCCGCTATGACCTCTCCGGTGGGCGAGTTTGAACCGTTCGAAAATGAGGAAGAAATTCTGGGCGATATGACCATCCGGGAGGACAATTACGACGAAGATGAAGAGGGGGAGGACTTGTTCGGAGATAACGTTGAAAAGTAAGTGATCTGGTGGTAACTGATGTGATTGTGACTTGTACTCATGGGATTCGTTTCACTAGTGATTATCGTCCGGTTCCCCATCTGGATCGCTACGATTTGGACCAGCTGGACCAGGAGGTTTACAGCGACATTTCACAGACGGATCGGGCCGCCGCCGAGGCGGAAATGCGTCGGCGAGATCGCGCCGCTGGAGTTCATCGTGACGACCGGGAGCTGTTCTATGAGCGCAGCGACGATGAGGATGACATTCCGCGGGCCAAGCGACGTGCTGCGGAAAAGGCTGCCGATGGCGAGGTGGAGGACACTGAAATGATCGAATCGATCGAGAACCTCGAGGACACCAAGGGGCATAGCATCAAGGAGTGGGTGTCGATGTTGGGTCCGCGAACGGAAATTGCCAATCGTTTCAATAGCTTTTTGCGGACGTTCGTCGACGACAAGGGACAGTACGTGTATCGGGACCGGATTCGCCGAATGTGCGAACAGAACAAGTCGAGCTTTGTGGTGTCGTATACGGATGTGGCCAATAACCAGCATGTGTTGGCTTACTTCTTGCCTGAGGCACCGTTCCAAATGCTCGAAATTATGGACAAAGTGGCGAAGGAAATGGTGCTGAGCATCTATCCCACATACGAAAGAGTTACAAACGAGATTCATGTCCGCATTTCCGACTTGCCGTTGGTGGAAGAGTTGCGCACTTTCCGGAAACTTCACTTGAATCAGTTGGTTCGTACCCTGGGAGTAGTTACTGCGACGACTGGAGTGCTGCCGCAGTTATCTATCATTAAGTACGATTGCGTCAAATGCGGTTATATTCTGGGTCCGTTCGTACAAAGCCAGAACACAGAGGTCAAACCCGGTTCTTGTCCAGAGTGTCAAAGCGCTGGACCATTCTCGATCAACATGGAGCAAACCTTATACAGAAACTACCAGAAAATTACCCTGCAAGAGTCGCCGGGTCGAATCCCAGCCGGACGTATCCCTCGCAGCAAAGATTGCATCCTGTTGTCGGATCTTTGCGACCAATGCAAACCGGGAGATGAAATCGAGGTGACCGGAATCTACACAAACAATTACGACGGATCTCTTAACACAGAGCAAGGATTCCCAGTGTTTGCAACGGTTCTCATTGCCAATCATCTGGTCGTGAAGGATAGCAAACAGGTTGTCGCTTCTCTCACCGATGAGGACATTTCCACCATTCAAAAACTGAGCAAAGACCCCCGCATCAGTGAGCGCATTGTCCAAAGCATGGCTCCGTCGATCTACGGGCACGACTACATTAAACGTAGCTTGGCGTTGACCTTGTTTGGCGGGGAAGCGAAAAACCACGGCGAGAAACATAAACTTCGAGGTGACATCAACGTCCTGATCTGCGGAGATCCCGGAACGGCAAAGTCTCAGTTCCTCAAGTATTCGGAAAAGATTGCCCCTCGTGCCGTGTTTACTACCGGACAGGGTGCCTCGGCCGTCGGTCTCACGGCTTACGTGCGCCGAAACCCCGCTACTCGCGAGTGGACTTTGGAAGCGGGTGCGCTCGTCCTTGCCGATCAGGGTGTCTGCCTTATCGACGAGTTCGACAAAATGAACGATCAGGATCGAACCTCCATCCACGAAGCCATGGAACAACAGTCGATCTCCATTTCCAAGGCGGGCATCATCACGTCCCTACAGGCCCGTTGTGCCGTAATTGCCGCGGCCAACCCTATCGGCGGTCGGTACGATCCCAGTTTGACCTTCTCGGAGAACGTGAACCTGTCGGAGCCGATTCTGTCCCGTTTCGATATCCTGTGCGTGGTGAAGGACGAGTACGATCCGATGCAGGATCAGCATTTGGCGCGGTTTGTCGTCGGGTCGCACATCAAAAACCATCCCACGATGGACGAGGTCATTCCGGAATCACAACCCACCGACGGTATGCAGATTCCGCAAGATTTGCTCAAGAAGTACATCGTTTACGCGAAGGAGAACGTGCATCCCAAGCTGACGGTAAGTTACTTGTTTTGAATTATCTGTCGATATTAAATAATATTCCATTAATTTTGTCTCCGCAGAACATGGACCAGGACAAGATTGCCAAAATGTACTCGCAGCTGCGCCAGGAGTCCCTCTCCACCGGTTCCTTGCCCATCACGGTACGACACATCGAAAGTGTTATCCGCATGTCGGAAGCGCACGCCCGCATGCATCTGCGCGATACGGTGCAGGACGTAGACGTCAACATGGCCATCCGGATGATGCTGGAGAGTTTCATCGAGGCGCAAAAGTTCAGCGTCAAGAAGAAGATGCAATCCACCTTCCAGAAGTACCTGTCGTTCCAGAAGGATCACTCCGAGCTGTTGTACTTCATTCTCCGTCAGCTGACGCTCGACCAGTTGGCGTACATTCGCTGCAAGGAGGGGCCTCGCGCTACCCATGTGGAAATTATGGAAAAGGATCTCATCGAGCGGGCCAAAACGGTGGACATTCACAACCTGAAACCGTTCTACGACAGCGAGGTTTTCAAAATGAATGGCTTCGTTTACGATGCTAAGCGTAAAACAATTTTACAGATTGTGCCAGAAGCAGCGCAGGCGTAATTTTAATGTTTTGTCTTTATTTTCTATTTTAATTGCCCACCATATTGTACAACTGCTTTTTTATATATAAGGTTTTTTTTTATTATACCCAATGGCTGATGTTAATGTTCCGAAAACTCTCCTTTTCTAACTAGTTTTAACGGGGAGTACTAAAGGATAAAATCATCAATTTTGGCCAGTCTTCTATGTTTGCCACAGTGAGTTAAAAAGCCTATTGCGTTCTGAATTGGCATGTGTACATACATACTACTCTATGGAGTATACGGGGTCAAATATTGGACAAAGAATAAACTGCCCCCACTCGCATAACAGTCCCATCTTTGCTGGGATTCCTATTCATATGGGACAGTTACATATGCGAGTGGGGGCAGTGAACTGAAGAGTAAGCATCTGTTTGACACTAATGAAAATTTGATCGAGCCAAGCCTGATGTTTGAGCATCGGTTTATTTTTGACCAAATATTTTACCCTGTGTACTAGCATCTTCTTAACCATCTTTGCACTGCACACTGGGCCACGAGCGGGATCTAGCAAGTAAAAACCTCTAGCGTTTTTGGAGTACATTTTTTTGAGTTGATGTCTTCGGAGACTTGTATTAATTTTACCTGTACTTTTAAGTGGTTAAGAAAATTAGTTGGTAAATTTGCCGCATAGGTGGCGCTGCGACACTAACTTTTTTGTCTTACGTCCTAGAGGTTTCCCGTCTTCTGCAAAGTTGTAGAGCGTGCAAAAATAAGTTAAGTCGTCGAAGACACCAAAGTTGTGTGACTTCAAGTAACAAAGTTATATTAAAAATAGTAAAATTTACGTGGAAATCACGTTTTCATGACTATTGTGAATGTTTATCGCAAATTTATCAATTTTAACACTTCACATGTGTTAATCAAAGTAGCCTGTGTCTGATGATACCAACTTTACAATTTTTCGGGACCTTTAAAATGTTTTTTTGGGCAAAATAGTAAAAATTACTATGATTTTTACTAGCAGTCTTTTCAAAAAGCTGCAAATTTCGGCTAAATTTGATGCTTGCATCAAAATATACCACTCAAGATCTAATAAATTTGAAAGTTTGCCGGAGGTATAATTTGGTTTCTTTTGAGATATCTTGTTTTTAAATAATGTTGTTTTTATTTTGAAAGAGAAGGAATACTTTATTCCGGAGTTTTTTTTTTGTCTGTATTAACGAGATTTTTAACCCTAGGCTAGTTCATCTCGGGATATTCCGGAGTTGTCCTGCCAGTAGATACTCACGGATCACTTTTCAATCAAGAGTTTCATGTTTACCCAACGCCCTGATTACTCAAAATTGACGTTTTGTGTTCAATTGTTTTGTGCATCAATTTGTTAAATCAACAGTGCTCATATATTTATTGGTCTATTGAAAGAAAGAAATTATAATGGTTTTTGGCCCTGTTTGAGCGACTTACGCAAGTGCTAAGTTTCGTAATACCAATCCGTGTGGTCAATAATGATTTTCAGTTAACTCAACGTACATACGTAAAAATGAATAAATTATTGGTTATATTATAAAAAAAACTTCAGTTCAAGATGTGATTTGAATTCACGACTCTTATACAAGTGCTTTACTTACTAAGTCACAGTGCCAATAAATGATACGGCATTGACGAGCTAAGTTTTTTTTCATAATTTCATCAATATCCATCTAAACATATGTACGTTGAGTTAACTGAAAATCATTATTGATTTCACGGATTGGTATACCGGAACTTTGCACTAACGTAAGTCGCTCACACAGGATCAAAAAGCATTATATTTTTTTTTCTTTCAATAGACCAATACATATATGTGCATTATCGATTCAATACACTGATGCACAAGACAATTGAACTCAAAACGTCAATTTCAAGTAATTAAGGCGTTGGGTAAACATAAAACTTTTTATTTAAAAGTGATCCGTGAGGATCTGACAACTCCGGAATAAAGAATTGCATCTCTTTCAAAATAATTTAGGTATAAAAACATCAATATTTTGAAACAAAATATTTCAAAAACATCAAATTATACCTCCGGAAAACTTTCAGATTTGATAGATCTTGAGTGGTATATTTTGATGCAAGCATCAAATTTAGCCGAAATTTGCAGCTTTTTGAAAAAAAAAACTGCTAGTAAAAATCATAGTAATTTTTACTATTTTGCCCAAAAAACATTTTAAACGTCCCGAAAAATTGTAAAGTTGGTATTATCAGACACAGGCTACTTTGATTAACACGTGTGAAGTGTTAAAATTGATAAATTTGCGATAAACATTCAAAATAGTCATGAAAATGTGATTTTCACATAAATTTTACTATTTTTAATATAACTTTGTTATTTGAAGTCACACAACTTTGGTGTCTTCGACGACTTAACTTATTTTTTCACACTCTACAACTTTGCAGAAGACGGGAAACCTCTAGGACGTAAGACAAAAAAGTTAATATCGCAGCGCCACCTATGCGGCAAATTTACCAACTAATTTTCTTAACCACTTAAAAGTACAGGTAAAATTAATACAAGTCTCCGAAGACACCAACTCAAAAAAATGTACTCCAAAAACGCTAGAGGTTTTTACTTGCTAGATCCCGCTCGTGGCCCAGTGTGCACTGGGTCCAGATGGTATTCCGACAGTATTCATTAAGGTGGCCATCGAAGCTCGCTCTGACATGTTCAGAATTGCTATGTATATGCGCCTGGACAGAGACGAATTTCCGGAGAGTTGGAAAAGACAACGAAACTGGTTCTACCAATTCGGCTTCCGGAAGGGTCGATCGACGGTGGATGCTATTAGGCCAGTGATCAAATTGACCGAGATAGCGCTCCAAAGGAAGCGAAGGAAAATGCGTCAATAGCGTCAGCTGGGCCGCCATCGTCACCTAGGAGTCCCGGGGAGCGGGACATTTGGCATATAGTCGTTCGGCATAAGGACACTTGGCATAACGTTCATTTGGCATAACGGTCATTTGGCATAATCGAAATGCATCCTTCTTTATTATGCCAAGTGTCCATTATACCAAGTGTCCATTATGCCAAATGACAGTTATGCCAAATGTATTTATTCCAAGTGACCGTATGTCAAATGGCTTTACGCCAAATGACATAGACCGTAGCATAAGATACTGGAGAGCTTCCAGAATAGGGTGCTAATATATGACACCGAGGATGGCGAGATGAGCTACAACGTCACCGCGGCGTATGATGGCGTATTTGTTAGTGTATAAGTGTAGTAATTTTCTCAATGGTGAAAAATTTTGTGGTAAACTTTTTTCACTTCATTTTTTTTAGATTCCTGAGTAAATTTGCTTTAATTTTCATTAAAAAAAACTTTGTTCTACGATGCTTCGTTCTTGAGTTATGATTTTTTAAAGTAAGTAGTGTCAGGGGAAAACAAGAAACTTCCACCTGAGTTTTCCGAGAAAATAGAGTTTTCCGACTCAAAATTTTTCTCAATTTTGGTTTTCATTTATCCACGAGCCCGCCTGTGGAAAAAGTTTCATCAAAAACCGAGACCCTTCGGCACAATTTGTACGATAATAAAAAAAAAAAAATGCCCACCAGTGAAAGTGCCGATGACCGACAGGCTCACGAAAGGATATGTTGCCGAAGACAACTCAGGGGCCGTCCATATACCACGTGGACAGAAAAATCGTGATTTTTGACCCCCTCCCCCCTCCCCGTGGACAAGCGTGGACTTTTCACTGACCCCTACCCCCCTCCCCTAATGTCCACGTGGACTTCAGAAAAAAATATTTCGATTTATTTTTATTTGAAAAAAAAGTAATTTTTAATTTTTTTTTTAAATGATGCAATAATGGATAAAATATTTTTCTTAATTTTATATATTACGAATATTTTCGTATTACAAATTATCTACATAGGCTACCATGGCTCTCTGAAAGTTCAACCCATGATTTTCTCATATTTTTAGATGACTTTTATGCTTTTATATACTATCTATCAAAGATTTCATTTTTTTTAGATCATTGCCGAAAAAACATTTATTACAACAACACTTTGAAATTGCACAATATAGTTTCAAAACTCACTCATAGTGATATGATTTTGTACTTAATGTGCTATTAAATATTTTATATAGAATTTTAATGAAAATTTTAGACACTAGACAGTTCGAAATCCTGATAATTTTTCAAGAATGTTGCCATTATAATTTCAAAATTGGTTTTAAAAGTTATGATTTTATCCTTTGAGTAGCCGTCGCGAAATAAAAACAAGTTATTAAAAAAAATAATATAATAGATAACTGTCATGTAGTAGAATCACATCAATAATACAACATAATTTGTTACACTGATGAATCTCTTTTTTTTTCTTAAATCAATATTGTCCACGTGGACATTTGACAAACCCCCACCCCCCTCTCCGTGGACAAGCGTGGACTTTTCTCAAACCCCCTCCCCCCTCTAAGTTGTCCACGTTGTATATGGACGGCCCCTCAGGAGACGGAGCAAATGATCAGCATTCCGTACCAGGAAGCGGTGGAAAGCCTGATGTACCTCAATCAATGCACGTGGCCGGACACCCTGTATACCGTCAATCAGTTGAATTGGTACAACTCGAATCCCGGATTGCAACACTGAAATGCTATCACTCTGAAAAATTTTCACGTCCGATTTACGTGAAAAGGTAAGTAGTTTTCGTCTATAGACGATACCATATTTTTCACGTAACCTTCGCCGGAATGTCAGGTAGCTGGACAAATTTCAACTTCGCTAATCGACGTGATGAATCAGGTAAATCTGACGTATCGTTTACGTGAAATATTAGTGAGTTATACTGATATTTCAGGTAACTTTTACGTGAAAACATGATTATTTCTACATGAATTTGGCGTAATTAATTCATAACACCGCTAGCCATGATGGTCTCCCATCGCGGAAGGTCCGAGCTTGAAACTATTGAGAAATCATCATGTCTACAGGTCGTAAGCCCAGATAAAGTGTGGAACGTTTTGATGGCTGTGATCCCTGACCATCATGTCAAAAACCCAGGGATACCCAAGTGACCATATTGTTAGGGTGTAGGGGTTGCATGTGTGAGGCGCATATATTGACAGGCATTGCTATCACGCAGAAAAATATATATTAAAATCAAAAATAAACGACTTTGAAATAAAGAAAAATAATCATTGATCCACGGCCTAAGTGCAATTTTCATTGAATCAATAACACTGAATATTAGATTCAAAGCACTTTTGTTATTGTTTCTAAGTCTAGCTATCGTGAGCCTGATTGTAAATTCAAAGTAAAAAATATTTGATTCAAATACTTCATTTCATCGAAACAAATATATTACTGCTTTGTTTTAAAAATATTTATTTTTGAAACAAAAAACACATATTTTAGAATTAAAAACAAAATTTATTTGTTTTAAAAATTATTATTTGAGAGATTAATTGTTATTTAATCCAATAAAAATAAACAAGGCTTTCAAGGAACAACATTTACTATATTTAAATAATTTATTACAAACAAATCTCTACATTATCTTTGCTGATATGCAAGAAAATCGCTGTGCAGTTGCCTCTTGTTACTTAGCAGTGGCAACGGGCGGCGTTGGTTTAGGCGTCATAGTTCAAGACGATCGGGGGAAGATTCTGTTAAATAAAAAGAGTTTCGTTAATAAACATATTTATTCTTACGGAAATCAACAAGTGCTTACCAGATTTTTTCTCCATCCGACGATGCTGGTCTCAGCCATTTCAGCTAAAACGACTGTGGAATGAGCTCCTTGACTTTTTTTCGCTCAGTTATTTTCAGCAGCTTAACTGTGCAGCCGTCATCTGGAAAGAATTATATGATTTTTAGAGTTATATAATATGTTTTACGTAGCCTTTACTTACCTGTGAAGGTTCCCACAAAATCATCCGACAAATCAAAAATTTTAACAACGTTTCAACTGCGATTTCTCGCTCGGCGAGTCAATTTTTTCGTTTATGATCGCATCGACAAAATGATGACAATTAAACCTGTGCAAAAAACTATGTCAATTTCAAAGTACCTATGTTTTCAAATCAAATACAAAACGACATTGTTTCTAATACAATTATTTTAGATTCAAAGTTGTCTAGTATTTGAACCAAATATAAATATGCTTTGATTCAATAAAAGTAATGAATTTGAATCAAAGTAGTAATGTATTTGATTCTAATATGCGACTTTTCTCTGCGTGATGGACCGTTAGGGCTGAGTAGGGTCGGGGAATGGATCTATGATTGCTGAATTATACTGAAAAAGTCGTGATTCAGCAGTGGTGGTGGCACTGCTTTCCGCTTTTGTTCGGCTTTGGTGGTTTGTGTGGGGTGGTGCGTGTCTGTGTGTGTGTGTGCTTTGTGCGTGCGGTGCATACGGCTTCAGCAGAGGGGTTACTTGGGACTGAGGGGGTCGTCGTTGATAAGGCCGACATCATTGAGTGCTCAGTGTTGGCGGTTGTATTGGTGACGATTTCTTCAGCCTTAAGATCTCATTTATACCACGCACAGACTTTTGGGAAGAGGGAGTACTTTGTAATGCAAGAGAGGGATTTTAACTCTGTGTAACGGGTTGGGAGAGGTCATGCAGATAGACTCAACCCAGGTGACCGTGCGGCTCGGACAGTGATGCATGAATGAGTGCGGCGTATGTGTAAGGTGCGCTGCCCTGTGGGTGCAGTTGAGTCCGGGTTGGAGTGGAAAGAGATCCTTCTCTACTCTAGGTCGGTTTCGGTTGTACGGGCGGGGTAGTGTTTGTCTTATTTGTGCCGTGTTGTGCGTGAATTGCGGCCCGAGCTGCTTGATTACTTGGGAAGTATTGTGCTCTGTAATCTAGATTTTGGTTTTAAGGTGAAGCTAAGGCTGGGCTGAGCCTCGGATTTGTTGAGCGCAGGTCGGGAGAGCTGGTGGCAGTTTGTGCTGGGGGGTTTGCTCGATTGGTTATTCACTGATGGTGGCCAGTCGATCGACTTATCGGCGCTGCCTGTCATTTGGTTCTTGGGGTTTGTGCTCTCGAGGTTCGGGGCGTTGCTTCGTTGTATCTTCGCTTTAATACTAATATCCTTGTTTGATTTAACTAACTGTTTTTTACAGGCGTTTAACTCATTCTATTTCATAGATTGCCAAATTTAAGGGTAATGGTTCAATAAGGTGTTAGCAATAGTTAGCAATCAGAGTGGATTAGAACGAGTTGGCGTCAACAATACACCAACACTAACACACACACTCCAATACTTACACGCACACATGCAACTAGCTGTAAAAGACCAGTGGGCGGGACAATGGTGCCTACCCAACAGTTGTAGGGGTGTTTGGCTTAGCTACATGACTTGGTCCGGCAAGCCCATAAACATCAATTGGTAGACGTATTCCCTAGTGAAAAGACAACGCAGATGGGCGAAAGCCAGGGGATGCGTTGATAATAGCAGAAATTTCATGCCATAAGTTTTAGGGTCGGTACACAGCTAAAAAGTGAGGTTACGCAATGCCACGACTGGTTGAAGTAGCAGAGGGAATGAGATTCTTCCAGCAAGGGTAGATGGAAGCATAGGCTCATACCGAGCGTGTGTAAATGGACGAGCAGGCCCCGTGGCGAGGTGAACTTTCACTTAACACAATTTCTGTTAGGTCCATAGATGGTTCAGGCGGTATATGCACAAATTCGGATATGCACGCTCCTCCGCATATCCAGAAAGCGCAGACTGCGACGAGACCGCGGAGCATGTGCTTTTTGAATGCCCACGCTTCGTGGAGCAATGATCGAGTATGCAGGTGATGTATCCTATCGATATCACTCCTGAGTCAGGTGTCCTGACAATATTGTTGAAAGGATGTGTACCGGGGCATTGCACAAGTCGCACTGCGTTACTTCCACGGAATCATTTGAACTACAGAGAAAATGGTGGGTCGACCAACAGCAAGTTGAATTTTCTCATTCTATAAAAAAAAGATAGTATGTTGCTGCGAAATTGACAATTTACGTGATTAAGGACAAGTTCGGATGGTTAGTAAAAAAGCGTCCAGTTGTGCTGCATGAAATTGCTTATATTCCTACACATATGTTCTTTGATTAGTTTCTCAAGTATAACAATGTTGAATTTTCCGTACAAACCAGACCTGCACGCTGTACTTCTTAACCCATCCAAAGCAGCTTGAAAGTTTACACAAACGATTTAGTTGAGATACACAACTTGGTATGTTGGTAATATTATATAAGTTAGGACCAACTGTGAGTTGGCCATTTTTTGTGGTTTTGTAGCTGACTTGCACTTTTTTTCATCTTCCTATCCTACACTGTTCATCATCAAACAGCCTTGGGGAAACAAACTCATAACTAGTGTAAGAGGGATACTGTAAATTTAGTAGCTGTAAGATGTGATTTAAACTAAAATGTGCATATTTTTTTAAAAACATTTTTTTACACAATATTCTACTAGAATGCTTTATGTATAGGTTTGCAACGCAACCAAAGGTAGCAACTAAGTTGTGTATTTTGTTGCGAAATGGGGAAATCTTTAGGCATTTTGTAAGGCTTCTTTATTTCGTTCGACACCGTTTGTTTGTCGAGGGATAAGTGATCTTAGTGATACTGGGCTAAATACATTTAGATAAGTTAAATCAAGTTTTTTTTTTGTGTATGTAGCTATATTTTACCAAAGCTTAGAACGAAGATATCCCGTCGTCGGTGAATTAGTACTCAGACCCGCTTTTCTCTGGCGCTATCAACCACCCAAGTAGGCATAAACATCGAATACCTACTCCTGATTTCATACATATTGAGCTTACACAGTAGTTTGTCTTTCGAATCGCACTTTACCATTCAGCATCTCCATTGGACTTTTGAAACACGTAATCCTTACCGGTGATGTTCATGATGCCGTCCTTCAGGTAAAACTTCCACTTGTTTCTCGATCTTGTAATCTGCAAAAAGAAATAGGTTGGATTTTTACTCCATTTACTATTCAACAATTTTGCGAAATTCTTCAGCGTTACCTTATCATACTGGCAAACGACTACGTTATCCGTATCGAACAAATCGGAAGCATCCTCATCGGTTACATCGTCCTCGCTGTTCAGGGGTTCTTCTTCCGCTCCACCCTCGCCATCCAAATCTTCATCGTCCTCCTTGTCCAGGTCGTCTTCGTCGTCGTCCCCGATGTTGTCGTCACTTATATCGCTAGCTTCTTCGTCCGATGTATCAACTGCACCGTCAAGCTGGTGTCTTATTTCAATCATAACTGGAAGGGTTTAAAAATTGATTTTTAAAGTACGCAAAAGGCAAAAAGAACAACATTAATTTATATACCTCTTCTGCGATGTCGCAATTTCTTCTTTAGAACTGCTCCACTTGAGCAGGATGCCGACGTTGATGGTACCGAATCCATTTGAGATACTACCGCTCCATTGTGCGCCACTTTGGACATCAGATGATGATCCAATACTTCGGAAAGAGCAAACATCGGCGGTGTCTGATGATCTTCTTCAGCAATTGTGTCCATATGCATATCGTAGGCTCCGTCCATCTGTTTGTGAATTTGAATTGTATCTAGGAGAAAAAGGAAGATAGCTCTGTTAGACCAGTCTATAGTTAATAGGTTGAGCAAGACATTACTCATTGTGTTGTTCTGCAGATAGGAGTTGACATGCTGCTGAAGTACGGACGAGGCAATCTGCGGTGGTAGGGGCATGATCGAAGTGATGATGGGTCCAGTGAGTACTTGTTGCAGTTGATTTTCCTGGAGCGCCGATGCCGGCACCTGAATCGTTAGTACTCTTGGTTGTGAGTTTGGTACATTTGGCAGTGCTGGTAGGGTTATCTGAATTGCGACCATTTTGTTGGGATCCAGTGCTGCTACGACTGCCGCCGGAGGAGCTGGCTGTTGTGCTGGTGGTGGTTGTACTGCAGCAGGTTGTGGCAACGAGGGATGGGCCTGAGCTAATGGGGGTGGTTGGAGTTGTTGCTGCTGTTGTTGTTGTGGTAGAATTTGTTGCGTTTCAGCTACCGGTTCGGGCTTGACTGCAGGTGGTGGTGGAATTGCAGGTGCAATGTTGTTGGGGGCTGATTTTGCGATTCCGTTTTGATTTTCTTGGTTGGCAGCGGCAGCAGCAGCTGCAGCCGCAGCTTTAGCCTTTTTAGTACCATTTGACTGAAATTATAGAATAGAAGATGGGTTAAGAAGGTACTATGAAATACGCTTGATTTTGGGAACTTTGCAGCGAACATCATTTTGACTGCCGTTTACAAACACTTTTTTTTTTTTTGTCTGTATTAACGAGATTTTTAACCCTAGGCTAGTTCATCTCGGGACCCACGCTTTACTTCCCTTCCGAAGGAAGAACCCACATTTTGTGAGTATGTCGGGAGTGGGATTCGATCCCAGGTCCTCGGCGTGATAGCGTTTACAAACACATCACCTCTCTTTACGTACCGCTCAATGACGTAAACGTAATGGTTGGTTCGACGAGGAATGCCAACGAACGGAAAAAAAGTGCCGCCAGAAGTCGAATGCTAGTGGCGGTGGCCGGTGCCCGGCTCCAAGCCCGGCTCAACAGGGAGCCATACAGGGTAACAAGAGCAGAAGAGAAACGAATCCACCGCAGTAAAAATCGGTAGCACGAAGAGAGTGTGATTGCTGAAGTGCAGGAAAGTATGGACAGGACCGATATGCAGAGGCTTTATGCAACTGTCAATGGTGCGCAGCACAATACTGCGGCAGTGTCCGCCATGTGCAATGGCCGGGAAGAAAATTTGCTGACAGACAAAACAATAATGATGACAGCTAGGCGGAAGATTTGTTAAATGGTAGCAGTGAAGGAGCACTAAGGAACAGGATTTTAATAGATGACGGTCAAGCAGTGGAACCACTTGTTGAATGGTAGGTACATCCTTGAAGGTGCATCACACAGCTCAGTGGAGAGCTAGGTATTGTGCATCTTAGCTTAATCACTCAGATCCTGCTGATCTGAGTCAGCCGCCATAAGATTGCGCCCGTTTGATTTGTACACGGCGGCTGACAGCTCCACCCGGCGGCTGCAAAACAGTTTTAGCCAAGGTGCACACCGTGTACAAATCATACGTGCGCGATCTGAGGCTGCGCGTTTCGAACGCAGCTTGCTGAGAATCTAAGATAAGCGCGACAATATCAACTGGTAGGTAAATGGAAATCTATATATACCGCATTTAGTTCACCACTGGACTGCGAACTACGACTTCATAAGTGCGAAATCGTAAATAAAAGTGCGCGATTGCATCAAATCAGGTTGATGTCTTCGGCGCACTATTTCTTCAGTCTATGGTGAACAAGTGCTCTGAAGACACCGAGTTGATTTGATGCAATCGCGCACTTTTATTAGCGTTTTCGCACTCGTGAAAACTAGTGCGATAGTCCAGTGGTGAACTAAATGCGCTATATATAAAAATGCAGTGGCATACGTGGGACCGTACATAACTTGCGAACGGATGGTCCAATTTGGGTCGTCTAAGTTTTGTTCTGTTAGTTTTCACCCAAGGAAGGTTTATGAGGCAAAAAACATGGGTAAATAGAGAGTTTTTGCAAATCGGGTTTTCATACATTTTGAACGGGGACTTGGGCTTGCAAAGTGACAAAGTTTGCCGGGTTCAGCTAGTAAATTGTAAATATTATGTTATACCTAGATCAGTGTACGCAAAATATGGCACCGCAAGCGAAAAATAGGCAACAAAGAAGGCACGGCAACAACGTTTTGTTTTTTCGTTAGCAGATAATGACAAAATCGCTCCCGAGTTTGTTCACAACAAAAACGGTAGGAATATTTGTCTCGTTCCATTCACATCGTGATTTTCGCATTGTTTTACAACTGAAACTCAACTCTGCGGTTTGCAAGAGTCTTATTTCGTCCTAATGCTTATGAATTCGGTAATGTGGGTCGAAAATTTCAGCAGAAAAGCCGGAATATCAGCACACGCACGGCAAGCGATGTTTGTTTTATTGCTCTCATCGCCTGACATGCATTTGTTGCGGAGCGCCTTTGTTACCAACATGCACCGCTTATGACAAAGCGTTTGTTTTTCGGCGTGATCCGTTTTTCGTACCCTGACCTAGATTGAATAAAGGAGAAGCACTGCGCTGGTAGCGATATCAGTCAGTGCCTGGGTTTGGAGAACAAAGCCTCGCCTGTGTTTTTATTTCTAACACCACTAACACTGGATGAAGCCGTAAAGGAGCTGAAAAACAGCGAGGCTTCTGGGAAGCGAGCTGCTACATCAATCAATCCACCAGATTAATGTAAAGATTTGGGGGGGATGAAGAATTGCCTACCAGTTGGTTGGATGGCATTATATGCGCAATCTACAAGAAAGGGCACGGACTAGATGGAACACTCTTACAGAGGGATTTTAAACTCGGCGTATGAGATACTGTTGAACAGACTGAGACCTCTTGAGGAGTCCTTCATCGGTGAATACCAGGCTAGTTTTCGTGAGGGCCGATCAACGACGGATCAAATGTTTAGCCTGCGGATGATCCTAGATAAATTTCGGGAATATAACTTGCAGACTCACAATTTGTTCAAGGATTTTAAAGCAGCGTATGATTCAGTGAAAATAAATGTGTATATCAGAGTGTATATTTCCGACGAAACTAATTAGGCTGACGCGCAACGCTGGTTGAATCAAAATCAAGTATACGGATCGCAAAGTTTGTACTTCGTTTGTGACCTTGGATGGATTGAAGCAGGGTGATGCTCTTTCAAATTTACTGTTCAACATTGCACTAGAAGGATCGATTAAGAGGTTTGGCGTGCAGAAGACTGGTCTTATCATCACACGGTCGAAGTGGAGCGGACCTGGTGTGATGGTTAGAACACTTGATTATCACGCCGAGGACCTGAGATCGAATCCCACTTCCGACAAACTCGCAAAATGTGAGTTCTTCCTTCGGAAGGGAAGTAAAGCGTGGGTCCCGAGATGAACTAGCCTAGGGCTAAAAATCTCGTTAATACAGACAACAAAAAATCACACGGTCGAACATGCTCCTCGGCTTTGCGGGCGATATTGGCGGCATCGATCGTAGGGCAGTGAAGGAAGCTTATGCTCCTCTGAGAAGATGGACAGCGAGGGTAGGCTTGACGATTAACTCTACCAAGACGAAGTACATGATAGCGGGTAGAGATAGACGCAGAGGAATATCACCAAAGACCGACGAAGATGGGGCTCTACATACGCTCGGTGTTGGAGTAAAGTTACTTTGTAGCCAACGAATAATTAAGGCAGGTATTATGCATCACTGAATAACTAAATGAATCGAAGAGGATCTGCAAACCCTTGGGTTGAGTATTCATGCAACGTTTATTAGGGACGATTTGTAGCGGTCCATCAACATGTATGAGGGCGTCCATAACGCTTCTTTGTATGAAAATCCTAATTTTTTGTATGGACCGTAACGCTCGAGCATATTTACTCCCCCTGCCCCTAGAGCGGTACGTAATTTGTGGATGGCGCCTGAGATGATTTGCTTGTTGAAAGTAGACAAATTCTTACAATATACGATGTCGCTGAAAGCTTGAAAATAAATTATGCATTGAAACATAAATGTATACATTACCTTTGAACCTGACACGGACTACAATTAGTTATCGATTCAGATGTAATTACCGGTGCAAAAATATGAAACGAAAAGAAAATGGCTCATTAGAATTCAATATCTTACAAATTGTCCAAATCTTGAAGTGATTCACAACATTGTCGTAAGTCATACCTTTGCCAGAATTGACGGCGGTTGATCCAAAGGATCAACTACCGCTTCGACCGCCTTGCTGGCCATCAGTTTCGCCGTCCATACTTGTTTCATCTCCTGCAATACCTGTTCATCGACACCCTCGTCGAGGAATGCATCTCGTACGCCAGCAATAACATCATCAATAACGGTGTTGTACAGTTTGAGCTGAAAACAAGAGCAACCGAATTAGCAAAGCCACCGATACAACATGAGCTGCAATTTAAATAATTTATTCATTTTTGTGCTATCAGTCATTTGTCGTTCACTTTCATTTCAGTTGTGAATTTTAGAGCACTTATCGATTACCCCTATGTGCAATACCTACTTATCTCAATAGACCCATTTGTTTTCTTGAAATATTCATAAAAGGGTTTGACCTTCGAGCGCCTACAGTGAAGTGTTTCTTATTCGCACATGTCTCGCGAGATTTCTTTGCATGTCTAGAGAATCAATTTTTACATGAGAAAAGTTAATGAATGTCCAATATGGGACCATCGATAGTAGTAATTAGCATTATACAGAATTATGCAAAATGACCATTATGCCAAACGAAACACAAACATCATTATAGGTACCTAATGCCATTACGCTAGGTCTAATACCATTAGTTATGGTAAACCATAACATTAAAAAATATGCACGCGAAAAAAGTTACAAGGGATTAAATATTTTGTAATAAGAGGTAGTTTTGTCAGTCCCACTGCTCTGCATACCCTCGTAACATCGACGAACTTCTATTGTAGACATAGCGTCCGGATACAACGAGAAGGGTGCTACTAGTTTCAACCTACTGAAAATCAACCATTAAACGGTTATTCTTTTTCTTACTCGTTTTGTATTTTATTTTAGAAATGATTACTAATGACCGTGTAAGGAAGAGACTTTCTCAATTACTTATGGGAACGCTAATTAAACCAAATAGGCAGGCCAAGTTCCAGTAAAACCGTAACTCCACAACGAATAAAAAAATACGATCATGAATGAATGAACGTAGCTAGTGTTTGGGCACCATCATCAGAAATACCTTGGCATAGAATTGACGAGCAAGCACAACGGGAACACTCGCATCGCTACTCCGGCCGCCGTTGTCACAGTAATGAGCTCAGTCGCACAAAAAAAAAAAAACAAACCAAACCTTATACCAAATCCACCGCTGATAAGAAGTAACATGACATGCCGGGCAGACACTTTGATGGAGAAACTCAGATATCTTTACCTGAAACCATCAGCATTAAATTTACACTCTTCCAGTAGGTCGATATTCTGCCGTAATTCTGCAAAGCGACGTAAGTGCCATTTTCAATTTCATCCAATCTTAACCTCCAAATATCTAGCCAAGTCTTTGCAAGCATTTTTATGAAATCTTATCATCAACCAGAAGACTCCAGAACTGGAACAGCTTCCAATAGATGACAGGATGGGAAAAAATAGCGAATATTCAACAGGTGTATGGTTATTAGAGAGAGTCAACGTTATTGTCTTCAAAAATGTTTAAGTTGCGCATTTTCTGGAAATTCTCGCTAAAAAAGTAAGGAAATGCATTTGATAAATTGATGGACACCCCGTTAGTTAGAACCACAACAATTTTTGCAGACCCCTCGATTTTGGTCAAATGATGGTTCATTTAAACCGTTTTAACTCGAAAGTTTTTTCAAAAAACCACCTCAAAACGAATTAATTGTTGTTGAAAAGAGGAAAGATATAGCTACTATTTACAATAATAAAAAGATGGATCGGTCGGTATTGATTTTGGCCGCTATCTTGGATTTTTATACCAAAACATTTTTTTCACCATGATGACAACCACCGATTTTCAAAATTTTTGCATCAATTGAAAGCTGAGACATTTATACCAAACATATCAACAAATTAGAGACGTTCTATTCTTCTTTCAAAAGTTATCTGCCGTTTTGTAAACCATGCCACTGGGCCCGGTGCCGGCCGTTTACATAAATGCAGCGTTAATTCGCAGTGTTTACGAACACGAATCAAAAATCTGAACCCACTAATAAAAAGCTGAAAGCTTAAGCTTTTCAAAACACTAAAAAAGTTATAAAAACAATGCCCGCATCATTCAAAAACAGTTAAAAACGGAAACGAACCTCCGATTTGACCAAATATTGCTTTGTGTAGGGTGCGTGAACCAATTATGGCACTACCTAAGGAAAGCTATTTATACAAAAATAACGAGAAGACCAACGAATGTCATCAATAAGTTAAAAGACAGCTTAGTTTCTATACTTAACAGGAAATATATAGAAACGGAGCCAAAACTACTTTTAGTAAAATTATGAAATTCAAATAACTCAACGTACATATGTACAGATGGGTAAATTATTGGTCAAATTGGGAAAAAATCCACAGCTCAGGTGAGATTTGAACTCACGACCCTTATTCGCTAGACAAGTGCTTTACCAACTAAGCTACCGAGCCAATTAATGACCCGGCAACTTAGTTGTCATAAGGTTCAATTCTAATCTCATCGATCTATATCATCTTCCCCTAAACCGCAAATATAACCATCTCTGTTGTACATATGTACGAAGAGCGAAAGCGATTTGTTTATTGTTTGAAACTGTTTGCCTATCGTACAGGCAACTCTTCCTCAACCACTTGTAGAGGAAGAACAATGCTACCTGGAAGGCGATCAAACGCGTCGTTCGCATTCTATTTGATACGACGGGTAACTACGTAGAGGTAGATGCTCGAAAACGACTCACTTGAAGTGCAAATTTTCGGTAATACCAATCCGTGTGATCAAATTATGAAATTCAAATAACTCAACGTACATATGTACAGATGGGTAAATTATTGGTCAAATTGGGAAAAAATCCACAGCTCAGGTGAGATTTGAACTCACGACCCTTATTCGCTAGACAAGTGCTTTACCAACTAAGCTACCGAGCCAATTAATGACCCGGCAACTTAGTTGTCATAAGGTTCAATTCTAATCTCATCGATCTATATCATCTTCCCCTAAACCGCAAATATAACCATCTCTGTTGTACATATGTACGAAGAGCGAAAGCGATTTGTTTATTGTTTGAAACTGTTTGCCTATCGTACAGGCAACTCTTCCTCAACCACTTGTAGAGGAAGAACAATGCTACCTGGAAGGCGATCAAACGCGTCGTTCGCATTCTATTTGATACGACGGGTAACTACGTAGAGGTAGATGCTCGAAAACGACTCACTTGAAGTGCAAATTTTCGGTAATACCAATCCGTGTGATCAAATTATGAAATTCAAATAACTCAACGTACATATGTACAGATGGGTAAATTATTGGTCAAATTGGGAAAAAATCCACAGCTCAGGTGAGATTTGAACTCACGACCCTTATTCGCTAGACAAGTGCTTTACCAACTAAGCTACCGAGCCAATTAATGACCCGGCAACTTAGTTGTCATAAGGTTCAATTCTAATCTCATCGATCTATATCATCTTCCCCTAAACCGCAAATATAACCATCTCTGTTGTACATATGTACGAAGAGCGAAAGCGATTTGTTTATTGTTTGAAACTGTTTGCCTATCGTACTTTTAGTATTTATTACAGCGTGTGCCAATGATAGGAACCCTGTACCAGTTATGGTTACAGTTTTTAACTTCGGTTCCTTTTCGCACTATTTGCATGCATTCCTTATGGGATTAGCCATAACTGGTACACTATGGCGAAAAAGGGTGCAAGGAAGCCGAAATTTTAAGGAAAATGATTTATTTCTACCATGATTTGAGCAAAATGTGGCATTTAATTGAGTACGACCATCTTTTGTGAACGTGATCTGTTGTTCACAATTTTTTTTCTTGTTGATTTTTATCGTTACAGGGTGAAAATCAATTATGGCGAATAATTGGTACTATAGCCATAATTGGTACACTTACCCTATACATGCAGGCGTAAACTCGGATGCTGTTGCATGGTGCGCATGGAAATGTATGGAGAAAACGAGGCTTAATTTGCAAAACTGCAGATAACTTTTGATAGGAAAAAAGACATCTTTAATTTTTTAATATGTTATGGTTATGTGTAAATGTCTCAGCTTTCAATTGATGCAAAAATTTTGAAAATCGGTGGTTGCCAACATGGTGAAATAGTTATTTATGCAACAAGTTGCAAAATGATGATTTTTTCAGCACGAGTCGTACATTTATCCAACGAGGCTTGCCGAGTTGGATAAATACGGCGAGTGCTGAAAAAATCGAGTTTTGCAACGAGTTGCATACAAATTTTTTTGCAATTACGAAAAAATAGCTATTTAGTATAATCTATTCTCGCTACACCTTGCGCTACACGAACATGCATCAGAAGGAACCACGTGCGCGCATCATCGGCGTAGTTTTTTATTCGATCAGGTAGGCTATGCCTACGATTGAGCTTGGGTTGTCAAACAGTTCTTCACAGGCAAGGGCAAAAGTCGCAAAAGTAGCTACACCAGCTGCTTTTTTACCGGACTTGCAGTCTGAATCGGAATAAGAACCGTCCAAATTCGGATTCGAGATTGTCAGTGAATGTAGAAACAACAGCTGAATCTACGGAAGACAAGGCAGTCAATAAAAAGTGTATGCTGACAAAGGTGCCGAAAAGTGCTACTTTTCAGTACTCATAAGAGTGCCGAAAAGTAGTACTTTTCGGCACACTTGTATCGGTGGGTAAAAGTAGGCCGTTTAATCACACTTCAGGTCATTGAAAAGTAGAATTTTTCACCACGTGATTGCAAAAAAAATTTTTTGGTATAAAAATCCGAGATGGTGGCCAAAATCAATATGGCCGACACAACTTTTTATTATCGTAAATAGTAGCTCTATCTTTCCTCTTTCAGGGTGTCCATTCAAATTCAGTTTACCGATTCCCGGATTTTTCCCAGGTATGGACAAACGCAAATTATTGCTCTAGTAGGACACTACTCAGTGCATTTTTATACACAATTCTAATTGGGTTATAATTCGATATGAATTTAAAAAAAATCCTATTTCAAGAATTATGATTTAAAAAAACTAACTAACTCTACAATTACCGACGTTAATTTCTCATGTACAGGTCGGACTCGATTATCCGGAGTATCGATTTTTATTTCACTCCGGATAATCGAATTTTCCGGATAATCGAATCGCATATAAAAATAAAATCAACATTTAAAAACGTATGAAAATATATGTTTTTGTTATTTTATTTTCATGAAGCAGTGGCGTGGACAGAAATTCTAATAAGGTATCGTCCATAAAATACGTAAAAAAACTTTTTTTGCTGCTTCCCCTAGTCACACTGTTTATACAATTATACATATAAGTTTTCTGAAGTTTTAATGGGTCATCACAATTTGCTGCATCTCCCCGCCCTTCTCAAAATGTGACGTAATTTTTGGAGATTCCCTTTGTATGCTGTAGATTGGTTGATAAGATCGGGGCACTTTTCTGTCAATTGGGTTTTTAAATTTAGAAAAATTCAATGATTTTATATGTTTAAACGAAAGAGCACCTTTTTCTAAACCTCTATGATTTTTTTCAGATTTTTAGAACTTTGTTTTCATACCTAAAATCAATTTCAAAAAGATTTATTCAAATCACCTTTTGACAGCTGGGCAACTGCTTGACAGCTCCGCCCAGTACAAAATCCGACGAGGGGTGATTCGACAAATCGCTCCCATACAAACTTCAAATTGATTTTTAAATAGGTTCCCGGGCTCCAAAATTCCTGAAAATTTGGATTTCGGCTCAGTTTGGCGTGCAGATTCAGAATATGGAATTATCTCAACATCGCTTAAAAAGCCAATTGTGAACTAAATAAAAAGGCTCTGGGTTCGTGAAACAAAACATAAATACTGGGGGCCATTCATTAAGTACGTCACGGAAAAGTCAGTATAAAAATTTCCAATTTTAGCGTAACGTACTAAATGGATGTTCCCTAAAGAAAGCATGGTTGAGGGAAAGGGGTGTAGTTGGTGTAAATTGGAAAAAAAATGTTGAAGGACATGAAAACAAAACTTTTGAAGTGAATGGAGCTGTAGTATTGTCGTCGCGGTTGAAACCCGAAGATTCTCCACACGCGGTATTCGAGTTTTCTCCAATTCCATACGTGAGTCCTAACGTCGGTCGTAGTGCGCTGGGTAGCGGATCAGGCCCTCTATCCAGCGCACCTTGCCCGACATACGTCCGACGCACGGTTTGGGAGAAAAATCGATTTTCGCGTATCAAAAATTCCAATTTTCAACTGCACGAACAATATGATGAATTCAGCGTTAATTTTCAGAGTGTCCTAATCTAGAAACAGCCTCTTCCGTGGGCCACACAATACTGGGAGCAGTGATGCCAACCGAACAAACATTTTGGTTAAACTCCTGAAGGAATATAAAAATCAGGCGTTCGATTTGAATAGGTCCTAAGTTAGCTGTGATTCCTATGTAGATTCGACCTATTCAAATCGAACGTCAGAAAAGTTCTCTGATTCTCAAGTCCACCCCCATATTTTCATTGGCATCCAAAAAGAAGAAGCTGCTTTTTCTGGTCATTTGCTTCTTTGACATCAATGATGTAGGAGTTGAGCAAAAATTATTAAAATTCGTGAAAGCCTAATGTGTCCTAAAAACTAGCTTTTCGGGGACAATCATGCTTTGGAACTCTTAATTTCAATGGATTTGGCTGAAGTTTTGACCAGTCACTTCTTTTTGGGTACCAATCCAAATTTGGGCGTGGACTTGAGAATCAGAGAACATTTTTGAAAAAGTGGACAAGCCTTATTAAAAGCTTCCTGGAGAAATCTAAAAGAATTCTGAGGAATATCCAGAAGAATTTCTGAAGAAATCCATGCAAGAAATCCTGTAGAAAATAATGAAGAAAAATATTTGGAGGAATTCCTGAAAGAATCCTCAAGGACTTCTGGTGGAATATCAACAGAAAATTCCGGAGGAAACTTTAAGAAATTCCTGGAGAGAGCCGCATAAGAATCCCATGAATAATTCCTAAAAAAAAACGTAAATACACCTTTGGGTATTTAAAGTACAACTACAAAAATCCTTGGAAAATTTTCAGTATAAAATCCTGATGGAATCCCAACAAGAATTGCTCGGGAAAAAAATCGAAAAATCTCCTCGGGAAATATATGGCGGAATTCCAGCAGGGATTGCTTGAGGAATCTCAGCAGAAATTCTCAAAGGAGTCTCAGGTGGAATTCTTGGAGGAATAAATCTCTGAATGGTTTCCTTTTGAAGGAAAATTTGGAGAAATCCCAGAAACTCTATCTGAAGAAATGCCAGCAATCATTATTTGAAAATTTGCTGGATGATTCACGGCATGTTTTGAAAACAGATGCAAAATTTCGCGTTTTTTCGCTGAGAAGAGATTTAACATTTGTTGGCCCTTTTCAAATAAAACGCGAGATTTGTTTTTGTTACGTAATTTGTATATGACGCCAACAAATATTATCTGAATTTGAGGTACACTTTAAAATACTCTCAGTAAAATACTGGAAATATAAAATGTTAATGCTGAGTAAAATATTTTAATTTTCTCGTTAAAAGAGGCTAACATAATCGGGTCAAAAAGCCGACCAAATCGGAGGAAAAGGGGATCGGGGGCTTCCAAAATCCAGGGTTGTTACGAGAAGCGTGGAAAAAAATCCGCGCCAAATCCGCGCGAACAAACTTTGAATCCGCGCCAAATCCGCGCGATTGTGAAATTAAATTCGCGCCAAATCCACAAGAGTGTGAAAGTGAAGTTTTATTTTTCTACAATCAAACATAAAATTTGAACAATCTACAGTTTTGCATAAAGAAAAGGCACTTTCAACAGGAATGGACTAATTGAGTGATGGGTTGGAGCTGAACTGTTGATTCGTAAATTAACGCAGTTCATCTTAAATATTCTAAGCTTTCTGCAATTTGAAGACGTTTTGTCACAACTCTATTTTATCTTGTACCGACTTTTCAAACCCTCTAAGCAGAATACCCTCTTCGAATGAGTGTAATCAGTTTCGAACCTTTTAATTCCGCCCTATGTTGCTTATCCTTTGACAGATACGCGTATTTCGACTACCACTTGTAATCTTCCTCAGTGTCAGTTATCTATTTCATGTTTTTCTGTTCAACAATATTCCTTCAAGAATATTTAGTAAAATCGCTGCAGCAATCTACAAAGCGTTCTTGGAATATCTGCCAGAGCCCGTCATTGAGGAGAATATACCAAAAGATTTGTGAAGAAATTTCTAGCAAAGGGAATATGGGAAAAATTAAAAAAAAAATGAAGCTATCTTTTAAAAGTCCTTGAAAAAACCTGAATGAAAAGGAAAGAATTTCTGAAGTTTTGACGTAGGACTACGTCTCTCTTTTCTATACCGGGTGTCATTCTAAATTTTCAGAAATCGGCCGCGTTACGTTTAAAGTGGAGATTTTGAGCGTTAATAGCTCAGCCATTTCTTGTTGAATTTTAAAAATTTTGGCACCAATCGATTGCAAATCTTTACACCAATTATGTCCAATAATAATATTTGCTGTTTTTCAATAACAAACTATTGAAAAATTGGGAAAAGTGAACCCATGTTTATTCCAGCCAATCACGATCGAGCACATTTTGGATGCTCCCGTCGAATATAAAAGCTACTGCTTCTTCGCATCTTCCCTCATTTGTCTTTGTCGTCTCGAGGTGAACGCATCGAACGAGAGCGGCCCACTTTCTTCGTTTGCGTTTTCGCTCATTATTCTTTGACGGCCGTGTTGGCTCGGCGTCGGTGGTTGTCGGCAAGGGTGCTGTTGCACATTCGCCTTCTAACCGTCTAAAGCGGCAGACGAAGGAAAGAATACGTTTCATCGATTGCTCGCCGGTGGTGGCAGAGGCAGCAAAATCCACAGAAAGATCCGCGACAGACGAATTTGCGAGTTGCGTCGCTGTCCTCGGGGCTCGGCCCTTCACCGATTGATTGGCGGCGGCGCATTGATGATAGCATCAGGAACATCCAGGGCAACAAGCGGCGGGCCAATTTTCGACGGCGTGCAGCATTCAGCACGGAGGAATCCAACACGCATTACGTGGCATGATAAATTCATGTCATTTTTTGTCTAAAATCGTCCAATATTCAAACGGTTCTTTTCAGGACCATAGAAAATTATTTATCAAGAGTTGTGAATCAGATAATTATTTCATTCCATCATGGATCGGTAAAAGTGTGGTGCAACCGAAAAGTGAAAGATTGAATGCTTGGTGGCCCCGCAAGAATGATGATGCCGGCCACTAATGGTTCCATCCGGAATTTATCAACCCTATCCGAACCATTTTTCGTGAAACATCGATAAATTATAACGTTGTTCGAATTAAAATGATCTTAACATTCCAATATTTTGGTTACTTTATTCGTTAAATGGAAATTTTCTCATTTCTCGGTTGATTAACCGTTTCAAGCGTCTGGCGCATGCGGGGCGGGTCGTGCAAATGAAATATACTGAAAAGCCAGCCGAATGGGAGGAGCTTCATCTGCTAATCTAGGGGCATAAAAGCTGCTCCCTCTGATTTCTTTCGTCATTTTCGTTGGATTAGTCAAGCAGGGTGGATGTCACCTCCACACCTGAGCAGTACCCAGCGGCGACTCTCGGCTATCGTGCTGATAGCGTCATGAATCTTATCCACGGCAGAAAGCGGCCTACCAATTTTCGGTGGCATCCTGCAGGAATAGCACGGAGAAAACCAACACGCATTGCGTGGCAAGGCGGTTTCATGCCATTTTCTTCCTAAAATCGTTACTTTATCCAACGGTCCTTATCAGGATCACCAAAAAATAATTCTTCAAGAGTTGTAAATCAGATAATTTTACTCCATCAATCGAGAAAAGTGTGGTTCACCCGAAAAATGAATGATTGAATTCCGGCCACTAATGGTTCCACCCAGAATTCAGCAACGCATTACCCTATCAGAACTATTTTCCGTAAAACATTGTTTAACTCTAACAATTTTCGAATTAAAATGATCTAAATCTTCCAATATTTTGTTTACTTTAACGCTTAGTGAAAAAAATTTCTCATTTCTGTGTTGATTAATCATTTGAAACGTCTGAAGCATGCGGGGCGGGCCATGCAAATGAAATATTCTGGAAAGCCAGCCGAATGGGAGGAGCTGCATCTGCTAATCTAGGGGTATAAAAGCTGTTCCCTCTGATTTCTTTCTGGATTCCGCCAGACTGAAAAAATGTCGAATGTCGGGTTAAAGTCGGGTCAATTTTTATCGAATGTTGGGCCACTGTTGGACCAACATCGATCAACTATTGGGTCTATGTTGGGTTTGGTGGCCAAAATCAAAATAGGTGAATGATAGGTTGATGTCGGGTTTGACGTCATCAACTATGATAAAAGCTTTAAACCTAAAACACCACAAATTTATGCTTCCTAGCTGGGGCTCAATTGAATGATGTGCCTTGACTGAGGCTGGAGCTGAAAATTAGTAAAAGCTCGAGGTCAGTCTTACCATTAGAATAACCAGCCACAGAAATCCAATGTCACGACTGTTCGTGTGACTAACATCTAGTTTGCCTCGCCCTTACAGCGTCAGTAACGGTACTATAAGTGTCAAATAAATTTTGTTTACCAAAACAAAAGGTCCTCTACAGGATGGGCACTTAAACATAATCAATTATTACAATTTAAGTTATTAAAATAATTGAATAGGAAAACTGAGTACAGCGCCATTGGCGTTCTAGTGTATTTCTATTGTCTTACCCAACCAATCCCAATCAAGCATAGTTCTGTGAGGCGACACGACGAAACTTATATAAGAGGTGCACACACTCAGTTCGATCATTTCATCGGCACACACAGCAGCGGACGGACAGCGCCGAGCGGCAGCAAGATCCCAAAAAAGATCCGCTTCAACGGATGAGCAAGCGGGTGGCACCGCCCTCTGTCCAATGAAGCCTCGATTCTTTTCGGATCCATCGGCGGTGGAGGCAACAGCGGAAGCAACATCCAAAGAAAAATCCGCCTCGGCAAACGAAAATTCGATTGGCGTCACTTTTCGTTTGCCGGGGCCCCGATTCTTTCATGGATTGTCGGTGGCAGCAGCAGCAAGATCCCAAAAAAGATCCGCTTCAACGGATGAGCAAGCGGGTGGCACCGCCCTCTGTCCAATGAAGCCTCGATTCTTTTCGGATCAATCGGTGGTGGCGGCATGGGTGGCAATGAATTATACCAAAATGGTCCTTTTAAGGGCCCCAAAGCTTCCGAAAGAGTTATTTGGAGCATTATTCAATTATTTCTAAAAATTCAAATAATTCTAATTTTTTATAGTTTAGTTTATCGATAAAGTTTAATTTTTATACTAAACTAGCTGTCCCGGCAAACTTTGTCTTGCCAAGCTGTGGTGGTTTGACAACTGTTGAGGTCAACGCAGCAACGCACTCTAGATTGATTTAGTTTTGATCACGCTGAATTTCTTCCCGGCTCATGAGTAATCCGTAATTTATATTTTTTTTTTACTTTTCTAGTGGATTTTCGTAACTTTTTGTACATATAAACACAGCCACCACGAATACGAATCGAACCATGCAAGAGTCATGCCGATCGGTCCACCCGTTCTTGAGTTTTGTTGCCTCAAAGGAACTTCAAATTCATTTTTATATATATAGATAGATAGATAGATATACACCGCTGTATATTTAGTATTTGGAATTCCAAATTTACTGTCAATGTCATTCCAATCGAGTAGGATACCTGTCAAATGCGCATTGCTCGGCAGCATCATCGTCATGATACGGGAATCATCATCACCAGCAACAATCGCCAGATTTCGAGTCTTTAGCATATAGTGATTTTACTCTGGCCGTTATTTTTGCTGAATAGGTACACGTTTACTTCATCTGTGAGCCCCAAATTCTTTATTATGCGTTAAAAATTAGTCCTACGTCAACATTGCGGTTATGTCTCAGACATTACACACTCCTATAGTTTTTATATACAGTACCTGATACAAACTTTTTCGAGGAATTCTTAAAATAATGAGCATGAATTTGAGTAGGACATTGTGAGGGTAATTCTTATAAATTTGAAAAAAATAGTAATGTCTGGAGAATCCCAGTGAGACATTACCGCCAGTCGGGGTAACTTTGGGACAAAAATTAAGAAACATGTTTCGCTCATAATACTAACATTTATCAAAGTGATTATCAAAAAGTGGATGGAATATGGTAACTATAACTTGCGTTGACCATCCAGTGTAGAAAAAAGTCACATTTAGTTGATTTTCCATTGAGAAAAAGTGATGTGAATTTTATTGTTGGGCGTACTATGTATACAAAATCGTTGATTTAAAATGTCCTGTAGAAAACAGCTAAACACCGAACATGTAATAATTTGCTGTTTTCAAGGTGTTTTGAGCAGTTATTTTGAAAAGTAATACGAGTTTTCTTGGTTTTGTATGCTATTTTGTACGAAAGTCTTATTAATTCGTGCTGTAGTGCAAATAATAGACTGTTAGGGGGTGGGAATGGCCTGGCCAATGTCTAAGCTTCATACTAATTTCGAAAATTTTATATGGATAAAGCCTAGGTATGAGGGTGGCTCTGAAATGGTCAAAAATGAGTCTACGTAGTTTATTGAAGCCTCTTGAGGAAATACTGAAGAAATTCCAAGAGAAACACATGGGGACATGCCTGTACAAACTGAAATTACCTTTCTTCGCAGTTAAAATACTAAAAAAAATCCCTACAGCAATCATTGGACGAAACTATGGGGAAATTCCTGAAAGACGATGTTATATTTTTTAAGACTTTCTTGCTGGTTTAAAATTCCTTCAGGATTTTTTCTAGAATTTCTCCAGGTACTTGTCCAGTTATTTATCCATGCATTCCTTCAAAGATTCTTAAGGGGTTTTCTTCAAAGTTTTCACCAAAATTTCCTTCGAGGCACCGACAGTTGTTCTAAAATGATCTAAGGATTTCTACTAGAAATGGCATTATTACTATGCGGTGTAGTGTACCACTCTGATAATTCCAACGGTAGATCTATTGTTACGGGTGCTCTTCTAGTGGCTTCTGATAGATGGATTACTCCAGCCATGGATTCCTGAGAAATATTGGTAAAAAAAAATCCTTAAATCTTTTTTTTTCTATTTTTTTTAAAAAACTTGTATTTAAAAGATCAATTGTACCATATCCATGCGCGTAGCAAATTTTTCCCCTCAGTTCCAATGCCGTGCGCGTTTGTTATACACTATAGCCAGCGTGCACGACTTGGGAACTAAAAATTATTAACTCGAAGAAGAAACTCTTTCGAGAATTTTCATTTTCTTTCGATATTTTAACAGGATTTTTTTACAGAAAAAATCAGGTGTTACGAAACAAATCACTCGAGAATTTTATAGATGAAAGCATTAACCCAAAAAAGAAAAAAAGTTAATTCAAAAAGATCTTAAGAACAGAGACGCACCAGCCAAAAGCTGAAAGTCTCTATGATATAGCTAAATTAATCAATCTTAAAAACAATATCAGAAAAGATCCTTAGAGGAATTCCGGGGAAACACCTTGAAGAAGACCTTTGATGATTACTTGGATTTTATTTTAGAATTTCTAAGAAGTATTCGGAATAGACCTCGAAGTTTAGTTCATTCCTCTAAATCCAATAGATAATATGTTATGTCGGATGATCATTTATAAAGGTGAGAGAGTGCTAGCATGTTTTACTTGAATACCTACATGTAAAAACTTATTATGCAAAATGAAGTTTATTGCTACGACAATAAACTACATAGGGGAACTTACATATTTTCGGCAGTTTTGTTCTCTTCGTCATGGGAGGTTTTCTAAAACCTGTTGGTCTCAAAGTTGGCAAATCCTTCCCAACCAAGCTGAGTTATATGCCCAAATTTCAGGTAATTTGGCCCACAAAAACCCCAAGAACAAACCTGCCGATAATATCCTTTGTCACCCTAGATGTAATGTAACTAATCTGGTTTATTTCAGAGCTGCCTAGATCAATTTTGTATTGAATTATTATTAAAACATATTGCCCTAGATCTAAAGGGTCTATGATTCATATCAACGGGAATAAAAGTTATTTCAAGCACTAAAATGGCTTAACTCTCAGTATTTTCATATACAAGATTCTCAGAACAAAGTTCGTCGAAAGGATTCGTCAAGCGCTGATTGGTAGATCAAAAGAAAGCAATCTCACACAAAAAACTATGATGCAAATCAAAGTAGAATCATGTACAAAATTTGCATGACGGAACAGCAAAACCAAATCCGCGCCAAATCCGCGCGAGGGCCGAATTCCAAGGGCAAATCCGCGCCAAATCCGCGAAAATCGCGAAATCCGCGAGATTCGCGAAATCCGCGCTGTTGTAACAACCCTCAGGGCTGTTACAAAAGTGTCGATTTGGAAACCGCAAAATCCGCGCCAAGCCTTTTGAAATCCGCGCCGAGGTGATCAAATCCGCGTCAGATCCAAAGAAAATGAACAATTCATGACTTTTGTTGCACTCCAGATGAAGAGCTTTTCTATCCAGCTTTCCACGCTAGCCATAATGGCGGCTGCTATAAAAAAATTGACGAGAATGTTTAAACAAACCCATTCAAATTATTTATTGCAGTAGAATTTTTCATCACTTGACAGCTGAAACTTTTTTCATGATTTCGAAGATTGCTGAGATTTTGTTTTCTAATTTCAGTTCAGCATGGGGCACAAATACTGTCATTTTTTTTTATAGCAGCCGCCATTCTTGGATAGGATACGACAACTAGTCAGCCCTAAAGAGACCAATTTGGGGACCAATAATCTTAGCAACGCGGAAAAACAAGACAGCAAGCTGTGAAATTAGACAGAGAAGTTGCAGGTGTCACATCCTATCCTAGCCGCCATTATGGCTAGCGTGGAAAGCTGGATTGATAAATCGATTTTTAACCATTACTTATCCATGAATTTGAATGACAACTTTTACATCAAACAAGAGTTTAAACATGTTGCAAACAGACTAGTTTCTATAATTGGAATATAATGTTTCGGAACAATAGGTCTTTGATTGCTTATCAATCAGGGTGTCTACTATTTTACAAAAATGGAAGTTCCTGTTCCCTGAAGCAGTCCCAAAAAAGGAGCATTCTTGAAAAATTTTCATAAGCTTTTTTGGGAAATTCATGGATTACTTTCCGCAGAAACTTATTTTGTTGAATCTTCACAGTAATACTAGGAGCAATACTAGCATAGACCAATTTCTAGTGTAATTTATTGATTACATCACCAATAAATTTTATTCCTAAGGAAGATATTTATGAAAAAGGAAGTATTTCGTGATATATTCTTAACATTAAGCAAAAGATATGCAGAAAAGTTTTAATTCATCAGAAATTTATGATAAATCAGGCCAAACATTTCAATAGGTCCTATCTGCATTTGAGAGGCTCTCTTTGTTTACTTTCTCTTTCAATTATTGTTATGTAATGTTACACTTTTCCACTATTTTTGCAGTACAAATATAAAGACGAGTGTTTTGACCATCGTTCAATGCAAGGAGGCAATCAAAATACAAATAAACAGCTGAGATATTAACGAAAGAGAGAGAAACCAAAGAGAGCCTCTCTTCTGCAGATTAGACCTTTAGACATGTTTGGCCTGAAATATTTCTTGTCACACCACACCCTTGGAAATTCAGTGAAGATATCAGCAAGAATGTCCTCAGTCTTTGGATTCCAAAATCTTTTTTTTTTCAAGTATTCTACAAAAAAAAAATCCTCCAAAAATTCTACCAAGAAACCCTTCAATAACTGTGCCCGCAATGCCCATCTTAACCCTTCAGCGCCCCCGCTGTTGTACAAAGTACAACACTACCAAAAAACCTCGCTCGTCGTATGCGGCGCGAACGCGGTGCAGTTTGGGTTGCTTGATGGCGCGCGTCCTGAAAGGTTAACGAGCGCTCCGATTGATCAATGAGTAATTTTACCATTACAACAGAAGTTTACGTATTTTTAGGATAATTTCATCAGTGCTTTTAGTAAAAAATAATCGATGTTCAGGTGTTCCACTAATAATTGTTTTAGGAAACTCATCCATAATCAATAAAAAAAATCCTGCATGTTAAAAAAAATCGCTAAATATATCTAATGATTATTTTTTTATCCAGAGTTTTTCAAAGCTTTTTCTATGGAATTATTTAGGAATGCAACCATAAAAATCTCCAGGACGTCTTACCTTTTTTGTTTTTCGGGAATTTCGGACATTTTGTGTCAGAAACCAATCAGACTCTATCAGATTGATTGCTTACGATACACACAGTCTACAAAACCAATGGTTTTCTTGACGGGATTCTGTTACATTAGACTACATAATTCAACCAAATGTTTCTACAAAATTTCCAATAGACGTCTATTTGCAAATTCCACAAAAATGTTTTTAGAAACACCAATCTTAGAAATCTTGCCATTACTCAGTGTTTTTTTTTGAGCATCAGGCATTGCTCTATAGGTAAGTTCCGTCCAAAATTTGAATTAAATCCAAAATGTTAGCCAAAAACTGATCTCAGGGTTAAGACAGAAATGACTTCAAGAGTTTGACTAAAAAATTCAGAATATGATCTTCTAAATTTTAACAAATTGAGCTTCTAATGCTATGCAACTTATCTAGCACTCCATGCTATTGACTGTAAACATTATTTCAGTAACAAATTTTGAAAACGACGTATAATCAATGGTGTAGCTTTGATTATACGTCGTTTTCAAAATTTGTTACTGATTTTTGTTCAAACACAAAATGCCATAACTCTAATTCGAAAATGTTCTTTTTTTTATTGTGTTGAACTCAGTGTCCAAATATTTGATGTAAGTACATTTATAAACCATTTCCGCAAAATCCGCGCCAAAATGAGTAAAACGTGCGAAATTCGCGCGAAACGCAAAAACCGCCAAAAACGCAGCAGGATTATTCATTACATGTGAGATACTGGTACGGTAATAAAAGTTTGAAAAAGTGTCTTTGCCGTTCGTTTGGAACGTTCTGATCTGGAAAATAATGTTTTAAGATCTGATAGATTGGCTATAAAACATGTTAACTCATCATTCAATAACCCTTGAGCCAAATGATGGCCATTTCCCAAATATTGTTTTAAGTCACGTCGATCAATTTCACTCAAAATGGTGGTAGCTTTTTTTTTTGGAAAATTGGCTGTAATTTCCAGTGTGGTACTTACTCTTCAAATTTTTATTTGAATTTTGCCTAAAACTCCTAAAAACAGAAGTGAATAGGTACAATTTCACTGTGAATTTTGCCAGGCGTTTTTTCAAAAATTTTCTCCATGACTTCTGCCAAAGGGATCGAATTTAAGGGATCTGGCAGAAATTATAAAAAGAGTTTCACTAAGAATTCCTCCACGAACCGACACATTTTTTTATCAAACGTAAAAAAAACTCTTTGCCGAAAGTAATGTCTGCAGGTTTACCGAGTTCTCCAGGAATTCCGAGAGCGCATTCATGGACTTCTTCGGTTTTCCCGTATTTCTCGGATGGATGGACACCCTGCTCTTTTCAACAACAATTCGTTTTGAGGTGGTTTTTGGAGAAACTTCCGAGTTGCAACGGTTTAAATGAGCCACCATTTGACCAAGATCGAGGGGTCTGCAAAAAATGTGGCTCTAACTAACGGGGGGGACTTTAAAAAATCGGCATCTTAAACATTTTTGAAGACAAGGTGTAAATAGTGGGCCGGTCTCAGTGAGAATTACTTATATTGTACACTGAAGTTTTTTTTTACGCGGTTTTTTTTACGCGGTCCGTCCTAAAAAAAACCGCGTTATTTCAAGACCCGTCGTAAAAAAACCGCGTTATTTCAAAAACCGTCGTAAAAAAATCCGCGTTTTTTCAAAAACACGCGTAAAATAGTCAGCACCACATCTAACGTGACTTGACTTTTTTTACGACGTTTTTTGAAATAACGCGGTTTTTTTTTACGACGGGTCTTGAAATAACGCGGTTTTTTTTACGACGGGTCTTGAAATAACGCGGTTTTTTTTACGCGGGACCATACCGTCGTAAAAAAAACTTCAGTGTAATTGTAATTTATTTCTTAACGGTAGCCTGCCTGTTAGTTATTACAACTTTTGCTCAGGTCAAGAAAAGGATATACAGTCAGGTTTTTTTTACGCGGGGGATACATACCGCGTAAAAAAAAACCGCGTAAAAATAAACCGCGTTAATTCAAAAATCCGCGTAAAAATAAACCGCGTTAATTCAAAAATCCGCGTAAAAAAAACCGCGTTAATTCAAAAATCCGCGTAAATGAAAACCGCGTTAATTCAAAAATCCGCGTAAATGAAAACCACTTTTAACTCAATAATTTCCTTCTTGATTTTATATTAAAAAATGAACTCAACGAGTTATTTTAAGACAACATTTTAAGATTTTTGCCTGTCACTCAAAATTTCTACAAGTTACACAAACTGACAAGCTATTGTTTAAAGGTTTAAAGCTTTTACCATCATTGATGACGTCAAACCCGACATCAACCTATCATTCACCTATTTTTATTTTGGCCACCAAACCCAACATGGATCCAATACTTGGTCGATGTTGGTCCAACAGTGGCTCAACATTCGATAAAAATTGACCCAACTTTGACCCGACATTCGATATTTTTTCAGTCTGGCGGAATTTTGCATGGTTTTCTCGTGTATCGTGCCCAGCTACTCATTCGAGTGACAATGTATTCAATTGACAAGGATTCGCTTCTCATTTGATAGGTGCTCTGATTGAATGAAATGGTTTTGAACATGAATATGTAGAAGAAAAATGTTTAAAAATAATTGTAGGCTAATGTTCAAATGAATGAGATGAAGTTTTGCAACACTGGTTTAAACCGGTTCGTTGTTAAGACTCCATCTCACAGTTGTCGCATAAGTGTCAAACTACAGGCAGTAAATCATGTTCACTTAACCTTCAGTAACTCGCGCGGATGCCAACCACCGTCAGCACCACGCTAATGCTGAACACGAAAAGCGAGATTATTTCAACGTGTTGTACAAAATACAACAGCGAGATTGCTCGTGGGTTGATAGTTAAAGGTCACAAAGCACTCTTAGAAAATTTTGGGATATTCCAGGTAATCCTAAGTGTTCTGGAGCTCAGTTTTTAAAGTCTATGGCTATGACAGTAGTTTCTCAAGCTAAAAATAGTAACTATACATAACTAGACAGGGTTTAAATCAATAATTATTCCAAAATAGCTTTAAAATATTTCAAATCAGCCAATTGAACAGCCAGAAATGGACATAATAGACATAATTATCTGATAGATAGATAGATACAATAATAGATATAATAATAATCTCTGGACATAATAGATTACAAATCGTAGATTTGTTAAATGAAAAAAGTTCATGTAATCTCAAGAACGGTTTGATGTCCTTAGACATCTCAACAGATCTGATGCTGTCTATTAAACTTTGAGATGTTCAGTAAGTCATGAAAGGTTACAAGTCGTAGCTTTGTTATATGAATGAAGTTACCGGTACACCCGTAGACTTTAGGATCTAAACTCCAGAATAGTTTGGATGACCTAGGATATCCCGACTGATTTGAAACTGTCTATTGAACTTTTAAAAACTTACTGAGCATAATAGATTACAAATCGTTGATTTGTATGATGCAAGAATCTACCGCTGCACCCGTAGACTTTAAGATCTGAACTCCAGAATAGTTTGGATGACCTAGGATATCCCGACTGATCTGAAACTATCTATTGAACTTTCAAAAGACTTACTGGGCTTAATAGATTACAAATCGTTGCTTTGCATAATGCAAGAAGTTACCGCTGCACCCGTAGAATATGGGATCTAAACTTAAGAACAGTTTGGATGACCTAGGATATCCCGACTGATCTGAAACTGTCTATTGAACTTTTAAAGACTTACTGGACATAATAGATTACAAGTCGTTGCTTTGTATAATGCAAGAAGTTACCGTTACAGACGTAGACTTTAAGATCTAAACTCAAGAACAGTTTGGATGTCCATAAAATTACTCTGCATCATATTCTACCTTTTTAATGCTGTTAAACACCAAAACTACAGAAATATGTAGAAAAACTCTATAATAATGCTTGAAAAAATTCCGGCTTAAAATTAAAAATCCACGTAAATGAAAACCGCGTTAATTCAAAAATCCGCGTAAAAATAAACTGCGTTAATTCAAAAATCCGCGTAAAAAAAACCGCGTTAATTCAAAAATCCGCGTAAAAAAACCTCGTAAATGAAAACCGCGTAAAAAAAACCGCGTAAAAAAAACCTGACTGTACATATATGCAAATCATAAAAATATCGATTAGTTTACATTTACTACATATACCTACGTTGTTTTGTAAAGTTAGGCTTGAATAGTGCGTTTCAATCCGGATTCTTCTATCTCTTGATGAAACACATGCCATAAATTGAGTTCGTGTAAATACGCCTAGAGCTAGAGTGATGATTACGGAAATCAGCATAGGACACTCGAACTTGCGAATTGGTGCTTAAAATAGCTTAGCTAAGCCTGTTACGTCTTATTTTAAAGCATCAAAATTCAAGCTTATGCTAGGATAATATAAACCGGGCTACTGAGAAGAGACCCATCCGCCCATCCCCTTGACAACGAAACATATGTTACAGAGCTGCAGCACCCCGGTAACTAGATTTCTACCCGTATGACCTTGTTGCATTTTGTGTACAAACCCCTCTTGTGGTGCGGAAGTGCTACGACTGATGAATGGCACAGAAAGAATAAAAAGCAAAATTTATGAATGACTCACCACCGACGTCTGACTGAGGGCCATGGTTGCTGCGACAGACGGGTTCACTTCCGGTGTTCCAAATGATTTTGGTCACCTGTTTGCGTGCCTCCCAGCACCAAGGCGAAAAAATGTTGACCGCGATACGCGCTTCGTCGTCGTCCGGAACACGTATTCTGGGTCAATATGGGACTTTGCTGCCCAGCAGCGACGACACCACTAGATAAACTTGACCAAGAACAGATTGTCTTTTGATTTGCTGAAATCTAACCGGAGCTAGATATTTTCACGGTGATAAAAACTGATAGGGAATCCGGGGGAGCGGAAACGTAGCCGAGACGAAAGATGGCAAAGCAAAAATTTACACAAGAGATATTTCACTTCGTAACAACGTCTCCGTCCGGAGCGCTACTACTGTACAAGATGGGGGGTGAAGAAGGAAAGAGACTATCCGAAAAGAAACGCGTGTGGCTGCTCCAGAGCGATGTCGAAGGCGACGGAATATTCCAGCCACGAACTTCCGACACTGCCAACGGCGGACGCGCGGGACAAGACGGAACTTCTACGCAGGAATCGGAACGGACTCGTTTTTCGTATCCCCGCAGCAGCAGCAAATCGAGTGTGGGTTTCGCCAGAGCGCAGTGAAAAAGCGAAACCAAAATTTTTCGTCACGACACTTTTCCTTATATACGTTTCGAACTGTTCTGGCACCGTCGGGTAGCTGCACTGACTGACACTGGAGCGAGCGAGAAGCGCTGCGTTCGGTTGGACGTTTCTAAGTGCCAAGGTATGGAGTCGCGGTGGGAATCTCAAGTTGAATTCTGCGCAAACATTTGAAGAGGGCATATTTAACTCTTTTTTGAATGGGTTGTTTAGTGGATAAAATATTGCTATTTTCTGTAGCCTAATCGATAGATATCTCATTATTCTGAGTATAACGTGATTTTATTGGATTCCAATAGCTTTGTTTTGATGGTTAAAATAACAAAACAGTTTTTATTTTCGTGGACAGAATGACAGTTCAATCGATAAAATGACAGTTCGACCCGAACAAAAAAAAAATCCCATACAAACTTTAAATGCATTTTAAAAATAGTTCCCGCACTCCAAAAATTATGAAATTTTGGATTTATAAATTTATAAAATAATCCGGATATGTACCCCTAAACTCGCCCCTAAAGAACCCAATTCTGTTTTTTTTTCGTTGAGCCTAAGCCTAAGACCTTATTCACGCACCTAATTTACACTCAGCGAAAAAAACTAGCGAAGTTCATCGAAATACCTTTTGAAAATTTGCTATAACTAATTCTTATGGATGGCATTAGAATACCTTATGAAAATTGATCGTGCTTGCTATGACTAATTTCATAAGACAGACTTATGAAAAGAACAAAAAAATCTCAAAATGAAGCATACTGTAATCGATCCATGAACGTCCGGATCACCGAGCCCGTGTTTTATCCACACGGCTACCGACGCTTAAGAATACCATGCTGCTAAACATGAATAAAAGCCAAGCTGTGAGACGATTTTACGTCATAGAGTGATTTTATGAAATTCATTCGAATCATTATGAATTATTTAAAGGCCGTTTCATAAGTTGGGCTTTATGGAAATCTTAAGGTTATTTGGCTGAGTGTATAGTTATTTTTTTAGCACCTTGTAATGAATAAGTGCGCAGAAGACTGACACGGTTCGATGTAAAATCGCAAACTAACTGCAAAACAGGGGGTGCGACACTGTGATCTTTTTGGAATCATTTTAAGGCCGCACGGGACGACGTGTAATTTTTCCTATCTTCCTTCTCTTCTTAACAATTTGCCTCACGATTTTGAAGATGCAAATATCAATTTCCACTGCACTGACGTAGCTGAAACTTTAGTCGATTGTGCACCGCAAGTGAGCAAATGAACGATCAAATTTCTAGCCAATAATATGAAGTAGAAGTTGAGTTTTGCATCTTACTAACAACAGAGCAATGGCGGACAATTCAACCACCGTCCCGTCCGGCCTTAAACGATTCAAGATGATTCAGCGCAAGCCAAACACTTCTGGAGCTCGATTTGAATAGGTCGTATGTGCATTTGTCGATATAAAATTCGATCGGTTTATTTTAGTCATTGTAGCAATATGGCAGATATTGCGCAAACTTTTAATGATGGAACAGAAAGCCTGTTTTGTGAGGGTTCTGCTGTATGTATCAACTTTGCTCAATTTCAACGGTTTTCGCTATAATAAGCGAATCCAACTGATCGAATTTTTAATCGAAAAAAGCACATACGACCTATTCAAATCGAGCTCCAGACTTGGCCAAACAAAATAAAACATAAGACGTTTTCAAATATCACGGAAGATTATCGCCGAGTAAAACCAAGGTATTTATACATGTGTACATTTGCTTCTGCTTTTTATGGGTAATTAATTTGACGCGTGTATTTAAATGTCAAACAGTTTTGACGCTCGATATTTTTTTACTGTGCCATCGTTTATCTTGTTTACAAACTTTCGTGGTTGTCGGTCGAATCAGAATTTGGGATTAAAAGTTTAATTTTTATGAAATTCGTTGTGTTGAATTAGAATTCTACAATTGAATTCATTACTGTTGCAACATGGATTGCTGCCGCATCTGTTTGGTAGACGAAGCTGATGTGTTTCTGTCGCTATTTTCAAAATCCGAGCAAATCCCGATCGCAGAGATGGTGAATGCACTGACCGGATTAAAGGTAGGGGCAAGACACTTAACACTTAAAATTTTATTATTTTTCTTGTAAAAATTTAATCTTCAATTAGCTGTAGATAGGCTACAGCAATTTTTTTTGACATTGAAAAATATGATAATTAGAAATTGCAAAGTTCAATCACTAGTACTTCGGACAAAATTGTAGTATTACTATACATTATAGTATAACTATAGATACCTAATATGTATATTACAATTACTCTGCTTTACTAGTCAGTATCTTATTTACTCAACATGCTTTATTAGCATATAACGTACTTTTTGTGTGTAATATTTGTGCGTTCGGATAAACCTAAAAACATACTTCATTATTACATTTCTTTAGATTGCGAAAGGCGACGGTCTTCCCCGGTTCATCTGTAAGGAATGTTCCGAAGACATTCAGAAATGCTACCGAGTGCGGCTCAAATGCTTGGAGTCCGATCGACAACTGCGAAGTACGCTAGAGAAAACGCATGAAAAGTAAGTACGCGTTTGGACTGACTTGACATTGAACATGAAAATTATATTATGTTTTGCGATTCAATATTATTCATATTCAACCTATTCTTACTGCGTTAAATATGTAATTGAAGTTGTTTTTTTTCTACCAATTTCAGGATGAAAATGGTCGAGTTTTATCTCCAGAAGGAAATCCAAAAAAGCGAACCATCTGTAGCAGGGGCAGCAAAAGTAGAGCCCAATAATATTACACCGGAAGTTTTGAAAAATGTGATTTCCGATGACAAACTGATGGGCTTGCTGCCTTCCTCGAGCGATAAGCAATCTTCAGTGGACGCAGCGACAGCACCGTCTGAGCATATTGTTCAGCATGCCGAGCTTAGTGTTCCAATGGCTCCGGTTATCGAGAAAAAGGAAGCAGCTGTAAGTCAAATTAACATCAAGCAGGAAAGCAACACAGATTTGATAATGGAGAAGGTGCCTGAGGATGATGTGGATACCAATCAAGAGGAAAGAGATGAACAGCACGAGGAAGAAATCGAAGATGAAGAAAACGCCTATCTTGACGAGGAAGTATTAGACGAAAACCTTGCTTCTTCGGAGAAGATACAGAATGAGGAGTGTATCACTTCAAGTCAGAACATGGAAAACATGGTAGAAGAGGAACTTGAATATTCAGAAGTATATTTGGAAATGACTGATGAGAATCCGGAAGAAGCGCAATACACGATTACAGCAGAAGACGGAGGTAGTGTGGAGCATGATACGTTCGTTGACCGAGTGGATTCTGATTTTACCCAAGATGAGTATTCCGGAAAATTTATTTGTTGCGGATGCAAAGCACATTTTAGTTCCAATGAAGAACTTTTGCAGCACTCTTCTGAAGAGCACGAAAAAATGAGACTGAAGCACAGTGCCAAACCATTTGAGTGCAACATATGCTTCAAACGGTTTCTCAGTGATGCTCGTTTAACGCTGCACCAGTCTTATGTTTATCGGGAGAAGAATCACGTCTGTGACAAGTGTAATTCTCGTTTCACCTGCCGAGGTTCGTTACTGAACCACATGAAAACACATGCTGATCGGACGTACTTTTGCGAAGATTGCGACAAATCATTCCACACTAGCAGCACGCTGAAATCCCATCGCTTACTGCACACTGAATCAAAGCAGTTCAAATGTCCTGCAGAAAATTGCGACAAAAGCTTCCTCCGAAAGTCTGACCTCCACATCCACCTTGTTTCGCATTCCGACGAACGCCCATTTGAATGTGAGGTATGTTCCGCCCGTTTTAAATCGAAAGCTCACCTGGTCCACCACGGCAAAGTTCATACCAAAGAAAAACCCTACAAATGCAACCAATGTGACAAAGCCTTCGGAACGTACTCGGCTCGCAAGTTTCACCAGCTGGCCCACGAGGGTATCCATCCATACAAGTGTACCTACTGCGACAAGATCTACCAACGGAACACGAAACTGCAGGTTCACATTCGGCGGATCCATACCGGCGAGCGGCCGTTTGCGTGCGATATGTGCGAGGAAGACATTCGATTCTACCAGAACTGGGAACTGACGGCACACAAGAAGAAGGTTCATAATTTGGAAGTGGCCGGTCAACAACAACATCAGAAGATGGAAGTGGACGAAGAACTGGATGACGACGATGACGATGGCATGGAGGACGATTTCGAATATGAATCAAAGGTAAAACGATTAAAGTCCTCACCTAAGTAAAATGATTTTTGTTAATATTATCTGAATGATAAATGTTATTCGTTAGAACCTAAGTAATGGTTACACAATTTGGTAATTGGATATTTTAACAATAAAGTGTATTTAAGAACACCATTCAAAAATACAACCTGAAAAAAAATAGCTACTCGAAATCTCCTAATATCAGTAGTATGAATTTCATGTCAAAAGGTAGGTATCTAATATAAAAAATGAGCCAACATATAAACTCCTTTTAAAAAATGTATTATCTTCTGTTCCTTAGAACCATGTGAAACATCCAATAGACAAAATTTAATCTAGCAGTATATGAGCTTCCTGTGAAAGCCCTATCATCTTTTGTTCGTCGAAAGAAATATGTTTGTGAAATTGTGCAAGTCTGAAGAATTTCGCAACTAGTTTTAAGGAAAAACTTATGCCTTTCCTTTTAAAACGTTTAGTTATTAACGGAGCAATATTATCAAAATCGTTTTCTCCCTGGCCAAGTTCGTAGGGTTTGACGGTATTAAAGTGAAGGTTATTGTAATGTAGTATTCTTTAGTGAATCATATCACCTTTTTAACACTTTAATGCGGCTACAACGGTTCATCACGAATCGGCTGCTGCAGATGGAATATGGCTGATCATATGTTTTGGCATATTCATCAGACATATGCTCGATAAACACGGAGGGACCGCCGGGGCTCAATAGATTCTATACCCAAGCAATGTTTCCAAGTCGGTTGGATTCGAGACGGTTTTGATGGTCGTTACAAATCCTAGTGGAAATATTATAGGTTTTGTGACAGGGTTTGAAACCCCCCACCTTGTGTGGGGTTAACCCTTAAGGCCGTCTTCAACAACAAAAGTAAAAGCCAGAGGACTACTCTCTCCTTGACCCACTATACAACATTCCTATGGTTGCCAAACCCTTCGTCTTTCCGGAACCACCAAGAAGGCATTGCTTCAGAGAGGGGCTATAGTGCACATCGCACCCACAAGGTTAGTTGCGTAGCCTTCAGCAACGATGACTCGCTTTGGAGAGTCCATCACGATAGCATGCTGGCGCTTAATCAGTTTCCCGAATGGTCCTCACCACTCCCTTTGTCCTCGGAAGGCGGCAGGGTCAATCCCACGCCCGCGCCCAAGAACAGATGCCTACGTGCAACCAGATCTGATCTGCTGAAGGCAAGTGTATCACTCACTACCCTCCAGGCCCTATCAGCTACACCAGAAGATTGCTGACAGTGGGGCCTCCACCTTACCGGGTACCCCTTTCCAACCGTGGGCTCGGATCCAACCCAGTAGACCGACGCCACGACAGCAACGCTACCAGGATGTTCTCTCCGCGGACATTTAATCGCTGTAAAGGCTGATATCGACTGCAGAGCACCGGTATGACCTACGTAGCCGACTCCGAAACCATGGACCACCTCTTGTACCGCATCTGAACTAGCCATTCTCCGAGTCCACGCGCCACCTCCTCTAAAGCTCCAAGACAATGTGGGTGATGGCCGTTGAAACGGCATTCCAGCCAAACACATCCCTACACATTCTCTGTATAAAATTGTCCGGAGTTGTGGCCTCACCGCATGTGACGAGCATGCGGTCACGCATTGTGCAAAAACGCGAGCACACGAACAAAACGTGTTCCGCCGTCTCTTCTAAACCAGCACAAACCTGGGAGAAACCGCATGACTGAAACGGTGTAGAAACTGTCGGAAGCAATTATGGCCCGATAGGACCTGAGTCAGGTGGAATGTTACTTCCCCATGGCGCCTGTTAATCCAACTATCTACTCTCGGAATCAACCTATGGGTCCAACTTCATTTGGTGGAACCAAGTGGAACTGTCCCACGCGCGCTGCCATTTGACCATGGAGGCCACCCTGGCATTCTTGCGTATGCCTCTTAAATACGACGTGCATTTCGAAGCACTTAGGGGTCGCAGTACCGACCACTTTTGGTGAGATGATAATATCAACGGATTCTAAAAACTGAATAAAAACATGAAACTCTTATCTAATTTTTTTTTCAAAACTAGTAAATCCATTTCAAATATTCAACGTTCATTAAGCCAATCATTGCTATGACCTGGATTTGCAGAAATATTGTATGTATAGGGTATGTGTGCCATCAGTTAAAAAAATATAGGGTGGGGCGGGGCAAGATGGGTCGCATAAGGATGGATCACCATAACTTTGTAAATACAAATCGTATAGGATACTGCAAGATGACGTCACGAAGCCGTGCACTGACAGTTCAGCGAGCTTGTTTACATGGACTTAGTCTCTGGCGGAGATCCGGCAAAACTGTTTTTCGATGCAATTTCAGTAAAACGGTAATTAGGCGATTGGTTTTGTACTGGTAGAGTTGAATATAATTAATATTTCCATACTGTAATGGTTTCGGGATGGAAAACGTAAATTTAATTTTCGCCGCTCGTTAAAAATTCTAACACCTTGTAAACAAGCTCGCTGAACTGTCAGACAAAGTGAGGTTAGATCAGGTGCTTGCAGTACCCTATTGGTTTGTATTCGTCCGCTACTTTTTAATACACTAGTTAGCTATGCTAAAAGTCGATAAAAAGTTCATTAAATACAAAATATGATGTTAAACGAGCAGTTTTAAAAAGTGATCGATTTTGCACCGTGAAAAAAGTGCGGGGCAAGATGGGTCAACTTTTAAGTAATTCACATTTTCTCAACGAAAAACGTCAAAATATAAGATTTATATTTATATAAACGAGAGCTACTAGTAAACATTTTATAGATTTATTTGGAAAATTAAAAAACTTTACGATTTGAGTGGTCCTAAGGCGTCTTGAAAATCGATGTTTTCACTAAAAAATTATCATAATTTTATGTTATAATTTTGAGTGTTCATTCCGCTTGATTGAAGTCATTTATGAGATAGTCTTGTAATAAAAAATAAATAACTTTTGAATGCTCCAAAAATACGTTCAAAATTGAAGGTGACCCATCTTGCCCCGCGGCCGTTTATATGGAGATTATATGGTATGTATCGCATAAGAAAAATGGCTAAAAACCATTTTATTTTTTATTTCCAATGAGAGTGAATAATTTTTCAATAAATGCCCCAAACTTTTGTATATTCATGCTGGTCATCTAACAAAATTATTAATCTAAACAAAACATGAGTAATGCGCCCAAAAATGGCACTGACCCATCTTGCCCCGTGACCCATCTTGCCCCGCCCCACCCTATTGTATATTAGCTATACTAATGACCGGATTTCAACACTTCAGGGGAGATTTCCCAGTACCGAAAGAACCGGTACCAAGGATCAGTCAGTACCGGTATTTCGGTACCAAAAATTGGTCGGTAATATATATATATTTATATATATATTTACCGGAATTTTCGATACCGGTACTACCGGTACTACATTCCTAGAAGTACTCTATGTCCTCCTTAATAAAGATGCCGATAGGCATCATACCAGTGATGACGCAAAGCGCGTCGTGTGATACGGTACGGTACGCGTTCACAACCCTCAGCACATCAGCCTATAAATACTTTCCAGCTTACCACGATAGTTTTCGGTACTTAGCGGCGTGCCTCACGCCGGGCCGCCATACCTTAGTAGGACGTAGCGACACTAGCCAGAAGCTTACGCTTACTGGCATACACCACAGAGCTATTGGGCATCATCCGGGATAGTGCCACTAACCGAGCAGGAGAAAATAGGGAATCGCGCCACTTGGGCGGTGGCTTCTATATTCGTCTGTTTTCCACTATAACTCAGTCAAATTTGAACCAATTGACACAACTTTTGGAATGTGGTGAGATAGGTATAGTATCTACCCGTGTACAACATTTCAAGTCAATTGGTTCAAAATTGACTGAGTTATAGTGGAAAACAGACAAATATAGAAGCCACCGCCCCACACTGGGGCAGAACTGAAAATACATGGAAAAAACCTCTAGCTCGTCGAGATGTCGAGATACTCATTTGGTGTCTTCAGAGAAAATATTTCTATGAACATGGTCGATATTCTGAGCGGTAGTCAATTTTTCTTACGTTATTCGCATAAAAGTCCTATAAGTCATTTTGGCCAAATTGCATTTTAGCTATATGGTTTCTTCGGCAAAGTTGTTGGGCTATTTATGCTGAAAAAGTTTGCTGAAGACGTCAAGTTTCCAAAGCCTACTATTCTTGAGATATTGACCGATTTATAAAATACCTACCTAAAATCGATTTTTTTCATTAAAATACGTTTTTAAACAAATTTAATGTCCGTTTTCGAGTTATAATAATGAAAAATACTAAAATAAAACATATATCGAGGAAATTAGTTGGAAAAAATAAAATATGCATTGATTTTATATAGAAAGTTCTCGAAAATCACGCAAAATGTATATAGGACGTTCTTGCAGTCGGGCAAGTTTTTTCATCGGCAATCACCTAAAAAATACATTAGCTTTCATGTAGAAATATTTTACAGACATGATATTCAATGATTTTTTCTAAATTGAGTTCAAAGTTTACTGTTTTGGGTAAATTAGTACAAAATTTTTGTTCATAAAATACTACGTTTTAAGGTGTCAAGTGAACCATGAAAAGTATAGATACAATCTAGTCATAGATTTAGTTGTTTCTAATCTCCAAACAAATTGTAAAACACAAAAATGTCCCAAATGCCGCCAATAAAAGCATGCCTTGATTTTATCATTCGTTAATGATTTATTCACACGTAATGTATTTGCGTGATGATTCTATGACTGTTTTACAACACATCCAGATTTTGTAGAGATCTAGACATATGTTTGCTTCCTGTTATGACCACTAATTTGAAAGACAGCAAAATAATAGAGGAATCAAATAACAAAGAAGTTATTTACTGGTATATTTCTGATGAATTGTTATTAATTTTGCTTAGTACGCAAAATATTTAAATATTTAGCACGTACGACTAGGTTAAAATAATTGAAAAGCTTTTCTACATTTTTACTCACATGCTTTTGAGTTGTTAGATCGTTGAATACATTTATTTCTGCTTAAAATATAATATTTTTTCTAATATCTGTATTAAATAAGATAATAATCATACAATCAAAAAATATTCATGATGTGTGACTGTATAACGCATTGACGAATGTTAAAACCCAAAGCATACTTTCATTGGCGTTTGGGACATTTTTGTGTTTTACAATTTGTTTTGAGATTAGAAACAACTAAATCTATGACTAGATTGTATCTATACTTTTCATGGTTCACTTGGCACCTTAAAACGTAGTATTTTATGAACAAAATTTTGGTACTAATTTACCCAAAACAGTACACTTTGAGCTCAATTTAGAAAAAATCATTGAATATCATGTCTGTGAAAATTTTTTACATGAAAGCTAATGTATTTTTTAGGTGATTGCCGATGAAAAAACTTGCCCGAACTTGCCCGAAAAATACTAAAATAAAACATATATATTTTAGTATTTTTCATTATTATAACTCGAAAACGGACATTAAATTTGCTTAAAAACGTATTTTAATGAAAAAATCGATTTTAGGTAGGTATTTTATAAATCGGTCAATATCTCAAGAATAGTAGGCTTTGGAAATTTGACGTCTTCAGCAAACTTTTTCAGCATAAATAGCCCAACAACTTTGCCGAAAAAACCATATAGCTAAAATGCAATTTGCCCAAAATGACTTATAGGACTTTTATGCGAATAACGTAAGAAAAATTGACTACCGCTCAGAATATCGACCATGTTCATAGAAATATTTTCTCTGAAGACGCACAATGAGTATCTCGACATCTCGACGAGCTAGAGGTTTTTTCCATGTATTTTCAATTCTGCCCCAGTGTGCGCCCAAGTGGCGCGATACCCTAGCTGAAGAATAACTAACTCAAGTATGGAAAACCTAATACCTACAACCTGAATGAGGTATTAAGTAGCCCTGCATAAGAAGTAAATTACCTAAAATAAAATAATAAAAAATAAAAAAAAAATAAAAACTGGTGTGTATTCTGTGCATAACGCGTGAATAATGACGTCAGGTATGGCAATACCTAAATAATAATCGGCGATTTTTCCATGCAAATAGGGATTTTTCAATAATTGAATAATACCTCAAACCATCCTCAACGCCAAACCAATAACTCGTTGAGGTATTGTATCAATACCTACCAAATACCAAAATAAGTTATTTCAAAACCTGGATAACCGACCAATACCTTGTCTTGGTATGATTTTTGAATGGATTCGGCTGCGACGAGTAAAATTATTATCAGATAGTCGTTGAAATATGCAGCCTATAGTTAGTTTTAACCCTCTAATACCCAAATTTTTGATTTTGATCTAAATATCATTTTTCGTCATCTAAAATCGATTTAAACATGTTTTAGAAGATGATTCTTTTTAATTCTCGATTTCGTGAATTTCAGTTTTTGATTTTTCTAATTTTTATTTTTGAACATCCCCACACTTTTATATTTTTCCTGGAAGCCAATTTGGGGAACGGATTTTTTTAGATGAAAACATTTTGAGATTTTATGATTATTGTTGAAATATTATTATATTAAAATTTTTTCACAGAAAATTTTATTTTCCGTGTAATTTTAAGGAAAATAATTTTAGAGTGTATTCGATTCCCTTAAACTATTGAATAAGGATAGAATGATTTGGGAAAAATTTAAAATGTGTTAATTGTAGCGATTCAATACAAAATAAACAATGACTTCTAAAAGGTGACTAAAACATCAATTTTCCAATGATTTTTAAAAAATGTAAATACGCTTCAAAATACACCAAAAACCATTTTGAGATGTACAGAACAGTCCTAAATATCAGCCAAAAATATAAAAAAAATGATTTTCCACGAAACAAAAATTACAAAAATGCTCAAACTTTACCCCGTCTTAAGGCGGGATTGGGTATTAGAGGGTTAAGTTGTGGTTCTCTATATCTGTTTGTTATTTGTCTGCTGTTGGTTTTGTGGGGTGGTTTTTCTTGAAGTGCTGTACCATGTGTCTTGACTATGGATAGGATCGAGTCTTCCAGCAACAATGCTACTGAACCAAGTGTGATTTATAGAGCTGTTGCTAATGCGGTTTTGATAGAAGATAAGCTAAATATTGCCCATAATAATGTGCAAAGTTTATGTGCACGAAAGTTAAGTAAATTCGAACACGCAGAATAATTTCGCCAAGTAGAACTTAAAAACCTAACAGTTAGAATTAATTACGTTTGTGTATATTGAATCAATTCACGTATTTGTTTACTTCAATACAGCATATTTTTTTAAAACAACAAATTTTTGAGTAAACTGAAACAATGCTACTAGAGTTTAACTTCAAATGTAAATTACACAGCGCAACATTTTTTTGTCTCAAGAGCAAACTTATGTGTCTCCGAAGGATTTTGGGCCGCTGAATCCGAATCCGGGCTCAGATTTGCTCTAACACGTCATAATTTTGAGCTATACCTCAATTTATTGGGCTAAATATGCGATTTTGGGCTTTTTTGACTGCAAGCCATTAAGCATGGACATATTTTTTTTAGGCAATCAAAAGGTTAATTGGTCAATTTACATCTAAATTAACGACTCATGCAAAATATTTCGTTTTACATAATCGAATTTTATAGATTTAAGCATTTTATGTTAGTATGAAAACTTGCATGCAACTTTTGGAGGGTGACTTGTATGGGAAATATCGTACCTAACATAAATCGCTTAAAACTATCAAATTCGAATTGGTAAAACGAAATATTTTGCATGAGTCGTTAATTTAGATGTTAATTGACCAATTAACCTTTTGGTTGCTTAAAAAAAATATTTCATTGCTTAATGGCTTGCAGTCAAAAAAGCCCAAAATCGCATATTTTGCCCTATAAATTGAGGTATAGCTCAAAATTGTGACGTGTTAGAGCAAATCTGAGCCCGGATTCGGATTCAGCGGCCCAAAATCCTTCGGAGACACATAAGTTTGCTCTTGAGACAGACAAAAAGTTAATTTTTGTTACGCTGTGTTATTGTTGTTTAAAAAAAATAATTTTGTAGAATTAAAAATTATTATTGATTGAATTACAACTGCTGTCATTTTTTTTTGTTTACAAGGCAAACAGAGAAAGGCCATTGTGAAAAAACGACGAAAAGTGAAGTGGACCAGGAAGTGGATTATGAATTTATTTATTTAATTTATTAATCCAATCCGGCGGGATTTGTTGCAAAGCCATATAGAGATTATGCTATTACCAATACTGGTTGGGTAAGTTTCTGATGTTTGTATTTATTATAGATTAATATTCATACCTATTTCATTACATTTTATCACCCCCGAATGTACGAACAAAAGTTAAAAATTCTATCTCTGGCGGAACGGACATGGTTCGATCATGATTCTAAATTGATTCATGAAGCCGGTAATTTTCAATGTGAAATGCTTAACATGTGAAGTAACTAATATTTTCCTTTCTTATAATACGTCACCACTTCCGTTACAATAAGAAACTTAACACTAAGGACGAGCACATTAGGAAGAATTACATCTGCACATTGTAGTGTCCGGAGGGACACTTCCGAGCACACCAGCCGAATCTTGAGCCGAATCCTGCAGCCAAACGCACGCTAACGAGGAGGAGCGATACCTTCTCGCACAAAATGCTTCTCTCTAAAATAAAAGCTCTCATTTTTGAGTAGCGCCCATGCCGCACAGGGACTGTGTTGGAAACACACATTTTTTTAAATTGCTCGCACGCTCACATTTTTGCAAAATATCAATATTTTTCGGTATTTGAAGGTGGTTTATAAACCCAGTGAGGTTACCATGTCGAAATTATTGCAAAATACATGCTCATATGAGCGTACGAGCAATTTAAAAAAAATGTGTGTTTCGAACACAGTCATGTGCGGCATGGATGTTTACTAAAAATGTGCAGGCCGAACACATTTTTGAGCGTAGCCGTTTTTGCGTGTTTACAAGACTGACGTTTCATTTCGTGTTGATCGTTTGCTTTGTTTTTCCGGTGGTGCATCACAGCAACTGACGCTATATGCCCTATTAATCTTTTTCTCTCTATCTCTCTCAACCCCTACATTCTCCCCCTGTCCTACTCTCTAATTGTTTAAAAACTTCAAAAAGTAAGAATAAAAAACAATAAAAAAATGTATGACTTTCTACCAACATTATAAACCTGCATTGAACATTATTGCATCATCATCACGACCATTCTACATCCTTTATCCTTCATCTTACATCCTATATCCTTCATACTTTATCCAACATCTTTCCTTTATCTTTCATCCTACATCGTATATCCTTCTTCCTTTGTCCTAAATCTTTCTTCCTTCATCTTATAATCTTCATCCTTCATCTTCATCATCATTATCATGCCGTATCATTCATCTTAATCATCATCATCCTATATCATATATCCTTCATTCTTCATCCTACATCCTTCTTCCTTCATCATACATTCTTCATCCTTCATCCTACAACATAAATTCTTTATCCTTTATCTTCCATCCTACATACTTCATCCTACATCATCTATTCTTAACCTTCTTTATCTTCCATTCACATCATCATCACCATCATCCTGTATCCTTAATACTTCATCATCACAATCATTATCATCATCATCATCCTTAATCCTTCATCCTACATCCTATATTCTACAGCCTACACCTACATCTTTCTTCCTTCAACCTACATTCTTCAAACTTCATCCTACATCTACTCTTTGTTCTTTATCTTTCATTCTTCATTCTTTATCCTTCATCCTTTATCCTTCAAACTTCACCATTATCATAATCATATTCATTATCATCATCATTCATCCTACATCCTACATTCTTCATCCCTCATCCCAGCACATTTCATCCTACATCCTTTATACTTCATCCTTCATGTTTCATCTTTCATCATCCTTCATCCTACATACTTCATCCTTCATCGTCATCGCCATTAGTCTACATCCTTTGTCCTTTATCCTTCATCTTACGTCCTATATCCTTCATACTTCATCCAACATCTTTCCTTTATCTTCCATCTTTCAACCTACATCCTATATCCTTCTTTCTTCATCCTACACCTTCCTTACTTCATCCTTCATCATCATCATCATCATCATCGCCATCATTCTACATCCTTTATCCTTCATCCTTTATCCTTTATCTTACATCCTATATTCTTCATACTTCATCCAAAATCTTTCCTTTATATTTCATCTTTCATCCTACATCCTTTATCCTTCTTTCTTCATCCTTTTTCTTTCTTCCTTCATCCTACATACTTCTTCCTTCATCATACATTCTTCATCATTCATCCTACAACATTAATTCTTTGTCCTTCATCTTTCATCCTTCATACTTCATCCTACATCATCCATTCTTAATCCTCTTCATTTTTCATTCACATAATCATCACCAGCATCCTGTTTCCTTCATACTTCATCATCATAATCATCATAAACATTATCATCATCATCATCATCATCATCATCATCATTCTTAATCCTTCATCCTACATCCTATATCCTACATCCTACATTCTTCATCTTATATCCTTCAATCTTCATCCTACATCTTTCTTCCTTCATCCTACATTCTTCATCCTTGATCATCATCATCATCGCCATCATTTTACATCTTTTATCCTTTATCTCACATCCTGTATCCTTCATACTTCATCCAACAACTTTCCTCTATCATTCATCCTACATCATATATCCTTCATTTTTCATCCTACATCTATCTTCCTTCATCCTACATTTTCCATCGTTCATCATTATTATCACCATCATTCTACATCCTTTATCCTTTATCTTACATCCATACTTCATCATCATAATCATTTTCATCATCATCATCATCATCATCCTTCATACCTCATCCAACATCTTTTCTTTATTTTTCATCTTTCATCTTTCATCCTACATCATATATCCTTCTTTCTTCATCCTACATCTATCTTCCTTCATCCTACATTTTTCATCCTTCATCATCATCATCATCACCATCATTCCACATCCTTTATCTTGTATTCTTCATCTTACATCCTATATCAAATTCATATTCATATTCATTTAAATCATTTAAAGAGCACACCATGCACGGCATTACCAAAAGGTCTTGAATAATATTCAAATACAATTGTAGATCTTTGCGGACCTCTAAATTACTTCGCAGACCATTAAAAACCTTCAAAAAGTAGACACTAAACTTCAAGGAGATCGGACACCTGAGAAGTATCCATACATATATATACACCAGAAGGTCCAACATGTTTTTCATATATTTAAGACATAAACCCTACGAGTAGGGGCAAGACATTATAAAATTGACGCGAATTGATTGGTCACCTGTTTGTATGAAGCCGCCCCATAGTGGTGGGGCTGCTGCCACTCTAGGCACAGCTTCTGGTGGAGGAGCATTGCATATTCAGCCGCTGGAAGCCAAAACTGACGCTGTTTGAGCCGCACCTCCTTGGTGAACAGATGCTTGGAACTTATTACCTCTTCAATCCAGCTAGATGCTTGGAACTTATTACCTCTTCAATCCAGCTGAAGTCAGAAGGACAACAGTGCTCAGGCTGCACATCAGCTTTGCACACAACTCTTTGCTACAACCGGAAGTTGGAGCAGCAGGCGGTGATCAGTGTAGGTGAGTGCACTATCCCGTCAAAGCGCTCCGTTAAACACTTGGGCATGATAATCGACGATAAGCTTACCTTTGGTAGCCAAGTCAATTATGCCTGTAAAAGAGCCTCCACAGCTATTGCGGCACTGTCCTGGATGATGTCCAATAGCTCTGCAGTGTACGCCAGTAAGCGCAAGCTTCTGGCTAGTGTTGCTACGCCCATACTTAGGTATGGCGGTCCGGCGGAAGCTGGAAAGTACTTACAGGCATATGTGCCTGAGGGTTGCGAGCGCGTACCGTACCGTGTCACACTGTAGTGTCCGGAGGGACACTTCCGAGCACACCAGCCGAATCTTGAGCCGAATCCTGCAGCCAAACGCACGCTAACGAGGAGGAGCGATACCTTCTCGCACAAAATGCTTTACAAGACTGACGTTTCATTTCGTGTTGATCGTTTGCTTTGTTTTTCCGGTGGTGCATCACAGCAACTGACGCTATATGCCCTATTAATCTTTTTCTCTCTATCTCTCCCCTACACACATGATTCAGTTGCCTACAGCGTATTCAAAAATGCATTTCCCGGATGTGTGCTTGATTCCTCATGTTGGTTCTTCAAATTTAAAAACATAATAAAACGCGTAAAAATGTGTACTTTTGTTTTTTGTTTACTGTTTTTAATAATAATAATAATAATAATAATAATAAAATAAAAACAAATTGAAAATTCAACAAATACGAGTTTTAGTTTCAAACCGATTGTTTTAGTTACACCAATACATTGCATTTGTTGTTTTGACAAATTTTAATTTTTGTTTCAACAAAATTTATCATTTGTTGATGACAGTTGTCAATTTTAGGCGATTTTAGAAACAACAAATCTATTTTTCGAAACTAATTAGCGTAATAGTTGATTCAAAAAAAGTTTCTGGTAAGCCCTGAGTCAATAATAAAATTTGTTGAATCTATGCGTAATACTTTTGCTTTTACAATATATTTTTCTGCGTGAAGAATTAAAAACGTTAGTTTCTCATAGCAAGCTTTACAGAGACGTGGTTGAGTAGCGAAATTAATGACAGATTAATCAATATTGAAGGCTTCAATTTACTTAGAAATGATCGTAATAGACATGGAGGAGGAATTTGTATTTACATAAGAAAAGGTCTAGCTTATCGGTTGATCAAGAAATCAGTTATTTGTGAAAATGATGTTTCCACCAAAACTGAGTATTTAATTTTAGAAATTCTAATTGGCAAAGATCGTTTACTCCTAGCTGTATATTACAATCCTCCGGAGGTTGACTGCTGTGATCTTCTGCGTAGCCATTTTGAAGAGTATTCTATGAAATATTCATCCACTATTTTCATAGGTGATTTCAACACTGATCCGTTTAAGCAAACTAGAAGATCTTCACGCTTGAATGACTTAGTGGCAAGCATGTCTTATACTAGAATTAACTCAGAACCTACATATTTTTACAGTACAGGTAGTTCACTGTTGGACCTTTTTTTAACGGATACTCCTGATGCAGTGTTAAAATTCAGTCAGATATCTTTGCCAGGCATTTCCAAACATGATTTGTTATTTACTTCACTGAACTTTTCCAATAAACATAATGAGTCCGGTTACTGGTACCGTGATTACGTTAACTATGACCACGCCTCTCTTTTCGAGTCCTTCTTTAGAATCAACTGGAATGATTATTTTTGCGTTGATGACCCAGATATGTTGACAAATATCTTTAATAATCATCTTGCTATGCTTCACGATCAATTCTTTCCATTGCGTTTTCGAAAGTTTCGTAAGAACCCTTGGTTCAATAATGACATTGAAATAGCTATGATAAACAGAGATCTAGCTTAGGGAGCATCCATTAAGTACGTCACGCTAAAACTAAGAATGTTCAACCCCCCCCCCTTCGTACGGGTTTTTCCTATACCTAATACATTGCTTGTCACACTTTCACAAACCCCCCCCCCCTCCCCCCTCTAAGCGTGACGTACTTAATGGATGCCCCCTTATAGAAATTGGAAACTATCCAAAACTCCCGAAAACGAGTCCCGATACAAAAGATTGAGCAATTCAGTAAGTTCAATGATTTCCAATGCAAAAATAGCACATGACAGACAAAAGTTGAATCTTGATCTCCCTAGCAAACAATTGTGGAATAACGTAAAAAGGCTTGGCGTATCGGCAAAAGAACCTCCTCCACCAGTTGTGAGTAAACATTCCCCAAATGATATAAATGAATATTTTTCCTCAAATTTTTCTGCAGGTGATAGAGAAACAATACGATATTCAACAAATGATGATGGTTTTCATTTTCGTCCTGTAATGGACTATGAAATCATAAATGCTATTTTTGATATCAAGTCCAATGCTATTGGATTTGATGGCATTCCCATCAAGTTTCTGAGGATTATTTCCTCTTTTGCATTACCTGTATTTGAGCATCTTTTCAACTCAATCATCGTTTCTAGTAAATTCCCTACTCAATGGAAATGTACTAAGGTTATAGCAATAAATAAAAAACCAAACGTAGAAGCTATCTCAAACCTTAGACCAATTAGCTTGCTGCCCACAATATTTAACATTTTTGAAACATTGATCAAAGTTCAGATCACAGAATACGTTTCAAGAATGAACTACATTCATAGTTTCCAATCTGGTTTTAGAAGGCATCATAGTACTGATACTGCATTATTAAAGGTTCATGACGACATTGCAAAGTCAATTGATAAAAATGGTGTAACTATTTTATTGTTGATTGACTTTTCAAAGGCATTTCCATTTGATCGTGTGGTTCATAGTAAATTAATAAACAAGCTTATATCTCTGTACAATTTCTCCAACTGTTCTGCAAAATCGGTAATTATCTGAGCCAGCGGAGTCAAGCGGTCTATTGCAATGGGGAGCTGTCTGAATTTAGACCAACTATTTCCGGTGTTCCCCAAAGGTCCGTTCTTGGACCAATCCTTTTCACACTCTTTATAAACGATCTCCCAACTGTTTTGGATTTTTGTTCTGTTCATATTTTTGCAGATGATGTGCAAATTTATATTTGTACTGATGGAAACATTGATATGAGGTTCGTGGGTATTCGCATGAATCATGACCTCCGAAAACTTATGAAATGGTCCAAAGAAAATCTTCTTCCGATTAATCCCGATAAAACTAAAGCGATGTTAATATCCAAGCTAAAAAATACCCCACTACCACCTCAACTCCTAATAGATGGTGTTGAAGTTCAATTCATCGATCGTATAAATAATTTGGGTGTTATCTTTAAAAATAACTTAGATTGGGATGCTCATATTAATATGCAATGCTCCAAAATCTACAGATCATTAAAAACATTAAATTTAAGGACTAGACACTGTAATTCTGCCATTAAACTGAAACTTTTTAAATCTTTAATTCTGCCTCATTTTCTGCACGGTGATTTCATTTTCACAAATGCGTTGGTTGGATCAATGGACAGGCTAAGAGTTGCGTTGAATGCCTGTGTTCGTTATATTTACAACCTCTCTCGTTTTTCACACGTGTCTCTCTTGCAGAAAAACCTTTTAGGATGCCCTTTTTTTAATTTTTATAGATATAGATCATGCGTAAGACTATTCAGATTAATTAAAACATCTTCCCCTGCTTATCTTTTTGAAAAACTGGTACCGTTAAGAGGAACAAGAACAAAAAGTTATCTTCATACTATAGCCAAACTTTATTTGTAAGGGGCATTGTTAGCTGGAATAACTTACCTACATAAATAAAGGAAATAAATTCGTTTCCGTGCTTCAAGAGGGATCTCCTGCAGCACTTGCAGTAGTCAGGTCCATACAGTTATAGAGAACAAATAGATATTAGAAATTAAGAACTGTTTTCTGAGTTAAACATCATGTTGTAACGTTAAAAAAGATTATGTCTTAAGTTACATGAATTCAAGAGATAAATAAATAAATAAATAAATAAATAAATACCTGATTTTGGTATGCTCTAGTTATGTGGCAGTTATTCATTCCTACTCGGGTATAGCTGTGGAGGCGTTGATTATAGGCGTAATCAACGTGGCTACCGAAGGTAAGCTTATAGTCGATCATCACGTCCAAGTGTGACGGAGCGCTTCGACGTGATAGAGCAATCGCCTACACTGCTCATCGCTTGCTACTCCGATTCCGGCTGTTCACAACCATCACCACAGTTTTGTGGTGAGCCAACTCCAGTTTCCTGGACCTCATCCAAGCCTCCACAACCTTGATCGAGCGGGTAGTAGTCAACTCCACTTCTGCGAATCACCGTAGACTTTCAGCGTAATGTCGTCAGCAAAGCAGACAATCTCCACCCCCACCGGAAATCTAACCTCAACACTGTTAGCACGGTCGTCATACAGTCCAGCATCTGTATGAACTGCTCGATCAGCCACCGCGGATGCTACAGAATAAGACCCCGTTTACTTTGGCGACGATGAAGCCCTCATAGGCAGTAGATACAAACTCTTGGACGGGGTATTTACTAGAGATGGTCGGGTTTCAAATTTTACAGACCCGAACCCGACCCGTACCCGAAAAATTTTCAATTTCAAAACCCGGACCCGACCCGTACCCGAGAATTTTTTGCTCCGTCAAACCCGGACCCGACCCGAACCCGAAAAATTTTCGTTGATCAAACCCGAACCCGACCCGAACCCGAAAAAAAAATTGCCAATAAACCCGACCGAAACCCGAGTTAAATAATAATCATTAAATGTATCGGATATAACAAATAAAACATTTTTCTGAATACTGATTTATCTACATTGGTACCAAACCCGACTTGAACCCGACATTATTCAAACCCGACCCGACCCGAACCCGAACATTTTGAAATTGTTTAAACCCGGACCCGACCCGTACCCGAGCTTTTTTCAAATTTCCAAGCCCGAACCCGACCCGTACCCGTCGGGTTCGGGTTCGGGTCGGGTTTCGGGTTTGAAAACCCGAAACCCGACCATCTCTAGTATTTACCCGTCGTCCATATCGCCGCCATTTTTTCTGGACCCATCCGCGATCCAATTGCCGTTGCCGGCATTGGTTCTACAATGATGGCGATATCCGCCCCCCACTCAGAAACCGCCTGACAAAGCAGTTGCTGAGCTGCGTTCAGTGGTTCAGGTTCAGCCTTACCTGCACTGTGATTTGTTCACTGCGGCTTTTTGAAGGCCGGGCACCTTTGACCACCCATTGGATGCCTGTTGTTCACGGATTTCCCGGTACAAAACAGATAAATGGGTGGACTCGTGCAGCCTTGTGCCTTATGGTCTTTGGCGCTGCATCTTCTACACAGTTTGCTCCTGTCGGCAGCTTTGTAGTCTAGTCCCATGGCTTGTGTCTTGGTTTCAGACACCTGAAACAAACTTCCGGTGGTTCGTGGAATGTCAAATGACATGCGCACCAGCCCACAGTGTTTTATTTTGCCGATTTCGTGCGCCTTTTTAATAACTTTTCAACCGTTGATTTTTGCAATATAGTTTCTTCGGAGAAGTTTCTACGTTGTATGTGCATGACCCCTAGAAATCATGTTTTTCATCATAACTTTTTAACGGGATTTTTTAAATTTTGGCGCAGAGAACTGTTTTGAATAATGAAACAACTATATTTCTACTTTATGAAAATGACTTGAACTTTTGTATGCAAGTGTATTAGGGTGGCCCACACTTATATGAAAAACAAAAATTTCGAAAAATGCCAAGTCTTACCTCCTAAATCAGTTGTTTTGGACTCCCAGAAGCTACGTTCAAAATTTGAGCAAAATCGGTTGAGCCTAAGGGGGCGCTCAAAACGCCTGAAGTTTGTATGGGAAAACTTGGCCAAATGTATGCAGAAATTTTAAGTTCTCGATTTTTGCCGCTAGGTGGCGCTGTAAGCGTTCAATAATCAAACCCTTTGGTATTAGTGTAGATTGACGTTGGAGTCACCATTGAGCAGCCCAACTAACTTAACGGCATACGTTTATCATTTGTTTTATTATGCATGATTAGATTATAGGGTGGTCGAATGTAAATAATTAGAGAGTACCTAACAACTGAGCTTGGTTGCAGACCAATCCCCTTCTTTCCAGAGGACCATAGTGCACAGTTGAGCTTAGAGTCCTTCCCTGGTACTCGGACGTTGATCAGTCGACCCTAATATGGGGATCAGACGCTGTTGTGAGCCGCTCCTCCTGGAGAACAGACGCTCAGGTTTGCAGAAGCAAACTCCCCTTCCCTGTCAGCCTACGACCAAAGTTCGCACCGGGGTTGGTTACCCGAGCTTCCCTAAGGTTGCTCGTTGTTTCCGGCCGGTACCACGAGGAGATATGGATACGAGTTGCTGGGCAGAGGCAAGTGGACCACAATGGGATCTGCATTGCGCAGCATACCCAGCCTTTGTTGTGCCCTAACTTTACAGTATTCGTTCATTTTTTTTTCATTATGCCTGATTACACCTGATTAGATTACTGGTAGGTAACCCGAACCATCCTATAATGTGAACTGCTCTTGAATAGGTTTAGAATTGAAAAAAAAAATAAGTGTAACAACTGGGCTTCCAGGTTTATTTTTCAACAACATGTTACTTGATCAGACCAAGTACATATAGAACTATATATGGCAGTGAAGATGTGTGCACTGCAGAACCATGCGTCTCCATATCAACAAGTTGTATGCATTATATGATGCGTCTCCATATCAATGGAGACGCATGGTATATGGAGTTTATACAACTCGTTACATCACTATATGTGCTTTAGTGTTTCCTACCAAAGTATCTACGAAGATTTGTTCGATGTAGTCATTAGAACAGACAGAAAAAGCACTGTGATAATGTCTGAAATGTCAATGGTATATTGGGTGATGCGTGAAATTTGCACCTACCCATAGTTGACTGGAGGTGCGTTGTGATGATTAGTCATATGAATAAATCCGTATGACAAAGCGTTTTGAAGCATATTGATAAATAGCTAATTTATTTTTCTTCTCTTGAGTTTTCTTGTATCATCTTCCAAACTATTTTCACGATCACGTTCGGGTTCAATCGGCGATTGGAGAATGGCGATACATCGCTGTTTGTAGTAGTAATCGACCACTTGATTGCCTCGTACCTACTGTAAAACGGTTACTTTCTCACATGTACGCTGTTGTGTACATCAGCAAACTATAGCCATAGCGAGTGAACGGCGCGGCGCTAAACTTCACAGGTTAACGCGTCGGACTGCCAGTTCGGTCGATCCAGTCTGCAAACGCGCGCGTCCGGCCGCTCACGGTTTGCCCCGTGATTGATTCACGATCGTGATTTTTCTTCTGCGTTTGTTCCGTGCGGTGGCCTGGCTTTTACGCTAACAATCTCATCATCGAAAACGACACGCCGACGACGGTTAGCAGCAGGCGTCGGAGCGGTGGAAGAATTTTTCGGTTCGCTTAGTGGTGGTACATCGAGCGGTAATAATAACATCGATTCAAACGCCAATAAAAGAAGATCGAACGCATTTGTATATGGCACCGGCATGGTCACGGCGCGCCGGGTGGATTCGATCGTAGATAGCCGGTCAAGTGAAACCACGGGGATGCTACGATGATCTGATTTTGTTGCCGCTTATCATGCGCAACCAGAGCACACTAATACCAACATTCACTCAATACAGCAGCGGGAGAAAATAAGGAAAAACGCACTTCGGTGAACAAAGTTTACAAAAAGAGGTATTGTGTGACTTTTCACAAACAATTATCACTCTCTGTAGGAACTTTATCTAAACATCGACCTTCTCAAATTGAAAATTATCAAATAATGCAGCTTTTTCATGATCAACACTTTTATGAGATCTAATGTGATGTGAGCGTTTTGCACCGATATCCCTCGTAAAAAGGTAAACATTCAAATTTCACGACTGTGTTGGTGAATATTTTGGCTGGAGCATAAATTTATGCTCCACGTAAGGAGGCACAATCCAACCTGTCAAACTCCATAGTGAAAAAATAGGTTGCCGTCCCCTTGAGTGAAACCGTTCTAGCCCAGTACACAGTGGACCCGCAGAGAAGAGTATTGAGAGATCCAAATGTTGCCGTCAAAATTATGTAAAGTGAATTTATTTTTTTACTAAAATTTGTGAAAATAGGGTCTGGGACCATTTGGGCAGGAGCACCTATTTTGGACTTTTGCTGCTATAACTCAGTCAATTTCGAACCGATTGACTTGAATTTTTGCACATGGCTAGATACTGTGCCTATCTGATCGTGTCTCAAAAATCAAGTCAATCGGTTAAAAATTGACTGAGATATAGCAGCAAGTGCCCAAAATAGATGCTCCTGCTCAAAGGGTCCCAGACCCTATTGTTTTAGTTTATGTTTGGAATAACACATTCACACAATATTTCTTCAATATAGAACACTTTGTTTCTATAACAGTTTTCAGAAATCCTGTATTAAGTATCACTTATTCTGCAAATTGTGTAATTTTATATTATGATCATTTGTGAGGCTGCGCTCAAGGCACTTGCACAAACTGTGCAAGACTAGAACATTATAAAAACCTTAGGAGATACATAACTTTCACATTCAAAATATCGTTGCTAAGAGCAACAGTTGGTCAGAAGCTCAGAAGGGTAAAAATGGGTCGAAAATCTAAAATATTTGAGCAAACAGCGAATAATGATTTTTTCTGGTGCATTCATATTAGTTGCCAAGTCCCAAAGGCTTTCAACAATATTTTGCTAAATTTAGCCGAACTGCAGCAACATTTTATGCTGAACGTTTGATAAGCGATCGGAAAATCTCTCTAATAAAGAAAATAAAATAATGACGTTAACCCTTTGGAGCCGGAGGGGTCATACACACTAAGATCAGCTCGGTATTTTTCCCATATTTTTACTGAGTTCTCAACAGCAGATTTAACTCGGTACGCTCGGTTGTTTCTTTTGCGGACATTCTGTAAATAAGTTACCGAGCTCAGATAATAAACTGTCAAAAGTTACTGATACACGGTATAAATATCGTTACTGGAGAACGGTAAATACGATTACCGAGTGTACCGATATTTGTTGTGGGCTTCGTGGCCGAGCGGTTAGCGGCGTCAGTCGTTTAGGTGTCTCATAAGCCTCGGAGTGTGGGTTCGATTCCCGCTCCAGTCGGGGAAAACTTTTCGTCAAACGAAAAATTCTCCACTGGGCCACTGGGTGTTATATGTGTTGTCCGTTGTCAAATGTTAGTATTGTTCAGTCTGTAGAGGCCGCAAGGTCGAAGACGGTGTAATTGTCTTTTTGCATAATCTACTGGGATTTGACTGAGATTCGATATTTCAAATTAGCCAAACTATCTTAGAGTTGTAACCGTTCGCTAACTTTCTCAAAAGATCTAATCAAAGCACGGTGGCTTTAGCGCCACTCTCGAAGAGAGACCACCGGTCGTGTTAGGTTTGCCCGACTTTTGTAAGAGACTAGTATCTCAGAGGAAAGTTGAACGGCTCGCGGAAAAATCGGCAAAATTTCTTATAAACGAAACCGAATCTTAAACTCTATCAAACACTACTGAATCTTGGGGAAAACTGAATAAAATAACGCAAACTAAACACAACGCAACATAAGAAAAGCAAGTGAGTAATTTTATTTAAATAGATATCGTTAAACGTAGTTAAAACAAATAATTCAAACCAAACTTCTAAAATTCATTATTAAAACTCAATTTGACATTCATTCGGGTTGGACGTTTTACAAAAATGTACGGAACGGAAATGTTTCATAGCCATGAACAAAAAAGACGTACCTGCGCAGGTTTTACTAGTCGGTGCGATGTTTCTCGATAGCGGCAGGCAGTCCTCGATTATGGCGACGGCTTGTAGGTGGCCATCGGCGTGTCCGGCGACGACTTACTGGACCCGTGTGTATATGGCCGAAGAACGGTGCAGAGGGTGTGGCGGCTGGACGGAAGCTTCCGATTTGACGTTAACGAGAGTTCCCGGGATGGTCCTTTCCGGTCAATAGAAGCGCAACACAGCCCAGCGACCCGGCTTCGCGTACTTATATTCCAACTATGGCCGAGCGGGGAATGGCACGACTTCTACTTCCCGGATTTGGACCTAGTTCGCGGCATGCATTTGGCGACACGCGGAAACGAACCGACTCTCGTACTCCGGTCCTCGGGGAATAACGGATGGGACCTTACCTTCGGCGATTAGCGACCGACGGGAGAATTCGCTACCCTGATGCTCTAGCGACTGCACAACCCTCTGTTTAGCTACCTTCGTGAGGCGGGCCTTGACGGGCACACGGGTCAAATGCTTCAACGGATGAGAGAGCGATTCACACCGCCAACGGAACCACAACTCGGCGATAACGACCGTCGAAATAACACAAAAAAATCCAGCCGTACGGAAAAAGCGCTGGGCGCTACACGTCCAACACGAAATCACATCAATACAATTATTTTACTTCAATTTAAACTTAACAATTACCTTTTTCCGTAAAATACGATGAAATACACTTAAATTTGCAGAAATCACGGTTTAGACGGACCTCAGTCCACTACTATAGAGAAAGAGTCAAAAACACGCAAAACGTTTAACACAACTTTACATAAATCACTCACTAAACTTATTACCTTATTGTTACAACAAAACTAACAAAACGTTCAAATTCAACTTGACTAAACGGAACTGAATATTAAACTTTTAATCCGCGCACCTCTGCTCTCCAGCCGAATCAGTAGCGAAATGGCAGAGTAGAAGATGCGCTTCGTGCAAGAAACTCTGCCTCTTTTGAAACATTAAAGCTATTCAAATAGTCAAGTAATTTCCAAAATTGCGCCAACCAATTTCAGATGGCCGCGAAGAATATTCCGCGCCATCAAAATATCCTATTAGCTACGTTTCCCATATACACGTTACATATTTTAGTCAGGACACAAACCATACACGAACGATATTCTCAAATGTTCAAATTCAAAGTCAAATAATCTGCAATTGGATTTTACTTGAAAAGATAAAAACGTCAAAAGCTACAAATTAACTAAAATGATCATGAATCTAATTATAAATTACATAAAAACGAACATTAAAAACAAAATCGAAATATTCAAATAAAATAATAATTTAATTTAACCGAATTCAAAACTTTTATTTAATAATAAAAACGTCAAAACGTTACAGAGTTCAGAACTTCAGGTTTACACTCGTAACAGTAGCCATATCTGATATACTGAGTAACGCTGCATAATCAAGCGTGGTTACTGGACCAATCTGATCCCAAATAACATTTTACGTATTGTTCGGCTCTATAAGAGATCTTCATGACCAATTTTATAAAACTTGCTATAAAACTTGTTTTTACATCAAAACCTCTTGGTAACCTCTTTAAGAGCATCTTCCGGCTAAGTGGACCACTCTCGGAGAGGTTTTGCAAACCACATTAAGAGTTGCAATAAAACTGTTTTAAAACCTAGTTGAAAATTTTCCATTCTCGAAAAAAGGTTATGATGATTGTTGTTGTTTTTTTTTCAACAAAAAATATGACAGCTCAAGATGCAGAAGCTTCTTCGATGGCTCGTAAAGTTCTGGAGGATATATTATTAGTAAGTAGAAAGCTATCTTCAAAGTAATATTTTAGTAGTTATTTTGTTGGTAGGCTTATGCGCATTCAATTTTACCGTGAATATTGGGGTTGCAGAAACGTAAAATTAATACGCTTCGAAAATAGTGAATATTTATCATGTTGAGATGAAATAAATCAACTTGTTTATTTAGTAAAACTATCTCGAATCACAAGAAAACTTAGCTGAGGGAGATTATTTACGTGGGCATGTTATAGAAATGGCGGCAAACTATCAATTCATTGCTTAACTACAGTCGGGACCCGCTGGTTGGGGGTTTAATAGTTGGGTGACTTTTTAGTTGGGACCCCGTTAGTTGAGCTGTCAGCCAACTAAAAAGAACCTGGATGTCATAATTCAATGTCAAACTGAAAATGACAACCAATCTGTAATTCCGAGGGGCGAGCTAATGAGTTTTTGGTTTCTTAAACTTTACTAATAATCGAAAAGAATTTCTATTTCATATTTCTTAAAAAAAACGATATGGACAATTAATTATAAACAAATGCAAAACATCGCCAATCTTTATTTTGTCGATCATTGAAAGCGTTTTGTGCTTGCAGTTTGGTCCGGGTGGTGAATTATTCATCTGTATTTTCACTTCACCGACTAAAATGGGTAAAAATAATTATTTCTCGCATTAGCCATATATGTATCTTGCAAAACGTATCAGTTTTGCTCTAAATGTGAAACAAATTGAAACATTTTACTTTTTACTTCCAACCTAAACATGATTAAAAAAAACAATGCGCACGCCCCTTGTGCTGCTGTCACTTCACCCAACCAACGAATCGAATTCGTTGGTTGGGTGGAGGTTGTCGCTCAACGAGCGGGTTCCGACTGTATTTTCAATTCACGTCAGCTAATTTTTCAATATGGCGACGACCATAATTAGCGAAAGTAAACCGAAAGCAATTTTACTTTTATGATGACCGCAATAAACCTAGTCGTAGTTTCTGCTTTTCACCAACAGATGTCGTTACTAATCGAACGGATCGCCATCTGTTGAGAGTTTTTTTTAGTTTTATTGTGGTACCGTAAACTGGGGTGTAGTTGATCAGTGGGGTGAACCTGATCACTCAATTACCCACGGATATTGACTTTCAAGGAAGTTTTCACAGACAAACAGACGTCTCACTCTACTCACTTCTCATCGTTACCCTTTTTACCGGTTAGTTCAAATATTTTGTAGTTCGCGAATCGCTCGGTCACGGCACTCGCATCGTTTTTGCTCCTGTTTGACGTTTGCTCACTACTGCCACCTAGTAAGTGGTTTGCGTAACACAGCCTGGTTAGCATTGGGCGATTATGTTTTCGTGACGATGATTTTTACCGCTATTTGTTCCAAGTGATACGTCTGTTTGTCTGTGAAATTATCATTCCATTTTAATGTTACGTCATTGGATTGCGAATGGTTAAAAAATAATTGTTGCTTCCTTGAAAGTCGATATCCGCGGGTAATTGAGTGATCGATCAGGTTCACCCCACTGATCAACTACACCCCAGTTTACGGTAATAATAAATGCCAGAAGGTTTACATATCAGAGAGTTTTGTTTACTCTTGAAATACGGCTTTATGGATATCTTCAAGTATACTATAAAACATTTTATCGATGGTTTTCATAAAAGTAGTCATAAAACTGTGAGTTTTAATTATTACTGTAATAAATCCCTAATAAAAATCAAACATAACCAATCTGCAATGGAATTGTTACTTGGGATGTCTACTAGATATTTTCATAAACCTTTGGGACATTTTGAGTCGTCCAAGCTGTCCTGAAGTTTATCTCTTGACAGGAACAGTAGTTATTCTCACAATGAACTGTACCATTACAATTAATGAAAATGAATCTTTATTGATATAAAAACCCCTGATTATTTCGTTTTAGGGTAAACAGGTATAATATGCCCCCCCTAAGCAGAAATGGCAATATATCTGAAACTAGCGCCTTATTCCATCTATTGTTCACTGCAAATCGTTGTTACTAAAGTTAGTGAAGTGTTGCATGCGAACTTTGCCTTTGGAGACGTGGCTATGGAAGCTTTGGAACGTTTTTCGAAAACGTTCCAAAATTTGCCTTATCAAAACAAACGGGGCAATACGCCCCCTCCAAAGAAAAACGTCCAGCCCCGTGATTAAACTGTCCCAGGGGATAATTCCACCACATGCTTATCCTAGGAGGGTCTTTCAACAAGTGTTTAACTGCATAAAAGTTGCAAAGTAACACAAGCGAAAAGAACTAGCTTCGTTTACAATGAAGTAAGCTCACAAGAGGTAAAATATTACGCCAAAAGCCTCGATTTCAGACTTTTTGATATTTTTATTGCTTTTCTGTACCAATCCACTAACGGACCAGCTTGATGGCAATAAATCTTCAATATTTGAGATTTCTAATCGATCACACATGCGAAAAGCGCTTGAATCGCTGGAAAATGAAGAGGGGCGTTTTGCCCCGGTGGGGCGCATTATACCCTTTTACCCTATATAGTAACATTATAAACCAATCCGTGAACCTCTTAACCCGGGAGCGGTCGCGTCGTGTACTGAGTCCACGCACCATGAAAAATGCACGCATGTGGTACACAGCGTGAACGCGGCGTTGCTGCAGGTAGTCTAAGACGCGACCGTCGAGGGTTAACTCTCAAACTACTCCATGATAGTTTCGTGATAATTTAGGTTATACGTTTTTTTCATGGAGTACACAACTTTATATCTACACTTGAAATGCTAGCCTGCTACATTGAATAATGATACATAATGAATCATATTTGCTAATATTCTTCAAAGACTAGTAGGCATCGTTCTGTACCTTTGAAATATTTAAGGTTGTGTAAACTTTTATGAAACACATCTTTTGAAATCTACATTCGTTGTAGTCATTGTTTGTGCCATGGAAAGTTACGTTACCTTGTTTAACCTACCCAGATCCGTGGACTTCGGTGAAACTCAGAGCCATTCCAAAATATCTTTGAGATATTTCAGGATTGCTAAACTTTCTTAACAGGCACGGTAAAGGCTGGGTATGCAGCGCAATTCAGATCCCATTGTGATCCACTAGCCTCTGCCCAGCAACTCCTACCCCTACCCAAGTAACACAACATGTTATATAATTGTTTAAAATTCACTTTTTGTACAAAATAAAGTGTATTTTTCTTGCATTATGAACATAATTTTGAACACTTATATAATCAAAACAGCGCAAAAAATGGCGGCTTATAAAACATCTTACAAGTATTATAAGATGTATCGCAGTACATTTATAATACTAAACTTTATGCTCAAAGCAAATGCCATTCACATCCCAAATATATTTGAAGCTGCCAGTCAATAATAATACTTGCAAAACACTTTTATAATACGATCTCATTTAAACGTTTGAATGGAACATTTTCTTCCGTCATATAACTAGCAGAAAACACTTTTAAAACACATCAAATATGTAAGTGTTGTATAATTCGTGTTGTGAGTACTACCGAGAAGTTTGTGTTATTTTGTGTGAACCGTGAATGTTTAAATATAGCAGGTAGTATTCGTTATGAATGTAGGTTTTTCCCAGCTAAACTCCCGACAGCGACAGTCAGGTTCAGGCTCGACCACCCTGCGAGAAGATCACCATCATCCACCCACCTCAGTTCCAAAACCCACCGCCAGATGGATGGTTACCAATCTTGGGCGGCCATGAGGGGTGGCGTAATGGGGCCATTAATAGATCACAACATGGAATGTGGGGGCAATGACCGAGGTACGAGGTCGTGGACCTCCAAGCTTGTTCACTCCATATTGCAGACTCACTTGCATAGAGTTCGTCAATTAAGACAGTCGACAATTACACAAAGTTTGAGAAGGGGAGACAATAAAAGCAGTGAGAAGTTATAGAAGGAGTTTGAAGAAGTGGAAAGGAGGCGAAGAGGACATCAGAACCCCGCCGTTTTTGAGTTTAAAACCTCGTGAAGCGCCCTACGACGCCCGTGGGTCCATGAGTAATTCCGGCAAAGACTGAAGACCGATCCGTTACAATATCGGTAGGACCCGGACGAGTAGTTGAAGCCCAGCGAGAGTCCCAAGCCAACCCCCCCCCCCCCCCCCCCCCGAAACCCGTGGAGAGCGAGCCGAGGATCCACGCCCGCGCACGAGCCGTTGTTGGAGTCGAGGAAGAAGGAGAGGTGGTGGAGCAGAAGGAGAAGGGGCCCCGCAAAGAACAGGTCAGATAGTAACCCAAGCAACACACTTGGACATTAATAAGTTCCTGTAATTTGTATGCAACTATATTGAAAGTTATGCCATTTGAACCAATCGTCATATTACCGACTAAATAACAACTAAAAAAGCGCAAGAGGTGGAGCCAATATAAAACATCCATTCGTGATATAAACGGCTTTAATACGCAATCGAATTATAACCAAGATACAACTTATAGTCGGCTTACAAACTGTGACCGGTTCGACAACTAGTCAGCTAGTCACCACATTCGTCACTGCCAGTGACTGTGCACCCACAGTTTCGTTCAAGTGATTAATAATTATGTGCACAAATATACCGCAAAAAAGTCTGACCGAGAACGTCAATTTGTGTGCCGCTCCAGATTTATCGGTAAGTCACGCATTTTGGCTCCGTATTCCCAACGCGCCTCAGTCTACCTATCATTTTGCGAGTGAAAATTTAGGCCTTTGCTGTAAAAAATAACTCGCCATATTGCTTTGACGGAGTACATTTCAGCAGCTTATTTAATGCACCCGTAAAATGCTGAAAGTTAATTTTAGAATTTAGAAAGATACTATTTGCTAAATCATGTCTATGGGAATCCATATTGACAAAGTACAACAATGCTGCACGAGGTACACGGAACCACCAAACTACCCGAAATTGGATTCTTTTGACGCAATCCCATAGTTCGGCCCAATAAGTCAACATTTGCGTGAGTCGATTAAACTTATGCTAGGTAAATTGCCTTTACCTCTAGCTAAAAATATACTCAAGAGTAGGTAAATTCAACCCAAATTTGGGTAAATGTACATTTACCCAAAATTGGCTTATTGGCCTCAAGGACCCCGTTGGATCTTCGTTCATTTACGAACACACCACCAACATCGGTGGGGGAGAGAAGAAAAACAACCTAAAAAATTTGATATACTCATTTTAGGGTAAAATCGACCCGAAATAAGGTAGTTTGAATTTTCCGTGTAGGACATAAGTAACCAAAAAAGCAGGCACTTGGACGTGTACTTCCCATTTACGTCGACAAGAGGCTGTCCATTTATTACGTAAGGAAAATTTCACGTTTTTTTTAAAGAAAAAGTTAACCCATTGTAAAAATTTGTCGTGGGAAACTCCTAATATGTTTGTACGTTACGATAGATTTCTCAAACCCCCATATATTCCCAGTGGTAGATAGCAGTCGTTCAGTACTGCGAAAATGAGGCTTTTTTTTATTGAGTCATTATTATATTTCCAATCAGATTTTTTTTCTCTTTTACCACTTTAACTTTACAAAAATTTGGAATATGTCGATAAATTTATGAAGAAAAAATACATTTTATTTGTACATGATTTCATAATTTTTAAAACATTTTGGTTTTTTATAGTGCATTTTATATTTTTCATGATCACAAAAACATTTTGCCGCACTTTTTGGAACTTCTACCTCTTCTGTCAAAATTGTTCGTTATGTTCTAAATAAGTTCCAAGCGCACACGCACAGAAATTTGGTTGAGTCGATTCAACAAAATGAATTGTTGAATTCAAACCCTTCGGTTTGTTGAACCGTTTATCAGGTTTTGTCGTACCAACAATCAGTTTTTGTTGCAATGACAAATATATTGGACGATTCAATAATCATGTTGTTGGTTAAGTTTTTTTTTTTAATTTAACAGTGTATTGTTTTGCCGGAGTAAACAAGAAACAATGTCCGAATGTAATCGTGACTTACTGCGAAATTTAAGAAAATAAACGAAATATGTGCGAATATCCCACTGAAGTAAACCTTGGTTTCAAAGAAATTTAATCTATGATACAATTTATATTTCGTAGAAAATGGTTGCGCACTGCTTTACGGACTTACGGCGAAAATAAAATTGAACCCGGTTCCACTTTCAGAGGATGAAAATCAGCAGAATTCCACATGGTAATTACCGTAGCTACGTTATTTCAATATAATATCTATATTATCTGTTTCCCGCTTTCAGTTTCGAATCCTGTCAGGAATTCATATTCCATCCAGTCTTCCCAACATAACCTAGTGTGGATGCCGCCTTCAACGCAGCTGTTGACGGTAATTCAACGGGGAAGAAACTGGCGAATTTTTATGCGTATTCTTAATCAATGTTAAACGTGTTTCAGGAGATTATGTTATGCATATGATGAAAAGCTCGGTAAATAAATGCAAAAAATATAGATTTATTCGTTTTTATAAACAAAAAAAAAAGCAAAGAAAAACCTAAACTGCAAATGTCAAAATAACAAACATGTTTGTCAGAAGTTGGTTATATTAACAAACAGATTTGTCGATCGAACAATTTGTTTGTAAAGATAACAATCATGTCCAAAAATGACAGCTACAATCATAATTGTAGATGCAGCAAACATTTTGGGTTGAATTCAACAAAAATGTTTGTTAGCCCTCAGATGACAATCAGGTTTGTCAAGTTTGACCCAACATTTTGCTGAACGAACAATCAATTTTTCTGCGTGCAACATGTTTATTACAATCAGAATCAATGTTTTGGTTGATTTGGTTTGTAAACGGTTGTAACTAAGATTTGTTGAAACAATAATAATATACTTCAGTTACAAATTGGTTTCGCAAGTTTCGACTAATGATGACGTTTGTTTTCATTTGGCTAGTTGTTATAAAAATGTTATATCTCAGTTTGGCATTGCCAACAGGGTTTTAATAGGTTTTAATGTTGTTTGTTTCATGAAAACTCAGTTGCAACATGTTTGCAACGATTATCATTTCCATTTTAGTTGCAGGTGCTACTTGGGAAGTAAGAAAGTGGGAGTGAAAGTGCCAGGAAGAAGCCAAGAAAGAAGTGTAGTTAAGCAATAAACTATTGTCAACGGTAAATTAGAGCTGTGGTTTTCCTCCATTTTGTACGGAAATTACCTGCCCCGCGAGTTAATTGTATAGTGAACGTGCCGACCCTGAGGCCATTGAGTCGGGGAGTCTCTGTAGTACTCCCGACTGACTACCTAATACTTACAAATACATAGGTTAGAAATTGGCTTTTTAAAAGTCAAATAACTGACAGAAAACAATTGTAATACAACATTAAAATACTGTATGTAAACATCAGCTTGGCTAGTTGCAAACAAAATAAATCTATATATATAAAAATGCAGTGGCATACGTGGGACCGCGCATAACTTGCGAACGGGTGGTCCGATTTGAGTCGTCTAAGTTTTGTTCAGTTAGTTTTCACCCAAGGAAGGTTTATGAGGCCTAAAACATGGGAAAATTGGGAGTTTTTGAAAATCGGGTTTTCATACCTTTTGAACGGGGACTTGGTCTTGGATAGAAACTTGAAACGTCAAAAAACTCAGTAGGCAAGACAAAGTTTGCCGGGTACAGCTAGTTTCATTTAAAAATACATTTTGCCACAACAAGCCCAAAAAACAAGTTGGACTCGTGAATGTAATGAAGTCAGTTATTATAAAGTATTCGGATAATTTATTAGGACACATGTTATTCCCACTTTCGAGAGGCGCTTATTTTACATGCGCTTCCAGATTTTTGGTGAAACACATGATTTTACTCATCCATATTGCAAGCGCTTCTGAATATATTTAAAAATCTAAACAAAAGTCAACCAAATTTTGCTGTTATGGCCGACTTTTTTCAATCCACGCGAAGAACAAACATGGCAGATTTTCAATGTTGATTAAAGCTCCGTTCAAAAAAAATTTGAACAACTATGTAATGTTTAGTAATGCTTGTTGTAATTATTATTATTTATGATTTGGCTGAGATTACAGTAGGCTCAACTGAACAAATTGCAGTTTTTAGAATGAGCAGCAAATTAAAGGAAAATGATATACAAATTTGTTGCATGTTTTAATTGCGATTGCATACTTTTGCTTGGCAGTGTAACGTGAAAAAATATTCTATGATAAAAATTGGAAATAAGTTAGATTTACGTTACGAATACGTATTCAAAACATCTTTCACTAAAGATTATGGAAGATATTGTTAAAACTAATATAAGACGTTTTGGTAACACATTTTCAGCAAACAAAATTGGTAAGCTATAATAATGCGCTGCGACAGTAATTAAACCACAGAAATAACTGAATTACAACTTGTATTCAGCCGAGTTCAATCTGTCAAAACATAAAAGTAAACATTGTCATAAGTAGTCGCACTTCACGCACTGATGATAGTCCAGAAACTTGCCAAATATTATAATATCTGCACAGTGCACATTGACATCAGAAGAATATCGATCGCCTGCTCTTACTAGATAAAAACTTAACTTTTAAAAACCACATAGAAAGTATTCAAACTAAGTGCAATAAATACATTAAGTGATTATACCCATTTATTAATAGAAAATCAAAGTTTTGTCGCAAAAACAAATTTTTGATTTATAAACAAATTTTCAGACCGGCCATGTTGTACGCTGTCCCAATATGGTCGAGCTGTTGCAATACCATAAAGAAGCAACTTCAGAGGATTCAAAATGAAATTTTGAAAATGATTCTGAAGTTGCCTCCCTGGTATAGCACTAATGAGTTGCATCAAATTTCTAATATTGAAACATTGGAACAGATGTCAACTAAAATCATTGCCAACTTTCGTCAAAAATCGTTGCAGTCTTCTATTGCTACGATTAGTTCTTTGTATACTTAGTTTAAGTTAGGTCAGGGTTAGGATAAGTTGAAAAAATGTATTTCTGACACGCAGGTGAAAAATAAAGCCTGCAAAAAATCTTAACTGCTACAGCAAATGAAATGTAATATGTTATTAATTAGTATTGATAATAGCTTAAATTTATTTCACCAAATTAGGATGATAGTGTGTTATAATACACAGAACACCTAGATTAAGTTGAAGAATGTAAAAATTGATTGAGATACTATTAAAAAAAAAATCGATCGCCTGCGGATTCCGAACCAAGCTGCTGCCGAATGGAATTCCGAAGGAAGCTTCGCGACGCCCGGGATGGTTCTCGAGCAGCTGCTATTCGGCCGCCAATAGGTCTACTCCTCGAATATTTGACGTGTTGCGATGCCTAATTCACCACCAACTTAGTTGGACTGGTTCTCTCTTTGGGAATTGGCCTTGGCATGCTGGCCAACGTGAGGCCTCCTCTCATTATCGTCCTCATCGGGGCTACTTCTGATTGCCGCGTATTTTCCCCGCCCGATTGTGTTGTATTTTCCATCGAGGTATTTCTCGTATGATGCGTGGAAACGCCGTAAAACTATAGATAACTAAGTGTGCAGCTACTGAATTGAACGTAGCATATTCAACAATGCAAAACTGCAAATCATTCAGGTTGTGATGAAATGTGCTCAGTAGAACGATGGCAAAAAATGTAAACATTATTGCTTTCATTATTGACTAGTTGAATGCTTCAGTAGTGTTATATTCTGGCGAAATTTACATAATTTGAGCATGATAAAGCCGATGGTACTTGTTTTGCTGTTTGTCATCGTCTAACATAATTAGAACCAAATAAGAACACAAGATGTTTGGAGATACGCTAAAAGTACAGTTATAAAACATCTCTTGAATATTTAATTTCTAAAAGATGTTTTCTGTGTTACTTGGGTACCTCCTCGCGCTACCGGCCGGAAACTATGAGCAACCTTAGGGAAGATCGGGTAACCAACCCCGGTGGGAACTTTGATCGTAGGCCGACAGGGAATAGGGGGTTTGCTTCGGCAAACCTGAGCGTCTGTTCTTCAGGAGGAGCGACTCACAACAGCGTCTAATCCCCATGTTAGGGGCGGCTGATCTACGTCCGAGTGCCAGGGAAGGGCTCTAAGCTCAACTGTGCACTATGGTCCTCCGGAAAGTAGGGGGTTGGTATCAGGCCCTACGAGCCAGCCGTAAAAAACCATTGTAACGGAAAATCAGCAACAGAATAATATGAACCGAGATCAACGGCAACGACCCCAGCGAACAGCGATTGGAAACTCGGTACGTGGAACTGCCGATCTCTCAACTTCATTGGGAGCACCCGCATACTCGCCGATCTACTGAAGGACCGCGGGATCAGCATCGTAGCGCTGCAGGAGGTGTGTTGGACAGGATCCATGGTGCGAACGTTTAGAGGTAATCATACCATCTACCAGAGCTGCGGCAACACACGCGAGCTGGGAACAGCTTTAATCGTGATGGGTGTTATGCAGAGGCGCGTGATCGGTTGGTGGCCGATCGACGAAAGAATGTGCAAGTTGTGGATCAAGGGCCGATTCTTCAACTTCAGCATAATAAAAGTGCACAGCCCACATTCCGGAAGCACTGGTGATGACAAGGACGCATTTTACGCGCAGCTCGAACGCGAGTACGATCGCTGCCCAAGCCACGACGTCAAGATCATCATAGGAGATTTGAACGCTCAGGTAGGCCAGGATGAGGAATTCAGACCGACGATTGGAAAGTTCAGCGCCGACGAATAAACGACCGAAAACGGCCTACGACTCATTAATTTCGCCGCCTCCAAAAATATGGCCATACGTAGCACCTTTTTCCAACACAGCCTCCCCTATCGTTACACCTGAAGATAACCACCGCAGACGGAATCTCAAATCGACCACGTTCTGATTGACGGACGGCAATTCTCCGATTTTATCGACGTCAGGACCTATCGTGGCGCCAACATCGACTCCGACCACTATCTGGTGATGGTCAAACTGCGCCCAAAACTCTCCGTCATCGACAATGTACGGTACCGGCGACCGCCACGGTACAACCAGAGCGACTGAAGCAACCGGATGTCCCCTCAGCATACGCGCAAAATCTCGAGGCCGCGTTGCCGGACGAGGGCGAGCTCGATGAGGCCCCTCTAGAGGGCTGCTGGAGTACAGTGAAAGCAGCCATCAACGACGCAGCCGAGAGAACCATCGGGTACGTGGAACGGAATCGACGGAACGAATGGTTCGACGAAGAGTGCAGAACGGTTTTAGAGGAGAAGAATGCAGCGAGGGCGGTAATGCTGCAGCAAGGGACTCGACAGAACGTGGAACGTTACAAACAGCAGCGGAAACAGCAGACCCGCCTCTTTCGGGAGAAAAAGCGGCGCCTGGAGGAAGCGAAGTGTGAAGAAATGGAACTACTGTACCGTTCCCAAGAAACACGGAGGTTCTATCAGAAGCTCAACGCATCCCGCAACGGCTTCGTGCCACGAGCCGAAATATGCAGGGATAAAGACGGAGGCCTCTTGACGGACGGACGTGAGGTGATCGAAAGGTGGAAGCAGCACTTCGATCAGCACCTGAACGGCGTGGAGAACGTAGACACGGGAGCCCACAGCAACGGAGGCAACGACGACGAAAGTGCAGCGGAGGACGGAAATGAACAAACTCCCACGCTGAGGGAAGTTAAGGATGCCATTCTCCAGCTCAAAACCAACAAAGCAGCTGGTAAGGATGGTATCGCAGCTGAACTCATCAAGATGGGCCCAGAAAAGTTGGCCACCTGTCTGCATCGGCTGATAGCCAGGAACAGCCGGAGGAGTGGGAAGAAGGGGTAATCTGCCCCATACACAAGAAAGGCGACCATTTAGAATGTGAGAACTTCAGGGCGATCACTATTTTGAATGCTGTGCTATCCCAGATCATCTTCCGTCGTCTGTCATCTAAAACGAATGAGTTCGTGAGAAGTTATCAAGCCGGTTTCATCGACGGCCGGTTGACAACGGACCAGATCTTTACCGTACGGCAAATCCTCCAGAAATGCCGTGAATACCAGGTCCTAACGCATCACTCCTTCACCGAATTCAAAGCGACATACGACAGTAGCGACCGCGCAGAGCTATGGAGAATCATGGACAAAAACGGCTTTCCTGGGAAGCTGACTAGACTGATTAAAGCAACGATGGACGGTGTGCAAAACTGCGTAAGGGTTTCGGGTGAAGTATCCAGTTCATTCGAATCTCGCCGAGGACTGCGACAAGGCGATGGACTCTCATGCCTACTCTTCAACATCGCTCTGGAAGGTGTGATGCGACGAGCCGGGCTCAACAGCCGGGGAACGATTTTCACAAAATCCGGTCAATTTATATGCTTTGCGGATGACATGGACATTATTGCCAGAACATTTGGAACGGTGGCAGAGCTGTACACTCGCCTGAAACGCGAAGCAGCAAAGGCCGGACTGGTGGTGAATGTCTCAAAAACAAAGTAAATACTGGTAGGCGGACACGAACACGACCGGGTTCGTCTGAGTAGTAAAGTTACGATAGACGGGGATACCTTCGAGGTGGTGGAGGAATTCCTTTACCTCGGATCCTTACTGACGGCTGACAAAAATGTGAGTCATGAAATTCAAAGGCGCATCATCAGCGGAAGTCGGGCCTACTACGGGCTCCAGAAGAAACTGCGGTCGAAAAAGATTCACCCACGCACCAAATGCACCATGTACAAAACGCTAATAAGACCGGTGGTCCTCTACGGGCACAAGACATGGACCATGCTTGAGGAGGACCTGCAAGCACTCGGAGTTTTTGAGCGGCGCGTGCTAAGGACGATCTTCGGCGGTGTGCAGGAGAACGGTATGTGGCGGAGAAGGATGAACCACGAGCTCGCTGCACTTTATGGCGAACCCAGCATCCAGAAGGTGGCGAAAGCCGGGAGGATACGGTGAGTAGGGCATGTTGCAAGAATGCCGGACAACAACCCTGCAAAGCTGGTGTTTGCAACTGATTCGGTTGGCACAAGAAGGCGTGGAGTGCGGAGGGCACGATGGGCGGACCAGGTGGAACGTGACCTGGTAAGCATTGGGCGCGACCGAGGATGGACAGCGGCAGTCACAAACCGAGTATTGTGGCGTACTATTGTTGATTATGTATTGTCTTAAATGTGATGTTGAACAAATAAATGAATGTATGTAAGCATAATCCGTCTGAAAAACTGTTTAAAACGTTGGAATCGACTTCTTGATCACTTTACCGAATTCGGTTCGCACTTCTAAAAATTCTTTAGTAATTTCTCCTATTAGTCCGTGCGTTTATCCAGGAATTTATGGAGGGATTCTTTCAGGAATTCTTATGTCTTTTGGGATTTTGTGCTGGAATTATTTCAGTAATTCTACCAGGGATTCATCCGGGAATTTCTCTGGGGAAACTCTTAGGTTTTTATTTCTTATTTTTATCTATGAATACAGGAATACCTCTTAGTATTGCTTCAGGACTCTTATAACTTCTTCCGGAATTCCTCTAACAATTCTTGCTGGGAATTCTGGAATTCATACTAGAATTCTTCAAGCCATTTCTGCAGGGATTGTTCCATGAACTGCTCCAAAACTTTTTCAGCGATTTCTCAGGGGATTCTCCAAGAATTTCATATGAAATCCTAACGGGGATATTTTCAGAGATTTTGATAAGAATTTCTCCAATGATTATTCTATAAATTACTGCAAGAATTCCTCTAGAGGTGCTTTAAGGATTAGGTAGCCCACCTAAAACGCGAAGCAGCAAAGGCCCAACTGGTGATGAATGCATCTAAAACATAGTTATTGTTGTAACCAGATAGAGTCAGACGATACTCATATTTTCTATTATGAGATTGAGTTACAATGAGCATGAGTGTACAGGTAATAAACAGTTTTATACTGTCATCAACATAGGAAGTTCTTGTGTATATTTCTTCCTTCAAGAAAGACTCCTCGTAAATCCATCCTAGCTAATTATTATTAACATTTAGCTAGATGGAACAATTATATACTGTTATATACTGGTAGCCTCAGCTGAACCAGGCATGATTAATCATTAGCCTAGCAGCAGTGCTTAGATAGACGGAGATACTTTCATTCAAGGTAGTGGCAACGAGTATGAGTATGTAGTATTTGTTAACTATACGATATTATAAATGTTGCGTGGAACAAATAAAAATAATGTTTGTAATATCTTCTAATCCACTTCATTACTTTCCATAAAAAATCAGTATTTGTTGGTTGAATTTGATGTCAGAAGGTTAGAATTAATTGATTTTAATGAAATTAATGCTACGGAGCTAAAACTCATATGCATCATTCCTGATATTTTGACTAAAATTAGCGTAACTTTGGACCACTGGGCGATCGGAAGCATACCACTGTGTGCGATGAATATCGCTTTCTATTATTATGTTTGATATTATTTCGTGAATTTGAAAATGTTCGACATTTTGGTGCACCCTACGGGAGGCCTCTGTTAATAATCGTTGCCGTTTTATAATTTATTTATAGAGTGTTGAGATTTTCAATTTGGAGCCAAAGGAAAAACGCTTTTAATTTTAGCAGGAACAGAAAAAAAAGAACACGCCCGGATAAAGATATTAAATCAGCGCGTATGAGTGGGACTAGCTTTAAAAGTACCTCTAATGTGCGGTATGTGACTCGTCCGTTTGCGTGGGGGTATCCAGTGGCGCAGATGCCGCGCATTCGAAGCGAAGCGCAAAAAAAAGATGCATGTTTGTAAAAACATCACACACAGTTCGGTGTACGGGGTGGCGATCAAGGTGAAATATGTTTTTTTCCTCTACCTATAACGTGAATCTGGATTTTGGAGAGAAACAATTGTGGAAGTGCAAGTGTTTATAACGAGTTGTGATTTTTTTAGGATGCTGCTGCATGACGTTCACAAACATTTTAGGAGAGAATCGACTAGTATCTGGTTCATAAAATTATATTTCGAATTAATATTTCATCCTTTCAGAACTGATTTATTTATTAGCTACTGGATACATGGTAGGTTACATTTGGCGTCGTTTCAATATGCACTTCCCGCCTAGACCTGTGCGCCGCCGCGCCACGCCGCCGCCGCCGACACTTTTTATCCCACGCCGACGCCGACCGAGGTATCGGCGGCGCGCCATACGCCGCTGTTTGTCACGCCGCCGATTTTCATTTTTCGCGCCGGTGATCAGTGCACCAATAAAATTAAGTTTATATAAATTAAGTTAAGATAAAAAAAAAACTCACGATCACTGTCATAAAGAGTTCGATTACAATAATTGATTTCTCAACTCTTAGAACACACATTCACATCTCTCCAGAAGTTTCTTCAGAGAATCTTCCAGATACATTCAGTGATGCCTTCTGGAGATCCACCAGGGATTCCTCCAAAAAAAATTTCAGGGATGCCTCCAGGATGACTTTTTTTTTCACAAGATTTCTCAGGAAGATCTCGACAGGAGTAGTTTCATCCTGAGATCCTTCAGGAATTCTCATAGGAGGTCCTTCAGAGATTAGCCTGAGAGTTCCTTCATGGATTCCTTCAGAAGTTCCTTCAGGAGTTTATCTATGATCTAGTCCAGGAGTTTCCTCCAGGAGATCCATCAGAAATTCCTGGAATTTGTTCAAGAATTCCTCCTAAAATTCCTTCGGGGATTCCTCTTGGAATTACTTTGGGATGCCTCAAGAAAAATTTGCAGATTCTTTCAGGAGTTCTTCAAGGATTGCTCCAGAAGTTCCTTCGGTGATCTCTCCAGGAGTTCGCTCAGGGGTCTCCGTAATAGCTCCAGGAGGATACAGGGATGCCTCCATGTGTTCTTTAGGAATTCCTTCAGAAACTCCTTAACAATTTCAACGGGAGGTTCAGGTATCCTTCCAGAAGTCCCTTTGAATACTCTTCAGGAGGATTCATAAATGCCACCTGAAGATCATCAAGAATCTCGTGAGATGTTTTTTCGGGAATTCCTGCAGGAGGTCTTTAGAAATTAGTCTAGGAGTTCCTGCAGAAATTTCTCCTGAAGTACCATCACAAATTCCTACAGCAGTTCTTTCCAGGAGTTCCATAAGAGATTCCTTCAGGAGTTTAAGGTCTTGCCGATGTTTGTTCAGAGATTCCTGCTGAATTTCTTCAGGGATTCCTACAGAAGTTCATTCAGAAGTTCCTTCAGAAATCATTACAGAAGTTCCTTCAGAGAATCTTATACGAAGATCCAAGGATACCACCAGGAGAACTCAGGGATTGCCCCAGTAGTTTATACAGTGATTCCTATATAAGAGTTCCTTCCAAGATTTCTTTAGGATATCCTAAGGATTGTTCAAGAAGTTCCTTTAGGAATTCTTTCAGAAGTTCTACCAGGGATCGCTTCTGGGGTTTTTCAGGTTGTAGATTGAGATTGAGTTTTTTTCAGGAAGACTCACGGATGTTTTCAGGAGTTACATCAGAGATTTCTCCAGAAGATCATTGAGGAATTCCTACAGGAGTTCCTTCAGGGAATTTTGTAGGAGTTCCTTCAACAATTCTCTTAGGAATATAATCTGGCCTATCTCCAGGATATTTTTGAGGGGTCTTTCATGGAGTTTCTACAAGAATTCCTCAAGGATTTCCTTTTGGAATTCTTTAGAGAACACCTCTTGAAAATCCTCCCGGGTAGGGAAAGATCCTCTGGAAATCCTTCGAGGATTCCGCCTGAAAATCCTGTGGATATTCCTACCGGAATCCCTTCGAGCATTCCCCTGGAATCCCTGCAGAGATTTCTCCGGTAATTTTTTCGGGGATTCCTCCTAGACTTCCTTTAGGGGTTCCCCTGGACTACCTTCGAGGATTCCATCTGGCTTTTTCCTGCAATTCTTTCGGGGATTCCTCTTGGATTTCCCCCAAAGATTCTTCCTAGATTTTCTTTCGAGGTTTCCTCCTAGACTTCCTTCGAGGATTCCTCCTGAAATTCTTTCAGGGATTCCTTCTAATATTCCGTCAAATTTCTTTGGTGGTTTCTCTTAGAATTCTTTCGCAGATTCCACCTGGATCTTCATGAAATTCCTCCAGGGATTTCTACTGTACTTCATTTAGGGACTCCTCTTGTATTTTCTTCGGGGATTCCTCCTAGAATTCATTCTGTAATGTCTCCTGGAATTCCTTTGGGGATTTCTTTTGGAGTTGCTTCTGGTATTGCTCCTAGACATCCTTCATGGATTCCTCCTGAAATTCTTTCGGGGCTTTTTCCTGATATTCTAACGTGGATTTCTCCTGAAATTACTTCGGAGTTTCCTTCTGGAATTTCTTTGATGATTTCTCTTAGAATTCCTTCGGAGATTCTTCCTGGATTTCCTTTGAAATTTCGTTATGGGGTTGCTTCAGTGATTTCTCCTAGAATTAGGGTAAACAGGTATAATATGCCCCCCCTAAGTGGAAATGGCAATATATCTGAAACTGGCGCCTTATTCCATCTATTGTTCACTGCAAATCGTTGTTACTAAAGTTAGTGAAGTGTTGCATGCGAACTTTGCCTTTGGAGAGGTGCCTATGGAAGCTTTGAAACGTTTTTCGAAAACGTTCCAAAATTTGCCTTTTCAAAACAAACGGGGCAATACGCCCCATCAAAAGAAAAACCTCCAGCCCCGTGATAAAAATGTCCCAGGGGATAATTCCACCACATGCTTATCCTAGGAGGGTCTTTCAACAAGTGTTTAACTGCCTAAAAGTTGCAAAGTAACACACGCGAACAGAACTAGCTTCGTTTTCAATGAAGTCAGCTCACAAGAGGTAAAATATTACGCCAAAAGCCTCGATTTCAGACTTTTTGATATTTTTATTCCTTTTCTTTACCAATCCACTAACGGACCAGCTTGATGGCAATAATTCTTCAATGTTTGAGATTTCCAATCGATCACGCATGCGAAAAGCGCTTGAATCGCTAGAAAATCAAGAGGGGCGTTTTGCCCCGGTGGGGCGCATTATACCCTTTTACCCTACTTCAGGGATTGCTCTAGGAATTCCTTCGGAGATTTTTCCTGGACTTCTTATGGGAATTCTTCTTGAAAATCTTTTCCGCTTGGAAATCCTTCGGAGATTCCTCCCAGAATTCCTTCAGGGGTTTCCTCTAGGATTCCTGCAGGGATTCTTCCTTTTATTTCTTCGGGGATTTCTCTAGAAATTGCTTCAGGAATTCTTCCAGGAATCCCGTCGGATGTTCCTGCTGGACCTCCTTCAGGGATTTCTCCTGGACTTCCTTGGGGATTCCTCCTGGAATTCCTTTAGGGATTCGTTCTGGAATTAATTCAAAGATTCTTCCTTAAATTCCTTCTAGAGTTCCTTCGGGGAGTTCTCCTGAAATTTCATTGGGGGTTTCTCGTGATATTCCGTCAGAGATTCCTCCTGAAATTTCTACGGAAATTCAGAGATTTCTCCTGGAATTTTTTCGGAGTTTCCTCTTGGAATTCCTGCGGGAACTCCTCCTAAAATTATTTCAGGGGTTTCTCATGGAATTCCTGCGAAGATTCCTCTTGGATATTTTTCGATAATTCCTCCCAGAAATACTTTGAGAATTTCTTCTCGAATCCCTTCAAAAAAAATCTGGAATTTCTTTGGGGATTCCTCTTGGACTTCCTTCATCAAATCCTTCAGGGATTTTTTCGGGCATTCCTCTAGATGTTTCCTCGTGGATTCCTTCGGGGTTTCCTCCTGGAATTCCTTTGGTGATTCCTCTTAGATTTCCTTCGGAGATTATTCCTTTCATTCTTTCAAAAAACCCTCATTGTTAGAGCCTCCTCCAGGCTCTGACTGGGTATGACGGTAGCTTCAGGCGCTAGTGGGTAAAACTCTCTCTGACTATGATGATTAACCTGGGCTTGTTAGGGGAATATCTGTAAATAAAAGAAAATCGGGTTAAGTACGGTTCCTTTGAATTCCACTAAGAATTTGCATCCTTTGACAGATACGTATTTCGACCTCAACTGTAAGGTCGTCTTCAGTGTCTTGTACTTGACTCGAGTCAAGTACAAGACACTGAAGACGACCTTACAGTTGAGGTCGAAATACGTATCTGTCAAAGGATGCAAATTCTTAGTGGAATTCAAAGGAACCGTACTTAACCCGATTTTCTTTTATTTATTCTCTCTGACTAGTCCTTCAGCTATGACTCGGTGAACGTAACACACTCAGTTTAGGCTCCTTCCACTCCACTGGTTGGACTGTGGGATTCGGATTTGGTAAGAAAATCACTATTACACTTCACTTATTACTTAACACTACGATGTTTATTACGCGGATTCAAATTAACAACTAACTGGGTACGCGCAGCTACGCTGCTTATATATGGTAGAAAACTTAATTCTAGAACGTTCGCGCACCCGCGCGAACACGCTAGAGGCCATCACGTGCTTTGCCGCCTGCGGCGCGATGGTTACTCTGACCAGTGTTGCCACATTTTTATCTGTACCGAAGGCTCAAAAATCTTTTTTATCTGTACCAGACATTCGAAAAATCTATACCCAAAATCTGTACCAAATTTGTACCACATTTGATTTCAAATCGCTTGAAATACACAAAAAAGAGCATTACATTCAGGCTAAACTATGAAAAACACTTAATTTGAGTATACTGTTAACAATTTCTGAACTTTAAAAACAAAAATATCAGTATTAAAAATGTTTTTGATTTGAATTTTAATGTATTTTTCTCAAATTCAAAAAATCTGTACCATTCTGTACCTTTTGCTGAAAATCTGTAATCTGTACCGTACAGAATCTGTACCAAAAAGTTGAAAAAAATCTGTACTTTTACAGAATAATCTGTACCTGTGGCAACACTGACTCTGACTGCAACGCGAGCAGCCGCGTTGGTCGTCGCTCCCGCTCTCACTCTCGCTGGTCGTCATCGCTCTCTCAGCTGCGTTAATGACGGCAGTCTTCAAAATTTCCTTTGCATTGCATTGCAATGATCTGAAAAACAAAGAGCAGGAGAATGCACTCTCCTTATTTTTCAAATCAGCATTGCCATGATTTGTGCCTATCATTTCCAGAAAATACTGCATCATTGATGCAAATCAATTACAGCTCTTTACACTGGCTGAGTGCACCACAAGAGCTTGCATGCATACATGGTAGGCCTAGCAACCAACTCGGCCCTTGTTGTTAGCGACTGAAAATTTTCATTAACACTGAATGTGTGCCAGTTGCGGTACGTTGCGATTAGCTGTAAGGTTTGAGGTAATTTAATCAATAAACATTATAAAGAAAAAGATGTTTCAAAATTTATTTCATTTTCAGTTCTGCTACTATCCAGCTGTTAGAGAAGAGCGGCATTATGAACAATATTGTGTTGAAGATATAGAGTCCACAGATCACTTCGGCCAGCTGTATGCCCTTTTTTGGCTGATCTTCTCTACTTGAATTTCACTTGAATTTCCCACCAAACGTTACAACCCATGCCATTGTTTTATTAACCAGAATAAAAATTCATTTTTAATCGTATAATGTTTTTTTTGTCTTGACACCGTATATGATCAAAAAAACTTATTACTGATTCTGAAAGATATGCACAGGAAAATTTGCTTAACACTGTCTGAACTCTCAGGGTTCATGGTCGAGATACATCAATGTATAATTTTATGAACACTTTCCTCCAACTAACTCCCAAATTGGTTCCCTCAAATCTCCCTCCGAAAGTAGCTGAAAATTTGACGTTTGAGCGGTGTCAAATTTCGTGTGAGAGTTAGCAGGCCAGTATATATTTGTGCAGTAATCCATTTCGGATGTTCACTAGGAGACCCTGGTTATAGGAATCAAGTTATTTCATCATTTTGTATTTTTTTTTCGGCTTGATTAAATGTGTAAGGTTACAGTTTGTTCACATTTGTTGTATTGCTTCCCAGATCCCGCCAGAGATGACTCCGATTCATCTACGGACGGCAGTGGTGTGGACTGAGATGGACAATTGCACATCAAAAACACTGCATTTAATAAACCCGCTTCAAAAAGCTCAGTAAAATAACCCGAACATAAACCCGAATATCAGTACCGTTGGAATGAAATGATTTGAATCAATGATGCATTATTTTCGATCGAAGGAGCATAGGAGCAATAAAATGCGAATATTTGAAATGATCGTCTATTATAAAAAATTTTCAAAGCATGCTTTTTAAAACTCACGTACGCAATGATGATCTTTGAAGACTGAATGACGGTCGTCGTCGCTCTCCCTGCTACGTGATGATGATGATGACACACTCTCGGATGGGTTCGCATCTCGTGCGCGTCCGCGTCGTTGCTTCCCGATGTTTCTGGGTGTTTCGGCGGATTTCTGTCTGTCGTTTCCACAACATATGGAGCTGTCACATGGCGCTCCGTTCTCGCTTGGGCGTGAACATACTCCCCCGGGCTGAGACTTGCTCTCTGAAGAAGCTTCTGACGCGATGATGTTGTCCTCAATCGGTAATACGGCGATTTTCGTTATCGGTCGCTTGTAGATGGAATCTCCGACCTGCACATCGACGGTGCGAACCAACTCGTCGGTTCCAGGGTAGGTTCGCACAATCTTGCCTAGTTTCCATCGTTGTGGCGGTGTGTCCTTTTCTTCGAGCAGCACAATCATACCGGGCTGAATGTTTGGCTGCTTATTTCTGTTTTTGTTTCGACCTTGTAGGGACTGAAGGTATTCGCGCTTCCACTTATGCCAGAAACCTTCTCGCAGTTTCTGGAGGTATTGCCATCGACTTAGACGATTGACCGGGCTACCCTCATAGCTGGGTTCCGGTATGGCAGTTAAGGGCCGGCCAATCAAGAAGTGTCCCGGTGTGATCACTTCAGGGTCACCCGGGTCAGACGATACGGAATAGAGCGGTCTTGAATTTAGAATTGCCTCAACCTGAACCAAGACTGTCACATACTCCTCAAATGTTAACCGAGCGTCTTTGAGAGTTCTTTTCAAATGGAATTTTGCGCTTTTCACAGCAGCCTCCCAAATTCCCCCAAAGTTTGGCGCTTCAGGAGGAATGAAGTGCCATGAAATTTCCCTTGGCTGACAAAAATCCTCAATCTCATTCTCCAACGCTTCTGAGCGGAACAATTCAAACAGCTCGTGCAACTCGTTTCTCGCTCCTCGGAAGTTGGATCCATTGTCAGAATGGATCTCTCTCGGCACTCCTCTTCTTGCGGTGAATCGGTGCAATGCCGCAACAAAGGCTTCGGTGGTCATGTCGGAAATTAACTCCAGGTGCACAGCCCTTGTGACCATGCACACGAAGACTCCCAGATATGCTTTCTCTAATCTCGGTCGGTGGCGCCCTTGTTTCACATATACAGGTCCTGCATAATCTACGCCCGTGATTTCAAATGGATGAGCCGGCGTTACCCGACAAGAAGGTAGATTGCCCATTTGCTGCGAGAAACATTTTGGGTTTGCACGGAAACAGGTAACGCAACCTCTAATGACTTTTCTCACGGCCGATCGTCCGTCTAGTATCCAGAAACGAGTGCGCAGGTTCGCAAACAAACTAGACTGTCTCTCGTGCAGGTTCTCCAAATGGTATGCTCGAATCAACAGGTCAACAATCGGGTGCCTCGGAAGTATGTACGGGTGTTTTGCTTCTGACATCATGGGCGAGTGTTTCAATCTCCCTCCGACTCTTAGAACTCCATCCTGCCATATTGGGTGCAACTGTGCAATCTTATTACAAGGCTCGTTTTGATGAATCCGTCTGATTTCATCGCCAGGAACCTCAGCACAACTACTGGTAACGAACACAAACTCATCGGCTTTGGGGCTCCAAGTCAGTCCCAGGGTCTTGACTACTTCTCGGGTCGACTCTTGATCCAAGCGTATCAGTTTCTCTCGGTCTATCTCGGGAACATTGGTAAGCATCGCTGGACAATTCGAACTCCTTTTATGTATCGGGAATCCACCACATCGCAACAGCTGTTGTAACTGCTGCTGGGCATCAACTGCTTCTTCTACGCTCTCGGCTCCTGAAAGGACGTCATCGACGTAACAGTCCTTCCGCACTATTCTCGCTGCAACTGGGAACCTGCCTCCTTCATCCTCGCACAACTGGCTCAAACACCTGGTGGCTAGAAAAGGTGCAGCGGCAGTCCCGTACGTTACGGTCTGTAACTCCAATACTCTCAGTGGTTTGTCTGGGCTATATCTCCAGAAAATCCTTTGGTAACAAGTCTGCGATGGATCAACCAGCACTTGCCGATACATCTTCGTGATGTCGGCAGTGAAGGCTATGGCATGTCTGCGGAATCGAAGGAGTATACTAAGCAAGTCATTTTGTACGTTGCCATCGACTTGCAGAACGTCATTCAGCGACCTTGCGTTTTGGTATGGTAGCGCCGATGCGTCAAAAACCACTCGTAGCTTGGTTGTGGAGCTAGATGGTCTCAACACGGCGTGGTGGGGTAAATAGTAGCGTCCATGCGATGGATGATCGTGGGCTTCATCCACTTCTCTGCAATGGCCCAACTCCTCATACTCTTGGATGAATCGAACGTACTGCTCCTTCAGGGTAGGATCCTTCACGAGTCGCCTTTCCAAAGCAAGGAAACGACGAAGAGCCATCTCTCGGTTGTCACAAAGCTTGTTGACATCTTCTCTAAAGGGTAATTGCACAACATATCGTCCAGATGGTGTTCGATGGTGGGTCCATCGGAAGGTCTCCTCACACTCGTCCTGCTCGGTTCCTAGGCTCGGGGTATCAGCAATCTCTTCCAGTTCCCAGAACTTCTTCACGGTATCATTCAAAGAATCCACAGTGGCGGAATGCACTTGTAGCACCGTATTGACAACACGATCGTCTATCTCACCCGCAACAACCCATCCGAAATGGGTCTCATGGAGTTCTGGCAAACCATCTGCTAGTCGGAGGTGACCTGACTTAAGCAAATCAAAAAACTTCGAAGCACCAATGAGCATATCAATCCGCTCTGGCACAAAAAACTCGGGATCGGCTAATTGTATCCCTGCTGGAATCGACCAGGAGGAGATATCAATCTTCGACGATGGAATAATTCCAGTAACCTTCGGTACAATCAGACACTCGACGGTGGTAGAAAAGTTCGAATACCTGGAGTAAACTGACACGTTCAGCTTCTCACGAGCATAGAACTTGGCTTCACCGATTCCTGTAACCGGAACGCTTACAGACTCACGGGGAATGGACAATCGGTTGGCCATCACTTCTGACAGGAAGCACACTTGGGATCCACTATCTAAAAGGGTGCGGCACGGAACCACATTACCACGACAATCTTCGAGGTTAACAACGGCCGTCAACAGCATCACGGTTTTCACTGTTTGGGGATTACTGCACGAGCACGAGGTATTTGGGGCTGCTGACGTTGGGGGTTTGGGTGTATTGCTCACTTCCGCGTTAACCTTTGGAGAATCATTCTTCTGAGGAAGGGGTTCAGACTGGGGCTTCAACGAAGATTCTTCGTGTAGAAGCGTATGGTGTCGCTTCTTACACTTCGCGCAAACTCTTTTGGTGGAACAATCGATAACTCGATGTCCAGGCCGAAGGCAATTGAAGCAGATCTTCAACTCCTTCACCTTGATGATACGCTCAGAAACAGACATTTGGTTAAACTTCGGGCATTCATAATGACGATGGTCTTCATTGCAAAACTGACATTGACTTGATTGGTTTGAGGATGTGACAGAATGGACCTTTTGGTTGAAAGACTTGGATTGAGGCTTAGGTGGAGTATCTTTCGAAGAGTGGCGAGAATGTTGGAATCGTTCAAGTATTTGACACTCACCTTTCAAGAACCGCATCGTATCGCTGAAGTCGGGTAACTTACCGTGCTTCTGGTTGCGCTCCCACAGCTGAAGGGTGTGGTCGTCCAACCGCGACGTCAGCAGCTTGGTGATGAGGATACCGGAGAGGGTATCCACCTTCAGTCCCTGGTACTCCAGCCCAGCTACGTGACGCTCGCAGGTCTTGATCAGCTCCAGAAGATCCCTTCGCTATCGGCTTCAGACGAATCAATCCCTCGACGTGGGTGTCCACAATCACTCTCGGGTTCTCGAAATGTTCGGTCAGCTGCCTCCAAACTTCCTTGAAGTTGTTGTCGGTAATCATCTTGGCGTTGATGAGTCCGGCGGCATCACCGACAAGGGCCTTGTCCAAGTGATGCATTTTGACGGCATCCGAGTCGCTGCTGTTGCACACCACGTCCGAAAACATTGCCTTGAACTTTGGCCAGTTCTCGGTCTTCCCATCAAAGCAGGGTATCGGAGCTTTGTGGGATTGCTGCACCACTACGGGAGGTGCTGTCCCAGCGTTGACATTCGCGGTGGCAGGTTGCTTGGTGAGACTCTCCATCAGCTGCTCCAGTCTGACCAAGGCATCGGTGTGCAGTTTGTCAAACTCCTCCAGCTTTTCATCCTGCTCTTCAACCTTGGATGGCGGCGTCACTGACAACACTTCGCGATGGATTGCCTCATATTCACTGTAGTGCATTTCTAATTTCTTCTGGAACACTTTCAGCAGGGGCACACTCACTAACTCCGGATGGTCTTCAGCATTCTCGAGCGTATTGTGGATTTTCGTCACTTTCCCTTTCACTACTCCGCGTTGGTGGATGAGCATCTTCACCTGCTCGGGATCCACCGTCGTTTTTATCGGCGTTCGACCGACCGACATTCTGTTCACTTCTCTCGCACTGGTACAGTTCACAGTTCTTTCTCGGTTTTGGTTCACGTCACACTTTCACTTCGGTCTTGCAGTTCAATCTCACTACAGTCAGCTCAATTTTCACTTTTCAGTTCGGTTTCACACTTTCGATTCGATAGCACACTTCTCGGTAGGGTTTCACACTGTATTCCACGGTGGTAACCGTCCTGGCTCGCAGATCCGGTTCGATCAGGACCAATGTTAGAGCCTCCTCCAGGCTCTGACTGGGTATGACGGTAGCTTCAGGCGCTAGTGGGTAAAACTCTCTCTGACTAGTCCTTCAGCTATGACTCGGTGAACCTAACACACTCAGTTTAGGCTCCTTCCACTCCACTGGTTGGACTGTGGGATTCGGATTTGGTAAGAAAATCACTATTACACTTCACTTATTACTTAACACTACGATGTTTATTACGCGGATTCAAATTAACAACTAACTGGGTACGCGCAGCTACGCTGCTTATATATGGTAGAAAACTTAATTCTAGAACGTTCGCGCACCCGCGCGAACACGCTAGAGGCCATCACGTGCTTTGCCGCCTGCGGCGCGATGGTTACTCTGACTGCAACGCGAGCAGCCGCGTTGGTCGTCGCTCCCGCTCTCACTCTCGCTGGTCGTCATCGCTCTCTCAGCTGCGTTAATGACGGTCGTCGTCGCTCTCCCTGCTACGTGATGATGATGATGACACACTCTCGGATGGGTTCGCATCTCGTGCGCGTCCGCGTCGTTGCTTCCCGATGTTTCTGGGTGTTTCGGCGGATTTCTGTCTGTCGTTTCCACAACATATGGAGCTGTCACATGGCGCTCCGTTCTCGCTTGGGCGTGAACACTCATGGAATCACTCCTCCTGGAATTCCTTCAGGATTTCCTTCTTGAATTTCTACGGTGATTTTTCCTAGAATTCCTTTGGGAATTTCTCCTGGTATTCGAAGATTCTTCCATGTCTTCCTTCGAGGATTCCTTCTTAAATATCTTTGGAGATTCCTACTCCACTTTCTATGGGAATTCGTCTGAGAATTCCTTCGGGCTCTTCGGGTCTTAGAGTCCCCTTCGGGCTCTTTGAGGAATCCGCTTGTGATTTCTTCGGAGATTCATCCCGGAATTCCATCGGAGGTGACTTCTGGGATTCCTGTAAGAATTTCTCCTGTAATTTCTTCGGGGATTCTTTCTAGACTTCTTTCGCGAATTCCTTCTAAATTTCATTCGGGGATTCCTCCTGATATTGTGTCGGGAATAATCCTGGAATTTCTCTATGATTTCTTCAGAGATTCCTGCTGGAATTCCTTCGGAGATCCCTCCTAGAGTAATTTCGGGGATTTCTTTTAGAATTCCTTTGGGGGTTTCTTTTGAGCGGTTCTTCCTTCGAGGATTCTTCTTAATATTCCTTCAAAGATATCTGCTGATATTTTGTCGGGGATTTCTTCTGGATTTCCTTCGGGATTCCATCTTGAAATTCCTATGGTGATTCCTCTTCCTAGAATTCCTTCGGGGATCCCTCACGGAATTCCTCGGGGGATTCGTCTTAGAATTCCTCCGGGGATTCTTCCTAGGATTCCTTCGGAGTTTCCTGCTGGAATACCTTATGAGATTTCTCCTGAAATTCCTTCGAGGATTCCTAATGGAATTCTTTCGGAAATCCCTCCTAGTATTCTCTCAAGGATATCTGCTGGAATTCCTTCAGAGATTTCTTCTCGATATTTTTCGTTGATTCCTCCTTGAAATTCTTTGGAGATTCCTTGTCGAAATTCTTTAGAAATACTACCCGCTAGAATTCCGTCGGGGATTCCTCCTGGAATTCCTTTGGAAATTCCTGCTTGAATTCATTTGGGGAATCCTCCTGAAATTTCTTTCGAAGATTCGTCCTGGATTTCCTTCTGAAATTCCTCTGAATATTTTGTAGAGATCTCCAAAAGAGATTCTTGAACAGCCAGAGATTTCTGCAGAAGTTTCTTCAGGGTTTCCTACAGCAGTTCTTGCAGAGATTAGTCTAGAATATTTTTTTTTGCATTTCTAAAGGAGTTTCTTTCAGGCTACTCCTAGGATTCCTTCAGAGTTCCTCCCTGAAATCGTTTCGGGATTCCTTAGTGTAAATAGTGTGACTTTATTATTAAGTTTGATAGCTTCTGAAGATTCTGAGAAAACAAAACAAAAAACTGTATCAAAATCAATATTTAATTGCTCTTCATTTGCAATGGAGTAATAACATTCATTACACTAAGGATACCGGTAATGTCTCAATATCCCTTTCCAATTATTAATATTTGTTATCCCTAACCTCGAAACAGCCGCGAGTACTTCGGCTTCCCAAACTAATATAATTTTAAGGCAGTTAAAATTTTGGAAAATGTAAACAACGTTAAAACAAAAATGTACATATCAATTCGACTCATTTATGCCCATCCCAACAAACATTTTAGCTGTACAGTAGTGGAACAAAAACAACTCTTCAGCAATCTTTGGTTTAAGAAACTGTTATACAACTAGTTCTGTTTCTTGGGATGTGGCGAATAAGTAAAAAAATGTCGCAATAGGTCTAATCACGCAGTGACGGACCCGCACAGAAATAAAAAAAGGTTTTGATTCTAACGTAATAGTTTATGTCATCAATGGTTATGAAAAAGCTCAGACTACAAATTTTAGAGCGTAATGACAACTTTTTTGCTTTGCCAATATTCATACTTTCAATCAAATTTTGGTCACGCCGATTCACGCCGCCGCCGCCGCCGCCGAAAGCTACCACCGGCGTCACGCCGATGACGCCGCCGCCGCCGGTCAAAAATGGCCCTCACGCCGCCGCCGAGCAAAATATAGTCGGCGCACAGGTCTATTCCCGCCACAAATCTATAATTATTTTATTTACAATTATTGTAGATGACCAGAGCTAGGGCTGTTTTTCCTCTTATGCCATTGTCACGAAGTCGCTGACCTCTACCTGGTTCCCTGGAAAACTCCAGTGGAAAACAAACATTTTCTACAGACACCACCTATTTTGAAAAATCATAACTCAAGAACAAAGAATCGTAGACACATTTTTTTTGTGAAATCATAAGCAAATTTTGTCAGCAAATAAAAAAAATACAAAATTGAAATTATTTTCCACTGTTGAAGTAAATCGGTTGGAGATAGTCGGAAAAACTATTTTCGACGTCCGGAAAAATTCAAAAAAAAAAAATTTTTTTTGAAAGAAAATTTGATAAGCTATTTTCTGTAAAATTTTCAAGATGTGGGTTTTCTTCGTTCCTGAGTTATGACCAACTTTGTACAAATTAATAATAGAGACGGTCGAAAATCAATCAACATCTGGACAATTTCCACACAATTAGACATAACTCAGGAACGGAGAAAACCCACATCTTGGAAATTTGATAGAATATATGTAGCTCCCCCCCCCATCCGCATTTTATACGTTTTACAAAATTCGCATCTTTGTACATTTGGTACAACTCGTAATTTCTTTACTTCATTTTTTTGTTTCCTTCGAGAATTGTTCGCAACACTTTGCGCTCGAAAACTGCGAAAGTTTATCGGTCAACCTCCTTTAACGTCCACGCCTCGTGACCAAATTTCATTCGTGGTTGCAAGTTACGGGACCTAAGCTGGTTACGCAATCCGCAAAAGACCCTATTCACAGCTGCAATATGCCTTTACACTTTTTCACGGGAAACGATATTATCACATGTCACAAGTGTTCCAAGATAAACAAATTATTTTAACAACTTCGATCACATCCCCATCAATTACTACTTCAGCACAAACACCACTAGGCCTGCCTATGTCTCTATTTGCTATCATGTACTTCGTCTTGGTAGAGTTAATCGTCAAGCTTATCCTCGCTATCTCTCTCTTCAGAGAAGCATTAGCATCCTCCACGGCCCTACGATCGATGCCGATGAGATCAATATCCTCCTCAAAGCCAAGACCGTGTGATGATAGTGCTATACCTCTGCACGCCAGACCTCCCAATCGCTCCTTTGCAATAATGTTGAGCAGAACATTTGAAAGAGCATCCGCCTGCTTCAATCCATCGAAGGTCCAATTTTGATCCATCCAGCGTTGCGCGAATCAGCCGAACTAGTTCAACCGGAAAACCCTGTTCTGACATTATCTGCCAAAATGCATTTCCTTACACTGACTCGTATGCTGATTTAAAATCAATGAACAGATGGTGAGTGTGCAAGTCATATTCTCGCAGGTCAAACATTTGATCCGTCGCTGCGTCGTTGATAGCTATGCACAGTAAGGTGGCCCACACTTATATGAAAAACAAAAATTTCGAAAAATGCCAAGTCTTACCTCCTCAATCAGTTGTTTTGGACTCCCAGAAGCTACGTTCAAAATTTGAGCAAAATCGGTTGAGCCTAAGGGGGCGCTCAAAACGCTTGAAGTTTGTATGGGAAAACTTGGCCAAATGTATGCAGAAATTTAAAGTTTTCGAATTTTGCCGCTAGGTGGCGCTGTAAGCGATCAATAATCAAACCCTTTGGTATTATTGTAGGTGACTATATGCCAAGACCGAAGACCGAAGACCGCGAAGTGATCCAACGTCTGTGAAAAAAGTTATACCCTAGGAAAAGTGAGGATAAACTTTATTGTTATTTTTCTAATACATGTAAAGGAAAAATATCAATAATGAAATCTCAATACTTTGCCTCACTTTGCCTAGGGTATAACTTTTTTCACAGCCGTCGGATCACTTCGCGGTCTTCGACAAACTTGTTTGGCATATAGTCACCTACAATAATACCTCTCTCTCTCTCTCTCTCTTCTTGGCGTAACGTCCTCACCAGTGCTGCAATTTTTCGACAGGCCTTTTTGAAAGCGATATTTTGCTTTTTTCATTTTCTCCGTTTTGGTTTTCCTGTCAAAGTTGCTTTCCGATCAGCAACATGGGAGCGAAATGAAATAGGTACTCACACTCGCACGCAGCGTGCTGAAAGCGAGAGCTGACAGGGCTAAATTTCCATTCAATTTTCTGTAGTTGAGTGTTTTCACCCGTGCTAACGTATAGGGCACTCACTCTCACAAGCCACCGCTTGAGACGAATGGCCTTTCAGCATGAGTAGTGTGTGGATGATTGGGAATTGATCTTGTTGGGTCGCTCACGAATGGAGCTCTCGGACTCTATCAGTTCTCACATCGAGGAACTGAAAACGACCGCCGCAGTCATTCATTTTCGGCTGAAAAACAGGCACTGAGACTGATATTTTGCAGGACTGGTCCTCACTGGGACAAAGCCTGCTTCTCAGCTTAGTGTTCTATGAGCACTTCCACAGTTATTAACTGAGAGCTTCCTCTGCCTATGACCATTTTGCATGTGTATATCGTGTGGCAGGCACGAAGATACTCTATGCCCAAGGAAGTCAAGGAAATTTCCTTTACGAAAAGATCCTGGACCGACCGGGAATCGATGCAATATGGATATCTATACATACAATAATACCAAAGGGTTTGATTATTGCACGCTTACAGCGCCACCTAGCGGCAAAATTCGAAAACTTTAAATTTCTGCATACATTTGGCCAAGTTTTCCCATACAAACTTCAAGCGTTTTGAGCGCCCCCTTAGGCTCAACCGATTTTGCTCAAATTTTGAACATAGCTTCTGGGAGTCCAAAACAACTGATTGAGGAGGTAAGACTTGGCATTTCTCGAAATTTTTGTTTTTCATATAAGTGTGGGCCACCCTAATGCACAGCTATACATAGCTTCACGGAACTCCACGAGCACTGCTCACGATTGTAGCACTATTGACTTCCATTCTATGAAGCCCTTGGAAGACCTGAAAAATCCATACAGTTGATACAGTGTCAATGGAGTATTGGAGGACCAAGATTATTCATGCAACTTAAATGGTATACCGTTTTATTTTCAATGAATTTTCATAGTCTCGACCATAAGAAAAATTAACATTAAAAATCGCTAAACACACATGAAGAACTATCAGAAGGCCGGCTCCAGAGGCACGTTATCCTCCATTTGGGACATTTGTGCCATCAACATCAAAGTATTCATAGCCTGCAAAATAAGTACCGTAATTCAGGGTAACATTAATCGAAATTTTCGATTTTTCTTGATTAATTCCCTTGTCAAGGCAAATGGGACATACACTCCCGATCAAAAATTTGGGGTCACCCCCTCAAAAATATGTCATTTTTTTAGGCCCAGTGTCGCTGGAAATTGGGTCGACCAAATTTTAAGATGAGAGCGGTAATATAACCCATTTTCTATTAGCTTTCAACTGCTTTTTACAGAACTTAGCTAAAAAATCTAGAAAAAAAGTTATTAAGTAAATTAATCCTTGATGTCATCGATCAAAAGTTTGGGGTCACCCCTCAAAATGATGTATCGGCCAAAAGTTTGGGGTCACTATCATAAAACATGGAAAAGTGATTTGTTGATATCTTTGTCATGTTTCATTCCATTTTAATTCTTCTTGGCTTATTTAAAACAAAATGAATGATACTTACTGCATAGACATTGAACCACATATATTTGTTGAAATTTACATACTAAAACTTAACGTAAAGTTGCCTCATTTTTTGAAGTGTGGTGAAATGAGTTAACTTTACATAACATTTTTATATACAAAAATCGTTAAATACGTTAAGTTAAAGACATCAAACATAAATTTAGTTAATTATCTTTTAAACGAGCCAAAAATAATTAAAATTGAACTATAGATGACGAAGGTATCACCAAATAACTGTTCCATGTTTTAAGAAAGTGACCCCAAACTTTTGGCTGATACATCATATTGAGGGGTGACCCCAAACTTTTGATCGACGACATCAAGGATCAATTTACTTAATAACTTTTTTTTCTAGATTTTTTAGCTAAGTTCTGTAAAAAGCAGTTGAAAGCTAATAGAAAATGGATCATATTATCGCTCTCATCTTAAAATTTGGTCGACCCAATTTCCAGCGACGCTGCCGTAAGTTTATATTAATTTTTAAAAAAAAATGTCAACTTTGAGTTAAGTTTACATACAAATTTTTTTGAAAAAGTTTCTTTTAAATCATGTTCAAAGGTTCTTTGACTTATTACCTTTTGAATGAAACCTAGGGTTTTGAAATCGGACGCAAATTTGCGGAGATATGGGCCTAAAAATATGACATGTTTTTGAGGGGCTGACCCCAAACTTTTGATCGGGAGTGTATTTTATATTTTTAAAATAAGTACTGACCATCTGAGTATGTGTTAAGCTACCTCAAAAAGTATTGTGAAACTTGAATACATGTAGAAATAGAATTTTTATCCTAATTTTTGATATTGCTGATTTGGGGTAACATTGATCACCTTAGTTATTAATGTTCGTTTGTGTTGAAAATACCCTTACTTACTAAATTTGGGGACCCTGATTTCGAATATGTTGTCAAAATTTTTACTAGTTATGTACTTTTTGAACTAGGGCCCATATAGCCGAGGCGGTAAACGCACGGGTATTCAGCATGACCATGCTGAGGGTGACGGGTTCGATTCCCGGTCGGTCCAGGATCTTTTCGTAAAGGAAATTTCCTTGACTTCCTTGGGCATAGAGTATCTTCGTGCCTTCTACACGATATACACATGAAAAATGGTCATTGGCAGAGAAAGCTCTGAGTTAATAACTGTGGAAGTGCTCATAGAACACTAAGCTGAGAAGCAGGCTTTGTCCCAGTGAGGACGTTACGCCAAGAAGAGAGAGAGAGAGTACTTTTTGAACTATTTTAGGATTAAAGTTCTATAAACCGCTTATAACGCCTAAAGGTAGCACTTTTATAAAAGTTTTGTTTATGAAATCCGACTCTGGGATATTAAATTAAGCTTATACAGTGATTTTGAACGCATGGTATTATTCTGGGCACTATCAAAGTTACATAAAAAAAGATAATGATGAAAAATGATAAACCACCCAAAAATTCAATTTTATTTGATCTATCAATAGCAATTGAGAATTGCATACAAAAAAAAGAAAAAAACATAAAGCTGAAATTACAAAAGGATGAAATAAAAATTGGACTATTTTCCAAACGTCATCAATTCAAAACAGAAAACTATCTTTAACCCACTAACGCCTAAAGTGTGTTATAATTGAAATTTTCAATAAAAAATATTATCAACAGTCAAGTTCCATTAAAATAAACATGATTTTCCAAAGAAAAACATAGAAGTCTAAGGTGTTGTTCCAAAAAATACCATCAATGTAGATCCTCGACATCTAATCATTTTTTCGAGCTCTATTTAAGCACAAATTGTATACTATCCTTGTAATCTGATCCGTATAGATACAATGCATCTATAATTAGTGAAAAAGAGGACAACTACTGAAGAAAAATAAAAAAAATGACTGTCAGATGACATCATGGTTTACTAAGGATATCTAAGAGCCTCAAAAAGCCTATTTCTCAATGTTTCTCTTTTCTTTTTTTCTCTTACTCTCTTACTCGCAAGCTGTAATTCATGCTCGGAAGGAATCCTTGAAAATCACAAAAGAAATTTCATACAGAATTCCTGATAGGATTAATAAAAAGTCTTTCCGTATCCTGGCTGGAAGCTCGGCAGGACTCCCTGAAAGAATAATTGAAGAAATCCCGGGAGGAATATAAAAAATGGAAAGAATCTTTGGAGGAACCCGGGCAGGAATTCTGGCACGAATACCTAAAAAAAATCCGCAAGATTCTCAAGATTCACTGAAATCTTTGTAAGAATTCAAGTTGGAACCCCTGGAGCAATCCTAGAAGGAACCTCTAAAGTCACAATAGATCTAGAAACTGGTTGCAGTGACATACCCGAACAGGAATAAAAAAAAACCTCTAAAGGAACCATTTACGAAATCCCAGGAAGGATGTTCGAAGGAACTTCAGCAGTAGTCCCTAAAGGAATGCTGACTAGAACACATGAAAGAAACCCTTAAAGATTTTCCAAAACAATCCCGGTAGAAATTCCTATTTACTTAAGGATTTACTTAAGGAATTCCGGGAGGCATATCTGGTAGAATCCTGAGAGGAATCTCAGCTGAAAGCTTGGTATGAATCCCTGAAAAATCAGAAAAGAAATTCCGGGAAGAATTGCTGCATAAATCCCGAGAGGAATGCATGAAACACTCCCGAGAAGCCAGCAAGGATCCCGGCATGTATGCCTGAAAGAGTTCCACTAGGATTCTCTGGATGTATTTCGACAGAACACTTTGAAAGTATACTAGGATTTTTTGTGAAATAATTTCAGCAGAAATCCACGAAAAAAATGCTGGCTAAAATTTATGAAAGAATTCTTTCAAGATTTTCTGAAGCAATTCTGGTAGAAATCCCTGAAGTTATACCTAAAGAGATCCCGTAAAAATATCTGATGGAATCCTTAGAGGGATCATGACAGGAAAGCCGGCTGCAAGCTGAGCCATGCATGAACCAAAGAAGATGTCTCTATGATTAAGGATTGCCTGAAAAAAAAAAATTCGGCAGAAATTTATATTTTTCATAGTTTTTTTTTCGGGAGGAATCCCTTAAAGAATCTTTGAAGGAATTCCATCACAAATCCCTTAAGGAGTGCAGAAAAGAATAACTAAAAGAATCCTTTCAGGATTTTCAAAAGCAACCCCTACAAAAATCCCTGAAGAGAATCACGGAGCATTCCATACAGCAATTCTGGAAGCAATATCTGAAGGAATCCCGGGAGGAAACCTGGGAAGATTAACGAGAGGAATGCCTGAAGAAATTCCGGAAAGAGTTCCTGCCCACAACCCTACTTGCCATTCATATAGTCTCCTACGCCCTACCCTAACCTTCTACTCCCACCCCCTCTACTCTATCCTTCACCCAAACCCTCTACCCGACCATCTTGCATATGACCACCATCTTGGATATGGTTCGCCATCTTGTATTTCAAAATGGCGTCGAATATCGATTTTTGACTTCTACTCATCAAGCCCGATCGATAGATATCCATATTGCATAGTATTATAGCACAAACTATCCTTCCATCTTGGTTATGGTCCGCCATCTTGGATTTCAAAAAGGCGTCGGATATTCGTTTTTGAGTTCAACCCATGAAGCCCGATCGATAGATAGGGTGGGGCGGGGCAAGATGGGTCACCTAAGGATGGATCATCATAACTCTATAGCTACAAATTGTATTGGTTTGTATTCGTCCTCTACTCTTCAATACATTAATTAGCTATGTTAAAAGTCGATAAAATGTTTATAAATTACAAAATATGGTTTTAAACAAGCATTTTTAAAAAGTGACCGATTTTGCTCCGTGAAAAAAGTGCGGGGCAAGATGGGTCACTTTTTAAGTAATTCACATTTTCTCAACGATAAACGGCAATATATAAGATTTTTTCCATATTCATAATTGCTCCATATCCATAATGAGTAAACAAGAGCTACTAGTAAACATTTTATTAATTTATTTAGAAAATAAAAAAAACTTTACAATTTTAGTGGTTTTAACTTGTCTTGAAAATCGATGTTTTCACTTAAACATTATCATAATATTATGATATAATTTTAAGCGTTAATTCCGCTTGATTAAAGTGAGTTATGAGATAGGCGTGTAATAAAAAATAAATAGCTTTTAAATGTTTCAAGAATATGCTCAAAATTGAAGGTGACCCATCTTTCCCCGCGGTAGTTTATATGGAGATTGTATGGAAAGTATCGCATAAGAAAAATGGATAAAAACCATTTTATTTATTATTTCCAATGAGAGTGAATTATTTTTCAATCAATACCCTAAACTTTTGTATATTCATGCTGGTCACCTAACAAAATTATTAACATAATCAAAACATGAGTAATGTGCTCGAAAATGGCACTGACCTATCTTGCCCCGCCCCACCCTACCCATATTGCATAGTATCCGAAGCAGCATTGCCGTTAAATAGCATACATTGTGGAGATTTAGCCACTATCTTGGAACCTAAACCGCCATCTTGAATTCCAATACCCCTACTACCACCTCCACATCCTTAGGAATGTGTATGCCAAATTTGATTGAAATTTCTTGACGCATTCCAGAGTTATGCCGGAACATACATACATACAGGGTGTTAGGTTCCCGAGTGCAAACTTTTTAAAGGGTGATAGAGGACCATAAATGGAGAAAAAAATTGTTCTACGCATATGGTCAAATCTCAATCGTTACGTAGTTATTGAACTTCCCATGTTTATGACTCTTATTGCCTTAACTGGCAATAACTTGAAAATGGTCGAACTTATCGAAGTTTTTTTTTACCCTTATTCGGAAGATTATTGAATTTTCTAACAAATGGCATCTTTGAATCGATTGGTTTGGTTGAATAACTAAGTTTTCTAGAGCAAAATAGCTAAAAATAGTGTATTTTTATTGGTTTTTGTCAATTATCTTTGAAACATGCGTAATAAATTAAAATTCTTCCTTCGGCAAAATTGTGGCTCCTGTTACACTCTACAATTCGTTCTTTGACACCAAACTTCTATCTCTTATCGTTTTGTTGCAATTTCGATTTTAACATCGCATTTCAGATCATAAATTTGCAACTGTCATGGAAAGCACTTTTTTGCGCATTGTGCCGCACATTTAAATCAAAATTGCAAGAAAACGATAAGAGCTAGAAGTTTGGTGTCAAAGAACGAATTGTAGAGTGTAACAGGGGTCACAACTTTGCCTAAGAAAGAATTTTTATTTATCATGCATGTTTCAAAGATAATTGACAACAACCAATAAAAATACAGTATTTTTAGTCATTTTGCTCTAGAAAACTTAGTTATTTAACTAAACCAATCGATTCAAACATGCCATTTGTTAGAAAATTCAATAATCTTTCGAATAAGGGTAAAAAAACTTCGATAAGTTTGACCATTTTCAAGTTATTGCCAGTTAAGGCAATAAGAGTTATAAACATGGGAAGTTCAATAACTACGTAACGGTTGAGATTTGACCATATGCGTAGAACAATTTTTTCCTCCATTTATGGTCCTCTATCACCCTTTAAAAAGTTTGCACTCGGGAACCTAACACCCTGTATATACATTAGGGCAGTTCAGTTTTCAAAAATGTTGAAAATTCAAAGCTCCCAAATGTTCATTACAATCCTTAGTGCAAAACTAGAGTCCTGATAAGTTTTCAGCCATTTCGGTGGTGATTTAATGGTGGCCCAAGAACAAAATAGGTTTGTATGGGAATTACTATGAAGAGTTTTCAAGAAAAATCTCCGCGTTGTAGAGCATTCACAAATGGATAAAGTCATAGGGTCAAAGTCAAATTGAATTCTTCAGATCTCAATGATGAATGTTGCCGAAGACCGGAACTTATTTGGTTTGGACAATTGACAGATAAGATATTTAACAAATTCTCACTCGAATGCGCATCTTCATATACGATGTCCTGCGAGGTGTGCAAGAAGCTAACACGCATACTATGATTGCGTGTCGGTTGAGATGTGGTCTTCTGTTCAAGCATGCATGGATAAATATTGATTAATAACTTCTTTTTCGGGAGTCGAAATGAGTTGCGGTCTTCGGCAACATTCATCATTGAGATCTGAAGAATTCAATTTGACTTTGACTCTATGACTTTATCCATGTGTTAATGCTCTACAGCATGGAGAACCTTTTTCGAGCATTCTCCATAGTAATTCCCATATAAACCTATTTTGCTCTTGGGTCATCATTAAATCACCACCGAAATGGCTGAAAATTTGACAGGATTTTGCACCAAGGATTGCACTGAACATATGGGAGCTTTGAATTTTTAACATATTTGAAGTCTGAACTGCCCTAATATACATACGTACATACATATAAACATACAAATAGACAAACATATAAAAATACAAGCATATAAACATTGAATCATATACATCGACTTAGATACATACAATATTGATAAAGAACTCTGCCGAAGAAATGAATCATTAACCGTTGTCAAGATTCCAGGGAAATATATTTTTTTCTCGCATTGGAAATGAAGCTCATAGATCGCGGCAACATGTAATCTTTGCAGCATCGTTTACGCCACCTAGTGAACCAGCCACAAACTATATTGTCCACTAAAACGAACAAAGCTTATAAAAGAAACCGATCCGCGGAGAATCTAAAACAATATATTAACATTTGTGAGTTGCTTGATACTGAAATTAAAAACGCATACGAGAGTTACAATACGAAAATCGAAAATGACGTGAAGAATGACCCAAAAGCTTTCTTTAGTTTTGCCAATTGCAAAATGAAAACTAATAACTTTCCGTCGAGCATGGTGTTTGAAGAGGTTGTTAGTACTGATAGTCAAGAAATCTGCAATAATTTTGCCAAGTTTTTTTTTTCAAGGTAACTATCCCAAGTAACAATCATAATTCTATTTGGTTTTATTTGTTTTTATGATAGTTTTATCGGAACATTGCATATTCTAGTTGATCTTATCGGAGTCTCAGCTGAGCACAACTATTCTTCGTCAATATGTGGTTTTTAAAACACCTCCAAGAATACTTGAGGTTCAGTTCATAAAACCATAAACACAACAACAACTGTTGAACTTATTTTCAGTTTTATAAGGTTCTTGTAGTTATCTTCAATCATCCGTTCTTGATCAAGAGTAACTGTTCTCGCATAAGAACAGTTTGGTACATGAAAAATACAAGAAAAAACTCAAGCATCAGATTTTGATTCTCATCGTTCCATTTTTGCTGCCAATCAAGAACACCTATCCGGAAACCCAACCGCAACGCGGTGCAGTGCCAAGTTCCTCCGGTTGCAGCATTCGAAATGAGGTGGGTATGGTCATCTAGGACGTCGTTTCGCGTGCAATCGGGGTTCCAATCATCGATCTTCAAAATCAACAACTACGTACCTGTTGGAAGTGCTGACCGGAGGAATGAGGCACTGCACCGCATCAAGGCCGGTTATCGAAAAAGGTCTGCCTGGTTGACAACGGTACCGGGCTGATAAATAAATTCATCGGACGAGATTCACAAAATCCACCGCGGTGCGATAATTTATTGTTTGTTTACAATTTGGCGTACATGTTTTATGACGTTCTTGGCGGAGTTTGCATAAACCTATATCAAGAACGTTATAAACCTGAGTACTCTAAGATGAAATAAATTTAAGGCGTTCTGGATGGAGGCCAACCAGGCTGCATTGAGAACGTTATAAATCCTAGTATTCTTGAGTTATGCTTTTAGCTCTGGCATGAGTTGAAAGAAATTTAAGACGATCTTATGGTGATGTTGATTAAAACCATCGATGATGGACCGACCACCGGCCCAGATTTCAATGGAAGCCATGTTGAGAAAACTCATGAGCAATGTTCGCATGACCAGGAATAATATTTTTAAATATTTTATTAATGCGTTATAATGAAAGCGCGTTGCAATTTTTGGAAGTATCTTGCAACATTTATACGATGAATTTCGCTTGGCATTTGGCATCCTTGTTACACCACGGAAATATTTCCAATTTGTGTAATAAATTAATCCCGATTACAATAATGTATCATTTTCATTGTGTTTTTAATTTCAATTTAATTCACCAAACTTTTCTGTCGACATAAAAGCTGTATCAGCAACAACACTGACAAATTTATTATCGTTTTATCGTGCACTTGAAGAATTCTACAAGGAGAGAGCAATTCGCCTTGAGGACAACTTGGGAAGTACAACAAGTTTTAAGAGAAATTTAAAAACAACTCTCCAAGAGCATCTTAGGATGGGCCTCTTTGGTCTTATGGCGGGTTTATGGTTGAGTTGATGTCGTGTTGCAGAGCAATTTAGTTTATGCATGGTTTTAAAGAACAGGTGTTGAAGAATACTTCAAAAGCATTATAAAATTAATTTTGTTACTTGGGTATAGCGCATTTATTGATTCTTTCGATCGCTAATACTTTGACTTTTTGCCAGAATGTACAAGTAATATCTCAGTCAGCTTTATCACAGTGCATATCTTAACTGCACTAGAAGGGTTGGATTCTTCAAAAGGACCAGGGCCCGATGGAATTCCTCTTTTTCTTTTGAAGAAACTCGCTACCTCTTCCATTAAGCTTTTGTTTTGGCTTTTCAATAACTCTCCATAGTATTTCCATCGCAATGAAAGCAATCGTTTTTAATACCAATCTTCAAATCCGGTAAGCGTTCCGAGATCAAAAATTATCGTGGAATTGCAATTATCTCATGCGTTCCAAAGTTATTCGAAGCCATTGTACACTGAAACCTCCATTTAAGTCGATGCATGGCAGATCGAAAATATTTTTTACCGTGCAGGCAATGACAAAACTATAGACTTTTATATTTTTTAACACTTCGCATGACAAAGGAGATTTGTCAAAAAATATAAAACTGTATAGTTTAGTCATTGCCTGCACGGGAAAAAAATATTTTCGATCAGCCATGCATCGACTTAAATGGAGGTTTCAGTGTAAATAAAAAATATTTAATCAGGTAAAAAATGGTTTTACAAATAGTCAGCATGGCTTCTTTAAATCTAGATCTACAACTACTAATTTGCTTGAGTTTGTGAATTTTACTTTTGCTGCTATGGACCGTGGAAACTATGTCGAGGCGTTATACACTGATTTTACCAAAGGGTTGACATCAAACTATTGGTTTTCAAAATACAGCGCGTGGGATTTTCAAGTGAGCTTCTGACATGGATTGAATCATATATGTGAAACAGGATACAGTCAGTTCAGTTTAAAGGCAAGATATCTAACCACGTCAATGCTACATCTGGTGTTCTACAAGACTCACATTTAGGGCCTTTACTTTTCATTTTATTTGTTAATGATGTAACTCTCATATTAAAACAACTTAGAGTTCTGATTTATGCTGACGATAAGAAATTATATATGGAAATATTGAACAAGGCAGATTTAATAGAATTTCAACGCGAGGTTGATGTTTTTCATAATTGGTGTCTAAAAAGTCTGCTTGATATAAATGTTAAAAAGTGTTACATAATATCCTTTACAAGGAAGCGCGAACCATTTAATTTCAACTGCTTGTTGGGCAATGAACAAGTGGTAAGACAAACCAAAGTAAGAGATTTAGGAGTATTACTTGACTCTAAGCTTTCTTTTGTTGATCAGTTATTCATAAATCTCAAAGTATGCTTGGCTTTATTAAAAGATTCAGCTATCATTTCAAAGATCTTTACACAATAAAGACTCTATATAAATATGTCATATGTGAGATCAATACTAGAATATTGTAGCGTTGTTTGGTCTCCATATCAAAATGTTCATTAGGTCGTCCCTTATTTTGCAAACAATGGATGTGTTATAAGTTCGTTGTTGGAAAATGACCGCTTTAGCCAAGAAATGATCGTGTCAAAATTTGAAGTCCGTATGTCAAGGCTAAGTGGTCCCTCAATGGGTCTAAAGTTGTCAAAAATTGTATGTTATTTTAGAATTTTTTTTTCGACGAAAAAATACACTATTCTACTAAAATGTGCTTAGAATTGTGATATCTCTACTCGTTTCTGAGTTATTGGCAAAAAAACAACCCAAAAATCAGCTTTTTTGCCCATTATTTTATATCCCGAAGGAAACTTACCCTATTTCGCTTAATAACTTCAAAACGAGTGGAGATATCGCAAATCTAAGCACATTGTTGGCCCTTAAGATCCTAAAATCATCGGATTAAGTAAAATAGCGATTTTTTTGTCGAAAAAAAACTCATGTTTTTTAGTCTCATACAATTTTTGACAACTTTAGACCCATCGAGGGACCACTTAGCCTTGAGATACGGACTTCAAATTTTGACACGATCATTTCTTAGCTAAAACGATCATTTTCAATAACGAACTTATAACATTTAACAAATAAGGGACGGCCTAATGTTTATTCAAATCGTATTGAATCTGTATAAAAACAATCCTATCCTCTTCCGTCGTATGAGTCCCGGTGCTTGCTTATCAATTTAGAAACTCTTAAGAAAAGAAGGGAAATTGCATGTATAGCTTTTATAACCAATCTCATCTCACAACGCACTCTATCGGAAAATTAATTAGCGAGCTTAAATTTTTGTGCTCTATTTCGCTCTTTAAGATCACGTAATATATTTCAGCTCAAATCGCTATGAAATTCATATGCTATAAACGAACCAATGAGCTCATTAATGAATATCTATGATAAATACTGCGAAATAATCGATTTAACTATGTCAAGACCACTACTAAGGAAAGTCCTAAATGGTAGATCTAACGACACATAAAATGTTATATGAGTCAATATCTGTAAATTTATTCATTAAACTTGTAGTCTACTCTGATTGACGAAATAAATAAATAAATTATGATCAAGATATAGATGTGGAGAACATCTTCTCTGAAGAAAGTATTCAAAAATTTTGCATAATTCTGGAGATATTCATATCAAAAGGACTGTTCGAGGCATCTGTCCTATAAATAGGACGCTGCACTATGGGGCGGCTCCATACAAACAGATGACCAAAAATATTTTCACGTCATTTTTATAATGTCTTGCTCCTATTCGTAGGGTTTATGCCTGAAAATATGAAAAACATGTTGAACAGGTTGTTTCAACACGACAGTTTCAAACAGCATGAAATTACAAGGGCATTGCATACCTTTAGGCGTTTAAGGATTTCTGTTCCTATTTACAAAATGGATTCCAATTCATAAAAACACGCTTCGCTAAGAGATCCAAGACCAGATTTAGACTGCACTATGATTGATCTACCGATAAAAGTGGCCAAGACAACCAAATATTTCCTCAGAAGTATTTAATGGCCAAAAGGGTGATTTCATATAGCAATATCTCAATCATCGCCGACAACATGATTGGAATTGCAGAATAGCAGCTAGTAGCAGCCACATTTGATTTCAATGCCTCCCAGGATTCTAAACTAAGACATAGAAATAGTCCCGAAGCGAAATTCAGCGAAACTTTTTTTTTGTATGGAACGGTTTGTATGGGATTTTTTTTTAATTTTTTGATCTGGCATCATTTAATAGTTTTACAATCAACATTTCTACGTCTGATACGTCTTTCGAAAGGTTTATAAGCAAGCTTTTAGAAACCACTTTAAAAGTTTGACATTTTCCATTTAAGCCGAATATATGCAAAGTTGAACATTTCATTAATTTTACCAAAAACTGGCAATGGTCTCATTCTGCTGCCAATATCTCGATAAGTGTAGGGATTAGCAAACTAATATTTTAGGGTTTACTGGTCCAAGTGGTCTACTTCCAACTACCGAACCTTAATCTCAAATTGAATTAAGTCAATTTTCGATTTTTGGCCACCTGAACCCCCTTAGTGCGCTGGGCGGATATGGGTTAAGGAAAATTCGAATTATTTATATGATTATGAAACTCAATTTTCACGAATTGGATATCATTTAGTAGGTAAACAATAACAGCTTAGGGAAAACTATTCGTTAGCAGAAACTGATGCAGTGGAAAGTGTTTGTTTGAACATTTCATAAGGTGGGTCAAGCTGATCAATGCTACCCCGCTGATTAATGATACCCCGCTGATTAATGATACCCCGGTGATTACGGTATTTACTTATTCAAGGCATTATTCTTTCAAATAAATGCGAACATTTCTGAATTGATGTTAAAATATTCTTTTCCACCTGTTTGTATGGATCTGCCATGGCACATAGTGCTCTGGTTGAAAACAGTGTCTTTTGTATCAATATGGTTATAATACATTAGCGACCATGCGTCTCCATTGCTTCGAATCGCTATATGTAATGACACATTCCAAGCGTTACGTTTTGCGCGAGAATCAAACTTTTGCTTCCAAAATTTGTTATGTTGTTAAATACATGCTAACCGGCATATCAAACGATCAGATTTGAATAGAAGATTCATTTTATGCTTTCTGATTGGGAATTGGACCTTTATACTTCGAAAGAAATCAAGAAATACAGCGTAACGGGACACCATCGCAAAAAATGACGAATTTTGACCGAATGACAAGAATTTTGCTACTTTCCAGAAGCAGTTTTCAAAGTTTCTGGTACTATTCGAAGAATATATGTAATTATCTTCATTTTGGTGCAAAAAGAATCAAAATCGATAGCAAGAGCCCGGAAATATCGTTCAATGAAGTTCAAAAACCGCGGTGTAGAAGTGCGTGGAATGTGTCAATAGACACAAATTTTACAGTTGCTGGAGAATAGATCCTCGAAAACTCGCTTGTCTGTTTTCTTTCACGTAATAGCTGTTATCCATTTGTTCCAAGTGACTAGAGTTTATCAAATTGGAGGTTTCGAATGAACATTCAAAAAAGATTCATGTTTATTTATGAATGCTCGTCAAAGTATAACAAGAGCATGTTTTGGCATCGTAGATTAATTCTCAAAAATCCCATTTGAATAAGCTTACCTAGTGGACGTCTCTCTTAACGTGCCAGAGCATGTTTTCGATTCATAAAAACTCAATTCGTAGGTCATAATAGTGGCATTTTTTCAGGGACGTTCGCTCAGCCTTAATTTATTCGATTCATTACGCTTTTTTATTTTTGGATCTAATCCAACAATAAAATTAAATTTATGACTATGTTTTCGGACAGATTTACAGATAGAATCGTATAGAATCGGCAAACGGTGAACAGAAACAGAAAGATAAAACTTCGCGAAGGAAGCGGGCGTTTTGTGTCTGAGAGAAAATTATTGTGAATATACATAACGTGCGTGAGTGTGGGCAAGTGTGTGCTGATCTGGACCTAATGCAGCTGGCAGCACGTGCGCCCAGGTCCAGTTTGGCCAGCTGTAGTCAAGAACCAATCCAAGTGGTAGCCGTTACGAGTCAACAGCAAGTGCGTCGAAGTTCTAATGGATTCACGGCCATTGATGTGGAACCGGATGACTCTGCGCCACAGGCGAGACATCATCGGGCCGAATCTGTGTTGGTGTGCGCCGTGCTGAATTCCAACAACGGAAGCAATGACGGTGGCGACGAGGACGGATGCCGGCGACGGAGACCCGCGGCGAATTCTCATCATCCGCCGAGGAATCCGTCGCAAAAGCAGAATGCGAATAAGAGCTCTTGTCTCAGGGATTGCCTGCTGTGCAAATGCTGTAACAAAGGTGATCAGTCGCAAATCGTGAAGTGATTGAAACGATTCGAATTAAAATTTTTGTCTGTTTGATTCGCGTGTCTGTCTTCTGCGGCACTAGGAATGGAGGAGTCCACCGACGCGGCTGATACCGAGGAAAATGGTTTCGAGAGTGAGTATGGTTTTCATTCGAGTTTTCTTCTTTGTCTAGAAAAAATGTTTTAGAAATTTATTAAACAAAATCTGTGTATACAGAAGAAAGGCAGATGATGCGTGACCGTGTGTAGGTGCGTGTGCGTGTGGTAGGTCACAACAAAGCATTGAAGACCTAAGTGTGCTAGACTTGAAGTGAATCTACAATTGGTATATACGTAGTATTAATACATTTTAAGTGATTCGCCAGAAGAACACATCATTTTCAGATTTAATCGAATGTTTTGGCTATATTGAGTTTGCATTGGGTGTATTTCAACGGCAGCTGAAGCACTCATACAAAAATTATTACAGTTTTATCTGGACCAGGAACATCACAGATGTTGACCAAAACATAAAGAGTAATACAAAAATGAACTTGCAGTGGTTCTCAGGGTTGTTCAAAAAAGGTGGTCGATATTAGGAGATAGGGTATCGGGATGCTTCGTTGGCATAGTCCCCTCGTTCGGCCTATCTTAACGTTAACCAAAAACTCAAACAAACACGCCGAACTGGATATCGGAAAAGCTTTGCCCCAAACACCTGTAACATTTCGTTTCAATTTTAGCACTTTGGAGTATTGAAATTGTATGAAAATGTCACTTTGTTTAGCTTTTGTAGACGCCATGATTCTTCGACTTAGTGGGTAGTCTACACACATGATCATAAATGGCATGATTCTGGAATATTTCGAATTGCCTTTTCAATAACTGAACATTTGATGCGACGGTCAAAGATGCAATTTTGAATTTGTATGTTTGATTTTAACGAATAATAACTATTTTACAAATTACATGTGGGCCGAATATTGAGGACATTTTTTTCACTATGTACCCAAATCTTGGCCCATCAGTAAAGTGACGTCAAAAACACCGATTAAGTGACGCCAACAACATTGCTTGCGTAAGAACCAGAAAGAACGAACAGAAAGATAGATTTTGTGTGCGGTGACTGTAAAAATATAACACAATAATCGGGTTGCATTGTTTTCGTTACTAAAAAGAAAGAACTTTAGTTTAAGTGATTTATTTATAGTTTTTTTTTGAAAATTTGGCTCCGAAAATGTAATTTGAAAGTATGATTGGTGAACAAACAGAGATAATACCTCAGCAGAAATATTGAAAAAATGAGATAATTAGTGGTTCTAGTGCATGGAAAGCAATAGGCCAACGTTGTATCCACTAACAGGCCAATTTATGTACCATAGACCAACGTTGCATACCATCACATCGAATCTTTTCAACTTAGTTAAGTAAATTCTTGAATATTTACGTTAGTTTATTGCTAATTTAGAGAAAACTTTCCGTTTTACGGTAGAACGAAAAGCTACCGCAGCTGTCAGACTACTGATTTTCACTGAGGTATCATCGATCTACCTTAGCGAGCCCTAGCGATGCCTTGGATACGACGCCGATGATCATTGTTTGTTGTTGGTTTTCAGTTCAATTCACCTTGCAAGCATGCTTTGATTTGGCCTTCAGTTTCAATGATAGGATGATTTTCAAGCCTGCGGTAGGACTTTGACAGCTGCGGTAGAACTCGGCGGCTACCGCAGAGTGGAAATTTTTCTAAAAATCCGCAATACTTCCAATTGGTGAAACATGCATTGCCTAGAGTGCGTAATAGGGTCAACATATTATTTCTAGTGCTATTAATTCATGAGTTATGGTCAAAATTGTCAAGGCGGTTTGCAAATTAGGCCAAGGAATGATCCATATACCCTATGTATTCGTCTAAAATTTTTTAACAAATATTACAGGACTATTATCGTATTATTGTTAAAATGCGTTTTATGAATCCGTAACCATGTAGTGCAAAAATATAGCACGCCCTCTGTGTATGGGTTCAATATATCAATGTATATTTCATAGAAAAACGATAAAGTGCGACCCCGATTATCGTGAAACTTAGTGGGTTTATAGTTTATCAAAAAAAATTAGACCCGTATTTTTTATTTCATCATTAGGGTGACCAATTTTCAGAGAGGGTGGTCCTAAAAATCTAGGTTTTAAAGAACTAAAATTTTTCAAAAACTCATAACTTTTGAACCAGTTGACTGCTTTTAAACCGTTTTTTTTGTTTGAAAGCTATTGAATTGTAGTTTTGAGGATGTTGTGTTTAGATGTTGTTGTTTAGATACATGTTGTGTTTAGATGCAAAAAATATGCGTTTATTTCAGTTTTTTTTTCACATTTTCATGGTCTCGGGATCAAAGGGATACCCTGGTTTTATACATATTTTTATCAGAAAATTCAGGAAATTTGGCGTAACATATAAAAAAATCAGATGTATGTTTTTGTGTTTTTGAAATATGTTTCATGTGTGCCAAATTTACCCATACAAAATATTTACCAACAACACCAGCCACCATTAAGAAAGCAATACAAGGTATAGTTTTAGGAGGATTTTCAATATCAGGCAATTTTAGAGCAGCTAGTATTTTTTTATTCTTTGTTGGGTATATAAGTCACTGCGACCAGTATTAAAATATATGGCTCTCTATATTCCAAAAATCAAATCTCAAAAACTAAAAAACATACATATCTGATTTTTTGATATGTTAAGCTTTCCTGAATTTTCGGATACAAATATAAATCCAGGGTATCCTTTTTGTCCCGAGACCTTGAAAAAGTGAAAAAAAACTGAAATAAACGAATATTTTTTCACTTAAGGACAAGATATTTGGAGTGCATAGCTCAAAATTTCTAGAGCACCGGTTTTTAGAACCGTCGAACGATTTTGGATGAAAATGCATCACGCTAATTGTTCAGTGGTTGTCAACAGCATGATGCATTTTAATCCAAATCCGTTCAACGGTTCTAAAAAACGGTGCTCTAGAAATTTTGAGTAATGTACTCCAAATACCTTGTCCTTAAACACAATTTGGCCTCCTCGACATATTTTTCCTTAAAACTACAATTCAATAGCTTTCAAACAAAAAAAAAACAAGTTTGAAGTTGGTCAACTGGTTCAAAAGATATGATTTTTGAAAATGTTTAGTTTTTTAAAACCTTGATTTTTAGGACGACTCTATCTGAAAATTGGTCACCATAATAACGAAATAAAAAAAATACTGGTGTAATTATTTTGGTCAACTACAAACCCACCGCAACTTTCACGATAATCGGAGTCATACCCGTTTTTCTATGGAATGGCTGCAAAGGTCTATGATTTGTTTTCTCTCGGAATTTTGTCCTGCCACGGTCGCCATCTATTTAATAGTTAAGCACAGTGATGCAGGGGCCGAAAAAAAAGTCGAAAAATCAACTTCTGTATTTTGATACAAAATAATTTTTTTCTCAATATTTGAATAGTCTTTTTTTAATTTTGTGCTGATTGGACGAGAATTATTTCTTTAAAGAACGTCCATCACGCATGAAATTAAAACTCCCATGTACGGGAGAACAAAAATAAATTCAACCAAGATTTATTATATGAGCATACATTTCACCCTAGGTTTATTTGAAAGATGTTTTTGTCAGCTTCCAGAAAATCTAGGGGTCATTTTGCGCAAACTTACATACATAAATCCTCCATGCTATCCAAAACGTCCAGAAGTTTTGAACTTATTATACTGAATATTTGAACTTTGTTCATTACATTCGAAGATATATTTTGAAATATGAAATGATAGTAGTCATGACATTGTGATGTTCTTGGCAACATGAAACGTTTTGGTGTTCAGACTTTATTCGTGAGTAAACGAAGCTGGCAAAAACACGCATGTGATTCGCGAAGCTTCGTGAGTTTTTTTGCATTTTGACGAAAACGCATTTTAACGACTGGCAGTGCTGCGTTTCAGGAATAATGAAGCATAAAGCATTAGTTTATGTTGGATAATCACTGGATTTGCTATTTATTATAACAACAATAAAATGCATTTCCCGCATCTCCACTAGTTCTTCACGAATAAAAACTCATGAGTGTTTCTGTTTTTGTTTTGCTTCTTACTCACAAAGCAGGTGGGTGCGAATAAACTCACACACTGTTTACTCTCGGAATCGTGAGTAAGCCTTTTGTTCGTTTTACACTCGCGAATTGCTACATGATGAGAGTAATTCCATCACTGGTCAAGGTCTTTATATCTACACTTGTAACGAAGCGTCGGGTACATATCATGATATATCCCTAGAATTAATTTACATAATTTACTAAAAGATTCAAAACTATTATAACACTTAATATTTACATTGACTTAAAATGACACCAAACCGAAAACAAAATTTGAAATCCAATTAAGTAACGATAAACTGATATCAAAATATGATATCAATTTGTTGCAGAATACAAATCATGTTTTCGATTTGCTGAAATTTTGTTGTTGGACTTTGCTCGGGTAAGGTCTCCACATCTACACTCGTAACACAGTATTGGCCACTTTTCAACCGCAGTATATATAATACGTTTTGGTAGTCATAGAAGTTTGGCTCTTCAGAACTTTTAGATTTCTCAACAAAACAACAATTGTTGTTCCTCATTTGGAAGAGCTACTCTTTATCATTGGATTTCTTGCTTTGACTTCCCAGATAAATCGTAAATAACTTTTTCATGGTTTACGGTTTTCGTCCATTTTTAGTTTAACTTATTGTGGTAAATTTCCCATGCAATGCAAACAAAAGTGTTTTGCACACATTGATTAAATCACATAAAACGATTAAACAGATGATATACTTATACTGTTATTGTTCAACAGCACAATTGTGCTGGTTCATCACGAAAACGATATGGTTTGAATTTGTAACGGTCAATCAATAGAAGTGCACAAATATCAGATTTTGCCCATTTTATTCATACATACATATAATGCAAGTAATCAGTAGGCCGTCACTTATTTTGCAAATATTGGAAATATTATAAGTTCGTTGTTGGAAAATGATCGTTTTAGTCAATAAATGTTTGTGTCAAAGGGCCCAAAGTTGTCAAAAATTGTATAGGATCAAAAAAACATGGACTTTTTTTTCGACGAAATAAATACGCTATTCAACTAGAACCGATGATTTTATGAACCTATAGGGCCAAAAATGTACTTAGAATTGCGATATCAGCACTCGTTTCCAAGTTATTGAAAAAAAAAGCAACCGAAAATCAACATTTTTGACATTTTTTTAGATCCCAGAGGAAACCTACACTATTTTGCTCAATAATTTAAAAAAGGAGAGAAGATATCGCAATTCTGAGCACATTTTTGACCCTTCATGGTCCTATAATCATCGGTTTTAGTAGAATAGAGTATTGATTTTGTCGAAAATAAATTTATGTTTATTTTTATCCCATACAATTTTTGACAACTTTAGGCCCCTTGAGGGACTACTTAGCCTTGAGATAAGGACTTCAAATTTTGACACGATCATTTCTTAGCTAAAATGATCATTTTTAAACAACGAACTTATAACGTTTCCAACTTTTGTAAAATAAGGGACGGCCTAGTAATCAGGCCCGGATTAAGGATTGTGAGGGCCCGGGACCAGAGCTGATGTGAAGGACCCTTGGAGGTACAAATGCGATGAGCAAAAAGTTTTTCTTTATTTTTGAACAGTACTTGAGCAAAACGGAAAAATTAAGTTAATACTTAGAAAGCAAAAACGGGTTTTGTGGGGGCCCCTAAGATGTGGGGGCCCGGGGCCCTGGCCCCGGGATGGATCTAGTTTCACGAAAGGAAAAAATAGTGCTGTCCCGTCTTCGAACCGGGCACACATAAGTGTCCCACAACATGGCAAAACTCTCGCCAATGATGAGGAGCACAAAAGATCAATGATCAATTTTTTAAAGGAATCAAAACTATTTGAAGAAGTTTAAAAAAACCTGGACAGCGAATAAGGACAGCATGCCACTTCTAAAATAAGGAAACTAACTCAGCGGAAAAAGGACATGGTAGTTGGATAGTACAGCCTAGAAACAGCAACACAGATCCTACTAATCCCAGCACCAACTTCTTTTATACCTTCCCCTCATCCACCATTATCCACTACATCGGCAAAGATTCTGTCCACATCGTCCACATCCACATTTAGAGATCAAGCAGTTAGTAACCATGCGTCTCCTTCTGAGAATTTTTATTTCAAAGGAAACACATATGTAGGGTACGAGTGCCATGAATAATCTCATGCTCCCAATTTCATCCTATTCGAAAACAAGCGATAAAGGCACCAATTGATTCCGTTCTTTTTGGTTTCATGCGGGCTCACTATCAACAAAAAAATGCAAAAATAAGAAACGAAACAAACAGCGCTTCATTCCTTTGTTTCAAGTAGAATGAGAATGGAACCCATATGCTTAATAAGGGAACCCTACCCGAGCAGGAACGAATAACTGACACATAACTGGAGCATACCAAAATCAGGTATCATAACAAGACGAGGTATTGGTCGGTTACCCAAGTATTGAAAATAACTTATTTTGGTGTTTTCCAGGTATTGATAAAATACCTCGACGAGTTATTGGTTTGGTGTTGAGGACTGCTTGAGGTATTATTCAATTATGGAAAAATCGCTTTTTGTATGAAAAAACGCAGATTATTATTTAGGTATTGCCATACCTGATGTCATTATTCACGTGTTATGCACAGAATACACACCAGTTATTATTTTTGGTATTTTACCTCTTATGCAGGGCTTCTTAATACCTCATTGAGGGTGTAGGTATTCGTTATTCCATACCTGAGTTTGGTATTCTTCAGCTATTTTCTCCTGCTCGGGTACCCAACGTCCGAGCTAGAGAGATGAAAAGACAATAATTTAATTGATAAATCAAATATTTTTTATGGGTTAACGAACCAATACGGCTGTCATTTTCTCATTCACTCTGATTATAGACGTTGGAACAAGCGTTGGTACATTTTACCCTGTGGAACTAATTTCGTCTATCGAACAGCATTGTTAGTGTGCAGTTATTCCAGCGTATATCTTGTTTTGATGTTGAGACTTGAGAAATTTATAAGTAGCTGAAACCCAACACCCACATGCTCGCCTTGACCGTGAACTCGCTTAAAACGATAGTTTTTTTTTGCACCTTAGTAGAGTCTGGCCTTTTCCTGTACAGCAGCCGTCCAGATTCCAAAGACAAAATGATTAAAAATAAACACAAGTCGGAGGTAAATCACCTGTTGACGAGACCGTGTGTCGCTCGCTTTGCTGCAGTTGTTTGTTTGGAAGTTTATTTTCAGCCGTGTTCTCTAAATACAACTGCGACAAATTAATCTTGTTTTGATTGTGCTGCATTCATCGATGGCGCAAGCTGTGCTCATAAGGGGTGCTGGGGTTCAAGTGGTAAAAATACCCTAAGAGAGCTGAATACATGCTCGGGTTAAACATATTGAAAATTACATGCCTAGTGAATTTCATTTCAGTCGTATACATTTCCAGTCCTTGACAATTTAGTCGATATATCATGTAAATGTGTGAGATACAGGGGGTGGCCAAAATGTTTGGGAAAGACAACTTTTTTTTTTCTCTCACAAAAAAGATCAACATTCTGTAACTTTTCAAAGAGTGCATCAAAAATTCTCAAACTTTAACTGTTTGTTAACCTATTATGATGATGACATTTTCACCCATATAGAGGAAAATGAGTCAAATTTACAATACCACACAAAATAGTTATTTATGCAACGAGTTGCATACAACATTTTTTGCAATGACCAAAATTATTCACTAGAACATGATCATTTCCGTCAGTACCAAGGTCAGTACCATCATGTTTTGCGGTAGTTCAATGGGAACGACCACGTGTTCCAACATACTAGGCCCGAGATTTGGATCAAGCAAGCTGTGCTATAACCATCACAGTTTTGCAAGCTCTTACCGTGGAAACAGTGGCAACCAAGGTGGAAACTCAGATTGTTGATCAAACAATTGCATTATGGTTCGTAATGCAACTGAAATGAGTTGCATTATGAACCATAATGCAATTGTTTGATATAGTGCGAAAAAGCAGGCCGTTTCGGTGATAAAACGGCAAGTGAAAAGTAACAATTTATAGTGCCGAGTTGCAAAAAATACTAAATGTGTTCTTCCTTTTCGAGAAAGATCCTAAGTGTCAATCCATCATAACTTTTTTCAACGTTCGAAAAGTACTAAGGTTTCAAAGAATTTTCAAGCATTAAAATATTGTTGATAAACGTTCAAAACTTTATTCAAATCGGTTCACTGGTCTCCGAGATATGACAGCTCAAAAATTAGTTGTCAAAAAAATAGTGTTTTACGAGAACGGTTCTAGCTTCGCGAAAGATTAACCAATCGAGCTCAAATTTGTATCAATGATGCACATATAATTGGTTGACAAACAGTCAAAATTTGAAAATTTATGATGTTACAGTTACAGCATGTTGAACTTTTTTGTGAAAGATAAAAAAGTTGTCTATACCAAACATTTTGGCCATACCCTGTACTTTAGTGTTGCCTGCTTGGAAGCTGAACCATCACTGTTAAAGTTTCTCCGGTTGGATTAAATCAATAACACTAGTTTACAGCATTTTTGAACTCGGTAAGCTGATGATCATTTTTGGTGTAGAATCATGCCCTGAGTACGAAAACGTGAAGGAAAAAAATTACAGTAGAGCGGAAATTTTTTCGACTTTTCATACAAGGTTGATGAATTGAAATCGATTTTTGTTCTATTTTTAAGCAACGTCGCTCAATTCACACATCTCATTCATCGTAATCAATGCTCCGATTGAGCTGATTTTTTTACTGTAACTTTCCTACATATGATACGTCAAGTAAACGTTGAGAAAGAATTTTTAGATTGTTTCTTTCTTATTGAAAAAAAAATACATTTCTTCAAATATTTTTGGAAATTTGGCTAAAATTTAGGAAGATCGTCCCTAAAACTCGCCAGTATCTTGAATTTCATCAATCTGACGCAAAACCTGCATTCAGATGATCAAATGGTATTGTATTCAGCTTTTAATTCATGGAAAAAGATTTGAAATTGGTTGAACAAAACGCAAGATATTTGAATTTTAGTAAATTCCATATTTTAAAAAGTTGTAAAACTCGATATTGAGCTAAAACTCAAAAACTGCTCTACTTTAATTTTTTTAAAGCACGGTTTCGAAATCAGAACTAAATTGTGCTTCAAAAATTTTGGTCGTTGACAGAAGTTCACAACTTTTATTTTATTTTGTAAACTAGTGTAATCAATTAATGAAGTGTCTGATTTAAATGTGTTCCTTGGTAAAGTTGTAGCTGATGTAGCCTAGGAGTACTAAAGGTCAATCAACACTCTAGGGCATTTGGGGAATTCTAAAAACGTCGTTACCCATAGTAATCCCATACAAACTTTGAAGGGCTTGTGCACTCTCAATGTTCAACCAAATCAGCTCAATTTTTGGTAGAAGGCTTAGAATCTGGTTACGAATCGAATAAGCGGTGTGGAGCAAAAACGATTTTTTGAACCTCGCTAATCTATATTTAGCTGTAGTCCCCAAGTCGGCTGATGCCCCAATATCCTCCTCATTCATATTCACATCGTTCACATTAGCGTAGCTAAAATTTGTAAAAGGGAGGGTAAAAGAAATAACCAAAGAAACGTTTTTCAAACACTTAGATATGTACTTCATTATGGCTTTACGTCCCAACTGGGGTAGAGTTTGCTTCTCAGCTGGAGTTTTGGCATATATGCGGTCAGACAGGTCACCGAATGAAAGAATGAACAGCCATGAAAAACAACAGGCATATATTAATTCATTAGGGGGATACACTTAACAGCGTAAACTGATTAAACGTTGCGATCACCAAGGCAATCTTTGATTATTTCATTCGCAAAATCAGGAAACATTTCAAATAAGCAGAAAATCATGGCTTACGCAGCAATTTAATATGTTTAGTGAGTACCCCTATTATGTTCTTTTTTTATTAAGGGTCTCGGGAGAAACATTTCTCGAAAAAACCGCCTATAACATTAAGGCGAAACTCATTTGTTTTTGATTTTCCATTAAATAACGTAGCCATGTTTTTTTCAAAATCGGTTTCCATACACATGTAGAGGAAGAATCAAGGTATCTCCTGATTATTCTCCTGGAGGAACATATTTTTTGTTTTTGCAAGAACCATTTTTAAACAAAATTTAAAAAAAATGGGTTTCTCAAAAATGTAAAATATTTAATATAAAAAAAAACAAAAATAAGGAAATGCCTCCAGTCTCGCTTAAAGAAGGACACGGTGTGCCAAAAACCGTTATTAACAAATAAAAATGTCCACCCAAATGGCACCCGGCATTCGAAAGATATACTATTCTAGTATCTCATCCCAGGCAACACACTTGGACATTAATAAGTTCCTGTAATTTGTATGCAACTATATTGCAAGTTCTGCCATTTGAACCAATCGTCTTATTAACGACTAAATAGCAACCAAAAAAGCGCAAGAGGTGGAGCCAATATAAAACATCCATTCGTGATATAAACGATTTTATAACGCAATCGAATTATAACCAAGATATAACTTATAATCTGCTTAAAAATGGTGACTGATTCGATAACTAGGCAGCTAGTTACCACCACCGTCACTGCCAGTTATTATGCATCAACATTTTCGTTCTTGTGATTGATAAATTGTGTGCATGAATATACCGCAAATAAGGCTGACCGAGAACGTCACGCATTTTAGCTCCGTATTCTCAACGCGCCTCAGTCTACCTATCATTTTGCGAGTGAAAATTTAGGCATTTGTGGTAAAAATTAACTCGCCATATTGCTTTGGCGGAGTTCATTTCAGCAGCTTATTCAATGTCCCCATAAAATGCTGAAAATAATTTTAGAATTTAGAAAGATACTATTTGCTGAATCATGTCTATGGGAATCCGTAATGACAAAGTAAAACAATGCTGCACGTGGTACACGGAACCGCCAAACTACCAAAAATTGGATTCTTTTGACGCAATCCTATAGTTCGGCCCAATAAGTCAACATTTGAGTGAATCCATTAAACTCACACAAGGTAAATTACCTTTACCTCCAACAAAAAATATACTCAAGAGTAGGTAAATTCAACCCCAGACCCCTTTCATTCAACCCAAATTTCATTAAATCTACATTTACCCCAAATTGGCTTATTGACCACAATGACCCCCGTTGGATGGACGCATCTCTGTTTATTTACGACAACATCTGTGGGGGAGAGAGGAAAAACAACTTTATTTTGGGTAACTGATTCTGAACGACAAGAGGCTGTCCATATATTACGTACCGAAAATTTCACGTTTTTTGTAAAAAAAATGTAAACCCATTGTAAAATTTTTGGTTTCGCAAGTTTCGACTAATAATGACGTTTGTTTTCGTTTTGCTAGTTGTTATAAAACTGTTACACCTCACTTTGGCATTAACAACAGGTTTTTATTTGTTTATTATTTTGTTTGTTTCATGAAAACTCAGTTGCAAAATGTTTGCAACGATGATCATTTCCATTTTAGTTGCTGGTGCTACTTGGGATTTGAAAATCTGAAAATGTTTTATCGAGGGAAACTTAAGTGTTTGTGATTTGAAGATTTTGAGCCTTTTCTATAAAATTTTCTTATATGAGTAAATATGCGCGCACGGTGTGCCTGGAACCACTATTAACAAATAAAAATATACATCATATTGCCATCCATCATTCGAAAGATACATATTTCATTTTAGCATCACCTCAGAAAATTTGAAAATGTTTCATCGAGGGAAACGAAAGTTTTTACTGTTTGAAGGTTTTTCTCTATTTTCATAGAATAAGCTCATACATTGTCATAGGATGTTTCAATGGCACTTCAAATTATGTATAAACAAATATTAAAAAGTTTCACAAACACCATTCCAAAGATACAACATTCAAACAACTTCTTTGGAAATTTGACAACATTTCATTGAAACGATCGCAAATTACAGTGGTTTGAAAATATAAGATATGATTAAGTATATTGAAAATGTAGCAACTTCATAGAATATTATTTCAGTTTCTCATGTTAATCATTCCTCGCAATGAATATATATTTTGTAACTCATCAAAAACTTTGATTATATATCACATTTTATGCGATACTGTTACAAAACTCAGTAGGTGTTTTTAACGTGTTTATTGACAAAGCGATAGTATGCATATCTCCAATGACATTGAATCAAAGCTTAAAATTGTTGATACTGATGACCATTCATATGAAATATTTCTGAATTCACGACGAACACGTTAGTAACATGACGTATATTTAAAAGCTGGCTAGTAAAAAGATTAGCATTTAGGTTTACTTCAAAAGCTCAATATCCTAAACATGATCTACAAAGCTTCCTACGAATACCAAAACCTTGGGCTGTTAATTCACTTTAACTTTCGTTTCACCATGAAACGTTTTCAAATTCATCGACAAGATACCAACATATAAAGTGCTTAAAAACAAAAAAAAATCAGTGTCAAACTCTTAGAAACTTTATGTAGTCAACGCCGTTAGCGGACCTGGTGTGATGGTTAGACTTAGAACACTTGACTATCACGCCGAGGACCTGGGATCGAATCCCACTCCCGACAAACTCGCAAAATGTGAGTTCTTCCTTCGGAAGGGAAGTAAAGCGTGTGTCCCGAGATGAACTAGCCTAGGGCTAAAAATCTTGTTAATACAGATTAAAAAACGCCGTGGGCGGGCCACATTTTTATTTGTATTCAAGTAGCAGGTAGAACTATGGAATATTAATTAGATTCTCACACCATGGTTATTGACATTCCGCTTAATGAAATGTTGTCAAATTTTCAGAGAAGTTGAAGCTTGAATATTGTACTTTTGAAATTTATGAAACTCATTGCACCGTTCAACACTAGTTCGCGTTATGGGATGAGAAAAAAATAATAGGGATTTGGGACCCTAGAAACCCCAAGTTCTCAATTCAAACTTCGGTCTTGAACTGTGAAGTCCCGTTCCAATATTTTTCGAAATTTTTTTCACTATGACACTTCTATGGATCCAAATCCCTGTTCGTTTTTTCTCATCTCATGATACGAACTTTTTTTAAAATTTTGTTGAGCTGTGTTATTATTTGTTTATGATATTAAGAGCATCGTATGACAATATTCCCATATATGAGCTAATTCTATGAAAATAGAGGAAAATTTTCAAACAGTAGAAACTTTGGTTTCCCTCGATAAGAAATTTTTAAATTTTCGGAGGATATACTAGAATAGTATATCTTTTGAATGCCGGATGTTAGTTTGGAGTACATTTTTTTGTTAATAGCGGTATATATTTACTCATATAAGAAAATCCTATAGAAAAGGCTCAAAATCTTCAAATAACAAAAACTTTAGTTTCCCTCGATGAAACATTTTCAAATTTTCAGAGGAGATACTAGAATAGAATGCTGGGTGCCATTTGGGTGGACATTTTTATTTGTTAATAACGGTTTTTGGCACACCGTGAGGGTCATTCGGGGAAACGAGTCATACAGGAAATGGCATTTGGGGAATCGGTTTCCGGAGACACGACATTGGAGAAACCGGCATTCAGTGAAAGATAGCACAACCGAATACACTTGAGATTTAGAGAATAAATAGAAAATAGGTAGAAAGGTATAACGTAGGATGAGGGAAAGCATCAAGCAATGAACCTAAAAGTAGGATAAAATATCAAAAAAACATAGTGTTCATGTTATGAGTTGGACGCTTTAGCTTTTTATTTATAACACAATTTTTAAAATTGAATTTTAACGTGACAGCTCATTTTTTTTTTCGAAAATTTCATTCAATTTTTCAGTTAGTCTTCTCATCATAAGTTTTCTTGGGTGTCCATAAATTTAATGAACTACCCCTGGCAACCCTTTCGCCCAATAGTTACACCTATGGTCAGGTCGTCCAGAGATTGACATCCCGTAGGCGCTTGCGTTCGGTGTGAATGTCTCAGCTGTTTTGCAGTATAAATTTATTAAACCCATCCCCAGCTTTGGCACGTTTTCCAATTTGGCACATTCTAACCGTATCTAGTGTTGGCATGCCGAGCTCGAGACGAGAAGAAAAAAAAAATGCTCCATCACACAGCAGCAGTGCGTTGGCGTGGCGGTCGAACGGAAGCCGTACTCGTCACATTGCATGTTGAGTGGATTTTTCGGACTTCGTTTCCGTGGCAAACTGATTGGTACCTTCAGTCGTATCGGAGGATTTGCAAATATTTTTGAATCTTCTTTTTAAAAATAGACGCGAAAGACTAAATTGGCAAAACACGCGCACCGCGGAAGGAATCTGAGTGTCACGGCAACACAAGTGAAGTGGTAATGAATGATAGTGGATTGCATTTGCATATTTGTTTTGTATGTGATTCTTCATCTTCCTGGCGTGACGTACCTGTTGGGGCAAAACCTGTTTCTCAGATGAGAGTTCTATGAGCACATTAACAGTTATTAACTGAGAGCTTCCTCTGCCAATGATTATTTTGCATGTGTATGTTGTGTAGCAGGCATGAACATACTCTATGACCTAGGAATTCAAAACAAAAAAAAACATCCATTACGGAAAGTTCCCGGAATGACTGAACCTGCCACTCGCTGAATACCAACGCCTTTACAGCTGTGGTTATATGGGCCCATATACTCTTGGGGCTGCAAAACGGTGAGTCGATAAGGAGAGCGTCCAAAATAGCTATGGTCCTCACAAGTTCCTGCCTCATGCTTCCACGGGTCAAACGATGACAAAGACCGCCAGCTAAGAGTTGTGTGCTTAGCTGGTAGTGCAACCTGGGCACTGTTGTCCTTCTGACTTAAGCAAGATTGAGGAGGTACGACCCGAGCGTCTGATCACCAAGGAGGTGCGGCTGAAACAGCATCTGTTCTGGCATCCAGCGGCTGAGTAAGAAACGCTGCACCACGCCCAGCTAGATCCAAAGTGGTAGCCCCATCAGTGTTTTCGTCCCAGTGTTGTTTGGGACGTTAAACAGAACTGGGACGATGGCCCTCCGGTGAGACAGGAGTGTTGGCGTAGGCCCAATAAGCCACCCGTAAAAATCCCCATTGCGAATAACATAGGACAAAATACGACTCGATACAATCGGCAAAGCCCCACGCGACGAAATAAGGACTACGATTGGAAACTTGGAACATGAAATTGCAAGTCACTTGGTTTCGCAGGATGTGACAGGATAATCTACGATGAACTACATCCCCGCAACTTCGACATCATGGCGTTGTAGGAACTTTGTTGGACTGGACAGAAAGTGTGGAAAGCGGGCATCGAGCGGCTACCTTCTACCAAAGCTGTGGCACCACTAATGAACTGGGAACAGGACTTATAGTGTTGGGCAAGATGCGACAACGTGTGATCGGGTGACAGCCGATCAACACAAGGATGTGCATGTTGAGAGTTAAGGGCCGTTTCTTCAACTACAGCATCATTAATGTCCACTGCTCTCATGGAGAGAGACCTGATGATAAGAAAGAAGCGTTCTACGCGCAATTAGAGCAAACATACGATGGTTACTCACCGCGTGACGTGAAAATCGTTGTCGGCGACATGAACGCGCAGGTAGGAAGGGAGGAAATGAACAGACCGGTAATCGGACGAAACAGCCTGCACGCCGTATCGAAAGATAACGGCCAGCCATGCGTAAACTTTGCAACATCATGTGGTTTGGTAGTCCGAAGCACCTTCTTCCTCCGCAAAGTTAGCCACAAAGCCAGCTGGAGATCACCCGATCATCAAACAGAAATCCAAATCGACCACGTTCTAATAGACGGTAAATTCTTCTCGGCGACTTTTTAGTCCCTGTATGCATGAGCTCAAAACTTTCGACAGTTATCACCACGCGTCGAAGTCGAACGCCGCGGCTCAACATCGAGTAACTGCATAACGTAGAAATGGCTCAAGACTACGCGCAGCAGCTAGCAGTGGCCCTACCAACAGAGGAGCAGCTTGGCGCAGCTACACTTGAAGATGGCTGGAGGGACATCCGATCCGGTAGTACCTCGGCTACAGCACTAGGCTTTGCGACTCCGACTCACAGAAACGACTGGTAAGACGCAAATGTGAACAGCTGCAAAACGAGAAGAATGCAGCATGGGCGAGAATGCTGCAACACCGTACGAGAGCAAATGAGGCACGTTACAGACAGGCGCGGAACAGGCAGAACTCAATCTTCCGGATGAAGAAGCGCCAGCAGGAAGAACGAGATCGCAAAGCGATGTAAGAGCTGTACCGCACTAAGGACACACGAAAGTTCTACGATAAGCTGAACCCCTCGCGCAGAGGCTTTGTGCCACAAGCAGACATGTGCCGAGATAATCACGGGAATATTCTCACGAGCGAGCGTGAGGTGGTCGAGAGGTGGCGGCAGCATTACGATGAGCAGCTCAATGGCGAAGTTGCAAGCACTGAAGGTGGCGTGGTAACAGATCTAGGAGTAAGACGAAAGATTTCCAGCCCCTAACCTCCAATAGATTTAAGAGGAGGTTAGCCGGTTGAAAAACAACAAAGCCGCTGCAGCAAATCAACTACCAAGCGAGTTACTAAAATACGGTGGAGAAGCATTGGTGAGAGCACTACACTGGGTCACCAAGATTTGGGAGGAGGAAGTATGGCCGGAGCAGTGGATGGAAGGTATCGTGTGTCCCATCTAGAAAAAGGGTGACAAGTTGGATTGCGGGAACTATCGCGCGATCACACTACAGAGCGCTGCCTACAAAATACTCTCTCAAATTTTATGCCACCGTCTATCACCGATTGCAAGCGAGTTCGTGGGGCAATATCAGGCTGGATGCATGGGTGAACGCGCTACAACGGACCAGGTGTTCGCCATCCGCCAAGTGTTGTAGAAATGCCGCGAATTCAACGTGCCCACACATCACTTGTTCATCGATTTCAAATCGGCGTATGATGCAATCGATCGAGAACAGCTATGGCAGATTTTGCACGAATACGGATTTCCGGATAAACTGATACGACTGATCAAGGCGACGATGAATCGAGTGATGTGCGTAGTTCTGCTGCTTGATTTCGCTGATGATATTAATATTGTAGCTCGTAAATTTGAGACGATGGCGGAAACGTACATCCGACTAAAGAGTAAACCCAGGCGAATTGGATTAGTCATTAATGTGTCGAAGACAAAGTACATGATGGCAAAGGGCACTAGGGAGGAATCACCGTGCCCGCCACCTCGAATTTCTATCGACAGTGATGAAATCGAGACGGTTGTAGAATTCGTGCACTTGGGCTCACTGGTGACTGCCAACAACGACACCAGCAGAGAAATTTAGAGACGCCTTGTGGCAGGAAATCGAGCTTACTTTGGACTCCGCAGAACTCTACGATCGAACAAAGTTAACAGTCACACGAAGTTAACTATTTACAAAACGCTGATTAGACCGGTAGTCCTCTATGGGAACGAAGCATGGACCCTACGTGCAGAGGACGAACGCGCTCTTGGAGTTTTCGAACGGAAGGTGTTGCGTACCATCTACGGGGGAGTGCAGATAGAAGACGGAACTTGGAGAAGGCGAATGAACCACGAGCTGTATCAGCTGCTGAGAGAACCAACCATCGTCCACACCGCGAAAATCGGGAGGCTACGGTGGGTGGGTCACGTCATCAGAATGTCGGATAGCAACCCGACTAAAATGGTTCTCGAGAGTCATCCGACCGGTACAAGAAGACGTAGAGCGCAGCGAGCTAGGTGGGTCGACCAAGTGGAGGACGATCTGCGGACCATACGCAGAGTGCAGAACTGGAGACAAACAGCCAATGATTGAGTGGAATGGAGAGGGCTACTATGTACTGTACATCAGAGGTCACCCAGGCCTTAGCCTGATCGGTAAGGTAAGGTAAGTAAGTTTGAAAGCAACTTTAGTTGCAATTATTGCTATTCCAATTGCAAATAAGTAGTGCTTCAAAATGCTAAATAGTTAGGCATCAACATTTCATTCGTTAGCAAATTTAAATTGTTTGAAAGGTTTTTGACTGAAGTTTAGCTGCAGCAATGAATTTTCAAAACCGAATCATTCTGCATATAAATATAATTCATACCTTACTAAGAAGACTGATGTGATTTGCTACAGGCAGCGAAGATGTGTGTCTTCATCAAACTAATCCTTCCGTCGTTACCATTTTAGTTGTTCTCCCACGCGAGGAAATGCAACATTATGCAACATGTTATGTTCACTGCGATTGTTTACATTTATCGCCATTGAATCGTGTAAGTTATTGCTCCAACAACAGTCGGAAATCTTCCAACATGTGTTAGCAAAATTTATGACTTTTCAAGGCATTAACTGCCAACAACGAGCACTGATCCAGGACAGCGAAATAAATACAATGTACCTATGTCTGGTTCAGTTTAGATGCACTTCGTGGCATGCTAGAGGCGGAAAATCATAAAAATTCCATCGTTTATGGTTGGATGTTTCTTTGGGAAAGAATTGACAACCACTAAGATAATAGGTCAACACTATTTATTGTCCTTGAAAAATTATTAAGCAACATATTTTCATGGTTTATTATTGTTACGGCTACTCTGTCAGTATTATTGTGTTTAGTACTCACTTGCTACAACAGTCGAACTCTGTAACGGCTGCTATATATTTATCCTGCCCGGCTTGTTTATGCTTGTAGAGTTGTAGATACTCCTAACGCAGTTCATCTGTTCTGTTCTCAAGCAGGAAAGCGATATTGAGACGTACGTGAGTGTTTTAAATTTAGAAAAGTTGCAACATAAACAGACGAGACGGTGACATTAGTTACAGCTGGCATTCATTGATTGTGGAGTCGTTCACGAGAGCATGTGTGAAGTGCGAGAACTTTCGTGACATTGTCACCATTGAGTGTGGGAAAAGCACGTGCTCCCTGGCATAGGAATAAATCTCAGTTTACACATCGTTCAGGTGATTTAACGATGTTATTGTAGCGAAGTATCAGCAGAATAATTTTCTGCGATACAATTTGTGAAACAAAATTCGTTTGTATTTGGTGGTAACAGGTGTAGACGAAACCCAATAAAAGTATTGGGTAAGTGCGGTTGTCAACGGAAACTGGCTTGATCTGGGGTTGGAACAGGTCAACGGAAGTTGATCTGGGGTTGGAACAGGTAGTAATGTTCTTGAGCTGCTGGATGGCATTTTTAACATCCATTGACGTGGGAGTTAGCTCGTTCCCTGCTGTACTGACGTAGTCATTTCTCCTGCTGCCTTGATCCTCTGTGTCTGCACTCCCCGTACCATTCACCATTCATGGTTCACTGTCCAATCGTTCCTTCAGCTCCGTTCCGAGTTTAGGTTTCCTATGGTGATCTTGAAGTCGTGTCTATAGGGCAGCTATCGTACTCGCGTTCGATCAGCGCGGCCTTGTCATCATCAGTGCTTTCATGTCACCCATCAGTAAAAAAGCTGTTCCCAGCTCGCATTCGTTGCCGCAGCTGTGGTAGATACCTAGTATAATTATTACATCTAAACGTTCGCACCGTTGATCCTGTCCAACGCAACCGCAGCGCTACAATGCCGATCCCGTTGTGCATTAGTATATCGGCAAGTATGCGGGTGCTCCCGATGAAATTGAGAGATCTGCAGTTCCACGTACCGAGCATACAATCACAAGTCCCTTTTCATCGCTGTGGTCGTCGCCAATTGTATCGGTTCGTGTTTTCTTGGTGATTATTCTCTAGTAGGTTTTAAACGATCGGCTCGCAGGGCCAAACATCAACGCTCCGGTTTACTGTACGCAGGAACGCAGTAAGTTTGCCCAAACAAACCCCTCGTCGTGCATACGACCAAAGTTCCCACAGGGGCTGGTTACCCGATCTTCGATTACTCGTATCCCGGCCGGTTCCAACTAGAAGGTAAGGTTCGGAGTTACATGGCAGGATACTGAAGAATGTCTGCAGATGTCTGAATCGCTGTGCCAGCCTTTACCTATTTAATTACTTTCAGTTTTGACCATCATCGTGGGCGATTGCCAGCCATCATTGTCTTGACCAGGGTTGCCATGTCCTTGTTGAGGCTGCACCGCCATGAGTCCCTGACTGAACAGAAGGGAATAACAACAGCATAATATAATGCGTACAACTACATAAAGGAATCTGTTATTTTTATGTTATTGCGATTTTTTTTTTCGACTTAGACTTTGATGCGATAAATTTCGTCGTACTCATATTTCGCTTTCGATTTCGCTGTCAATCTCAGTCGCATGCGGGGTTTTTGAAACTCGCCCGATGATGTGACAGTTTTCGCCGGCCTTCTCAATGTTTACCATTAAGGTCTTTTGTTCTCGGTCCACCAGCTGGTCATATTTACACAACAAAACCAGCTGGTACACCGATGTTTACGTTCATCCTTATTGTTCTCGGCTGCCAGCTGTTTTTGTTTTCATAACAAAATCAGCTGGTTTCGCCTGAATCGAGGAAAGAAGGCGAAAATGTGTCATAAATGTTAGGTTAGTACCATATTAGGGCGAGTTCAATTTCGTCGCCAAAGTCTGATTATTCATAAAAAATACAATATTAACATAACATAATATGTTATAGACATGCGTGTCATAAGCGGCAAAATAACAAATAGCATAACAAAAAAATGTTCCTGGCAGACTAATTCAATAACATGTTTTGTTCGTTTTAATAACAACGTAATAAGAGTGAATTTGGAAAATTTGTCAATAACAAATTTTGAACTTGAAGTGTTATTAATAATAATCTTAAATCAAAACATGTTATGTACAGCTGATGTACCTAGATAATACAGTACTGGACAGAATAAAATACGCATTGATCGATTTCATACAACATGTTTATGTTTGGAATCCCTGAATCTCGGCTTCTAGTGCACAGATTGACTTCAAAATTTAACTGGACTCTTTTAATAACATGAAATTTGACTTGTTAAGAAATAAGACTTAATTCGAGAAAAATCGAGAAATTTTCATTTTGAAATAACTTTGAAATTTCCATATTAAGATTACCAGGTTCGTCTGCAAAGTTAATCAGTCTAACGAAACACACTACTTTTCCGAATAACCCATTTGGGTAAAACAATTGAAAAATCGCAATTTAGCTATTTTTATGGAAATGAACGTTTTGCGATATTTAGAAAAGTTTTTCTCAGAAAAAAAATCATTTGTCGCGGATCAAATTCAAATTATTATGAATATCCAGACCCATGAAGCTGAGATTCAACCCTCAAACAATCAATGCGTGCTTAATTTTCTCCAGTTACTGTTATTGTTGAGATTTTGACTCATATGCAGTTGGGATGTAATGCCAGGAGAAGGCAGAGAAACTGATGAGTAAATATGCACAAGCTTCCCATCAAGAAATGTTGCAAACAACGTAAATCTCGAATGATGCAATTTTGATATCAAAGCTTGTTATTGTCGTGCTATTGATGATCAAACATTTGGCCAATCTTAATACTTAAATAATAACTAAACATGTTTTCCAAGAAAATATATTATTCAGATGTTATTCAATGAACGTATTCTAATACCGTGATCATAACAAAATGAGATTGTCCAACAAAATATGTTATGGAGAAGCAATGTTTTGATAAATTAACAATAACAAAACAAGAGATTAAAACAAGTTATGTTATTTCGTAGTTATTAATTTTATATTCTCCTCTGCTTGGGATCTGCCTCTGCTGCGATGTCCTGCTGGGCTCTAATCTAACACTTTTGCTCCTGAATTCCTGTCGCTGTTGACATCGACGATGGAGCTCCACGTTGGAGGTACTTTGTATAAATGAGGACGATGATTATCTCAAGGACACTTTGCGCCTGAGGGATCCCCACATGTTTTCATGATTGAGACGGTCGAAAGTGTCATTTCTTCAAAATTGCGGACAGCGATCGAGAATGCTTTTTTAGCATAGAAATTATGATTCAAAGTCGTGGGAAGGAAAGGGCTAATCGGCCATAAAATACTATTACTTTTACTTACGTCAACTTAGGCATTAAACCTGATTCAACTATATGTGTAAATCAGGTTTAAAAGTTGGTGAAGATATTCCCTTAGTATTCTTTCCTGTTCGGACATTCACAGATTGTTGGACCTGACATTTTGCATAATCCTGAATTTGCAGCCAGAATTTTGTCCCAATTATCCCAATCATCAGAATCATATTGCAAAATTTCATATATTACCTCTAAGCATTGATCTCGCCGGCGTATCGCAAATGGAACAGCAAAGAGGGATACACATTTTCTCGTTTGCAACAGTTATTCCGTGTTGCAAAAGTCGTTCAGTTCGTCGATAAACGATTCAAGGAAAACGTTCACATATTTCGGCTTGTCTATAAATATAAGTCATAGTGATAAATATGTTCATACTCCATGAAAAAAACATACTTCCTTCACAAAACAGGCCAACAATCAACGGTCGCTGAATTTCCCTCAATTCAAGCATGTTGATTAGAATAGGCCAGAAAGATTTGGAGAAACGCTGGCAATCCGTCAATATTAACGTTTAAAGACACACTATTTGGCACGTTCTCGATGCGTGATAAGGTTTCTTGGAGTATTTTCCTTAGGCCTTAACGCCAATATTGCCTGCCAAGTCGGTGGCCTTAATGTTCTGGCACATTTCTGCAAACGGCTGTCGGTTCTACAAATTCGCCGTCACTTTCATTATTTTCACTAACATCGTCATATTTTGGGGAAGCAACATTCAAAATAGGTCGGGTCCCCTTTTCCAGAAATGGAAAATGATGATGTGCAGCTAAGCAGACACAAACCAAAACAAATCTACTCGTGCGCAACAGGAACCCAAGAATAGTCGCACTTCTTTATTCGTGAGTAGGTAAACGAAGCTGGCAAGCACTCGCATTTGGTTCGCGAAACTTCGCTGAGTTTTTTGCATTTTGACGAAAAACGCATTTTTACGAATGGCAGTGCTGCTTTTCAGGAACAATGAAGCATAAAGCATTAGTTTATGATGGATAATCACTGGATTTGCTATTATAATCACACTAAAATGCACTGCCCGAACCTCCACTAGTTCTTCACGAATAAAAACTCACGAGTGTTTTTGTTTTCGTTTTGATTCTCACTCACGAAGCAGGCGGGTGCGAATAAACTCACACATTGTTTACTCTCGGAATCGTAAGTAAGCGTTGTATTGACTTTACACTCGTGAGTTGCTTCATGATAAGAGTAATTCCATTAATGGTCATTTCCCACCGTTCTTGTGGGCGACGCAAAATCCTCTTCAACGGATTTTTCGATATGAGCGGCACTAGGGTGCCTGTACCAATTATGGCACTACCTAAGGTAAACTATTTGTACAAAAATAACGCGAAAACCAACGAATGTCACCAACATGTTAAAAGATAGTTTAGTTTCCATACTTTACAGGAAAAATATAAAAACGGAGCCAAAACTACTTTTAGTATTTATTACGGCGTGTGCCAATGATAGGAACCCTGTACCAGTTATGGCTACATTTTTTAACTTCGGTTCCTTTTTGCACTATTTACATGCATTTCTTATGGGATTAGCCATAATTGGTACACTATGGCGAAAAAGGGTGCAAGGGAGCCGAAATTTTAAGGAAAATGATTTATTTCTACCATAATTTGAGCAAAATGTGGACTTTAAATGAATGCAACCTTCTTTTGTGAACGTGATCTGTTTTTCACATTTTTTTATTGTTGATATATATCGTTAAAGGGTGAAAATCAACTATGGCGAATAAATGGTACTATAGCCATAATTGGTACATTTACCCTAGCAACTTCGGAAACACTTGGAACGCTTTTGGTTTCAACTTGCTTCCAAGACAACCAGAAATCGCATAAGGATGTACGCTGTATATCGTATAAAGTACTATTTCAACTCACTATCGCATAAATACACACCTGAGGGACAATTTTCATCGTATATCATGTTAACTTATTGCGATGTATCTGGTAAAATCGTATAAGAGTGCAAATTAACTTTTATAATGTATAACTACATCGTAGTAGACGATATTCTGATGTTTTGTTGCGAAGAACTTTACTTATTCGTGAAAGAGTTCGAGCAGACTCGCAGTGTCAATTGAATTCGCATAATTGCGCACTGCGATGATTATACGACTTCGCTTGGTACTTTTCTTATTATGTCAGATAAATTCGCATTGGTGTACAAACTAAATCGCATAAAAGTAAAAATAAACTCGTTAAAATGTGCCTACAAACTCGCATAAGCTAGAATCATTAACGTTGGTATATTGCGATGTGATATCGTCGGTTTCCTGCAATAGGGGCACAACTAAAAAAATGTGAATTTTCAGAATGAGCGTTTGAAAATTGGCAATCTTGAAGCACCTCCTGCAAGTTCACTTATTTCTCTTATCATTTGACAAAAGTAAACGAATTTTGGTTATTGTATCATGGAGAGGGACTGAAGGACTATCTGTTTAATTAATTTTCGGTTACTATTTTTCAATGACTATTGCAAAATTTGGCTGGTTTTAAGTTGTGCCTTTATTGCGGAAAATTGATAAAAATGCAAAATTCTCGCGTTTCTCATCGAATTTCGGAACGGGTCTTTGTGAGATGAAAGTTTACATAGTTTTTCATCATTTACCATCAAAATCTCAAAAATGACAATTTTTGAGTTGTGCCCCTATTGCAGGAAACCGACGATATGTGATAACAATGAAAGAGATACTGTTGGAGTGCCAAAAAGCTACAAGAAAGTTAACAGTCATAATTATGGTTACTAAACAGGTTATAAAGTCATCTTTTTGTTTTGATGATCTGATAATTTACAATGGGTGGTGCTAGCAAGAGAGAGGCAGTGGTAACTGTGCGGGTATTCACATTTCGTCATTTTGAGCTCCAGATAGCCTGGCGAACACGTACAGTGCAGGGAAACCAAGTGCATTCTAACACTGAGGTGAGTTAGAAGGTCATGACAATTGATCAGTGTGTTTCATAAGAAGTGTTTGGTGTTAAGTGTGAAGTGTGCCTCGAAAATCCAAAGGTTCTTAGTTCGATACTGAGGTGACAAGAATTTCTTTTTTTAGGATAAGTCGCATAAGATGCTATATTACGTGGCAATAGCGCACACCGTGCATCGCATGAGATATCACCTGAAGTCATATAGCGTTATTATTTTTCCGTCAATGCACGTATAGCGCCTCCACTTTTGTACGCATAATGCACTGCATCTTATGCGATGTAACTTAACCGCATAAAAGTACTATAACATAAACATAAACTTCATTATACGTGTAAATTGATTGTCTGGGTTTAAATTTCTCTTTTTCGTTTTGAAAAATGTACATTTCGCTTGATTCTTCGTCACAGGTTAAAATCAGTCTCAGAGGCAGCACATTTTCGATCCAACTTGAAATACCAACTGAGATAAAAATGAGACATAGGACGATGGATTTGAAATTCAAAAATAAGAACTATTGTAAAAACATAATAGAGCTTACGTTTTTAAATTGATCAGCAGAATTAATGTGTGGCGGTTAATTGAGTTTTATAAACGTTTATAAGCCATGGATTAAAACACACAGTTCTGTACTTTTTCATTAAGCAATTAGTTATCTCGATAACCAGATCACAGCTTCTACAGTATTTGCGGTTTTCTCGCTTTCATTGGCTTCATTTTATGCAACACTCTTGTGCCCCACCTACATGACCGCTTCACTTCCTTCCCGAGAGCCGATGGGCTACGGCTTTGGCACCTCGTGATTTCGCTCGGTCGATCGCGTTCTTTCGCTCCTCTATCTTCCTCCAGATGTCAACTGTGATCCTCTGGGTGCGGAGCTCACCCAAATCATTCTCGCCAGTGGCGATGAAGGCGTTATTAGTGGCGCATCATTGATCTTCTACACTTGCGCCTTCCGGAATATCCACAGCACGGTTCTCCAGCTCCTTGATGAAGAATCTTTTCACCGCAGCAACTGTGTTGAACCGGCGCCCGATTTTTTCTTCCTGTCGATGAATCCTCGCAATGCACCGCTGGATCGCACCGACTAGGAGATGATGTTACGGGTATAAATATTTGTTACAATTATAAGACAGAATAATTGTATAATGTGTTCAAAGTTTAATATTCGTGCGTTCTTTGTGTTAAATGTTGAATTTTAACTTGTTGATATTACCCTTGTAGTAATTAGCATTTATAGGGTTCTGGTAGAATAGAGGCCCATGAAGTGCGCAATCTTATTTCGATTGCCAACATTCAGGCCATTTCGGGACGCGATTGAGTACCAGAGAAGTAAACCTTTCCCTGGCACAGACTTCAAGTCATAAAACTCTAGTAATGAAACCCGAAACGGGATGCCCGATTAGGATTAGTTTTCCTAGACAAAACCTAGCTATGAACACAATAACAACTACTGTGAACTAAAAGGCATACTGCCAACTAAAATACAATTCCAGGATGACTGATGGACCCAAACCAATAAAAGAAACCTCGTCATCCTGTGATCGGAATGAGTTATCCATCTGGATAACAGGGCACATTTATGTTATGTGTTGTGCTGCGTCAATTTTTGATGTTCCTAATTTGTGCATTTGTAAGGTTCTGTGTATCGTGAAGTGGTAATACTTTGTAATAATTGATCTCTTTTATTTTTGTAACATGGCGCCCAACTAAAAAACCCCGTGTATGCATATGAAGGTTAGTTGGAAAGATTATAACTTCAGTCTTAAGGCCATTTTATTTTTGTGGACCAGAGCTCGTCCATAAAAGTAAAGTTTAGTTGAGGTAAGATTTATTCGTTACAAAATCTGGAGAGCAGTTTGGCTTTCGGGTAACATAAATCTTTAGTTTTGAGTTGAGGTGTTTTCTGGGGACTTGTTAGTCCTGTTCACCGCTACGTTTCTGGAAAGCATTGTGGCTTTCGGGTAGCATAACTCGTTTTGGTTTTGTTTTGAGTTTAGGTTAAGTTATTTATCTTTATCTTAGTGTTAAGTATATGGCCTTAACACTATTGTTATAAAGGGTATGAAGCATATGGGAGCTGAATTTTTCGTGAATCGGTGAACGATTCACGAAAAATTCTTGCTCAAACGTTGGATTGTGTTACGGGTATAAATATTTGTTACAATTATAAGACAGAATAATTGTATAATGTGTTCAAAGTTTAATATTCGTGCGTTCTTTGTGTTAAATGTTGAATTTTAACTTGTTGATATTACCCTTGTAGTAATTAGCATTTATAGGGTTCTGGTAGAATAGAGGCCCATGAAGTGCGCAATCTTATTTCGATTGCCAACATTCAGGCCATTTCGGGACGCGATTAGGTACCAGAGAAGTAAACCTTTCCCTGGCACAGACTTCAAGTCATAAAACTCTAGTAATGAAACCCGAAACGGGATGCCCGATTAGGATTAGTTTTCCTAGACAAAACCAAGCTATGAACACAATAACAACTACTGTGAACTAAAAGGCATACTGCCAACTAAAATACAATTCCAGGATGACTGATGGACCCAAACCAATAAAAGAAACCTCGTCATCCTGTGATCGGAAGATGTTATCCATCTGGATAACAGGGCACATTTATGTAATGTGTTGTACTGCGTCAAATTGTGATGTCTTTTATTTGTGCATTTGTAAGGTTCTATGTGTATCGTGCAGTGTTAATCCTTTGTAATAATTAATTTCTTTTATTTTTGTAACAATGATGGACGGACGCAATGTCACCATGTCAAACAGCTCTCCGTTCTCGCTCATTTCTCCCAGACCATGGCGTCCCATGACGTGCTCATAGTTCGAGTTGTCGGAATCAACATTCGCGTTGAAGTCGCTCATGAGGATCTTGATATCTGTTCGGCAATGAACACAAGAAATTTAGGCAAAAGCACTGGACTGTATTGGCACGAGGTATTGGGTATAGCACGGCAGAAGAGAAATGGGATTTCGGAATGGTAGGAATAACACTGGGGATCACTTTCACTACACTAATCACTTTATTTTTCTCTCTGTTACTATTTACACTTTGGATTGTTTCACTTCGCGTTGTTCAAGCCACGCGAGCGCTTGTAACTTGTCCACACTTAATTTGCAACTGACTAGCTGCGCAAAAGGGTGCGCATTTGTATACTGATGTTCCACTGTTCTAGACACGTTAGGGGTTCTACGCGCGCGTAGAAGCCACGCGACGTGTGTGGAACAAACCATCATCACATTGGCTGCAGGGCGACAAGCGTCGATGATGATGACGGCCACGGCGGCGGCATTCGCTGCTGCTCTTGCGGCTGGCTCTCACGGTACTCACTCTCTCGCTGCTGGTCGCTACTGTCTCGTCGGCTCGGGTGAGTGCGTGTGCTTCGTGACGATCATCGATGACGGTTCCGATGCGATGGTTGATGTTGGATGCGCAGCTGGCCATGCTGCTGCCGTCGTTTGGAGCGTATGTTCGCGAACATACTCCCGCCCGTTGGAACGCAGATCCAATTCCAATGATCGTTGGTTGCTGCTGAGGCGATGTCCTTATTAAGGCGCTTTTCGTCGACTTCCCAACCGGCATTGGTTGCATATCCTTGCCTGTTAGTTTGTTTACTTGACAGGCACATACTGGACTGTCACTTTCTTGATCGTCGTACGAGCCGGTCACTGTCCATCCAAACTCTGTTTCGACCAGGGATGGTAGGCGATCAGAGAGCTTGATCCGACCTTGCTTTAGAATTTCCGCAAACAGTTCGGCTCCAATCAGCATCTCTATCTCGCTGGGGCGATGGAAGGAATCATCTGCGAGCAGAATACCGGGTGGTAGGGGAACCAACGTATTTTGGACACAGCGTTACGCCAATATATTTTGGACACTTGCATTTGTTTTTGCCGTAAGTGTCCAAAAAATATTGGCGCGTTGCTGTGTCCAAAATATGTTTTTTCCCCTATACTCCAGGAATCAATACTCACACGTACCGCTGGGGTTGAATCTGTCACCTTTGGAACAGTGTAACAGTCGAGGTTGGTGGTAAGTTCACCACAATTTGATCTCATTTGCACCACCACCTTGTGGTGCAGTTGGAATCTAGTACCATTGACGCCAACAACTGGAATGTTCGCAGGAAACTTCAGAAGCTTCATTCTTTGCACTACTGAGTCGGCGATGATGTTGATCTGTGATCCGGAGTCCAATAGAGCATGCACACGATGAACTTGACCGTTATTCGAAGTTAGGTTAACCATCGCCGTCATCAGGAACACATGTTTTGTTGATGGAGAAAGTTTGCTGGAACACGATGACCTTACAGGATGCTGAATCGCTACCGGTACTGGGTTGGCTTCGGAAGGCTTCTGTGTGTCAGCGCGCTTTGCTTGAATCCTCTTCCGTTCGAAATGAAGCAGCATGTGATGCCTTTTGAAGCACTTCATGCAAGACTTCCCGTTAGGACACGCTAAACTACGATGACTCTTTCTTAGGCAATTCGCTACATGACGAGTACACTCTTCGATGAGTCTCCGGAGTTCCTTCGACGATCTCCTTGTTATCTGTTTTAAGTTTAGGAGGCCCAGAATGTGCGATTCTAGGATCACCCGCTTATTGCCAAACCTCTCTTCCAGGATATCCCATGCGCGCTGGTAGTCGTTGTCCTGCAACGTCTCCAGATCGATCACTCCAGCGGCATCTCCTTTCAAGGAGTTCTCAAGATGGTACAACTTTACGGCGTCTGAATCTGACGAACGCTGCATCAGATCCTGAAACATGGCTTTGAAGCGGGGCCATGCTTCATAATGACCATCGAAGGTTGGCAATGGAGCACCGAAGGACTGCGACTGAACGATGATCGGCTGTTGGTTGGAGTTAACTTCTCGTTCCAGCTCTGGAGCAGCACAGACACCTCCTCGTACAGGTCCAAAAACTTGTGGTAACACTCTTCTAGTCCCTCAAGTCCATCTGGCGGGGACAGGGCGATGATCTCTTGATGGAATCGGGTGTACCCGGTGTGAGCATTCTCGACGCTTCGTTGGTACACCTTTATCTTGGCTGAGGTTAGCTCGACGTTGCAGCCAAAGCAGACTTGTTCCAGGATAAAGCCTGCGCACTTTAGAATCGGTACACTTTCAACCGGCTGCCGCTCAAAAACGGAGTCACTTGGAAAAAAGTGTTGTTAGAAGCAATTGAAGCTTATCTATTACAGATTGTAGGAAAAGTATAAAAATTGCTGTTTTTATATTTTTAGATGAACTATTGATCTGAATTCGTAAATAGTGCCAGTTTTTTCTGCACACATTGAGCAAAAACCAATCATTGTCAGATTCAAGGTTTGTGTAGGAATATATAATTATCAAACCCACCAATTACACAGTATATAATAGTTCCTGGTATTATGATTGCTGATTAAGGGAGGTAAAATATTCCATGAGTGTTTTAAAATTTCCAATATAGCTATGGTAAGCCTTTGAAAGGTTTTATGGAAAATCAAAGACTTGCATAGATATTTAAGGTCAAAAAAGTTGTTTTCGCATAAGCTTTAGTTCGGCAAATACGCATACGGGAAGGATACTATACGATTAGTATTGGTATACAAGAAATCAATTATTTGATGCAGAACAATATAATTAATCGTGGCTCGAAAGCTGTATGGACTATTGCTGACGAAATTCATTGGATGTGTTTTGATGGCGTGAAATATCTAACGATTTTTTTTGAATAAAACTGAATCTACTCAGAAGTTTTTTATTTGTGATCATAGAATCACATCTAGAGTTCCATAATCTATATGGTTTTCAGTGTTTTATCCATGAAAACTATCTTATTTTAGGCTTATTATTAGGAGTTAGCCTTATGACTGTTAATTACCGACTACTGTGAGGGAAAACTGCTAATAATTCCAAAAACAATCCAGGTTTCGATATGAATTAAGTTGAGCCACTTGAATTGGGGAATTGTAGATCCAAAAAACGATCTCAGGAAATATTTTTTCATAAAAAAATTGTGTGAGTAAAATTATGTTTTGAATATAGCGTGAATGGCCAATAAGGCTATAAGTTTATTATGGTCTTGTGAACCATATTTGTCAAAAGTTTAATGTCGTAACTTGTTTTGAGCATATGTTTGATGAGTATAATTGTGTTTCTTGTGGAAATATCAGCCCGTGAAATTTGAAAATATTGACGATCATTGGTTTGTGCAGAATAAAATGGCATGAATTTCACAATAAGGTCAAAATTTTATCTTGAACAAATAAAAACTGATTTTCTCATATTTTTCCTACAAAACACAATAAATAAGCTTCATTTGCTTCTTACAACATTTTGTTCTAGGTCAAACCGTTTTTGATCTGCAGCCGGTAGAAAGCGTACCGATTTTAAAGTGCGCAGGCTTTAGTCTGGATTCTGCTAACGCTTCGTTGAGCAGCTCCACGGTTGAGGAACAGTACTCTCAGTACTCCGTCCTCAGCTGGATCTGTAACTTTCTTCACTGGTGTTTTCTTGGGCGGCATATTAATCGAGTCCTTCACGGGTCAGCAACGAAAATGCAGATAGGAATTCCGATGCACTCGTCACAGCGGATGGAAGGTAGCACAGAATCCGAAGCAATGGATGCAACTCTCAACACGACGGCGGAAAACGGGAATGGAATCAGTCACCTATTGGTTCGGAACCGACGCGCTTGTTACAACGGGTGGTACACTATCACAGAATGCCCGGGATAACGGAAGGTAGCACTAGGCGACGGCGGACTCACTCGGAATACCACGAAAATCGACGCGCTTGTCGGTCCGGATGGAATCAACTCCACATGAATTCCGGAACGACGGATTAAGTCACTACGCGACGACGCGGTTTACACTCGCGGACCGACACGGATACGGACGTTGTCGAAGCCACGTCCACGCTATTCACTGCACAGCACGCTGTTGAAGCCACGTGCACGCTTCTGAAACTACGCACTACCGCGCTGTCGAAGCCACGCGGAACGCTTTCACACACTACCGGATCCTGATCCGGCTCGAAGGACCAAATTGTGTTCGGCAATGAACACAAGAAATTTAGGCAAAAGCACTGGACTGTATTGGCACGAAGACGTGGAGCATGTTTGCCAGAGTATAGCAGATTTTGACCCGAAGCCAATCTATGTTCCCTAAAGTTCGGCCAACGGACTTCGCTCTGTCCTAGGATCTCAAGCTTCATACGGCATGCTTCATTGGTTAGTTGTACCAATTCTGGGGCACTCGATTGGGCAAGGGTTAATACATTCCAAGTTCCAATTCCTGTCCGTTATTTCACGCTAAAAGTCGTGTCCGTTGAATCAGCTAGTAATCTTTCATTTTCGGTTTCTGTAACGCTTTTTGGGTTTCGGAAACAGATGGTTGTTGGCCTGAGGTCCCCTATCCACCTTAGTATAGTTTCCGGTGGAGGAGCATTTCATACTCAGCCGCTGGATGCCAGAAGAGACGCTGTTTGAGCCGCACCTCCTTGATGAACAGATGTCGTTCGAAATCCGATGAGTCACCCACTCCGTTGGCGGGCGTTCGGGATGTCGATAGGATAGAAAGCTCATCTCCAGAATCCACAATCAAGCAACCAGGATTCAGCCCTCACAGCTCCGAAGGACAAAACCAAAGATATCATCCAACGTACTGGCGAGGACCATTCAACGTTGGCAAGACCCATCACGTTGATTGAACGGATGAAGCTGAGGTGTGAATTGGTTGTTTCACCCAAATGGAGGCGCATGGTTGAGCACATGAGGATAGGTTGTATCTTGTGTTTTTTAATGAATCAAGTTTAGAAAAGGCAGCAAGATAAAATATTCTTAAAACTAACATGCTCTTGGAAAATTATAAACAGTTCATCGAAAGTGACGTCCTACCCCACAGTGTACCTATCCCAAGCGCCTGGTTCGTAAACCGCGTGCATGGGTATGTTATCACAGCACGCGCGTTTATCAATCATCCGAACCTGAAACCCGATTGCCACCGACGACGACGTCGCCGCCGCCCGGAACTGCGCAGAATCTCTCATCTCTATACATAGTCAGCCTCAGCCAGCCGGATTTCTCATTGTTCTCAAAATTCCTTCGCCGTTTTCCACGCTTTCCACGCGCCACTGATAGCCACCCGGAGCTCGCTGGCTGTTTACATGCAGAAGCGCCCCTTTCTCGATCGTCCGTCGGGGTTGGTTGTCGTGTCGATGTCGAATGCAATCATATGTTCCGTGTGTCAGTTTTCGTTTTATCAGTAACATTTTCGCACACAGTATCTCTGGGTCGGTGGAAAGTTACGGACTGCTGTTTGCTCCCGAGTCGGTCGGTCAAATTCACGGTCGGTTTTTTTTTTGCTGTCTTTCATATTAGTCTCAATATTGTTTTATTTTATTTTGCGCTTGGTTGTAATGACATATGTCTGGTGGGTTCAAGGCAGAGGATTGGACCGAATGTGTGGCAAGAACTTGAACCCAGCTTGAACGTAGATGTGAAGACATGAAGAGTTGAAATTTTCCGATTGGAAGTGTGGGGGTTTTACTTGGATTGGGAATTCGTCTTTGAAATTCAATCCAGTTAAGGAAGAATACATACTGCAATGAAGTGTAATGCCGTATCTATTGCCGTATTATATAACCACCTGATCCTTCGCTGCTAAACGAGAGATGAGCCAGAAGTGCAGTGAAGTGGGAGGACACCAACGAGAAAAATTAAAGTCAAGAGCTTTCGTCCCAGGAAAATAAGTTACATGGCTCAAGTGGCTCCCTAATAGGGAAAAGGCTCCGAACGTGACGTATGGCAGAATGCGAAACTGCTTGGAGCGAAAGGAAGGAAGTTGTACAAGAGCGTTTTACTCGTTGCTCGTTTATGAGATTGTTTACTTACACCGACACCCCCGTGGTCCTCCCGCGCGGTTCGCGTTGCTCAACGTGAGAAGAAGCCTGAGTCAGCCCGTTGTCGTCGACGACACATCCTCCTGGCTGCATCGAGTGCAAGTGTTAAAGTGGAAAAGTGCATTCAAAAAGGAAACTGCCCGTTGATGAAAACGGGTGAATATCCACTTGTGTACGACTGTCTCCGAGCATCAAAGGGCAGCGTAAAACTGTGTGCAGTTATGGAAAAAATGAGTGGATAGCCATAAGGAGGAGCAACTTTTAACCCATCATAAACATAAAAGTAGCAGTGGGGTTGTGGATGTCCTATTTCATTTTGTTCGGTATGATGCTTTAGTTAAAGTTTTATTTTCATTTTACAAGTGAATCATCTCTGAGCTGAAAAGGGGTAACTCGATGTTATTTGCAACACGATGACGAGATTGTCATCTTGTCTTTTCGTTTTGGTATTGTGGGGCGTAGCTGCGGAACAGCGTTCTCGGAATCATATTCACCTTGAGCCACTTTTTCAACGTCGAGTATTGCAGTTGACGTGAATGATGCAGATAAATGATTTGAGAAGACGTACACAAAAGCAATACAGAGTTATCGGCACAGAAAAAATATATCCTTTCAAAATATTGAGATAGTGGAAAGTTTTCATAATGCGCTTTGAACATTATCTAACTTTTGGTAATTTGTTAGCAAAACTTATTGAATATTCTTAATAAACATTTTATCTGATCTCTTTGTACAGCTAGAGTGGTTCTAGAGAAGAGTTTTTGTTTCTGACTTAAGCTTATTAAATGCGTCAGTGCACACTTAATGCACTACTGGACTACCGCAGAAGTTTTCAGAAGTGCGAAAGCGTCAATAAATGTTTGCGTTTGCACCAAATTGAGGCAGCGTCTTCCGATCACTTAGGGTATTTAAACCAATAGTGACCCCGGGGTCCACTATGGGGTTGTTGGGGTCCACTATTGAATAGATCGTATTCCCTTACCACTGCAAATCGATGACAATAGTGAACAATAGTTAAACCGATGACATTTGTAGTCGCCCATACTTGTTTACATTTACAAATTTGTTCAAAAAAAGAAATATAGTTATTTATGTAACGAGTTGCAAAATGATGATTTTTACAGCACGAGTCGTACATTTATCCAACGTGGCTTGCCGAGTTGGATAAATATGACGAGTGCTGTAAAAATCGAGTTTTGCAACGAGTTGCATACAACATTTTTTGCAATGAGAAAAAAATAATCACTGTAGGTAATATGATCATTTACATTAGTATCATCATGCCTCCTGATAGTTGAACGGAATCACCCACGTGTTTCATCAAGCTAAACGCAAAACTTGAATCAAGTAAGCTGTGCTATAACCGTCACAGTTTTTCAAGCTCTCGACGTGGAAACACAGGTTGTTGGCCAAACAATTGCATTATGATTCATAATGCAACCCAAATGAGTTGCATTATGAATCATAATGCAACCCAAGGGGCCTGCAACTCTAAACTTTCACTAGTATGACAAAATACTAGAAAATACTACGGAAATACTTTCGGATGAGCAAGCCGATTGCTTTGATTTGTGTGGATATATGAGCCAAGCATTTTGGTGAGCTGTCAAAACGAATTGGTTTGGCTAAACAAGAAGATACAGCAATTCATTATTTTCAATTAATTGGAGAAGGATGATAATGTCCAACCTGGAATCTGTTGGAATTTGTATTTGAACGTTACTTAATGTTATTTAATAGATGTGCTGTTATAAACTCCTTGACATAGATCAAGAGCAATGAGAGTGTGATACATGTAGGTAGAATGGATGAATCTGCTGCAGGTTGAAATAAGATTTTTTGCCCGCAGTTAATTTTAATCAGCAAAAATATGATGGCAGATTGGGGTTGTTAACCGTCAAACGAAATGAAATAATCACATAGGTCATTGAACAATTTATTGTTGTTTATTGTCCTCTCTTTAGAAATCTGAATAAATAGAATCACGTGCAAATTCTATTCGCTTGTCGCCATGGCTGGTTACATACTTTTGAAGTCAATTTTCAACCGCTCTGGTTGACTATCACTCGTACTCCTAGCGCTAACAAGCCGATGCAGGTGCAGGTGCTGGTGCTGGTTTTGTAAAAAGATTACTCATTTTCTCAGTCCCGCTCAACCCGCATTCAACGTTACTCGTTCGCCAACGGTCATGTGTGCATCTGCATTCCAACTAGCGTTGTTCATCCATGTAAATCCTTTTCTTTCCGTGATGTCGTCAATCGCTACAGAAAAAAGAACGTTCTAGCGCGGCCTCTCTTGGATTTTGATTCGCAGCATAACTTGATTTTCCGATTGAACTGTTACGATCGATGCGTTGCACAATCAATGAACCAATCGAATAGATATCCTGTAGTATAATAGAAATACACTAGAACTCCAATGGCGCTGTAGTCAGTTTTCCTATTTAATTATTTTAACACTTAAACTACCGAGGGGGTAAAAATTCCCGCGAACTACCAAGGGTCCAAAAAAAGTCGGAAGTCCAACTTTGACAAGGCATTTCTCGGCCGTTTTTCAACCGATTTCAAAACTTTTTTTTGCGATGGAACCGGACAGGTTTCAAGATCATCTTCCATTAAAAAAAATATAAAATAGATGCGTCTACCCAAAGTTATTAAGCAAAAGGCACTTCCTAGTTTTTTCGAGAGCGCATTTTTTGCGCACATTGATCAATAAAACAAAATTTAAAGCGATGACATATGGTTTTTTCGACTCTAAATCATGCGTACAGCTGGAGTGAACATGTTTATGCAAAATTATTTATTTTGCAGTACACTGATAATTTACCTTACTCAAAAAACTGCTAAAATACCCTATTTTTCACATAAAATAAGCAATAAATCAAAATTCAAAGCGATGACATATAGTTTTTTTGGTCTTAAATTGTTCGTAGGATTGTACTCGACATTTTTGATGAACAATGAAAATGTTGTAATTACACTCTTATTTTGTTTTACCCGGAAAACTACGAAAATTCCATACTTTTTACACAAAGTAGTCAACAAAACTAAATTTAAAACGATAACATGTAGTTTTTTAGCCTTGAAATGTTCGTAGCAGTTTGGGGGATATACTTGAAGAATAATAGTGATGTTTTCATTACACTCAAATTTTGATTCACTCAAAAATCAAAGAAAGTACCACATTTTTCACGCAAAGTGGTTAACAAAAATAATGGCTTACAATGCAAAGTAGTTTTTCACCTTTAAATTATTCGTGAAAGCGTACTGGACGTTCTTGATGAGTAATAGTGACGTTTTTATGACACACCAAATTTATTTTACTCGAAAAGCTGCAAAAATATTATAACTTTTGTACAAAACAGTCAATAAAACAAAATTTAAAGCCATAACATGTAGTTGTATGGCCTTAAATTTTCCTTTACAATGTACTGAACTTGTTTTTGATAAAATATTGATGTTTACATTACACTAATATTTTGTTTTGTTAAAAAAAAGTACGGAAATACCACAAAAAAGCGAATAAGCCAAAATTTAAAGCAATGATATGTAGTTTTTCAACTTTGAATACATTGTAGTAGTTTAGTGGATTCATTTGAACAAACTTTGTGATGTTTTCATTACACTCATATTTTATATCACTCAAAATACTAGGAAAATACCACATTTTGCACACAAAGTAGTGATAAAATAAAAATTGGAGTCAATGCATTATAGTTTTTTTTTTGCCATGAAATTATTTGTGAAAAAAGTACTTGACTTGTTTGATAATCAATAGTGATCTTTCAATTACACTCGTTGCTTTCTAAATTTGTTTATAAAAAATCAAAAACAACTCAAATAAAGAGAACTTACTATGCGCAGCATATAGTCACATGTTGATGTACCGTAAAAAATATATTTTACACTAAAAGCTAAAAGCACTGAGATTTTCACTCAGGTGGAGTACTGACTCAATTTGTTATTTATAATTTTATAAAATTCTTCATGTTTTGAAACAATTAATTAACCTAACATGTTCCATACGGCTTTTCCTATCATGCTGATACTCTTTGCTTTGTAATCTGTAATATTTTTTTTGGATTTCATATGTTTGTCAGAGCACTATCAAAGTTTCCCCAAAATGAAAATGTGATTCTCGCTCATATGAAAAAATAATATTGATCACCCAAAACAATTAAAACTGTCCAATCCTTACATTGCAATTATATCTGAGACACCAGTACTTGTTTTAAAATTATTAATCAGGAAAAATTCATGGAATAATATTGGGGAAATTTGCTGAAAAACTATCAAAGCTACCCAGTTTTACGGTATTGCATCAGAAACTCTTCTATATACATTTGTTTTTCAGAAATTTCACAAAAGGTACATTTATATTTTATATCTTTCAAAATATTTTGTCGTGGGTTCTCTTCGAAAATCTTTCAAAAATATTCCAGAGATTCCTTCAGGGATATTTTCAAAAACATCAAGGATTCATGCGGAATTTATTTAGGGGTTCTATTTCTCGAGGAATTCTTTTAGAAAACTTTTGAAATGTTTCCGTGTATTATTCCTTTGGGTTTTCATCAGAAATTCCTCTAACGATTGCTTGATAAATTGCTCCAAGGACTCATTTAGAATATTATCATATTTTTCAGGATCTCTTATTTTTTTTCCAGGAGCATTTTCGAAGTATTTTTCTGGCTTTCTCCAGCTCTCTCAAGTTTCCATCCTAGTTCTCATGCAAAGTGTTTTTCTTTTATTTGCTCCCATTAATAGTTCCTTCCGTGGTTTTTTCGATATTTTTAGAGATTTCCGATAATTACTTCTGGAATTTCTGCCAAAGAGTTTTACGATATTTCTCCTGAATTTCTTTGCTGGTTTTCATCCGGAGTTTCTCCCGGGATTTCTCTTAGAAATTTTCAGAGTTCTTTCATGAATTTTCTAAATATTCCCTACCAGATTTCCCAGTTCTTCTCAGGTTTTCTTCCGAAGTTTCTCTCGTGTTTCTCATTGCATAATTTCTCGCAAAAATCACGTGGATTCATTCCGACATGTCTCCCGTTATTTACAACAATGAATTTTGTAGGTTATCTCAGGCAGGAGGATTTTCGAGAAACACTTCTAAAAAAGTACCGTACTGGACGCACTGACTGATTTTCATACAAAATGCTTAAGTTTGGAGCTCTGTATTTCAGCTTATAAAGCACAAACTCCGAGAGTAATCTCAGGTGAAACTTAAAAAAAAACACTCGCAAGAACCTTTATAAAATATCCCGGATGTAACTTCTGTAGAAATCCTGGGAGAAATAAAAAAAAAAAACATTGAAATTTCTTAAAGCTTCAGGAGAAATCCCAGAAGCAATTCCTTCAGAAAACTCGTGAAAAACACCTTTGAAATCCGGGAGGAGCCTCAGTTGAAATCCCAGGAATAGTTTCTGTAAAAACCTTAGAAACCCCAGAAAAATCTCATGGAGAAGTACCAAGATGAATACCGGAAGAAATCGCGAAAAACCTTCAAGAGAATTTCCGAGAGAAACTCTAAGAGAAATTCTACGAGAACATCTGATGTATATTCCCGGAGAAAAGAGAATAAATTCCACGAAAATTTGTTTGGGCAAAACGCAGGAGGAAAAATCCAACGAGAGACTCTGAGAGCAAATAAGAGAAAACCTGTGGAAAAAATCTATAGGATTCTTATAAAAACCTTCATATGACAATAATTGGATTTCAGAAATCCTGCAAAATTCTCCAGGAATTTTTCCGGAAAGAACTGTTTGAATCTAGGGTTAAAACGTGGATAGGAATACGAAAGAATCTCCGAGAGGAATTTGAAAAGGAATCCCAAGGAACAGGAATGAAAGGCTGAAAATCTCTCTGATAAAGACACATAACCTAACCTTAGCTTTGGAAACGAAATAAGTTCGTAACTTTTTTTTCATTTTCACGGGATTTACGTTTATTTTTTGGTGATTGCTACTGCATGTTTAGGAGTCGCAAATGGACTCAACAAAAAACAAATAAAAAAATCCCTGGTGAATAGTTTAAGGGCTGAAAGTCTCTTTAATAAAGACAAATCAATCAATCAACCCTGGTGAATTTTCGGTTTGCCTTGTATTTTTTTTCAGGTAGTAGATAACCTGAAACTGGTACAAAAAAGTCAGTAATAGAAATCTGCATGTGTTTGTTTTGAATTTTGTGTTATTGGCTATTTTGTGTGAAAAATATGGCACATTCGTGATTTTTTAGTAAAACGAAACGTGGATGTGATGTGAACATCAAAATGCTATCAAATACATGTCTAGTACATCCAACGGAAAATTTTAAGACTAACAACTACATGTCATTGCTTTAAATTTTGTTTTATTGACTATTTTGTAAGAAAATTTTGGTATTTTAAAAACTTGTATGGTAAAATGAATTAAGGGTGTCATGAAGGCGGTATTATTGTTCAACGTTCATCATTTCACGAAAAAAAAATCAAGCTAAAAAACCAGAATGCATTGCCTTATATTTTTGTTTGTTGACTACTTTGTGTGAAAAATGTGGTATTTTCCTAGTATTCGAGTGAAATAAAATATGAGTGTAATAAAAAAATCCCTAGGATTGTTCAAATAAATCCACTAAACTACTACGATAAATTCAAAGCTGAATAACTATACATCATTACTTTAAATTTTGGCTTATTCGCTTTTTTGTGGTATTTTCGTACTTTTTTTTAATAAAACAAAATATTAGTGTAATGTAAACATCAATATTTTATCAAAAAGAGGTCCAGAACGTTGTAACGGAAAATTTAAGGCAATACAACTACATGTAATGGCTTTAAATTTTGTTTTATTGACTGTTTTGTATGAACATTATGGTATTTTTGTAGCTTTTCGAGTAAAATAAATTAAGTGTGTCATGAAAACATCACTATTACTCATCAAGAACGTCCAGTACGCTTTCACGAGTAATTTAAAGGTAAAATCCTACTTTGCATTGTAAGCCATCATTTTTGTTAACCACTTTGCGTGAAAAATGTGGTACTTTCTTTGATTTTTGAGTGAATCAAAATTTGAGTGTAATGAAAACATCACTATTATTTTTCAAGTATGTCCCCCAAACTGCTACGAACATTTCAAGGCTAAAAAACTACATGTTATCGTTTTAAATTTAATTTTGTTGACTACTTTGTGTAAAAAGTTTGGAATTTTCGTAGTTTTCCGGGTAAAACAAAATAAGAGTGTAATTACAACATTTTCATTGTTCATCAAAAATGTCGAGTACTATCCTACGAGCAATTTAAGACCAAAAAAACTATATGTCATCGCTTTGAATTTTGATTTATTGCTTATTTTATGTGAAAAATAGGGTATTTTAGCAGTTTTTTGAGTAAGGTAAATTATCAGTGTACTGCAAAATAAATAATTTTGCATAAACATGTTCACTCCAGCTGTACGCATGATTTAGAGTCGAAAAAACCATATGTCATCGCTTTAAATTTTGTTTTATTGATCAATGTGCGCAAAAAATGCGCTCTCGAAAAAACTAGGAAGTGCCTTTTGCTTAATAACTTTGGGTAGACGCATCTATTTTATATTTTTTTTAATGGAAGATGATCTTGAAACCTGTCGGGTTCCATCGCAAAAAAAAGTTTTGAAATCGGTTGAAAAACGGCCGAGAAATGCCTTGTCAAAGTTGGACTTCCGACTTTTTTTGGACCCTTGGTAGTTTAGGAGTTAATAACTTTAATTGCAATAATTTACTATTTCAAAGTGTCCATCTTGTAGAGGACCTTTTGTTATGGTAAACAAAATTAACTTGACACTTCTAGTACCGCTGCTGACGCTGTAAGGGCGTGGCAAACTAGATGTTAGTCACACGAACAGTCGCGACATTGGACTTCTGTGGCTAGTTATTCTACTTGTAGTATCGTTCGCATTGCGTTGAGAAATTTCTAATTGATCTTCTGTTTGCGAAGGCCAGTCGACAGCGACGTCAACAACTCTGAGAACTGTTTTCTTCGTATGGACGTTACTATGGACGCAAGGCATGCTTTGCTAATACCTAAAAATACTAGCGATACTACTGGTGATCTGGTGGTGAAACTCGTTGATTTTTTCTAAGTCCGAATAGTAAACAACAAGGCCACGAAACGTCAAAGACTTAGAAAAAAATATCTTAGCAACCGCAGTATGCAGTGCCCTATACTTGAGCAAGAAATACTAGAAAGTTTAGAGTTGCAGGCCCCTTGATGCAACCCAAATGAGTCGCATTATGAATCATAATGCAACTGCTTTTTATAGTGAGGTAAAGTAGGCCGTAGTGACATTAAAACGGCAAGTATTAAACACAATATTATAGTGCCAAGTTGCAAAAAAAAAATCACTTTCCAGCGTAATACTACCACTTGAAACGTGTGCACACGAGCCATCGCACGGTGTCAAAATTTTGATTATTAACGAATTTTCATGTACCGTCGTTGGGGGTGAGAATGGGTCAAAAAAGGATACTCAAGAATTGTTTGTTAAATAACAAATGAAATTGAAGTCGGAATAACTTTTTATTTGGTATGTATACTCTCCTATGTGGTAGTGATAGTTTAGCAAGAAAGTATCACATTATATGAATTGCTTACTAAACTACAAATGATTGAAAATTGACCCAATCTCACCCCTTAGAGGGGGTGAGAATGGGTCAAAGTATTCGAAATCGCCTATCTAAGAATATAAGTTGATTTTATTGATCATATGTAGTAAACCTACTTAAAACACAATGTTATCATGACGAATAAAAACTTAGGTAATTTTAAAAGATGATTAAAAGGGCTAATACAACCGAAAATTGTTTGAAATTTGATAAAATAACGTTTGGTTGCTGTATCACCATTTTTAACCATCATAATCATCCTCATTTAGAATTTCAACCTCCATGAGAGAAGGGCGCATTGAAAGATTTATTGTAAAAAAAACATGATAGTTTTAGTATACTGCATAAAAAATGTTTAACCAAACCCTCCGTTATAAACTCTTATGTACATGATCATTGGCCTCTATATTGCTAAAGTAAATCACTCCATCTCAAGATAGAGGGTCGTATATTATGTTACACAAGAAAAATGAGTAAAGAAGAAGAACGCTATTAAGTCCATTTTGTAAGCTTACGATATTGCAGTACACTACAGATTAGCTGATGATTAGAGGAGCTGTTCAAGCGCATGGGTGTATTGTTATAAATTATTTTGGGCACTGAACGTATTAACACACTCGTTTGACACTTCTCGACATATTTTCGAGAGAAAGTGTGCTTTTATGAAGTTACGGTGAACATGGCACCACTCTAACGTCAAATGAGGACTAGATAACAAGTTGAATTTTTAGTTAGGGTTATGTGCACTCGATAACTTGCTTGACCCAATCTCACCCCCATTCTTAATATTTAGACATGGGTTCGAAAATATTGAATTTTTAAATAAAAAGAGCAATGACAGCCCGCTTTTTTCATTGCATCAACCAGGTAATACCTACAGCTAACCACTTATAAGAAAATTTATGGTTAGGTACTTGTATTAAACATTACGAAGGAGAAATTTTTTCAGAGTGATTTACTAGTAGTTTCATCATATAAGTTTAGCCACAAATTTAACAAAAAATGATTATTGCTAAACATCTTATTCTGCATCATGACGTGTAAAAACATCTCCTCTTTGAAATAATATAAAGTTTTCAATATAAATTAGCGATAGTTGATGAGCTATTTCAAATTTTATGTTTCTCCGTTTTGACCCAATCTCACCCCCCAGACCCATTGTCACCACCATCGACGGTACCTGCGATCTTTCTTCACAAAATGTCAACCTTTTGCCCATAGGGTACTGGGCCATGTGGGTAGTGGCTGGTATTTTGGGTACGTTTTGTTTTTTTTTATATCAGTCAATTCCAAATCAACTACCGTGAAATTTTGTACACAGCTAGATATTATACGTATCTCTCCTCGTTCCAAAAAATGTGTCAATTGGTTCAAAATTGCCTAAGTTATAGCAGGAAAGTGACCAAAATAAGGACTGTTCAATTTATAAAACGGATAACTTGCTTGTGCGATATCTTTTTTTTATTTTTCAATAAAATCATAACACAGCGCAACACTTTTTTGTCTCAAGAGCAAACTTATGTGTCTCCGAAGGATTTTGGGCTGCTGAATCCGAATCCGGGTTCAGATTTGCTCCAACACGTCACAATTTTGAGCTATACCTCAATTTATAGGGCAAATATGCGATTTTGGGCTTTTTTGACTGCAAGCCATTAAGCTTGGACATATTTTTTTAACCAATCAAAAGGTTAATTGGTCAATTAACATCTAAATTAACAACTCATGCAAAATATTTCGTTTTACCTAATCAAATTTGATAGATTTAAGCATTTTATGTTAGTATGAAAACTTGCATGCAACTTTTGAAGGGTGACTTGTATGGGAAATATCGTACCTAGCATAAATCGCTTAAAACTATCAAATTCGATTTGGTAAAACGAAATATTTTGCATGAGTCGTTAATTTAGATGTTAATTGACCGTTTAACCTTTTGGTTGCTTGAAAAAAAATATTTCCATGCTTAATAACTTGCAGTCAAAAAAGCCCAAAATCGCATATTTTGCCCTATAAATTGAGGTATAGATCAAAATTGTGACGTGTTGGAGCAAATCTGAGCCCGGATTCGGATTCAGCGGCCCAAAATCTGTCAGAGACACATAAGTTTGCTCTTGAGACAGGCCAAAAGCTATTTTTTTGTTACGCTGTGTAATCAGTTTTTTGCATAACTTTCTATAGCATTTCTCAAATCTAGGAAAAATATAACATAGAGCTAAATATTTTTTATTGTGTAACTGAAGCGGTTTTCGTAAAACATCAATAAAAATCATTTCTCAAAATTCGACATAACTTTCCACATACTTAACATGCACATTTTCATGAAGTTGTTAATGTATTGGAATCTTATATTATTCTACTAAAGGTAAAGCTCAATAGTTGGTTAGTAATAATGCACCAAGCAGCCTTCAGCTTGATATAGTGAGTTTCCTTGTTTACAAAGAAATTATTAAAAAAATATTTATTTAAGCCATGCGATGCACAACAGATTCGGTTAAAAATCTGTCCAGATTAGTAGAATATTGCTTTCTGAATGATACAGAAGAAAAAAAATCTTTTAATTGCATTCTTCGTCAAAAATTTCATCCATAAAGATGGTCATAGAAAAAAAATTGCATTCTTTTTGCTCCATTGATGCAGATGTTCGACTCTTGCGAATCTTGTTATTATTTATTTTCAACAAAGTTGGTCCTATGTTATTGTACACCTTTTTTGATAATAATCGGATGTAAAATTTTTATTTCCAACATCATTGTCATGCAAAATTTGCATTAGGTTGCATTTTTATTTGGAAGAACCTTCAAAGAACGGAACTGTTTTGATTACTGTGCTGCTCATACTGGCATAGTTGACGTAAGCGCCACTGTAGTTTTCTACACACTTTTTAAATTTTAGCAATCAATAATGGAAAGTTTAAGATTTTTTTTCACGTTCACATCTAGCTAGTGATTCGATCTTGTGCTCTATTGAATAAAACTGGCCACAATTATGCTCATATGATAGATATTAGCTTGTGAATGCTGACATTGTCAATGGTGGTTACGCCAACTATGCGATCATGGGCAGTGTGCCTTCACGCACAGTAACCAAGCCAGCAAAGCTATTAAGAAGCAGTTTTCTGCATTAAAAACCACATTATTCCTACTAGCCGGGGCCCGTGGCGTAGTGGCTACACGTTTACTTCATAAGCAGAAGGTCATGGGTTCGATCCCAGCCCCGGCACATTCGTCAGTTGCTCTTTCCCTCTGAGAGCAGCTGACACTGACCCTTTTCTGAGCCCATGGCTCAAATGAACCCGGATACTTGGACATCGGTGACCGGCAACCCATAATGGACTCCCAATCGGATTGGAAACAGGAACAACCAACAGCCACACATCAACATCCTCGTGCTCATCATTCTACCATGATAGGGTAGAAAGTGAAAGCAGCGCAACGGCAACCAGTTCGATATCTTCTATATATATAAAAATGCAACGGCATACGTGAGACCGCGCATAACTTGCGAACGGATGGTCCGATTTGGGTCGTCTAAGTTTTGTTCTGTTAGTTTTCACCCAAGGAAGGTTTGTGAGGCAAAAAACATGGAAAAATTGAGAGTTTATGAAAATGGGGTTCTCATACATTTTGAACGGGGACTTGGGCTTGGCTAGGGACTTGAAACGTCAAAAAACGCAGTAGGCAAGACAAAGTTTGCCGGGGACAGCTAGTAGTTCAATTAAAATAGAATAAATTTAGGCGCTGTACAAAGTGTGTGTACAGCTTCCAATTAGAATCGCTCACGCAGTGCCCTAGTGGACAATAGAGCTGTAAATTAAGTTAAGTGATTGAAGAATAAAAAATATTCCTACTTTCGACTGGATGCATAAAACAATTGTTTATTGAATATTTTCATGCCCTTTTTGCTTTACAATTGAATTTTATTCAAAAAAATCGAATCTCACTTGAGACTTTAATGTCTCAACAACTAATAAATTGCAAAATTTTGCTATTGAGTTTAAACTTCGAATGTTTATTGCTCATGCTGCTGCAGCATGGCACATACTATTCTGATATTAAAAACGATATACCATATGTGAACAGTAATTTTATATATATTTTCAATTTTCTGCAATCGAAAAATACACCTCATTTAACACCTGGCCGATTTTCTATAAAATAAAACTATTTTTACTCAATTCAAAAATCATTACTTCAATGAAAGATGATGTACTGAACAACAAAGCAAGGGTGGTAAAATTTGAACTGCGCGTCTTCTTTTTATAGCCTTGTAAAGTTGTCCGTTTTATAAATTGAACAGTCCTTAGAAGCCTTTCAGTATTTTATATTTGGAAAGTTTATTCCATCACAATGCACTGATGTTCACTAAATGTGCAACCATCGCACAGTGGAAAAAAAGGTACAAAACGCGAATGAATTCAGTTTCTCTATACGGAGTGGATAGATTCGAATGAGTTTTTGACGCAAAAATGTCTATAGTTTTAGATAAGGAGGGTGTCCTTTTTCACACGATTCTGGAAATCCATGTTTTAGGCCCGTTTTACCAGCATGTACTTTGTCTTAGCCGCATTCACCACCAGTCCAACCTTTGCTGCTTCACGTTTCAGGCGCAATAATATCCATGTCATCCGCAAAACAGACAAATTAGCTATTTAGCCCGGCTCGTCGCATAACACCTTCCAGGGCGATGTTGAATAGTAGGCAGGAAAGTCCATCACCTTGTCGTAGTCCCCGTCGAGATTTGAATGAACTGGATAATTCACCCGAAATCCTTACGCTGTTCTGCACACTGTCCATCGTTGCTCTTATCAGTCTGGTAAGCTTCCCGGGAAAGCTGTTCTCGTCCATGATTTTTCATAGCTCTGTGCGGTCGATACTGTCGTATGCCGCCTTGAAGTCGATGAACGTGGTGCGTTGGGACCTGGTATTCACGGCATTTCTGGAGGATTTGCCGTACGGTGAAGATCTGGTGCGTTGTCGACCGGCCGTCGATGAAACCGGCTTGGCAACTTCTCACGAACTCATTTACTTTAGGTGAAAGACGACGGAAGATGATCTGGGATAGCACTTTGTAGGCGGCATTCAAAATGGTGATCGCTCAAAAGTTCTCACACATTAACTTGTCGCCTTTCTTGTGGATGGGACAGATTATCCCTTCCTTCCACTCCTCCGGTAGCTGTTCGGTTTCCCAGATCTTAACTACTAACTGGTGCAGACAGGTGGTCAATTTTTCCGGGCCCATCTTGAAGAGTTCTGCTGCGATATCGTCCTTACCAGCCGCTATGTTGTTTTTGAGCTGGTGGATGGCATCCTTAACTTCCCTTAGCGTGGGAGTTGGTTCGTTCCCGTCCTCTGCTGCACCAACATAGTCATTTCCTCCGCTGCCTTCATCCCCCGTGCCTACATTCTCTTCGCCATTCCGGTGCTCGTCGAAGTGCTGCTTCCACCTTTCGATCAACTCACGTTTGTCCGTCAGGAGGCTCCCGTCCTTATCCTTATATTTTTACAGTTTGTACCAAAAATCATTCGAATCCCTCCACTTCAAGCAAATATATAGAATTTATTCGTGTTTTATACTTATTTTTCCCCATTGTGCATCGGTTTTTACCAACAAACGTTTGAAATTTTTTCCTCGATTTCTCGTAGTCGAATCTTGCAGGAAATAACCTATCACTATCAGACAACATCAGATATCGAGCAAATATAATTCTACAAACACATTTCCACTGCAAGATTCCTCATATAGCACCGTGTGCGAATGATAACACTTTCATTTATGATTGAACAGTAATAATCATTAATGTTTCGTGGCTTACGAATGGATTACGTTAGATTGATATGTTGCTGCATCATTCGGTAGGGTTATGCCGATATAAGATGAAATTAGATAACAATAATTGTCGCGGGTGTTCGAGCTAAGAACAAATTGAATAATTATGAATTAAAAAGTTTTACTTCTTACTTGAGTGATCTTTTTTTTTTTTTTATTATTTTCGTGTTCTGTTCAGTTAGACTCAGATGTAACGGTCATTTGAGATTTGATTATACCTACTCAATGTTTTATAAACACCGTTTTTTTTTATTAAACAAGAATGTTTGCTCAGTTCTAAATTTTACCTTTCATGATTGTTTACGATCATCATAATGATCATATATGATCACTGAATGGCTGGTGGTAGCTTCTCCATGGTTTACTATGTAGAATAATCAAAATTGCATATAGAACCGACAAATGGAGCCTGGGGTTGGTTTAGCCGCTAAGGTGCTGTCCATAATCACCGTGGACTCATTTTTGGACTGGACTTCGGCCAACTTACTTACTTAAGTACTTTAGGTCCTAAGCACTCATGATGGTGCGGAGGGCCGAATTGACAGATCTTTATCCTGGGCGATTGCTTGCCTTCTCCTTGACTTGTAGCCAGTTCAAATTTCAGTCGACTTTCTTGATTTCCCGTCGGATTTCAATCTAACAATCTAATGCTTGCTAGCACATTTCGTTTCTGACCCTGCGTAGAGTGTGGCAGACCCACTTCCACCCCCCCCCCCCCCCCACGAATTTCTGTCGCTATCGGCTTCTGATGACAACGACGATGCAGCTCCACGTTGGAGATCCAATTGTGAGGCCGCCATCTATGCACGAGTTTTATAGCGCAGACATCCATTGATGAAGACCTGCAGCCGTTGAGTGTTCTCCACTGACACATACCAAGTTTCACTGGCGTAAAGCAGCGCAGATTTCACGTTTGAGTTAAAAATTCGGATTTTGGTGCGTTGACAAATCTGACTGTTTTTTTTTTATACATTTCCTTAACTCGCCAAAGCAGCCCTAGTCTTCTTGATACGTGCACTAATGTTTTCAGCCGCCATTTGGCTACCAAGATATTGGAAGCATTCAACATTCTCTACTGCTTGCCCAGCCACCGTGAAGCTGAAAGGGTTGACCGTGTTCACATTCAACGGTTTGGTCTTGTTGACGTTGATGTTAAGACCTACCGTTGAGCTAGGAGAGCAACGTCATCAGTCAGTTCGAAGTCATTTAGGTGCTCCATGGTAATAGGTTGCCACAGAAACCTAGGATTTGGTTCACGACTGATTGCACTTACCAGGATTCCGTCGATTATGATGAGGAACACTAGCGGCGATAGTATACATCCTTGCCTTACTCCAGCCAGAGATGGCATTTCACCGTAGCGATTCACTGCGGCGACAGTTTATCGACCACACTGGGGATAGGAACATTTTTCACCACACCAAGAAGCCAGTTTCTCTTGTTTTGGGTGGTAGGTAGACCAAGCGCTAGTGAGTGCTCTTGCTCGTCCGCCTTGGATCGAGTGTGGCTCACTCTTTCGCGCGCATCGCTCTCCGGCGCTCTCCCGTGTTTTCACCCAGCAGTCACCGAATTATCACCATGGTGTCGCCGGGGCGAGAACTCTCCGGTGTTTCACGGCAGCGCGCACTCTGGCGCAAAAACCTCACTGGAGCGTGCGCCCGGGTGATTTTTTACACTTTCACCGAAGAGAATTTTAAATCGCTCTCGCCGCACTGTTGTGTGGCCTAGTGCTCAGGTAGCTAAGAGATTTATTTCTACCCACCAAGCTTGCGCGCATCCGAATCGCAGTGGTGGATCCACATATAAGAGAAGGGCTCCTGTTCAGATGCACAGCGTGAGTGGTGTATTTACTATTTCTCTTTCCCACACTGAGGATATGGACATCTCTGACTCCAGCGACGACCCGGATGGAGTCGGACAAAACACTGTGCAGTACTCTGCACGAAAATGCCCCATACTGTGCATCTGAGTCTGAGTCCACATATTTTCGTGATTAAAACAGTCGAAAGTTTTTTTTTTGTAATCAATGAACACCAGGTAGAGAGACTCTTGGAATTCATTGATTTGCTCCAGGATGATACGGAGCGTGACAATATGGTCCACACAGGATCGTCCGGCACGAAATCCTACTTGCTACCGTCGGAGAGTTGCGTCAATCTTCTCCTGTATCTGGTTAAGCATCACTTTGCCAGAGAGCTTTGAGAACGATACACAGTAACATGATGTCCCGCCAATTATCGCATACAGTCAGGTCACGCTTTTTGGGTACCTTTACTAAGACGCCTTGCATCCAGTCGGCCGGAAATGTTGCGGTTTCCCATATGTTGCAGAATAATAGATGCAGTAGTTGTGCGGATACAACGAGGTCAGCTTTGAGCATCTCAGCTGATATGCGATCGACCCCTGGGGCCCTGTTCGATTTCATACTACGGACTGTTTCTATCTCTTGCACTGAGCTTCGGTGTTGACACGGGTAATGCATCGAACGCTTGGCGGATCATGCTGAGGTGTTGATGGCGTGGCCGACACTTGAAACTGTTTCGAAAGTGCTTGAACCAGCGTTTCAACTGGTCAGCCAGTAACTGTCCAGACGTGTCATTCCCGGCCTCGTAGCATTCATTTTAGTCCCTCTAAGGTAAGGCAACGTAAAACATCGTACCGGATGTCGCCGGTATTTGCGGCTTTCTCGTCTTCGTCGGCTAGGGAGTCCACCCAGTCCCGTCTACATGAGCGTTTCACTTCCTTCTTGAGAGCCTGACGGGCGCCTGAGAGCGCTGACGGGCTACGGTTTAGGCACCTCGTGTTTTCGCTCGCTCTATCGCGGCTTTGGCGTTCCTTCGCTCCTCTATCTTCCTCCCGGTATCATCTGTGATCCACTGCTTTCTTCGGGTGCGTAGCTCACCCAAATTATTCTCGCCGGTGGCAATGAGAGCGTTCTTGATGGCGCTCCATTGATCTTCCCAAGCAACACACTTGGGCATTAATAAGTTCCTATAATTGGGTTTTTAAATTAAGAAAAATGTATCAATTTTTTGATTTTATACGAAAGAGCACCTTTTTCTGAGCCACTATGATTTTTTTCAGATTTTTAGAACTTTATTTTGGTACCTAAAATCAATTTCAAAGAGATTTTTTGAAATCACCTTTTGACAGCTGGGTAGCTGTTTGACAGCTCCACCAAGTATAAAATGCGACGAGGGGTGATTCGACAAATCGCTCCCATACAAACTTCAAGTTGATTTTTAAATAGGTTCCCGAGCACCAAAATTCATGAAAATTTGGATTTCGGCTCAGTTTTGCATGCAGATTTAGAATATGGAATTATCTCAACACCGCTAAAGAAGCCAATTTCAATGCAACTATATTGAATGTTATTCTATTTGAACCAATCGTCTTATTAACGACTACATTGCAACTAAAAAAGCGCAAGCGGTGGAGCCAATATAAAACATCCATTTGTTTTAAACGGTTTTAGTTCTCAACCGATTTATAACCGAAATTCAACTCATGGTGTACTTACAAGTTGTGACCGATTAGACCACTAGTCAGCTAGTCATCACATTCGTCACTGCCAGTAATTATGCATCAACAGTTTCGTTCATGTGATTAATAATTGTGAACGTAAAAATACCACAAAAAAACCCAGATTAATCCACCTAGTGGTGGTAGTGCCTTTCTCGTCGAATATGTACTCATTATCTTTCCATCGACGTTTGCCGATCCTGAGAATACTTATACGCTCAATACGATTCATGTGAAATTTGACCTTATGAGAAAAAAATGCAGGAAATGGAAATATTCCATTCAATATTAAATCGCAATGAGCGAAGAGCGAGGGCTCAACCAACCGCACCCAAATTGTGCATGTGGGTCAAGGGTAAATATGTTAACATCCGAAATTTCATCATTTTTGGTGCCCGCGAAATATTTTTAAAATGCATTTAAAGTTTATGGCCCCTTAGCGTGTCAGCTCAAATTTTGCTCTTCTTATTTTAGTCTTATTCCAAACAATCATCAAGCACGATAGTAGTTGTGTAGCCTTTCTATACCATTTCCATAAACAAACATAACAAGGAAACATATCCAAATGTCACGAAAAATGTTAGATTTTTTATGTAACAAGCTAGAAATGATCGAATTATTTTGGTACGCTCTCCCACTGTTTATGTTTGCTGCAACAGCAGTGCTGGCGGACCGCTTGGTGAAGATTTCGTAAATTATAATGCTTTGCTTAAAAAATAATCACCCCACAAATTATTTTTGATTTTATAACGCATGACCCTAGGCATGACCAATGTCTTTGACTGGATTTTTTAATTGATTTCGATCAATTTCATTGATGCTTTGGCCAGCAGGATCGACATCACTGCGTGTAATGATCGATGATTGTGCGCGCCAAAAGACATCACCGCGCTGCCGGCGTCGTCGTTGGTACTGCGGTGGGTGGTAAACACCGCCAACCACATTTTGAGTGCGGTCGAAACAAATCGTTAAAAATTTCTACTTTCGAGTGAAATAATGCTTAGTAATCGTGAGTACTTGGAAAGAGGCTTGTATTTGAAGTAGTGTGAATACATTTTTATGCCGAATATCTTGCGTGAAATTGATTATTTTATAGAATAAGATAAGTGTCGATTTTTTACAAATATGTATTGGTGCAATGTTGTGTAAAGTTGATTTCGGTCAATGATTTTGAAGAAGCCATTTTGCGATGACACGCTAAGGGGCCTTATATGGGGATTTTTTTTTGTTCTGAGTGAACTGTCATTTTATAGATTGTATTGCCATTCTATCCACGTAAATTTAAGGTGCCATAATACATCACCAAACGAATCATTGACTTTTTGCTTTTCAATGATTATTTGCCTCGCGTTTTTGAAGTGATAAAAAACTGTCAATTCTGCAGTAACGCAGCTGAAAAAGTATCATCGTAATCACTGCGAGTGAGCATATGGGATGATACTTTTTCATACAAATATTCGCTTTGGTGGCAGAGAATTATCACTTTGAAATTTCGAGCCACATATACAACATGGCTGAAGATGCTGATGATGCCGTAAAAAGCCTTAAACTGTTTTGTTTATTTACCTATCAACGAAGGTATTGGAATGCAATAAAATCACGTTAAACTCCGAAAAATGAGCTCTTTCGGTTAGGCTATAGAAGTTAGCAGTCGACACTTCTTTGTGACATGTGTGCTGCTTGGCAGTGTTCTTCACATCAATATAACTCGAAAGAACATCCTATGATGCCATGGAGAAATTTATGACAAAAAATCAAAGTTTTACCGCCAAATAATTAATCAAACGATCAAACGATCAAACGATTGATCTGAGCTGGTACCAATTGCACTGAGATCCAAATGAATAAGGGCTGGGACAAACCACTTATTCTCAAAGTGCTATTTAAACAGCTTATACATTTTTGATCAATAATTTAGAGTGTGCTGGTTGTTGCTACATACTAAAGACCGAGATCACCTCTGCATCCCCACAACCAGCACGGACTGGGGTATTTGTTAGACGGAAAGAATGGGAGATCTGGGAGTCAGCGTTGGATTGGTGATGCGATCCATGGATTGGGGATGTTCGTAGGGTGATAGGTTGTGTGGTGATTACTATAAAGGACAAGCGGCACAGTTCGCTTTGGTTGCATGACTTGTAGGCGTTATTCTTTATTACACCAACAAAGCTAGCCATGACAATGTTTGACAATTTTCAGGTCATTTTGACAGACCACACACATGCACGAAAAAGACGGATCATAGATTCTACTTTATCGATCTTGTTGCCGTCCTTTTCATGCTCATGTTACATCTGTCAAAATGACCTGATAATTGTCATTCATTTTGAGGTTGGGTTCGTTAGTGTAATAAAGAATATACGCTGTGCTGTGGAAGTTAGAAGGAAGGGAAACGATTTTTTGCAATTCATTTCTGGTTCTAGCGATGGCTATAAACATATGATTATACATGAGTTGTATATAAAGAGAAGAGATAGAGAGAGAAAGTGGATAGAAAGATACAAAGTAGGATAAAAGGGACGGGCCAGGGATTGAACCGATGACCTTCTGCATACGAAACAGAAGCGGTAGCCACTAGATCACCAAGCCCGTCTTTAATCGCCAAATAATTAATCAATGGTAAAACTAAAAATAATAGCCAATAATTAAAAGAAGGAAATATTTCTGATGATCATAGTGGCAGCTAGAATGTTACCCGGAAATCATCCTCACCTATGAATTCATTTGATCATAATTCGGCTAAACGGCATTCGGCCGGACACCATGTATGCATATTAGGGTGGCCCACACTTATATCACAGATAAACAGACGTATTACTTGGAACAAATAGCGGTAAAAATCATGGTCACGAAAACATAATCGCCCAATGCTAACCAGGCTGTGTTACGCAAACCACTTACTAGGTGGCAGTAGTGAGCAAACGTCAAACAGGAGCAAAAACGATGCGAGCGCCGTGACCGAGCGATTTGCGAACTACAAAATATTTGAACTAACCGGTAAAAAGGGTAACGATGAGAAGTGAGTAGAGTGAGACGTCTGTTTGTATGTGCTTATATGAAAAACAAAAATTTCGAAAAATTTCTAACTTTACCTATGATATAACTTTTTTCACAGACGTTGGATCACTTTGCGGTCTTCGACAAACTTGTTTGGCATATAGTCACCTACAATAATACCAAAGGGTTTATTTATTGAACGCTTACAGCGCCACCAAGCGGCAAAATTCGAAAACTTAAATTTTTTGCATACATTTGGCCAATTTTTGTATACATTTCCCATACAAACTTCAAGCGTTTTGAGTGCCCCCTTAGGCTCAATTGATTTTGCTCAAATTTTGAACGAAGCTTCTGGGAGTCCAAAACAACTGATTTTGGAGGTAAGACTTGGCATTTTTCGAAATTTTTGTTTTTCATATAAGTGTGGGCCACCTTAATGCCTATCCTGTTTCTACGCTAAAGAGAATCAAATCGGCCTAAATCATGTTATTAAAACTTAATCATCAGTCCTTACTTCCACCAACGAAACACGTGGAAAAGGATCCATTTTACCTACCCCATATTGATGGCAAATAAAAACCAATAAATCAGTTGAATAACTCCCCCATTCTTCCGGTATCGGTGCCACATTCACGTAATCATAATTAGATTCGTACCGAGTGTTGAACCGATAAAAAACGACTTCCATATAACCTCCATCGGCGCGCCTCACACGACGACGACGGCGCGCTCACCTTCCACCTTGGCCGTTTAGCCCGCCGAAAAGAAAAAGGCTTTCCCAATCACGATGAAAATTTATTTATGTTCCTTCCTTCCGAACCCTTATCAATCTTCTCCCCAGCCTTATGGGCGTGCGGATTTATACATCCGACCGGGTGCCGACGCCGACGAACGTTCCTGGGACTATTTGCGTGCGTTTATTAACTCCCCCACATCCAGTTCTCGGAAGTTTTGTTGCTACATGTTGCAGAAATCGTGAGAAAATGCGTGGTGGTAGGTAGTCGCCGGCGTGGCGTTGACTAAGACGTATTCGAGAACTGATGTTATTCGATGGGTGGGAAAATGCTTCGGCAGCGTTTTGGAATTCGAGGGTGCTCTCCGGGGAAATTCTTTGGGTGTAAATATGAATGAATACATTTGGGTTTTGCCACGGGTCAAAGGTTTTATTTGGATAAACGATGGTTTGTAAGTTCTGCTTACCCGTCATCTTCCAGAGGACGTTTTCATGGAGAATTTACTTATTCATAGTAGCGGTCGTAGAACGGCCTTCTTGGAAGGCATCTCTTACATCCTGCTGATGGTAGTTTGTTAGATTTATTAACGTTGAAGGCATTTTAGCTGAGCTAGTGAAAATCGAATCGCATGCTTGGTCCACGTGATAACAGCACGCAATAATGCTCCATTAGAAATGAAACGTAAACTCTTCATGTGAGCTATCTCTGTTTTGGATGGATTTCTACAACCCTATTGAGTTTACTGGATAATTAATAAAAAATCTTGTCATATGGTGTTGCTTTTAGGTTCTTTTGCGTAAACAAAGATTGTTTTAATATTTACTCAAATTAAGACCAGAAAGAAGAAAACGTTGCAACTTTAGTAAGATTCCAGTGAGTCCAGAGTTTTGTAGCATCTTAGATTTAAGTTTTTTGTTATCTTTATTAACAAGCTAATTAACCCGGGAATATTTCATTTCGGGACCCACGGTTTCCCGAGCAGAGGAAAAAAAAACTAAATAATAGCATATTTTTATACGGAGATCAAAAAGTGATGTTTGTTTGTTTGAGATAGTAGGTAAAAATACTGAAAATAATATCTAATTTATTCCTGGAACATCGTCGTCATAGCACATTTAGTAAGATCTAACCAATAGCAGTGAGCTATTTGATTGATCTTTAAACATCAAATTTTGCTATTTGTTCAAGAACAAATTTTTGCTGTTATTTTCAATACTTTTACCTCTTATCTCAATCAAACCAATATCATATTTTGATCGTCAGTACCTCTACCCGGGTTTACTTTTTTCCGAAGCAAGAACTCACGTTTGGCGAGTATATCGTAAGCGGGATACGATCCCAGCTCTTTGACGTGACAATCACGTGATTTAAGCATCACACCAGGTCCGCTCCAGTTTAGATTCAAACATATTTCGAACAGAATCTAATGTGGTGTTGATCCCAACTCCCAACAAAGCAATTTAGGAAGTTCAAGGTAAAAGCCTTTCTTTTTCCCAAGGTTTCTTTCAATCTCTAACTTCAATCGGAATCCATTTACATATATAATCATAACAAACGCATTTCCCTAGAAATGCCCTGTGTTCAATGAACAGTGACGTATTTTCACACCCAGAACGTTTCCTACCGACTTCTTTCTCCACTAGGTACTGGGTTGACTGCCAGTAACGTAAGAAAGTGAAAAGGGGTCAGTTGAAATAAATCTAATTAAACTTCATCGATCACCTATTTACGAGCTTGAGGATATTTATGTGTACATATATCAAGTCTGGTCGCACGTGATGACCGACAATACGTGAAAGTATTACAAAATACACACCTTCCTTCTACTACCAAAACGATGGGAATCAAATAGAGCCAACCGTCGTTCGTCTGCCAAAATGCTTTTCCGAAACGGTTTTATCCTGTCAGCCGGTGTGCCGGTAGGAACGCAAACAAACTAACCGTACCAAGAGGATAGTGCCTCAGGAAGCACCAAAAGACCTTTCCCGGAAAGCTATCCTTTGTTAGTTAAATTTGAAGATAGTTACTAGCGTTTAGCACAGGGCTAGAATGTTGGAAATTTTTCCTATTATTTGCATTGGTATAACATTAATAGGCTTGGTTGAAAATCTCAGTATAAGTATGAGGATAACAGCCATATTATGTTTCTTCTCTAAGCAACCGGAGGATAATCTGCCCGAGCGGGGATCTAAAGTAGTGTAGGAATGGCCAAACTTACATAACCATTTCCATTACCGCCAACGTCTCTCCGGAACCACCCAGAAGGCATTGCATCATAAAGGGGCTAGTGCACAGCTCCGTCCGAACCTGGGGCCTTACCTACGTTAAGGAACTTGCTATCCCCACAAGTTCCACATCGGTGACCCTCTCCTCATCGCCAGCCCCAGTCCCAGGCTGTTCTACGAAAGGAAGCCAATAATCAGGATCATGACGCGGAAAAAGCCCATCGATGATCCCCTCCGGCATCTCTGTTATACCTCTCGTTTTGGCCATCACGATCCTTAGGCATCACCCCACGGATTCGCATTGGCATTCTGAGATCCTCGAAGCAGGCCTTTTTGCTTGCTCTTATCTCGGTATTCAGTGCGGCTTTTGCAGCGGCGAGCACCACCCGCCGTTCGTTTCGCTCTTCCTCGGATCGTGCTCCCTGCATCTGCCGCCCGTAGGGGGGCGCGGAGCAGGTCCGCAATCGCTTGAGTCCACCGGTAAGCCTGCTGTTGTTGTAGTCGATACTGATGCGAACCGCCAGGTGATCGCTGTGAGTGTAGCTATCGTCTACTCTCCAGATCGAACTACTTGTTAGGCTAGGACTACAAAAAGTGACGTCGATAATCGACTCCGCACCGTCCCAACTAAAGCTTCTCTTAGTTCCGACATTAGCCCGGTCGACATTTTATTCCTTGTTGGGTATATAAGTCACTGCGACCTGTTTTTAGATCTATTGTGAGCCCGGTCGACATGGTCAGTGTCTCTAGCAGGATCTGACCCCGCTGGTTCGTGAAACGGCTTCTCCATTCCACGACCCAGACATTATCACCGGCATTCGTCCTGTTGCATGGTCTCATACGGTCCAGCACCTGCGTGAACTGCTTGATCTGCCTCCGAGGAGGTGCATAAAAGCTACAGAAAAAGATCCGGTTTACTTTGGTGACCACGACCCTCATAGATAGAAGACACCAACTCCTGGATGAGGTATTTATGTACCCGTCGTTCATATCGTCGCCATTTTTCTGGACCCATCCGCGATCCAATTGCCGTTTCCGGCGGATACTCGGTATGGGTCCGCAATGATGGCAATATCTGTCCCCCATTCAGAAACCGCCTGACAAAGCAGTTGCTGAGCTGCGTCACAGTGTTTCAGGTTTAGCTGCGTTACCTGCACTGTGATTTCACTGCAACTTTTTTGAAGGCCGAGCACCTTGGCCTACCCGTTGGGTGCCTATTGTTCACGGATTTCCCGGTACAAATCAGACAAATGGGTGGACTCGTGCAGCCTTGTGCCTTATGGCCTAGGCGCCGTCCACAAATTACGTAACGCTCTAGGGGGAGGGGGGGAGTACGGCCAAGCGTTACGGCCCATACAAAAATTTTCGGGGTTTCATACAAAAAAGCGTTACGGAGGGGGGAGGGGGGTCGAAAAAGTTCGATTTTAGCGTTACGTAATAAATGGACGCTGCCCTACTGCGCCATCAAGACTTGTGTCCTGGTTCCAGTCACCTGAAACAAACCTCGGGTGGCTCGTGGAAAGTCAGATGACATACGCACCAGCCTACCTTTATACTCTCTACTTTGTTTTTTATTCTTCAACCACTTAACCTAATTTACAGCTTTTTTGTCCACTAGGACACTGCGTGAGCGATCCCAATTGGCGGTTGCACTTACACTTTGTACAGCGCCAAATTGTATTCTCTGCTAATTCCACTAATTCTAATTCCAACTGGTAGCCTTTGCGCTGCCATCACTTTTCTTCCCTGTCCATAAATTATGAGCACGATGTTGCTGTGTGGTTTTTGTTCCATTTCCAGTCCGATTGGGGGTCCATTATGAGTTGCCGTTAACCGATATCCAAGTTTGCGGGTTCGTTAGTGCATATGCTCAGAAGAGGGTCAGGTGTCAGCCGCTCTCGGGGGGAAGAGCAACTGACGAAAAATTGCATGTGCCGGAGCTGAGATCGAACACATGACCATCCACTTATGAAAGGAACGTGTAGCCACTACGCTATGGGCCCCGGCATTCTCTACTTTAATAGACGTTTTTACGTCCGCCACAGGTAGCTGAACCAAGGCAATCTGTGTCCCTGCCTGCCCCATCCGTAGCCAAACGGCTACGGTGGCTACCTGTACGTCGCACTGTTGCCATAGTGCCATGACGAGCTCTTCCGCTTCGATGATCTCGTCTAGGTTCTTTCCCTTCAGAGTCGCCTCTGCTGTAAGAGCCCTCACACAATACTTCTTCGCCAAGGACCGATTCCGCCAAACTTTTGTAGGCGGCGCCCTAGCGTTTCTTTTCGCGCTTCATCATGATGATCTATGATCATTTACCCGTACATGTACGTCTGATACTGCGCACGTCGGCTCCTAGATCCACGAGCTCGGCGTCGCTTCACATCGCCTTGTAGAAGTCCAAGTACTGTGACTGTTCGGTCTTCTTGATGACGAGAGCGTCGCCTTTCTCGCGCTTGGTACCTACTCATTTGCGCATGCTTGGTTTGGTGTCCCCGATCTGCTCGAACTGCGGTTTTTTCTTCTTCCTCTTCCGTTCGACTTTCGTCCAAGGAGGGTCTTCCGCTTGATTCACCCTACTCTGTGGTTGCTGATGGCCTTACAACGGTCGCATCCCCCTGTTCCCTTCCATCCCACACGACTGTAGTAAAGCTATCAATGTGATTTGAGTGATTATTCGTTACTCAAAGTACTCAAATTATTTACAAAACTACGTATAATACACAAAAAAACAATATTTTCTTTTGTAACTTTAAATTTGTCGCGATGACCACTGTATTTTTTCATTTTAAAATGTGCGCATATACATAAGGAAGAAATTCTCAGAACATTGTTGACTCTCTTCAAAGAACTATAAAAAAATCAGAACAGTACGAAATTTTCAGGGAAAATATACAATTTTGTTATAACTTCAAATTAAACTCAACTCCCCATTCATTTTATAATTTTAAAATATTTAAAATATTTACGTATAACAAAACTGTACAATTTTTCTGAAAAAAATCGTAGTTTTCTAAATTTTTTGTAGTTCTTTGGCCAAATTTATATCAGCAATGTTCTGCAAACTTGTTTTGGATAAATATGCAAATATTTTAAAATCATAAAATGTAGGGAAATTTGAGGGAACAAAATTGTATATTTTTCCTGAAAAATTTGTAGTGTTCTGATTTTTTTGTAGTTGTTTGAAGAGAAAAATAGTGTTCTGAGAATTTCTTCCTTATGTTGGCACATTCTAAAATAAAAAAAATACAGTGGTCATCGTGACAAATTTAAAGCTACAAAAGAAAATATAGTTTTCTGTGTATTATACGTAGTTTTGTGAATATATTGAGTACTTTGCGTGATGAGTAATCACTAAAATCGCATTGACAGCTTTTTACATTCGCGTGGGCCATTCACCATCAAAAACCCATGTGGTCATCGCGATAAATTCAAAATTCCGCGTGAACATAAAAACGTTATGAAATTTATAGCAACTTGCTCCGGGTTTTTTAGTACTAGAAATAATAATTGTATCAGAGAAAATTTACAAAACATGTATACTCATCCAGAGACCCTACAAAATACAGTAATAAATTTAGAAAAAAAAATGAAAATTGGACTAGCGTTCCAACTTTATTCGAGGCATCGACGTTCGTGTAAGTGAAAACTAGCATCGACGCAAGAGTGTTAAGCGTTTTTTTTCTCTGTTTGTTGACAAGCACAGTCTCAAGCACCGTGCATTACTCCCTGCGCCGTAGAGCTAGTGCTGCGATTTGTCTCTCGCACAATTATAAAAGCTCTCACTCTATCGTCTCTATCTCTCGGCTAAACGGGAGACAAGCACTGGAGATTGTGTGAAGCACACGCTTTTTTCGCACCGCTCGGTGCATGCCGCCAATCCCTGGCCGCAGCTGGGCCATTTTCAGGCCTTAACTAATGCTAGACTTCGTGGACGCAAAGTCGATGATCTTGCCAAGTTGCTGCTCAGCCATCTCGATTAAGGGCAGTCCTTCTTTTTTTTTGGTTGATGACCCTCAGCAACCACGCTTCGTCCAGTATCTCCGCCGGCTAGCTTCCTAGAAGCTTAAGGTCGGCCCAATGCACAGGGTCCAAATAGAAACCAATGCTCCAACAAGTTGTTTGAATCGATCGAATTCTCATTGGTGTCAAACAGATGTTTGATCTTTACTTCATGAGCAAAATTTAATTTGAATTGAAAAAGGTCGTGTCTACACTGGGGAGCGACACTAGCTTTGCTAAGCCGAAATATCCCAAAAAAAACGAAAAAATGCGACAAAACGCTCAAAACTTTTGCGGGTTTTATCTTTTTTTTTTGTTTTTTTTCAGCTTGAGAAAAGTAGTGTCGCCCCCCTGTGTCTACGCTTTCAGTATATCAATGATGTTTCCGTCAGATGCAAGAAAACTTGATGTAAAGTAAAGCTGATCAATGCCAAGAATGACTAGAATATTCGAATGAAAGTGTGGAAAACATTAAATTAGGCACGGAATTTAGGCGATTGCGCGCAAATTGTATGGAATAAAACCCATTGACCCTTCAGCACGCGCGCTGTTGTAAAAAGTACAACACCACCAAAAAACCTCGCTCGTCGTATATAGCGAGAGCGCGGTGCAGTTCCGGTTGCTTGATGGCGTGCGTCCTGAAAGGTTAACTACCATTCGCCTCCTACACCTTCCCGCTTGTTGACGTAAAAAGTTGGATGGAGCGATGGAGCCCCATGGTAATCAATTGAAATTCAAAGCGGGAAATGTCCCGAATCAAATTGATCCACGGATAACACTGTATAACTTTTGATTGCATGCGTCAAAATGTCTGATTTTTAATCCCGCAACATTATATTATGTGTAGATGATGCCATACAAATTTTATCGGAATCGGTTAAGTATTGGCGGAGATATCTCCGACGCGAGAAAAACAAATTTTTTGAAATCTTGTACACTCATTCTGAAAATGGTTTAGGCTATAACTTTTCAATTAGTGTATCAAAACGTCTGAAATTTTGACTATAAGTTTTCAACATAATTCATATTAAGTGGTGAAATTTTCACCAAGATCGGTTTATATATAATTCAAAACTCAAATCGCTTCAAAGTGAATTTCATAGGCACTTCTTAATAATTTGAAGGTCCGTTTGCACTATTTCGATCATAAAACTGTCAATACTGCTGCGATTCTCAATAAAATTGGACAGTGTTATCCTAATATAATAGCATGGTTTCAATCAAATTTCGAACCATTTTGTTTAAACACTTTCAAAGTTCAAAAACTTTGAATTTCACAATAAAATAAAACATTTTTGCATATTGCGACTTTTGGCTACATATACGACCGCAACTTTCTATCCGTTTGTACAAATCGAATAATATTTGTTTTAAATTTCACATACGTCACTTACAGAAAAAAATCATTGTAATCGGTTCAGTATTTATGGCTCGAGCGTTACATATATGTAAAAGATTTGTTATTTTTATTCTTCGTTTGTACAAGATTCCCAAAATCTTAATTTTTCGCATCAGAGATATCTTCATCAATACTAAACCGATTCTGATGAAATTTTGATGGCATTATCTGCACATAATAAACTGTTGCCGATTGAAAAATCAGCCATTTTGATTCATGCAATCAAAAGTTATACACTATTTTCCGTGGTGCAATTTGAATCGGGACACCCTTCACTTTCAAAACGCAAGACACGCATAAAATCATCTTAATCTTAAACCTAGATTGCTTATAACTCCAGCTTCCACTATTTGCATTCCACTATTTCAAGCTTTTATATACAGTAGAACCGGGCTGAGAATTCCTGGATTCGATTTCAGATCGGTCCAGGATCTTTTTCTAAGACCCTGACCCTGTCTACTTGTAACATATTTTCCCATACGGTATTACAAGGCTCTTTATCAAAAAGTCTCTACATGGAGTAATCCTAGAAGGAATCTTTGAAAAATTACCTAGACTAGAATCCCGATAGAAATCGTAGAAGGAATCCCGAAAAGGAATCCAGGAGAAATCCCTGAATAAATTCTGAAGGAATCCTTGAAGAAATCTCGCAAGGAATCTCGAGTGGATTTCCAGGAGAAATCCAGAAAAGAATTCCTGAAGGAGCCTTAGGAAAAATCTCTAAATCAACCCGGGAATAATCAATAAAGAAATCCCTGAACGAATTTTAGGGAAAACCTTTGGAGGAATCAATGAAGCAACTACGGGAGAAATCACTGAATAAATCCCGGGGAAAATTGCTGAAGAAATCCTGGGAGGAAGATGTATCGGAAGGAATCTCGAGAGAAACCCATGAAAGAATTCTGGAGAAACCACTAAAGGAGTCCCCGGAGGTATCTGTAAAGAAACCCCAAGAAGAATCAAGAAGGATTCCCTGGTGGACTCATGGAAAGAATGTTAGAGATAATTCCGAATGGAATCATCAAAAGGAGAACTTTCCTCTAGAGCCAGCCGACCTACTGATAGAGTAATACGGAATGACGAGAAAAATTGATAGGAATTATGATAAATCCATAGCCAGCTGACTAATCTTTTCACCGAGTTGAGGATGTTTTGCAGCTTTTCAATGCGCTTTCAACAGCAGATTTAACTCTGTTCCCTGGGCCTAGGTTGTCGATATTTACCATTCATCTAGAATTCTTGACAGTTGATTTGTGGAACTCTTTAAGTCATTAACAGAGTTTCAGCAAAAGAGATAACCAAGCGTACCAAGTTAAATCTGCTCATTAAAGAGATACTAGAGCACCATCTAGTGAGAAAGTGTGTTACTCACGGTCACGGTGTGTTGAAACAGGATTATTATCGCACTTTCATGAACCTAGAATATTTTTTCGTTATAAGTTAGCCTTAGCTGTTTATATTAACAATCTGGAGGTTAAAAAATCTTTCATCGGGCAAAATTAAAATAAATTCGATTTTAGTAGACGTAAAAACTTGAAGTATTTTAGGCAAAGTACGTTTAATTGGCAAATTGAGAGATAAATTTGTGAAAAAATTACCACTTGTTTTGGTGGGATTCGAACCCACGACTCCGTTATCGCTAGTCCGGCGCTTTAACCAACTAAGCTACAGAACAAGTTACAACTCTGCAGAATAGAAAGTCAAACTGGATTCGAAGCACCACCCTAAACCGGGTCCGTCTTTCACAACTTTATCTCTCTTTCGGCTCTTAGATGCCAATCTCCAATACCAATACCAATACGCGCACACTTGTTGTTGGTAGGCCGCGAGAGTGCGGGAGATTGGCATCTAAGAGCCGAAAGAGAGATAAAGTTGTGAAAGACGGACCCGGTTTAGGGTGGTGCTTCGAATCCAGTTTGACTTTCTATTCTGCAGAGTTGTAACTTGTTCTGTAGCTTAGTTGGTTAAAGCGCCGGACTAGCGATAACGGAGTCGTGGGTTCGAATCCCACCAAAACAAGTGGTAATTTTTTCACAAATTTATCTCTCAATTTGCCAATTAAACGTACTTTGCCTAAAATACTTCAAGTTTTTACGTCTATTTCAGACATACTAGCCGACTGGTATAGCCGGAAAAGGGCAATAAAATCATTGTCGATTTTAGTAGTTTACCACTTTTCTCATATAATATGGTATTACGGAAATCTGATGAACCTAAACTCCGCTACAAAAAGTCCCCTTTCTAATAATAAATTTGAAACCATTTAGAGAGATACGAACGCAAAAGTCTTTACAACGAGTTCAATTTTGTTTGGCGTTCGTTTCATGTGTCCAGCCCACTACAGTCTGCCGAAAGTCATTAATCATAAAAGTCTACATTCCTTCAATTTGTCTGGCACATAGATATTTGTAATGGAGGTAAACAAATACTTCCCATTAGTGTGACTCATACATTTGAGGAAGCACCATGTAACTGTGACTCGTACCATTTACAGCACATACTCTTCATGTGCTAATTTGCCTGAAATGGCGGATATTAGTTGCACATACTTTGCATGCCAGACCATGTAACGATACACGATTGCGAAACAATTAAGAAATTTTAGAATCCCAAAATGGCCGCCACATTGACCGGCTTTGGCACCTACTCACGATTTTGAGCGCACAAATCTCTTCGTAAACAAAACCAGCGCACCTGATCTTCTGATTTTAAGCTTATTACAAGTGAGCAAGCACAGAATAATGAAATACACTGTTGCAAGCTTCAAGCTTTTCGAGATTTGTGCGTCTGAAGTTCTGATGCACTGTTGAAGCGGGATTTCAAGACGTTTGTCCTTAAATAAATATGGTGACTTAATCACGCGTATTTTTTAACATTCATGTTAACTGTAAATTAAGTGCTCAAAAGCTAGTTTAGCAGAAATATTGCTAGTGCTTCGAATATAATTAGAACTTATATATATTCTGCTCTGATTTTGTAGGGCTCGATGTTTTACTAACAAGTGATAATTCATTCTATGAATATTTTTGTTCTCATGTTGGACACATAGGGACGATTCCTTCATCCTGGCTTAGGCGTTAAACCAGGTTTAACTATATGGGTAAGCCTGGTTTACTGTTCGAATGAGTGTAATCAGTTTCGTACTCATTCGGAGAAGGTATTCTGCTTAGAGGGTTCGAAAAGTCGGTACAAGATCTGGTTTACTGATTAATCCGAGGTGAAGAAATCAGCCCTTAGGGAATAGCTTTTTATTACTCTTTCGGTACACGCCCTTAATACACGTACTTTAAGGTAAGCATATTTAATAATTTTTTTTTATTATGAAATCAATCAATGTTTGATTGAAACAGTTTAAGATATGAAGATGATGAACCTGGGCATGACATTCAAATTGCATATCATGACTAGATAATATCGCCTTAACCCGCTGTTTCTTCTTACCTTACCCGTTTCAACTTGTCCCGGTGTACCTTATTTAATACCAAATGTATAATAATCATTTATGAATGCATTAACATAATATGACAGCACCAATCGTTTGTATTTTGTGTCATCTTTTTGTTATTGGAGACTCAACAGTTTACTTAACCCTAAAGGTATCGATTTATAAGTAACAAGGAAATATACCTTTGAAAATTTTAAGATTTTGTATGGACAAAAGTCCTTAACAGATCAGTGGCAGAACTTTTACAAATAAGTCATGCACGATCAGTATAGTCGACTCATAATTTTTGGCAAATATCCTAAAGTGGATGTGGTTTGGCATGCAAAGTATGTGCAACTAAACCAGCGATTTCAGGCAAAATAGCACATGAAGAGTATGTGCTACAAATGGTACGAGCCACAGGTGTATGGTGCTTCCTCAAATGTATGAGTTGCACTAATGGGAAGAATTTGTATACCTCCATTACAAATATCTATGTGCCAGACAAATGGAAGGGATGTAGACTTTTATGATTAATGACTTTCGGCAGACTGTAGTGGGCTGGACACATGAAACGAACGCTAAACAAATTTAAACTCGTTGTAAAAACTTTTGCATTCGTTTCTCTCTAAATGGTTTCAAATTTATTATTAGAAAGGGGACTTTTTCTAGCGGAGTTTAGGTTCATCAGATTTGCATAATACCATATCATATGGGAAAAGTGGTAAACTACTAAAATCGAATTTATTTTCGTTTTCCCCGATGAAAGATTTTTTAACCTCCAGAATCTTAATATATACAGCTAAGACTAACTTATAACGAAAAAATATTCTAGGTTCATGAAAGTGCGATAATAATCCTGTTTCAACACACCGTGTACTAGAGATTATTTGAATAAACAAACCTACCGTAGATAGATACATGATTTTTTTTCCTTAACGGAGACCTTGCCAACCCACTTCTTGCGAAGGGGGTAGCCTCGCCACTACCGCTACCTATTTGATATCAAAATTAATCCCACGAGTAGTACGGGAAAGCAGGTCCACCACGCCAGAGCCCTGCATTAACGCGGTAAGGGACGAAACACTGTGGGGGTGCCCAGGTACCCCACAGGCTCCGTTAACGATCGAGCATCTTTTTCTCCCCCTCGATCACTAATTCCTCGGCACAGGTCGCTTGACACCTTGAGTTGGGGTTAGTAGTCCTATTTTTAGCCAGCAACTACGCAGCTGACTCGCAAAGGCAGGGGTTCGTCAATCCCCGGGACTATAATCCTTGCTGCCCGATGGACAACGCCCGTCTAGCCGATGCGGTAAGCGCACGGGTATTCAGCATGACCGAGGGTGGTGAATTCGATTCCAGGATTCGATTCATGGTCAGTCCAGGAACTCTTAGTAAAGGAAATTTTCTTACCTTCATTGGGCATGGAGTATATCAGAAAGGTCGAGGCTATTGAAAGTTCTTTAATATGCCTGTTAGTTGGTTATTGGTAAGTTGAAATACGCACGTTCTGCACGTTTTGATTCCGCCCACTGGATAACTGACACTGACACTGAGGAAGATTGCAAGTGGTAGCCGAAATATTCGTATCTGTTAAAGGATAAGCAATAAAAGACGCAGTGGCGTTGCCAGAAATCTGCTCTGGGAGGGGTTTTCGATGATCAATAATACTTTTTTTTTATTTGACACTCACATTTCGTGAATAAATACACTAAATTTGAGCCGTAGGTTCAAAAAAGCGACGCAGCCGAAATTTTTTGCATCCTAAAGCGTTTTATACTGGAAATTTGTTCCAGAAATTTTGGCACTGGGGGGGCATCGCATCACACTGCCGATGGGGTTGCGTATTCGTTCGGGACTACCCGTTTGCTGCATCTATCTCGACTCGCTTCAGTAAAGGGAAGTGAATATGAATTAAATGAGGTGAATACGTGGACCCCTGCTTCCACAGTTTTTAACTGAGAGTTTGTTTTACCAAAGACAATTGTGCGTTTGCATCTTGACTTGACTTTCGTGCAATAGGTATGAAGACACTAAAAAATTACTATCAGTAAAAGTTATACTATATGCTTCAGTTGCCCAGAATTGAAAAAATAATACAATAATGCTCAAATATTGGGGGTTGAAAGGTTAATGAGTTAAATTTGACCAAGAATTAAATTTTGGACAGTCATATCACGGGATAAATGACTATTTTTGGTTTACTATAAGTTGGCAAAACTGAATGATAACATCTTGGAAGGGAGCTAGACTGTAGAGCCTTAAAACCATCGCTACTCTAATTTAGCACCTTCAGTGCATTCTGTATTGTTCTCTCCTTCCATTTTGATTTCTGAATTCCCCAGCACGGGAGGCGCAAAACACGTAGGTAATACGAGAGGTCTCGTGCTGTCTGATGTTGTTTTACAACTCGCTAAGATTAACACCGGTAATGGGCTTGATGGGCGCGAAAACGGATCAAGTCATACACATAACGGGGCTTGGTTGAAAATTCACTTCTCAAGATTGGTTGGTTCACTTCGAAAGCCGGTTACGGTAATGTTTGCAGCTCAACCAAGAAAATGCCAGCTGACGCCACCCATAGAGGAGTGGGTTTGCAAATGTGTAACTTTGGGGGTTGTTCGTGAAAAACTTCCTCTCGTTGGTTGCGATTGAAGGATAAATTCTGCAATCTTTGTTTCGGCGTTTTTGCACGAAAGGAGATGTACGGTTGGAAGATTGTGAATAGCCGTTTAATTCCAGCAAAGATTAACATGATTTATGAATTGCCCCCTAGTAAGCATGGGGAGTGCTACTCGCTGTTGAGCGGTAATGTACTTTGATAGCTTATATCAAAATTCGCGCGAAAAGTGGTATATGCGGAAGAAAGCTGTTTGTTCCATAAGCTGCCATCTTAATAGAGTGATTTATTTGCGTGAAAGCAGAAACTTCGTACGACAGGCTGGAACATTTTCGCTGGGCTACAAAGTGGGAAGTTGTGTTACATGCTTTGCTGCCGTGTGGAGCATAGTTGTCCCATGTTAATACGGATTCCCATAGAACATGGGACAACTATGCTGCACACGGCAGTTTGGTGCTCGATCACTTTTTTTCTTTTCATTGAATTCGCATGGAATGTTATTCATCTAGACAAATGTGTTAAAATTCCCGCATTTATGTAATATATTGTGACAGGTGTTTTTTTAATTTTTAAGCGCCTGGTGGCATAAATTATGTAAACAGTAAATTGAAATGTATTAGGAATTCCTTTTACAAAACACTAGGAGACATTTTTGGAAAATTTTCCAGAGAAACTCCTGCTATAAAAACATATTATTGAAATACAAAATTTTCGAAAAATTTTCAGCGGACAATTTTGTGCTGGATATGAAGAAGAATTTTACAGAATAAGAATAAAACAAAGGTATTCATATTTTATTTCCAAATTGCAAGAGCTCTAGAAAATGCTCCGTAAGAAAAAATATTTTCGAAAATTCAATATTAAAAAATAAAATAATAACAACGTTTAAAAAAGTGAATATTTTTCATAAAAAAAATCAAAATCTTCCGCTTTAAAAAATTGGGATAGAAGCCACGTTAAGTTACAAAAAGTTGCGTAACCGAATTGAAAAATGCATAAACAAATCATTTTTTTTTATAATTGATTATAATCAATTTATTTTGGACCCATAAAATGTATCGAAAATGCACAAAATGAATCAACAATTGCGTAAAAAATGTATTTTTCCAACCAAAAAGTATGTATTTTTCATTAATAAATCCAATTTTTTCATAATAAATTTGAAAATATCAAAAAAGCAATTAAAAACCCAAAAATGCTATGAATATAAAAATATATTTAAATTATCAATTAATGTGAAATAACGAGCAATTAAGTTTTTAAAAACATTTGCGAGAAATTTTGAACATTTATATATTTGAAAATGCAGAGGCATACGTGGGACCGCACACGGTTGAATGAAATTTTTCTGTTAATTTTTGGCCGAGGAAGGCCGAATGAGGCAAAAAACATGTCACATTTGAGAGTTTTTGAAAATCGATTTTTTTACGTTTTGAACGGGGACTTGAACTTGACTAAAGACTAAAGACGTCAAAAACACAGTGGGCAAGACAAAGTCTGCCGGGGACAGCTAGTAGTAGATAAAACTTTCTAGAAACTGTTTCAGAGTTTTTTTTTAGCGAGTGAGTTTGAGAAACTTTTGTCAAAGTTTTACCCAATTCTTTAGAAGAGCATACGAAGAAGAGATATGGATGCTTGTACTGACTACTTTTTATGTTTGTTTGTCTATTTTCAAAGAAAATTACGAAAAAACATTAACCCTCTAATACCCAAATTTTTGATTTTGATCTAAATATTATTTTACGTCATCTAAAATCGATCTAAACATGTTTTGGAAGATGATTCTTTTTAATTCTCGATTTCGTGAATATCAGTTTTTGATTTTTCTAATTTTTATTTTTGAATATCCCCACACTTTTATATTTTTCCTGGAAGCCAATTTGGGGAACGGACTTTTTGAGATAAAAACATTTTGAGATTTTATGATTATTGTTGAAATATTATTTTTTTAATTTTTTTTCACTGAAAATTTTATTTTCCGTGTAATTTTAAGGAAAATAATTTAAGAGTGTATTCGATTCCCTTAAACTATTAAACAAGGATAGAATGATTTGGGAAAAATTTAAAATATGTTAATTGTAGCGATTCAATACAAAATAAACAATGACTTCTAAAAGGTGACTAAAACATCAATTTTTCAATGATTTTAAAAAAATGTAAATACGCTTTAAAATACACCAAAAACTATTTTGAGATATACAAAACAGTCCTAAATATCAGCCAAAAATATAAAAAAAATGATTTACCATGAAACAAAAATTACAAAAATGCTCAAACTATACCCCGTCTAAATGCGGGATTGGGTATTAGAGGGTTAACTATTATTATTATTATAGTTCAATTGGAGATTTCCTTTGACTATTTCTTGTTGAATATCCGATGGATCTTTGGAGCAATCTTTAACGTACGTTTCACATGCACGGAAATATCCCTGACACACTGTAATGTTACATTGATTAACTTTCACAAAATCAAAAAATAAGTTATTTCATGGAAAATTCTGCCCGAATTTATGACAACATTCTCATACAGAATGATTTGGCACAATTCCCGCCATTAAAAATTATAAATGGAATTGAAGGAAAATTCATTCATTCTTTCGGTACATTATTAAAAGACTACGTAGCCGTTTCTAAGAAAAAGTCGAAACTTTACAGTCGAGTACTGGAAAAACTTGTAGTTAGAAGGCACGAAATGTTGCTAATTGACAAATTGAGAGCTGAAATTTGTGAAAAAAATCGCGTTCTGGTGGGATTCGAACCCACGACTCCGTATTTGCTGGACCGGTGCTTTAACCAATTAAGCCACAGTACATGTAACGATTCTGCGGAATAGAAAGTCAAACATATCCTTCTTCCTAGTAACACACTTATCACAGAAGAGTCTCGGCGGTGCAGGTTTTTGTTGCGCAGAAGTTACTGTGACTTACTTCTAGCAAGTAAGTGTTTTTTTGTTAGAAGTAAGTCACAGTGACTACTGCGCAACAAAAACCAGAGCCGCCGTGACTCTTCTGTGACAAGTGTGTTACTTGGGCTCTCTTTCGGCTTAGATGGCAATACATGAGTTGTGGCTTAGTTGGTTAAAGCGCCAGTCTAGCGAATACGGAGTCATGGGTTCGAATCTCACCAGAACGTGATCCATTTCTTTGCTAAGCATATGTTATCCCTTTTTCATCTAACTCAAAACAAAGGAATGAATGACGTTTGTTTTGCGACACGGACACAACACTTATCGTTCTTACAAAACATAAAAAGGAATTAAACATTTACATTTCCGTCGACCGGTTCCTAGCTAGATGTTGCCCATCTACAGGACGATGTCCAACTTAGGACGAAAATAAAAACTGCTTCGTACGTACTGCCGTACACGTTAGAGGGAGATGAAACTATTTCATGTTTTCATACAGAAAAACTTGTAGTTAGAAGGCACAGGATGTTGCTAATTGACAAATTGAGATATGAATTTGTTAAAAAAAATCGCGTACTGGTGGGATTCGAACACACCACTTCGTATTCACTAGACCGGTGATTTAACCAACTAAGCCACAGAACAGGTAAAGATTCTGCGGAATAGAAAGCCAAACTGAACCCGAGCACACACCATGAACATTCCTTTTTTCGCGAACCATCTCTCGTTCGGCTTAGATGCCAATCCACAACACATCCACGCCACGTTTGTGCCCAATAACTAGAACTAAACTGGGATCGGGGAGGGGCTCGCATACCCGAGAAGGGGGGTTATATATAGGCCTCCTTCCAGCAACGCTATTGTAGAACAAACTCAATTTGAACTTCTATGACCAGTTCATCGACATTTAGATGATGGTGTTGTTGAGGTCTGCTTGGAGAAGTTGAATGCGTACAGTAAATGCCAAGTAATCTAACTCTGGGGAACACGTATTACTTGGAAAATACATTATAGTAAATGGCAAATACAAATATGTACCGATGGATACATTATTGGGGAAATTATGAAAAAAAAACACATTTCCGGTGAGATTTGAACTCACGACCCTTATATGCTAGACAAGTATTTTACTAACTAAGCTACCGAACCAATTATTGACACGGCATTTTAGTTTTTATAAGATAATTAAAATCTCTCCTAACCTTTTTTTAAAAATCTAGAAAAATGTCAAAACGAACGTGCATAAAAATTTTATGAACGCATTTCCCAAAAAAATGGTTTGGAATGTGCGCTGTGGTGCATAGTTGATCGAACAAATACAAAATGGCCAAGTTGAAGATGCTGTATTTATGGTTTGCTTTGATGGATTGAGCGAAGTTTTTGACACGGACCTTCTAATATGCTGAATTTTATGTACCTACACGAAGTACAACATGTTTTTGTTCACAGGACTGGGCGTGACAAGGCGTTGAAAAATGTGCAAATGTGATCGAACAGCGGTACCCCTTTGATTTACACGCGTGCCGCTGTCCGTCCACTTTTGCACATTTTTCAACGCCTTGTCGCGCCCAGGGCTGTAAACGAAAACATTTTGTACGTGTACGAAAATTCAGCATATGTAGTTCCGTGTCAAAAATTAAGCTAAATCCATCAAAGCAAACTAGTTACAGCATCTCAAACTTGGCCATTTTGTATAAAATTATGCACCTCACTGTACTTCTACGTGTATTCTCATCTTTGTGGTGCCTGACTATAGAATAGTATATATACTACTAACAAGCGCCTTGGGCCACCCTGTATAAATTCGTTGGTTTGAAAATTATTTTTATTTATATATATTCATATTACATGTTTATTAAACTAACCTCTTCTCATGGTCTATAATAATGACTGATTTTTTAAACTTCAAACTGAACTTCGACTAACATTATATATGTACTACGTTCCATTCATCACTAATCCCACTGCTACTGACATTCCGACCAGCTATAAGAAAATGCTATAACTTTTGTTTCCAGCAGCAACACCACCTAGCCTAACATTCCCCATAGCAATAAACGTGATAATCCTCGAGTTTAAGTGAGCTTTCCGTTTTATGTTGCTTTTCGCGTTCCCCCCTACAACGGACAGAAGACGTCCATGTCCCACCACTAAACGCAAAGTGTTCCGCTGACTGAAACCGGTGAAAAGTGTGCGTGTGAGTGATTATATCTACAACACATTCCAAGAGTAACGAAAATCCCACCCCGAAGCCAACTGAGGCGATAAAGTGACCTCTCTGTGCCGCCGTTGCCGTCGTCATGGCCGGTCCGCACTTCGACGAGTCCACGGTGACGACCCCGTCCATAACCGGTGGGGTCGTCGTCAACACGGCATCGCTCAGCCTTTCACGGCCAACGAATTACGACAGCTCCATTTGCACGATCGATGATTTCATATCCCACCTGCAGCACAAAGATCTGGAAAACGATGTCTCCAAGTACTTGAGCCACAACAAGCGACCGCTGTGCCGCCGGGTGTTCAACTACCTGCGAACCGCCTGGATGGGAGCAAAGTTTTCCTCGAGTTCTGGTATTTATCATAGCTGTTCTAATACCGTTCACATTTTTCACATTTTTTTCGTTATCCCTTTTCCTTGTGTATCACCTTCCGGTAAGTTGCTTTTATCGTTTTTATTGCTTAGTAAAATATTCATTTTGATTGATAGATGTCCGTCCATTGCACCTGCCGATTTTCATGTTCTTTATGATATTTTGCTTTAATTTGTTTCGCAATAGTATAATATTAGCTTCATCTGAATTGCGCTTAAATAATTGTGTTTGAAACTTAGAATCGTTTATATATTGATATAAGCTTGGATATAAGAATACCAAACAGCAACTTCAAAATCTTCTGTTATAATTGTTTATGCATCTGAGTCTAATCTGAGTAGGCAATAACAGAGATAACCAATGCACATTTTTGAGCTTCTTGTTCTGTTCATTTACACATTTATTTTCCGAATGTTTTCTTCTAAGGTACAGTCATAGGTCACCTACACACTAAACGCTTTCAGCAATATTTTGCTGATTTTTGCCGAGCTGAAGGGTCCAGCAATTTTTTTTTGCTGAACTTTCAGAAAAATTTGCTGAATTTCGGCAAAACGTTACTGGTGATCAGCAGAGTTCAATGAACAAATTAGCAAAATTTTGCTGAAGCCTTCAGCTCGGCAAAATTCAGCAAAATTTTGCTGAAACTCTCAATCGATGTTTGGTGTGTACATACACTTATGGGTCATTTTCATTTATCATGATGAACAGGCTGACTTAATTGTGACATAGTGACCCATAATTGTGCAATGAGTGTAACCGCATTCAAATTATTGTTCAAAATTTGTATGCGCATAAGGTCAGAAATTATAATTTGAACTAGTGAAATTGTAATCTTAATTTGAACCATTAAAACCTATTAAAACTACAAAGGGTATGTGTGCCATCAGTAATCTCACGCTCCCATATTCATCCTATTCGAAAACATGCGATTACGGCACCGATTGATTCCGTTCTTTTTTGTTTTCATGGGTGCTCACTTCTAACAAAAAATATAAAGACTTATAAGAAACAAAACAAACAGCGCTTCAATCCTTTGTTTTTCTTAGGATAAAAATGGGAGGCACATGCTTAATAAAGGAACCAATACCCTACTACTTGAGCAAATATTGTCCCGCAAAAGGTGCTAAACGATTTTCCGTAATAGAACCTGGTAACATTTCATTGAAAATAGGCAATTGAAAAATCACTGTGATTTCACCAATTTCCCCCCAGAGGAAGCACATTTTCGGTGCTCTCGTAGAGCTCACACATTGCATTACACGCAATAAGTCAGCTCTGTGAGAAAGCATTGGTTGCAAAAGCAGTCACGCCCTTTTGAAATATTGGTGGCGATTCAGCTTCCAAATTCCTGAAGAACTACGAGCATTCTGAGTTGAAATTTCACAGCCAAATACTAAAATTAGCAGTTCCATGTGATTTTTAATTGTTTAACATTTAAGGTTGTTTTGTGAGCTGCTCGAGCTGCCGCCAGTAGTTCAAATCTAGATTAAAATTGGCTCAAATTTTGATTACGATGGTTCAATTAAGATGAACATCTTTGTTGATAATCAAATTTTTCAATGAGATTTGGAGCAAATACAAACTTTTTATCTTTTTTACATTTTACATAAAGCTGTCATGTAGGGTATGTGTTCCATCAGTAATCTCACGCTCCCATATTCATCATATTCGGAAACAAACAATTAAGGCACCGATTGACTCCGTTCTTTTTGTTCTCATGCGTGCTCACTCCTAACAAAAAATACAAAAATAAGAAACAAAACAAACAACGCTTCATTCCTTTGTTTTTCGTAGGATGAAAATGGGAGCCACATGCTTAATAAGGGAACCAGTACCCTACATGAGATTTTACCGTACCAAGTTATTTTCATGTTGAAGAAAATATCGGTCAAAATTTCCGCTGCTTCAGAAAACCGCAAAGCTCAACTCATACTTAATTATTTATCCTAACCCGATTATTTTTCATGCATATGGGTAACTTTTATGTAACTGAAATTTATGCACACAACTATACAGGGTGTTAGGTTCGTGAGTGCAAACATTTTAAAGAGTGATAGAGGACCATAAATGGTGAATAAAAATGTTCTACGCATATGCTCAAATCTTAACCGTTATGTAGTTATTGAACTTTCCATGTTTTTGACTATTATTGCCTTAACTGGCTATAACCTGAAAATGGTCATCAAAATTTACAAGAAAACGGTAAGAGATAGAAGTTTGATGTCAAAGAACGAATTGTAGAGTGGAACAGGGCCACAACTTTGCCTAATAAAGAATTTTAAATTATTGTGCATTTTCATAGATAATTGACAAAAACAAATTAAAACACACTACTTTTGAGCTGTTTGCTCTAGATAACTTAGTTATTTAACTAAACCAATCAATTCAAAGATGTCATTTGATAGAAAATTCAATAATCTTTCGATAAGGGTAAAAAACAACTGCGATAAGTTTGACCATTTTCAAGTTATAGCCAGTTAAGGCAATAATAGTCAAAAACATGGGAAGTTCAGTAGCTACGTAACGGTTGAGGTTTGATCATACGCGTTGAGCAATTTTTTTCACCATTCCTGAGTGCAAACTTTTTAAAGGGTGATAGAGGACTACTATCACCCTTTAAAAAGTTTGCACTCAGGAATTTAACACCCTGTGTATAGCCTTGGCGTGTGGGTTCTAAAGGGCACGATCGGTGATGATACTAGATTTGTAGTAATGAGCTGATTTTTTGTATGGTGAAAAGGCGAATAATTATTCTCCGTTTCTGCAAGGAAATCGTGTGTATTATGAATCATTGTCTAATTTGATGCTGTTTGAACAAAACTTTGGAAAACTGTACTGTTGAAAAGACAAGAAATGGAGAAAACACAGTTTTCCAATGTTTTGTTCAAACAGCATCAAATTAGACAATGATTCATAATACCCACGATTTCCTTGCAGAAACGGAGAATAGACCTTCTCACCAAACAAAAATTCAGCTTATTACTACAAATCTAGTACTTTGCTGGTCGTGTCCTATTCCCGCTTCAGACGGGCAAAACTTTTCGTCAAACGTAAAATTCTCCACTCGGTGTTATTATTGTGTTGTCCGTTGGCAAATGTTAGTAATTGTCTATTTATGTTAAAAACTCGCGTCGACGATGGTCTAAGTAATCTTCTATGTGCAAGCTAAGAAAATGCTTCTAGTTTTCTTACAGTAAGTCCTAAGAGTCAAGACCAAATAATTTTGCTAAGCCTTAAAGAATGTCTCAAAAAAAATCGCATGGGATTGGCTCGCAATTACTAGCAAAAGGAAATCTCCTGGAATTCCTCCACGGTTTTCAACTAGGCCTTTATTGTGCCCCACCAGATTTTTTTCCAAATGTATCGTTGGAATTTGTTTTCAGTAATATATACCGCATTTAGTTCACTACTGGACTGCGAACTGCGACATTATAAGTGCGAAAACGTAAATAAAAGTCCGCGATTGCATCAAATCAGGTTGATGTCTTCGGCGCACTATTTCTTCAATCTATAGAGAACAAGTGCTCTGAAGACACCGAGTTGATTTGATGCAATCGCGCACTTTTATTAGCGTTTTCGCACTCGTGAAAACTAGTGCGATAGTCCAGTGGTGAACTAAATGCGCTATACATTAAGCGTTAAACTGTGATTTCTTCAGGGAATTAATTATAAAACTCACTCCTCCTAGTAATTTTTGAATCCTGATACATATATACAGCCATTCCATTGTCAACTTGGTGGGTTTGTAGTTTATCGAAAATAACACTAGTTTACAAAATAAAACGAAAGTCGTGAACTTCTGTCAACGACCAAAGTTTTTGAAGTACAATTTAGCACTGATTTCAGAACCGTGCTTTAAAAAATTTTAAGTTGAGCAGTTTTTGAGTTTTAGCTCAATATTGAGTTTTACAATTTTTAAAAATATGAAATTTACCAAAATTCAAATATCTTGCGTTTTGTTCGACCAATTTCAAATCTTTTTCCATAAATTAAAAGCTGAATACAATATCATTCGATCATCTGAGTGCAGTATTTGCGTCAGATTGCTAAAATTCAAAATATTGGCGAGTTTTAGGGACGATTTCCTTAAATTTTAGCCAAATTTCCAAAAATATATGAAGAAATGTATTTTTTTCAATAAGAAAAAACAATCTAAAAATTCTTTCTCAACGTTAATTTGACATTTCATATGTAGGCCAGTTACAGTAAAAAATTCAGCTTAATCGGAGCATTGATAACGGAGAATGAGATGTGTGAAGTGAGCGACGTTGCTTAAAAATAGAACAAAAATCGATATCAAATCATCAACCTTGTATGGAAAGTCGAAAAAAATTCCGCTCTACTGCAATTTTTTTCCTTCGCGTTTTTGAACTCAGGGCATGATTCTACACCAAAAATGATCATCAGCTTACCGAGTTCAAAAATGCTGTAAACTAGTGTAATTAGACCTGTATTTTTTTTTTTTATTTCGTCATTAGGGTGATCGATCAATTTTATGATAGAGTGGTCCAAAAAATCATGTTTTTTCAAAACTATTTTTTTTTTCAAATTATAACTTTTGAGCCAGTTGACCGAATTTAAACTTTTTTTTTGTTTGAAATCTATTGAATTCTAGATTTCAGGAAAAGTACGTTGAAGGGGCTAAATTGTGTTTTGTGCAAATAATATGCAATTATATTAGTTTTTTTACGTTTTCATGGTCTCGGGATCAAATAGGTACCGTCGTTGGGGGTGAGAATGGGTCAAAAAACGATACTCAAAGATAGTTTGTTAAATAACAAATGCAATTGAAGTCGGAGTAACTTTTTATTTGGTATGTATACTCTCCTATGTGGTAATGATAGTTTAGCAAGAAAGTATCACGTTATATGAATTGCTTAGTAAACTACAAATGATTGAGAATTGACTCAATCTCACCCTTAGAGGGGGTGAGAATGGGTCAAAGTATTCGAAATCACCTATCTTAGAATATAAATTAATTTTATTGATCATATATAGTAAACCTACTTAAAACACAATGTTATCATGACAAATAAAGCTTAGGTAATTTTAAAAGATGATTAACCCACCTAAAAGGGCTAATACAACGGGAAAAATGGTCGAAATTTGATAATATAACGTTTGTATACTGTATCATCATTTTTAGCCATCATAATCATCCTCATTAAGAGTTTCAACCTCCATGAGAGGAGGAGAAATCACAATGAGGGAGGGGCGATGAAAGAATGAAAGATTGATTGTAAAAAAACATGCTAGTTTTTGTATACTGCATAAGAAATGTCTAACCAAACCCTCCGTTATAAACTCTTATGTACATGATCATTGGCCTCTATATTGCTAAAGCAAATCACTCCATTTCAAGATAGTGGGTCTTTCAAATATTATGTTAAGTCTATTTTGTGAGCTTCCGATATTGCAGTACACTAAAGATTAGCTGATGATTAGAGGAGCTGTCCACACGCATGGGTGTATTGTTATGAATGATTTTAGGCACTAAACGTATTAACACACTCGTTTGACGCTTCTCGACATATTTTTGAAAGAAAGCGTGCTTTAGTGAAAATGCGGTAAACATGGCACCACTCTAACGTCAAATGGGGACTGGATAACAAGTTGAATTTTTAGTTAAGGTTACGTGCACTCGATAACTTGCTTGACCCAATCTCACCCCCATTCTTAATATTTAGACATGGGGTCGAAAATATTAAGTTTTTAAATAATAAGAGCAATGACAGCCCGCTTTTTTATTACATCAAACAGGTAATACCTACAGCTAACCACTTATAAGAAAATTTATGGTTAGGTACTTGTATTAAACATTACGAAGGTGAATTTTATTCAGAGTGATTTACTAGTAGTTTCATCATATAAGTTTAACCACAAATTTAACAAAAAACGATTATTGCAAAACATCTTATTCTGCACCATGACGTGTAAAAACATCTCCCCTTTGAAATAATATAAAGTTTTCAATATAAATTATCGATAGTTATTGACCTATTTCAAATTTTATGTTTCTCTGTTTTGACCCAATCTCACCCCCCAGACCCATTGTCACCCCCATCGACGGTACCCTGATTTTATTTTTTTATCAAAAAAAAATATGTTTATTTATGCAATTCAGTATCACAATTTTCATTTTATAGAACTTATTTCGGTATAATAATGGCTAACTTTTCCACATTAGTCCATTATGCAACTGAAATGAGTTGAATTATGCAACACTCACTCAAAGTGCAAATTTTCGGTAATACCAATCCGTGTGGTCAATTATGAATTTCAAATAACTCAACGTACATATGTATGTACATATGGGTAAATTATTGGTTAAATTGGGGAAAAAATTCACAGCTCAGGTGAGATTTGAACTCACGACCTTTATTCGCTAGACAAGTGCTTTACCAACTAAGCTACCGAAACAATTAATGACCCGGCAACATAGTTTTCATAAGGTTCAATTCTAATCTCATCGATCTATATCATCTTCCCCTAAACCGCAAATTTAACCATCTCTGTTGTACATATGTACGAAGAGCGAAAGCGATTTGTTTATTGTTTAAAACTGTATGCCTATCATACAGGCACCGCTTACTCAACCACTTGCAGCAGAGGAAGAACAATTGCAACCTGGAAGGCGATCAAACGCATCGTTCGCATTCTGTTTGATACGACGGATAACTACGTAGAGGTAGATGCTCGAAAACGACTCACTCAAAGTGCAAATTTTCGGTAATACCAATCCGTGTGGTTAAAAGTTGGTAAAGCACTTGTCTAGCGAATAAGGGTCGTGAGTTCAAATCTCACCTGAGCTGTGAATTTTTTCCCCAATTTAACCAATAATTTACCCATATGTACATACATATGTACGTTGAGTTATTTGAAATTCATAATTGACCACACGGATTGGTATTACCGAAAATTTGCACTTTGAGTGAGTGTTGCATAATTCAACTCATTTCAGTTGCATAATGGACTAATGTGGAAAAGTTAGCCATTATTATACCGAAATAAGTTCTATAAAATGAAAATTGTGATACTGAATTGCATAAATAAACATATTTTTTTTGATAAAAAAATAAAATCAGGGTACCGTCGATGGGGGTGACAATGGGTCTGGGGGGTGAGATTGGGTCAAAACAGAGAAACATAAAATTTGAAATAGGTCAATAACTATCGATAATTTATATTGAAAACTTTATATTATTTCAAAGGGGAGATGTTTTTACACGTCATGGTGCAGAATAAGATGTTTTGCAATAATCGTTTTTTGTTAAATTTGTGGTTAAACTTATATGATGAAACTACTAGTAAATCACTCTGAATAAAATTCACCTTCGTAATGTTTAATACAAGTACCTAACCATAAATTTTCTTATAAGTGGTTAGCTGTAGGTATTACCTGTTTGATGTAATAAAAAAGCGGGCTGTCATTGCTCTTATTATTTAAAAACTTAATATTTTCGACCCCATGTCTAAATATTAAGAATGGGGGTGAGATTGGGTCAAGCAAGTTATCGAGTGCACGTAACCTTAACTAAAAATTCAACTTGTTATCCAGTCCCCATTTGACGTTAGAGTGGTGCCATGTTTACCGCATTTTCACTAAAGCACGCTTTCTTTCAAAAATATGTCGAGAAGCGTCAAACGAGTGTGTTAATACGTTTAGTGCCTAAAATCATTCATAACAATACACCCATGCGTGTGGACAGCTCCTCTAATCATCAGCTAATCTTTAGTGTACTGCAATATCGGAAGCTCACAAAATAGACTTAACATAATATTTGAAAGACCCACTATCTTGAAATGGAGTGATTTGCTTTAGCAATATAGAGGCCAATGATCATGTACATAAGAGTTTATAACGGAGGGTTTGGTTAGACATTTCTTATGCAGTATACAAAAACTAGCATGTTTTTTTTACAATCAATCTTTCATTCTTTCATCGCCCCTCCCTCATTGTGATTTCTCCTCCTCTCATGGAGGTTGAAACTCTTAATGAGGATGATTATGATGGCTAAAAATGATGATACAGTATACAAACGTTATATTATCAAATTTCGACCATTTTTCCCGTTGTATTAGCCCTTTTAGGTGGGTTAATCATCTTTTAAAATTACCTAAGCTTTATTTGTCATGATAACATTGTGTTTTAAGTAGGTTTACTATATATGATCAATAAAATTAATTTATATTCTAAGATAGGTGATTTCGAATACTTTGACCCATTCTCACCCCCTCTAAGGGTGAGATTGAGTCAATTCTCAATCATTTGTAGTTTACTAAGCAATTCATATAACGTGATACTTTCTTGCTAAACTATCATTACCACATAGGAGAGTATACATACCAAATAAAAAGTTACTCCGACTTCAATTGCATTTGTTATTTAACAAACTATCTTTGAGTATCGTTTTTTGACCCATTCTCACCCCCAACGACGGTACCTATTTGATCCCGAGACCATGAAAACGTAAAAAAACTAATATAATTGCATATTATTTGCACAAAACACAATTTAGCCCCTTCAACGTACTTTTCCTGAAATCTAGAATTCAATAGATTTCAAACAAAAAAAAAGTTTAAATTCGGTCAACTGGCTCAAAAGTTATAATTTGAAAAAAAAAATAGTTTTGAAAAAACATGATTTTTTGGACCACTCTATCATAAAATTGATCGATCACCCTAATGACGAAATAAAAAAAAAATACAGGTCTAATTACACTAGTTTACAGCATTTTTGAACTCGGTAAGCTGATGATCATTTTTGGTGTAGAATCATGCCCTGAGTTCAAAAACGCGAAGGAAAAAAATTGCAGTAGAGCGGAATTTTTTTCGACTTTCCATACAAGGTTGATGATTTGATATCGATTTTTGTTCTATTTTTAAGCAACGTCGCTCACTTCACACATCTCATTCTCCGTTATCAATGCTCCGATTAAGCTGAATTTTTTACTGTAACTGGCCTACATATGAAATGTCAAATTAACGTTGAGAAAGAATTTTTAGATTGTTTTTTCTTATTGAAAAAAATACATTTCTTCATATATTTTTGGAAATTTGGCTAAAATTTAAGGAAATCGTCCCTAAAACTCGCCAATATATGTAAATCTCACCCCCATTCTTAATATTTAGACATGGGGTCGAAAATATTAAGTTTTTAAATAATAAGAGCAATGACAGCCCGCTTTTTTATTACATCAAACAGGTAATACCTACAGCTAACCACTTATAAGAAAATTTATGGTTAGGTACTTGTATTAAACATTACGAAGGTGAATTTTATTCAGAGTGATTTACTAGTAGTTTCATCATATAAGTTTAACCACAAATTTAACAAAAAACGATTATTGCAAAACATCTTATTCTGCACCATGACGTGTAAAAACATCTCCCCTTTGAAATAATATAAAGTTTTCAATATAAATTATCGATAGTTATTGACCTATTTCAAATTTTATGTTTCTCTGTTTTGACCCAATCTCATCCCCCAGACCCATTGTCACCCCCATCAACGGTACCCTGATTTTATTTTTTTATCAAAAAAAAATATGTTTATTTATGCAATTCAGTATCACAATTTTCATTTTATAGAACTTATTTCGGTATAATAATGGCTAACTTTTCCACATTAGTCCATTATGCAACTGAAATGAGTTGAATTATGCAACACTCACTCAAAGTGCAAATTTTCGGTAATACCAATCCGTGTGGTCAATTATGAATTTCAAATAACTCAACGTACATATGTATGTACATATGGGTAAATTATTGGTTAAATTGGGGAAAAAATTCACAGCTCAGGTGAGATTTGAACTCACGACCTTTATTCGCTAGACAAGTGCTTTACCAACTAAGCTACCGAAACAATTAATGACCCGGCAACATAGTTTTCATAAGGTTCAATTCTAATCTCATCGATCTATATCATCTTCCCCTAAACCGCAAATTTAACCATCTCTGTTGTACATATGTACGAAGAGCGAAAGCGATTTGTTTATTGTTTAAAACTGTATGCCTATCATACAGGCACCGCTTACTCAACCACTTGCAGCAGAGGAAGAACAATTGCTACCTGGAAGGCGATCAAACGCATCGTTCGCATTCTGTTTGATACGACGGATAACTACGTAGAGGTAGATGCTCGAAAACGACTCACTCAAAGTGCAAATTTTCGGTAATACCAATCCGTGTGGTTAAAAGTTGGTAAAGCACTTGTCTAGCGAATAAGGGTCGTGAGTTCAAATCTCACTTGAGCTGTGGATTTTCTCCCAATTTTACCAAAAACATATGTACGTTGAGTTATTTGAAATTCATACTACCCTACAAGTTTGCCGATCATCACATTGTAAGAACAAACCTGATAGGCCCTCCATCAAGTGTCCAGCAGCGATAACAACATACAAAATGGCATTGAATCTAGCCAAGGTCATCCGAGTTCTATAAGATGCTAACATTTTTTACGATAGTTGAAAAACTGGTGAAATATAATTGTAAATTACAAAACTTCAACCGATTTTTGCCTGATTTATAAATTGTAAATCCTACCCGTTTTTTTTCCACAATTTATGAATCAGGAGTTTTTCTCAATTTTTGTGTGTCACTCTTTGGCGAGCGTTCGTGCGAGACAGTCGCAAGGTTTAGTTCGTCCGGTTTTTCTCCCGATACTTTCCAGTTCGGTGGCTATTTTCAAAGTGCTAGTGTTTCCCAGTGATCAAGTTATTAAGTGACTGTCCCTAGTGGGACGAGTGCGGTTGGCTAGGCCACATTTTTTGCCGCAAAAGTTCGTTTGATTTGAGTAAAGTTCACGTTTTCATTATATCACGTGGCGCATTGACCGACTATCGAGCACAGAAGTGCAGCACCCCCCGCACACCGCGCCGCTCGCGCCGTGATCGGCTTCTTCCAGTGAGTACCCAAGCTCATCGTCGTCGACAGCAGCAGCCCACCGAGAGAAGAGCAGAGAGCGTTCAACCGCCGCACGCCACGACGGGCGCTCAGCAGCAGCTCGCTTCCTCCCAGAGCGGGCGATCCGATCGCTTGGACCTGTCGTCGTCGAGCCTGTGGCTAAACAGAGTGCACAAAGATAAGTAAATAAAGTTACCCCTCGTTGTTCCCCCCTCTCCACTGACTCTTTGATTAGATTTAATTTGGTACATAAGCAGTTTTTTCTTACTTTTCCTGTAGCGTTAATTTTGTCCCTTGTTTTTTTGATTATTTCTCGTCCCCGTGATAGTGTTGGTTTTTGAGTGCCCCGTGGTGGTAGTTAGCTACCACAATGGGCGATGATGACGATGGCGGGGGTACGTCGTACCGCATCAACGAAGCTTTGTTATTGGCATCGGATTGCTCGAGCCAACAAGGCGATATAAATGCTAACCCCTTTGTCTCCCTTCACCCTGGTGCTTCTCCAATGGACACCAACAGTAAAACTGTTTCGACGACCCCCCGCCTCAAGGCCTACCCTCCCGACTTTGGCGGGCCATATGTTGTTTTCTTCCGACCCAAAGGCAAACGTTTGAACACCGTTCAAATCAGCAAGGATCTGACTAAGCGGTATTCTTCCGTTGTCTCCATTGACATGGTCGGTACAGCTAAGCTTCGGGTGACAGTAGGCGACCGAAAACACGCTAATGAGATTGTGGCCTGCGAGTTGTTTACTCTTGAGTATTTCGTTTACCTTCCGAGCGCGTCGATAGAGATTTCGGGGAAGGTCGCCGACGCATCTTTGACCTACGAAACGATCATGGAAGGCTGTGGTCGTTTCCATAACCCTTCTCTACCTCCTGTCCAGATACTGGATTGCCGGCAACTGCATTCGGTATCCCAGGAGGGCGAGAAGAAGGTTTACACACCATCTGATGAATTTTGTGTGACCTTCTCCGGATCTGCATTACCAGATCTGCTGGCGATTGGCAAACTTCGGCTACCTGTGAGGCTGTATGTACCGAAGGTAATGAATTGCATCAATTGCAAGCAGCTGGGTCACACCGCCCAGTACTGCAGCAATAAACCTCGCTGTGCAACATGCGGGGAGAGACATGTGGACGGTGCGTGTAAAACGCCGCCCAAGTGTGTTTATTGTGGCAGCGACCGTCCACATGATCTGATTGATTGCCCAAGGTACATACAGCAGAAAAAACATCAAAAACGATCGTTGCAGCAGCGATCACGGCGAAGCTACGCCGAAATGCTGAAAAAAGCTGCCCCGACCGTTGAATCCCGTAACATCTACTCGTCTTTATCTCTCGATGATCAGGGCTCTGACTCTGAGGTCGGGGACGGGGTTCCCTTTGTTTTCAAGGGTGAAACGAGGAAACGGATGAGGCTCCAGAGACCCACCAAAAAACCTCGGAATCTGCCTAGCAGCGACCCCCAACCCACCATGACAAATTTGAAGAGTGGTAAGAAAGTCACAAAACGTTCCCCTCCAGGATTCAAAATCCAGGACGAACGAGACTTTCCATCACTCCCGGGAACATCTAAAATCCCAGATGTCCCACGTTTTTCGAATTCTCAACCAGAAAGACAGCATTCGGAGCACCAGGAGCAACCTCAGGGTGCGCCATTGTTTACGCTCTCTGGCATCGTAGACATCATCCTCAGCTTCTTCAATGCTTCAGATTCCGTGAAGAACATTGTAAAAGGACTTCTTCCTTGTGTGACCCCTCTTTTGAAGCAGTTGGCTTCTAAAATGCCCCTCCTTGCGACAATCGTATCTTTCGATGGCTAATTTAACCACCGAGGTCGAAGATACGATTTCGGTTCTACACTGGAACTGTCGTAGTATTACACCGAAATTAGACGTTTTTAAGTTTTTAGTTAACAATTTACAATGCGATGTTTTTGCACTATCCGAAACGTGGCTGACACCTGATGTAACCTTACCTTTTCCCGATTATAATATCATTCGCCTTGATCGATCCGACCCGTACGGAGGGGTGCTTCTAGGGATCAAGAAGCAGCACCCATTTTACAGAGTCGATTTTTATCCGATGACAGGCATTGAAGCCGTCGCATGTGAGGTGACTATCCGAGGTAAAACCCTCAGTGTTGCCTCCATATATCTTCCTCCGAGAACTGCGATATCTCGCAGGGATCTCGCTCACATCTGCTCGGTTATGCCCGAGCCTCGGCTGCTCATGGGAGATTTCAACTCCCATGGTACAGGCTGGGGGGAACTGTACGATGACAGCCGTTCAACGTTGATATATGACCTCTGCGACGACTTCAACATGACAATTTTGAATACTGGAGAAGTTACACGAGTGGCACCTCCAGCTCAAGATGGCAGCCCCAGAAACAGTCGATTAGACCTCTCAATCTGTTCGAGCTCACTATCGCTGGAGTGTACATGGAAGGTTATCCAGGATCCCCATGGTAGTGATCATCTGCCGATTGTTGTTTCTATTTCCAACGGGTCGCATCAGTCTCCATCGATCGATATCACCTACGATCTCACCAAGCACATTGACTGGGAGAAGTACGCGGAAGCAATTATCGACGGTGAGCAATCGGTAGAAGTTCTTCCACCGCGGGAAGAGTATCGGTTTCTGTCGGAGCTGATCATCAGTAGCGCGCTTCAGGCACAACGTCGACCAGTGCCAGGTCCGTCGGTTCGTAGGAAACCCCCCAATCCGTGGTGGGATAGTGAGTGTACAGAAATCTATCGCGAGAAATCCGCGGCGTTCAAAGTGTTTCGGAAACGCGGTTCGGTCGAAAACTTTCAGCGGTATGCTTCCCTTGAAAGCAAGTTCAAGAACTTGATCAAGGCGAAGAAAAGCGGTTACTGGCGTCGGTTCGTCGAGGGTTTGTCGCGCGAGACTTCGATGAGAACACTTTGGAACGTCGGAAAAAGAATGCGTAACGCGTCGTCGGTAAACGAGGATAGAGAAAGCTCTCCTCGGTGGATTCTCAAGTTCGCAAAAAAAGTTTGTCCAGATTCCGTGCCCGTCGAGCGAATAATTCGTGATGTTTCTGAAGATAGGGACGACATGGATAGGCCTTTTTCAATGGTTGAATTCTCACTTGCTCTTCTTTCATGTAACAATTCCGCTCCAGGAATGGATCGAATCAAGTTCAACTTGCTTAAAAACCTCCCCGACGTCGCTAAGAGGCGCTTGTTGAACTTGTTCAATCAGTTCCTGGATAACAACATCGTTCCGGATGACTGGAGACAAGTGAGGGTGATAGCTGTTCAAAAACCCGGGAAACCCGCGTCGGATCATAATTCGTACCGTCCAATCGCGATGTTGTCTTGTCTACGGAAGCTGTTGGAGAAGATGATTCTCTTTCGACTGGACAAATGGGTTGAATCGAATGGCATGTTGTCAGATACACAGTTTGGTTTCCGCAGAGGCAAAGGTACGAACGACTGTCTTGCGTTGCTTTCTTCAGAAATTCAGCTTGCCTTTGCTCAAAAGCAGCAAATGGGCTCAGTGTTTTTGGATATTAAGGGGGCTTTTGATTCAGTTTGTGTCGATGTTCTTTCCGACAAACTACACGACAGTGGCCTTTCACCAATTCTGAACAACTTTTTGTATAATTTGCTGTTTGAAAAGCAGATGAGTTTCGCTCATGGCGACTTGACAGCTTCACGAATTAGCTACATGGGCCTCCCCCAGGGTTCATGTCTAAGCCCCCTTCTTTACAACTTTTATGTTAGAGACATAGATGATTGTCTCATGGAAAATTGCACGTTAAGACAGCTTGCGGATGACTGTGTTGTTTCTGTAACGGGATCAATAGCAGTTGATCTGCAAGGACCACTACAGGATACTTTGGACAATTTGTCTACTTGGGCTCTCAAGCTGGGTATCGAGTTCTCTCCGGAGAAAACTGAGATGGTTGTCTTTTCTAAAAAACACAAACCGGCTAAGTTTCCGCTCGTTCTGATGGGTAAGACAATCACTCATAGCATGTCTTCTCAATATCTCGGCGTCTGGTTCGACTCCAAATGCACCTGGGGGAAGCACATTGTGTATCTGATACAGAAATGCCAAAAACGAATCAACTTTATGCGAACTATTACCGGAACATGGTGGGGAGCACACCCGGAAGATCTGATCAGGCTGTACCAAACAACCATTCTATCGGTTTTAGAATACGGTAGCTTCTGTTTTCAATCTGCGGCGAAAACACACTTGCTGAAGCTTCAACGGGTCCAGTACCGTTGCCTTCGGATCGCGTTAGGTTGCATGAACTCGACTCACACAATGAGTTTAGAGGTACTTGCTGGTGTACAGCCTCTGACAGACCGCTTTGCGGAGTTGTCGTTCCGGTTCCTCATCCGATGCGAGGTTCTGAATCCGTTAGTCATAGAAAACTTCGAAAAGCTGCTCGAACAGAATCCCCAAACTCGTTTTATGAGTGTGTACTACTGGTACATGACGCTGGAGGTAAGCCCATCTCCGGTTAACACCAATCGTGACAACTTCTCAGACTTCGACAGCTCCTTTGTGGATTTTGATCTCTCTATGAGGGATGAGATCACCGGTGTACCGGAATCTTTTCGTTCCATAGGTATTCCACAAATTTTTGCAAGTAAGTTCGGGCATGTTAGCGGGGCCAGACAGTTCTTCACAGATGGTTCCAAAACCGATGATTCGACTGGATTCGGTGTCTACAACGAATTTCACAGCGCCACCTTTATGCTTCAAAAGCCATGTTCGGTATATATTGCTGAGCTAGCGGCTATATACTACACCTTAGAGTACATTCGCACTCTCCCACCTGAGCACTACTTCATTTTTACCGACAGTCTAAGCTCTCTGGAGGCTGTTCGGTCAATGAAACCGATGAAGCACTCAGCGTACTTCCTGAAAGGAATACGCCAAGTCTTGAGTGCTTTGTCCAAACGCTCATACATCATCACCATAGCTTGGGTCCCTTCACATTGCTCAATTCCGGGCAATGAGAAAGCGGACTCTCTGGCTAAGGTGGGTGCTAGCGAAGGCGATATTTACGAGCGTCAAATCGCCTTCGATGAATTTTTTGCATTGGCCCGTCAGGAGACCTTGATCAGCTGGCAACACAAATGGAGAGATGGAGAGATGGGTAGATGGTTGCACTCCATCATTCCACAGGTGTCGAAGAAGCCATGGTTCAAAGGGTTGGATTTGAGCCGCGATTTCATTCGTGTAATGTGTCGGTTGATGTCCAACCACTATTTGTTGAACGCACATACCTTCCGTGTCGGGCTCTCAGAAAGCAATCTCTGTGTCTGTGGCGTGGCTTACCAGGATATCGAACATGTCGTGTGGGGATGCAATGAGTATCGTGAGGTCAGATCTGAGCTGCATGAAATTCTCCGGGTCCGAGGAAAACAACAGAAACCCGTTAGAGAAGTGTTGGCAGGACTTGATTTGGAATACATGAACCTGATTTATCAGTTTTTGAAACGTGTTGATGTCAGAGTTTGATGTAGTACATTCCTTGTTTTCGTTGTCCGCCTTTTGGTTTTGTTGTTCGCCCCTGTCTGTCGTCACCCCCCTTCCGTTTGTCCTCTTCTTGTCGTTGTCTACCGATAAAGTCCTTTCTTCCATTACAGATATGGACAATTGTCCCATCAATGTTTTAGTATAAGTTAGCAAATAATTTAGTTTTAAACCCATTAATCCCTCCTTCCCAATATTATTTTATTTTTTTTTTATTTTTTTATTTTTTTATTTTATTTTTTTTTTATTTTTTTTTTTTTTCAATCCTTAACCTCGAAACAGCCGCGAGTACTTCGGCTTCCCAAACTAACATAGTCTTAAGGCAGTAATAAATTGTAAAATGTAAAACCATTGTAAAAACAAAAGATTTCGGCTCAGTTATGCCCATGTGGCGCCCGAGCCTTCCAAATAAACGAACAAGTAAAAAAAAAAAAAATTTTTGTGTGAAGTCGCCATTCCACATCACTTTTCCTTTACAAACATGCTGATTTAACTTGTTACAGTAGGTTGCTACTCGATTTATCCCCAAAAATCTGTTTAGAAACGTCTAAATCCTCAGTTTTTTCTAATCGACAACAGGCGTACGTCTTGCAAAAGCGACTAAAAAGTGGCAACAATGACAGCATAAAAATTACGCCGACAATGTTCGTTGATTTCGGAAACAAAATCGGATTCCGCGCTGTAACAACTGTTATGAAGTTCGATATACACAATCATTTGTTCAACAAAAATACTTTTTAGATGGGTTGTGGCAAGTTACCTTCTGATTTTGTTATTAAAAAGCCAGCTGATTCATAAACTGTGGGTGATTAATCGGTGTGGGGTCACTGTATATAAAAAAAACAATGAATTTTTCGCCGATAAAAACAAAATATAAATTCAGCGACATCAGCACGAAGAATTGACAAGCAGGCAATCAGCGATCAAAACGGCGAAGCATCTCTTTAGAAAGGTCAAGATTACCGTACGATACAGTGACAAGTAGACCACGTTTTCCGCGTCGATTTATTCGTGCCGAGTTCCATAATTTCGATTTCTTTTTCGAATATTTATGATAATGTAATTTTGTTCATCACACCTTCAACTTATATTACGCGTTGCGAACATTCGCGGATAATAAATATGTATGTACAACGATTTTATTATCCGCAATCTTATTAACACGTGAACGCGAAAAAAAGTAATACTAAAACATAGATGAAACTCAAAAGCAACGATTTTAGTTGTTTAGTTATCCAGTTTTCTCGTAAAGCTACGGTGCGGGTTTCGGTTTTCAGAATTGGCAGTAGCACTAAACGGAATTGCATACAGTTTATTTTCTGACTAAGAAACGATAAGCTTAAAACGTGCGTTATTACGAGTTGATCTGACATATTGCTAATTTAGAGAAAACTTTCCGTTTTACGGTAGAACGAAAAGCTACCGCAGCTGTCAGACTACTGATTTTCACTGAGGTATCATCGATCTACCTTAGCGAGCCCTAGCGATGCCTTGGATACGACGCCGATGATCATTGTTTGTTGTTGGTTTTCAGTTCAATTCACCTTGCAAGCATGCTTTGATTTGGCCTTCAGTTTCAATGATAGGATGATTTTCAAGCCTGCGGTAGGACTTTGACAGCTGCGGTAGAACTCGGCGGCTACCGCAGAGTGGAAATTTTTCTAAAAATCCGCAATAAGCGTGGTTTAAAAATTATTCATACCCGGTATATAATTAAATTTAAAACACAAACATACAATAAAATTATTGTATTCTTCCGACAGCCGGCTGGCGGAAGACTAAATCATATCAAGGGTTGCATAGCTCACCTCACTTACCAATGTGAATCCAGATCTATGTAACTTTCTATCACTTCCCTTCCCACTAACAAACTTCCTTCCTGTGACAACCGTGGGGATGTGGAGGTACACACGGTCTCTAGTAGCAACGGATGTCACACCAACATTGCATCCCTTCCCCGATGACCGTAAGGACGTGGCCGGCGCCGGTACTAACAATATAAAGTTTTGAAGCTTCAAAATTGCACATTGAGGATGGATAGCTACACCCAGGCCCCATCCATTTGGTTCCCTGTGCAATGTTGACTGTTCTGGTCAGTAACGGAAGTGTACGGTCACCTCATGCTCTCATGAAAGTTTTTAAAAATTGTGAAATTTCTGATTTTCATTATGGAATCTATGAGTGGGCCACTTTCTAATACATTTCAAAAGCAGTTCGCGGGCCGTACAAAACCTGGTCAAGAGCCTGCGGGTCGCAGTTTGGTGACCACTGTGTAGAATAAAGCGATTGTATAACCGGTAGTGTGTGGTGAAAGCTGTCAAAGTCATTATGTTATTATGTGTGTGTGCAATTATAAAATAACTACATCTTTTACGGTTAGTAAAACAGATCGATTCCGCAGCTATACTACCCAAGTAACAATTTCATTGCTGATTAGTTTTGTTTGATTTTTATTAGGGTTTTATCACAGCAATAATTAAAACTCGCAGTTTTATGACTGCTTTTATAAAAAACCATTGATAAAATGTTTTATAGTATACTTGAAGATATCCATAAAAACAGATTTTAAGAGTAAACAAAACTTTCCGATTTGTAAACCTTCTGGCAATCATTATTACCACAATAAAACTGTTAAAACTCTCAACAGATTGTAACCGTTCAAGAACTCAACCGAGGTTTTTTGTAAACTTTCGGTGGCTTTAGCGCCACTCTCGCTTGCGAGAGACCACCAGTCTGTTGATTTGCCCGACTTTGCTGAGACAAGTCCTCAGGGGTTATCTGAACGGCTGTTTTGACTCACCAAAACAAAAGGACCGAACTAGACACTTTCTCGACCGCTAGAAAAACGCCAAACTTTCGCTCTAAGATCACCAATCTTATTATCCAAATTACCCAAACCTTCGTCGACTTAAACTCGCTCAAACACAATCGCAAACTCGAATGAAAATTAGAAGTCCGGCGGCTCAATTAGCCCAAACGAAAAACGGAAACAGAAACGTAAGAAAAAGGGAAAACTTTCAGTGTTCAAAAACGGGATCAAACTAAGTCTCGGAATTTCAACTTTACAATTACTTTTATTGAACCTTTCTCATTCGGGTTGGACTATTTTATGGTAGTGGGAAATGGGAAAAACTATTCATGGCCATGAAAAAACTACCACATACCTGCGCAGGATTTTGGATGTCGTTGACTCGTAGCGGCGTATTCTACGATGCGATGTTCGACTCGATGAGCTTCCGGCGGGGTGCCGGCGAAGAAGTCAGTCTTGGTCGAATTCGAAGAATTGCTAGCGGTCTGCTAGCAGCGTTCCTCACTCGATGGCGGCGAGGAGCGGACCTGAGCTCGTGCTAAGATGGCCGATATAAAGTTGCGGTGGGAAGTGGCGGCTGGACGGAGGCCTTCCGATTTTCTTTAGGGAGAGCTTTCCGCCGACAATTGGTCGCGGATTTCCCGGGACGGTCTTCCGGACCGACATTAGACCCAACGACCCGGCTTCACGTACCTTTCCGTTATGACCGAGCGAGGAATAGTGCCGACCTTCGGACTGTACGGAAAGGGACACGCTTTTGGCGACGTGAACCCAATCCGAGCTCTCCTTGACTCCCGATCCACAGGGGTTGTAACGGTGGGTGGATCTTATACAACAACGGTTAATTGGCGACCGTTGGAGAATATCGCTCGTCTTACTGGCGATCTTCACTTCCCCCGTTTGACTGCCTATGCTAGGCGGGCTTAGCGGATGCACGAGCTCCTTTCAAACTAATCACGGTGTCTTGCACAGCACCACAAAAGCCCCAAACGACTCCGCTTGTCGAAGATTCGAACTCCAGCCCGTACCAAAAAAGCGCCCAGGCGCTTTTTTGTACGATTTCAAAGTAAAACACTAGAATAGTGTTCGCGTGGTCGCGTAGTCTCCGTCTCAAGCTTTACTAAAGGTTAACTAGAGCACAACTCAACTTAACTGAAAATTTACTGTAATCGCGATAACCACTATTCTCCAGCCGATATGCGAGCGAAGTCATCGAGCTTAAGTCGTCTTTCTATTACGAAACCTAACTCTAACAATTCCCCTATTATCTTCTGCAATTGCGCCAATGGAAAATTCAAATGGCGACATAAGAAATTGGCGCTTGTCTAGGTTCGTCAAGATGGTGATAATGAGACACATATATTCAGGAGCCATTGCTGCACTCACTACGTCTTATTATGGTATGGTTATAGCCGAGACACAAACCAGTCGACATACACAAATTTACTTCTATTGCGGTCATCATAAAAGTAAACTTGCTTTCGTTTTATTTTCGCTGATTATGGTTGTTGCCATATTGAAGAATTTGCTAACGTGAATGGAAAATAGTTAATTTCGCTCAAATTAGCAATTAATTGATAGTTTGCCACCATTTCCATAACATGCTCACATAAATAAACTCTCTCTGTTGAGTTTTCTTGTGATTCGAGATGGTTTTGCAACATTAACAAATTGATTTATTTCATTCCAAGATGATAATATTCACTATTTTCGAAGCGCATTAGTTTTATGATTCTGCCACCCCAATATGCACGGTAAAATTGAATGCGCATAAACCTACCAACACAATAACAACTAAAATATTACTTTGAAATGACTGCTTCTACTTACGAATGATGTATCGTCCTGAACTTTACGTGCCATCGAAGAAGCTTCTCTGCATCTTGAGCTGTCATAGTTTTTGTTGAAAAAAAAAAACAACAACAATCGAGAATAGGATTTTTTTCTACTAGGTTTTAAAACGGTTTTATTGCTACTCTTAATGCGGTTTGCAAAACCTCTCCGAGAGTAGTCCACTTAGCCGGAAGATGCTCTTAAAGAGGTTATCAAGAGGTTTTGATAAATAAATCAGTTTTATTGCGAGTTTTATAAAATTGGTCATGAAGATCTCTAGTAGAGCCAAACAAAACATAAAATGTTACTTGGATAGGGTTCCCAGCAGTATTCTGTAGAATAAGTTTTATATGAGACCCAACACTAGTTAAGCCACCAATCTTCTAAGTTTCGCTCCCATGGAGCTATGTATATCATTTTTATGAATCGACTTCGCCATTACTACCCCCAATTCAAAATATTTTTAGTGAGACGGTTATTTTGACAACTCACTCAGTTACTCCCACTGACCAGCTGCATTTAAGGCATATGCTGTTATTTCACTTTGGAAAAATATACATTTCAAGATTTTTTATTGTTCCACCAAATAGCGACCATTAAAAAAAGAAACTCACGCTGTGTAGAGCATCATCCTAAGCATTATGCGTTATAGCGTTGCTTGCTACTGGAAGTGTGGGTATATTTCATCTCTGCCTGTTGCCTCAGAGTTACTTGGGACTGCAGACGTGCGTTGTAAACAATCATGGTGGTGGATTTTATTGCGTAAGTACTAAAAGAAAATGTTCAGCAATCTCTTCAAGCGCGTTGATGATTGGTTCCACCTGGTTTGCCTTGCATTTTGTGCATGGCCATATTTTGGTGAAGATGCTTGATAGTTTTTTATTTTGATTAATAAAAATACCAAGCGTCTCCATCGGATTCTGGTCATAGTCTGGTCATAGTTTATGGACAGCCCCTACATAAAATGTGAACAATATGGAACCATATTTTTTCAGATTTTTTTCTAATCAAATCAGCTGTGTGTGTAATTTTTGTTTTTTTTTTTTATATTTTTTCTCAAAGCGTCAAATTGTAGACAAATAAAAGATAACAAAGTGATAAGAAGATGTTCAATTTAACTGAAAAAAATATTTATGCAATTCAGTGTAATAAATTCTATTTTATACTACTCGTTTCAGGCCCACTTTTCCGTACCGGTTCATAATGCAACTGAAATGAGTTACACAATGAAAAATAGTTGCACAATGTTCATAATGCTACTCATTTGAGTTTCATTATGAACATTATGCAACTCAAATGAGTTGCATTATGAAAAAATCATTGCATAAAATTTTGTATGGAGCTCGTTGCAAAACTCGACTTTTCAGCACTCTTCGTATTTATCCACGACTCGTACGACTCGTGCTGAAAAATCAACTTTTTGCAACTCGTCACATAAATAACTATTAAAATACCAAAAAATCTGAATATACCGTCAGTGTACCAGTAGCCGCTCATGACCCAATAGCCGCTCACTGTTGCAAAAATCAAGTTTACACGCATAAATACACTCTTTCCGGTGCTGATATTCTTGGCTAATATAAATTAGACGAGAGTAAAAGCCATTTTATGCTATATTTACTGGATAACATAAATTTTAAAAACAAAACAATGAAATTTTTGAGCGGCTATTGGGCCCAAAAAAGCCCAAGGTAATTTCATGTGTTCCAATAACCGCTCACGTATAAAAATACGTCAAAATCGTAAAATCTGCCGATTTTAGTACACAGTGTGTTTAACCCCTATTATACACTCCTACGGAACAGGAAATAGTTATTTATGTGACGAGTTGCAAAAAGTTGATTTTTTCAGCACGAGTCGTACATTTATCCAACGAGGCTTGCCGAGTTGGATAAATACGAAGAGTGCTGAAAAAATCGAGTTTTGCAACGAGTTCCATACAAAATTTTATGCAATGATTTTTTCATAATGCAACCCATTTGAGTTGCATAATGTTCATAATGCAACTCAAATGAGTAGCATTATGAACATTATACAACTATTTTTCATTATGCAACTCATTTCAGTTGCATAATGAATCAGATCGGAAAATGTGGACATTGTGATACCAAAATGAGTTTTATAAAATATAAATTATGATACTGAATTGCATAAAAATAATTGTAAAAACATAGAGTTGCAAAAATAATGCGCTTTTCCACAAAAGTCTATTTAAAAGATGGCATAAATTTGTTCGTGAGCGGAATTAGAACCACTTTGGTCTCACACCAAATGTAATAAAATCATACTTTTATGAAAAGTTTTACATAAGTCTTGATTTGTATCTGATTGTACTTAGATTGAACTAACATAAAATGGAAAAACATTACAAATTGGCTTAACAGTTATTTAACAGATGATGTTTTTCTGCGAAACTGGCCTTAGATGAGCGGAATCTGGTACCCTGATGGTAGTTGTGGCTCGGTAATCGTTGATGTTGTCAATAGACCATTATCGAATCTTCATAACCAATAAATCGAATCGTGTTCATAAATTTAACCTAAATTTACATTACGGCTAAACCTTCGGGATTTGAACTATAATTACAAAAGAAAGCAATTTTCAGTAAACCCAGTAGGAACTTTAGTATCAGGTATCGGAAGGCCGGATCCAGAGGCATGTTTTGCCCCATTTGCGACATTTGTGCCATCGCCATACATATAAGCCTATTTTATTTTTTACCTGAGGGAGAATGGGACAAAGGATGGGAATTTGGAAAGAGAAAGACGATGGAATAGGAAGGGGTGCCCTAGAAGAGGGAATGATCGCATAAGCGCAACGAGAGCTCATAGCCTATACCAAAACGGGTTGAATCAGTGCCCTGAAAAGGACACTGTAAAATGCATAAGCGTAAATAGAGCCTATACTCAGCTCATTGCGGCACCAACATTTCAAAAGGGCGTAACTGCTTTTGCAACCAATGCTTTCTCATAGAGCTGTAGATCGTATTTTATTCATCTCACGCAATTCACATCCATTAATCGAAAGAGGAGGACAGGAGGATTTTATCTTTCTATTTGTGCTAGTGGGACTTTCAATAGGCAGCATCCATTTATTACGTAACGCTAAAATCGACATTTTTCGACCTCCCCCCCCCTCCCCCTCCGTAACGCTTTTTTGTATGAAAACCCGATTTTTTTGTATGGACCGTAACGCTCGTTCATTCTCCCCCCTCCCCCTAGAGCGTTACGTAATTTGTGGATGGCGCCATATGATATTGAAAGACCCGTCATCGAAAGCATCCTCAATATTCAAGAAAGGGCCCAAGCAAAAACTACGTTTGAGCGAGTGCTTTCTTGAAAACGTTTGCAACTTTGTGTAAAAGTGTCACAGTGAACATCCCAAATTGGGAGGCATGTGAGTTCGCATTAATAGGCATGTTAGCCAGATGAACATCACAGTTGTGATAATCGACAATGCGTTTCAAGTATTTCAGAAAGAACGACGTAACCAGATAAATCGATTCTATAACTCGGGGCAGAGCAAAGAAGGTCAAATGGATACTCCTCATCTGACACACGCGAATCAGTCAACTCATGACAAATTCTGATTATGCAGAGTTGGGTTAGGTGCAATTTTATGTTAAGTTTTCCATAAACTGTACTACCTAAGTATTTTATCAAACTGAAGAATCTCTAATTAATGTTTGAGCTACTTAAGATGATATAATCATCGTATCAATACTGCCACATATATGCGTAAAGATCCTGAATACGAGAGCTTGCTTGAAGACATCCATAAGGAAAGGTTGAAACATACTGTAAACGTTATTCTAAAATAGAGTGTCGTGCCTCAAACTTCATTTATAATGAAAAAAGCAAAACTGGGTTCACAAGGTAACGTATACAGAAGTTACCCTACGAAGATGAACATTTTGAAGTAGAGCCACTTGGGCTACACACGCTTTTTACGCTGAAAATTGATCTGAGGTTTCCTAGCCGTAGCCACTACTCAAACTAGACAGGATTACACTCTTCACAATCACAGCACAAAAAGGAAACAGTAACAACAAACCAAATCGGTGTCAATTGAAAAACGCCAATGGCGAAAACGCATTAAGTGAAACCATATAGGTTAATGAAAGCTAATTTACAACATTTGAATAATCCCGCCCTTATTTCCCGCCCTCAAATTTGAGACTTAAGAAGGGCAACTGATTATCTCGGAGAAACGCAAGGTCTACTGCACCATTGCTCCGGTTAGCGCAGTAAGGGCGTAATACTGTGGAGGGTGCCCTAACTCTTCACCGGCTCCGTATGTGGTTAGGTTTTTATAAGACCCTCCTAACCATTCATTACTTGACGTGTTGGCACGGTAAGCATAAAGCCGCATAACAACATGAATTAATGGTCACCTGTTTAGTGGACTCTTACCACTGGATCAGGCGATCCGTAGTGTTATTCTTAGCCAATTGAGACAACCGCTACCGACACTACACAGCTATCTAGGCTGATCGGGAAAAGAAGTTAACATCGATGGTCAACTTCCAAACGAGCCCGAACAGCCCTAACTTTGGTTCAATTATAGAGTATGGGTTGGGACATATACATCAATGCCATTCAGGATATTAATCATACGATAGGGATCGGCAATTTTCGTCGGCCTCGATAAGTCTAGCCTAGCCCAACGTAATTGCTTTACATTAGCTCCCAATATGGTAAACAGATGAAAACATAATCCTCAAAATGTTGCTCCGCTTTACTTTCATTTCCGTTGCGCTGTAAAAAAACATCCTCAACTACTTTCCTTTTGAGATTACTAGCGTAGGGTAAACATGCCAATTATTGACATATGCATGAAAGGAGTGGTTCTAAAATACGTGGAAAACTTTTGGGAATGGGAATGGGATTTGACTATATCCCAGCCTAGATCCCAGCTATTACATTATTTACAAATTGTTCTTCCACAGTTAAAAAAAAGACACTACACCGTCTTCAGCCAGAGGCTGCACAGACTGAACATTACATACACGAGACAACGGACAACACACATAACACCCAGTGGCCCAATGGAGAATTTTCCGTTTGACGAAAAGTTTTCCCCGACTGGAGCGGGAATCGAACCCGCACTCCGAGGCTTACGAAACGCCTAGACGACTGACGCCGCTAACCGCACGGCCACGAAGCCCACTGGAGTTAATATATAACTCCACTCAGATAAGTTGAATTTTTTTATATATTTCTTTCAATCCCTAACTATTCATGATTCACTTGGTTTACTACACTATACTCAGCGTGGTCGGTCGGCAAGAGACCAATCGTGGGTGGAGACGCATGGTCTTTTATACCATAAAAAGGAATTGGCTTCTTTAGCGGTGTTGAAATAAACCCATATTCTGAATCTGCATGTCAAACTAAGCCGAAATCCAAATTTTCATGAATTTTGGAGTCCGGGAACCTATTTAAAAATCAATTTGAAGTTTGTATGGGAGCGATTTGTCGAATCACCCCTCGTCGCAGTTTGTACTGGGCGGAGCTGTCAAACAGTTGCCCAGCTGTCAAAAGGTGATTTCAAAAAATCTCTTTGAAATTGATTTTAGGTACCAAAACAGAGTTCTAAATATCTGAAAAAAATCATATATAAAAAAATCAATACATTTTTCAAAATTTGATAAACCCAATTAGTTGAAAGAGTTTTATATATTTTTTAAATTTGCTATGCTCATTTTTTGCACACTTACCATATATCTATGGGATCCTTCCACAAATTGTTATACCCTCCTTAAAATGCACCTTCCTTCCTGCCCTACACGTGTACACGTTCAGTTCGCTTACCCTCAGTTTCCCAGATTGATTTAGCAGCTTTTCCCTATCCCACGGATCGTATTAATGTGATTCCATGTTTTTTACGTTTACATATCTAGATTGCGAGCTCGAGGAAATCGTGGCCCCACCGAAGTACCGGCCGGAATCCATTGCGGCGCTGTGTGCCGCAACACGGTTCACCGAGTCGGAAATCAAACGCATCTACCGAGGCTTCAAGGCGGAGTGCCCGGCCGGGATCATCCGGGAGGAGACGTTTAAATTTATTTATTCGCAGTTCTTCCCCCAGGGAGGTGAGTAAGTAGCGTGCATGGAAGGCGGGAAATCTGGGGAGGGAAAGGAAACGATTAAAGGAAGAATGGGTTTCGAGTATCGCTTGCTCAACCATCTGTATTGATTTGGCTAGATGTATGGGGAGGGTTCGATGTTGTTGGCTCACGAGAGTGATTTGTTGGGTAGCAGAGCGATATTTCTTCCTTTGATGTCTTAAGGAATGCTGAAATCAGGACTGGTTCAATGGTACCTACAGCTTCCGGTAACATGAATTCCTTTGAATATTTTTTTCCTCATTACGAAATATTTGCGCAACCGGTCACATGAGGATTCGTGGAAATATTAGCTGTAACATTCACAAAGAAGACTTTGAAGTGCAAAGAATGTCCAATGTCCATACACTGAAATTAATTGTTGTGGAAACAATCGATTCCATAGTAAAATTAAACCGTACCTATGATTCTCAACCGACAACAACATTCAGTTTATTCCACATAAACACTGTCAATTTAACTAGCAGTACAGTTAAATAAGGACTGTTCAATTTATAAAACGGACAACTTGCTTGTGCGATATCTTTTTTATTTTTCAATAAAATCATTATCAATTTTTGGCGTAGCTTTTATAGCTATTCTCAAATGTAGGAAAAATATAACATTAAGCAAAATGTTCTTTATTGTGTAACTGAAGCGGTTTTCGTAAAATATCAATAAAAACCCATTTCTCAAAATTCGACATAACTTTCCACATACTTAACATGCACATTTTCATGAAGTTTTTAATGAATTGGAAGCTTATACTATTCTACTAAAGGTAAAGCTCAATAGTTGATCAGTAATAATGCACCAAGCAGGTTCCAGCTTGATATAGTGAGTTGCCTTGTTTTCATAGAAATTGTTATAAAATGTTCATTTAACGTTGAACAATTCGTCATTGAAATCATCGTCATCATCAAACATTTGAAAGCAGTTTTTTCGTTCAAAACAAAATATTTTCTAATGAAAATATATTCACTGCATTCCACATTAGGAATGGAATTCAGTGAATACATTTTCGTGAGCATTGTTTTGGTTTACAGCGAAAAAACTGCTTTTCATTTTTCGAAAAAGTGATGACGAATGCTTGAGCCTTAAGTCATGTGTTGCAATAGCATCACGGATTTGGCTAAAAATTTGTCCATAGTAGTAGAATAATGCTCTCTGAATGATACAGAAGAGAAATTTACTTTTAATTGCAGTTTTCATCATAATCCATATGACCATCAATATGACCATCTTATATTAAAAAATGCCATACTTTTTGCTCCATTGATGCAGATTTTCGACTCTAGCGAATCTTGTTATTATATATGTCCAACAAAGCTGGTCCTATGTTATTGTACACCTTATTTAATAATAATAATCGGAGGCAAAGTTTTTACTTCCAACAGCATTGTTGTGCAAAATTTGCATTAGGTTGCTTTGTTATTTGGAAGAACCATCAAAAAACGAAACTGTTTTTATTACTGTGTCTGTAATGGTGCACAGTAACCAAACCAGCAATGCTATTAAGAAGCAGTTTTCTACATTTAAAACAACATTATTCCCACTTTCGACTGGATGCATAAAAAAATTGATTATTTAATATTTTCATGACCTTTTTGTTTCACAATTGAATTTTATTCAAAAAATCGAATCTAAATTGAGACTTTAATATCTCAACACTTAATTTTCCAATTGAATTTAAATTTTGGCAGAATGTTCATTACTCATGCTGCTGCAGCATGGCACACACTTTTCTGGTATTAAAAGCGATATACCATATGTGATCAGTAATTTCATATATATTTTGAATTTTCAGCTATCGAAAATTCACCCCATTTAACATCTGGCCGATTTTCTATAAAATAAAACAATTTTTATTCGATTCAAAAATGATTACTATAATGAGAGATGATGTTCTGAAAAACGAATCAAGCGTGGTTAAATTTGAACTACGCGTCTTCTTTTTATAGCCTTATAAAGTTGTCCGTTTTATAAATTGAACAGTCTTTAGTCTTAATTTAACAGCATGAACAATGAACATTAACAAAAATAATCTTATTTTAACAGTTGGGCATTGTATTTTCAAATAATTTTCAACCATACTGTATTGTAAAATGAGTTTGCAGGAAAAAATGACTAGGGTAAGGGAGGTATTTTGGACCCCTTTAGGAAGTAGATGAACAATTCAGCGAAAAAAAGGTTCCCACTTCAAAATATGGGTCAGTAGGCATTACGTAGAGCAACATGTTTTCTGTCGAAAAAGGCCAAACAGAACTCAAAATTGTTGTAGTAAATACAAGAAATATCTAAACTCCTGAAGGATATCGGGCACCTATTTTGGACCACTTGATTTTATTTTGGACCACCAAATTAAACTTCAATTGATTGATGAAATGAAAGCCACCTCAGCAATAATTTAAAACTAGTTAAAACTACGTGAAGTTTACATCATTTCTATTCATTTTTTGAGTCAGGGAAAGTTTAAAAATTACGTAACGGTAAAAAATGATGAAATTTGGTTGCAATTGCCAGTTTTTTCGCATTGTAGTATGACGTTTCATAAAAAAAATTACGCAAAATGTGTATTTATTAATTATTGCATGACGTCAGTCACCATGCTTAAATTACGTAACGTTTAATAGGAAATGTGAAAGTCTAGTGATTTTGCTAAATATAAAGGCGATCCACACATATTGTAATGAGTGGAAAGGCTGTCAAAAATAAAGTAGTTTGAATGATACGAGGATTTGTTAGGACACAAATCGAATCGAAATGTTTAACTTGGCGAAAAGTTGTTAGAACAAACCGAACCCTCAACAATCTCATTGTAAAATAAACGTATAACAACCCAGATCAGGGGAGGCCCCAACTTATTCTATTTATCTGTTTTTAGAGTACATTACATTGGCATGAATATTTTCTCCCTTTAGAAGGAACTGGAGAGATGGATCTGACAGGTGGTCCAAAATATGTCCACATCTGATCATGTTGAACATATTTTGGCCATACCTCAAACCACCATTTTAGTAAATATTATCGCTCCACCGAGGTTAAGAACAGTTTATTTTGAGTTCTTACAAGGCCCTAACTACATTCACATGAAATAAATATTTATTTGTAAAACTTAATACCTCTTCGAAGCCGACTACAAATGTGTCACCTTCTTTGTTTTAGGTGCTTTTCCGTGCGTTTCATTGGAAGTGAAAACATTTTCTCTATTTTTGATACTGAACAGCATATTTAACTGACATCCAAAATATAGGTCATCACATAATTGAATACTTTTCATGTTCCAATAAAAAATTACCAAGATTTAGTAGAGATTATGTGATAAATATCATAAAACTCCCTAGGTGGGCCAAAATACCTCCACTACCCTACGTTGAGGTTGTTTAGGTGGTATCAGGTATCAGTAGGTCGGCTCTAGAGGCACGTTCTCCTCCATTCGGGAAATTTGTGCCATCGCCATGAACACGAGCCTATTCATCATTTACCTGACGGAGAAGGGAAGGAAAAAAAGGATAGGACATGGGAAAGGACAGGTAAGGGAATAGGATCGTCATACTCGCAAAAGCGTACCACAATGGGTTCACATAGCGTCCTGAAAAGGACACTGTAATAACGCATAAGCGTGCCACAATGGGTTCGAACAGCGCCCTGAGAAGGGCACTGTGATAATGCATAAAGCGTAAAGAGAGCCTATAGCTCTTTACCACAGCGGGTCAAGAACAACAGAACGTCCTGAAGATTCAGGTTTCTGAAGTCAGTTTCACTTAATAAGTGTTTCCCGAGTACTCGGAAACGCAATTGCGCAAAAACTGGACAGTTACATATTAAATGATACGAAGTTCCATAATCGGATTCACAGCTATCACATGCAAATGAATCAGCTTGCTGAATATTCGCCATGTGAAAACTGAGTCGGCAGTGGCCAGTCAATGCTTTGACAAGAATGCTGCAATTCTGCTTTGACAGATTTGTTAGATACTTTGCCACCCCTAGAGATGGCTCAGTACAATACAATTTTGTTTGACGACATGACTCCAAACTATTCCAGTATTGTTTGTGCTGAGTGGCAGCCCAGGTGTCAATCTGAAGCTTCAACCTGAAAAACGGTGCAGTGTCTGCCAAGTGAATAAGACTGATACAGCCTTAGCTCACGAGAATAAACACCAGCACCTGCTCGACCTTCGAGAAGGGAGCCATCAGTGTAACATACGATGCCGTCTGAAATACTTCTCTCCAGATAACCAGATGTCCACTCTTCCCGGGAAGGGAATTTCGTGGAAAATGTCCTATATGGAAAATTACAAGCAATTGTAAGATCACTTGGAGCAAGGACAACTTTGTCCCAATTCACCAAAAGTGGAAACAACGAGGTGTGTGTTGAACTGCGGTTCACATGAGTTTCCTCTAGCAAACCGAGTACCCATAGGCGGTAAGTGCAAGAAAGTGCTTCTTGTTTAAGATGAATGTGTAGTGGGGCAACGTCAAAGAGAACTTCGAGCGCTGCCGTGGGAGTTGAAGAGAACGCTCCAGACATCGCCATTAAGCACATCCTTTGGAGATGGCCTAATTTTGATTGGACCGTTCTCACTTCACCCTTTTGCCACCACACAAGACATCCATAAGCCAATATTGGCCGAACAACAGTTGTGTAGATCCATTTGATATACTTGGGTTTTAGACCCCAAGTTGTACCAAAGGTTCGCCGGCATTGCCCGAAGGCCATACAAGCTTTCTTGATTCTGAACTCAACATGAGGTGTCCAGGAAAGCTTGGAATCAAGAATGACTCCAACGTACTTTACCTGTTCAGTCACATTGATTTCAGAATCAAAGAGACGTAAAGGTCGAATACCATTACGGTTTCGCTTTTCCGTGAAAAGAACAATAGATGTTTTACTCGGATTTACCGAAAGGCCATATTGGCGACACCAACCCTCAACTACCTGAAGAGCGTTTTGCATCAGGTCGAAAAGAGTGCTGATGCACATACCGACTAACAATGTTAGGTAGTCGTCGGCAAAACCATAAGTAGGAAAACCGCTATTATTGAGTTGCCTCAATAGCGTATCTGCTACGAGATTCCATAAAAGTGGTGATAAGACTCCCCCTTGGGGGCATCCACAAACACTCAATTTCCTAATCGCCGCTTGACGCAATGTCGTGAAGAGATGTCGGTTTTTGAGCATTTGGTGAATCCAATTGGAAATCATTGGAGATATACCATGACCCCGTGCGGCTTCCAATATGGCATCGAAAGGCACGTTGTCAAAGGCACCCTCGATATCTAAGAAAACACCCAAGCAGGATTGCTTTTGAGCGAATGCCTTCTCGATATCGTAAACAACTTTGTGTAAAAGAGTCACAGTGGACTTTCCAGATTGGTAAGCATGTTGGTTCACATGAAGAGGCACATTGGCCAGATGAACATCACGGATGTGATGATCCACAATGCGTTCTAAGCATTTCAGAAGAAAAGAGGTCAAACTGATAGGTCTGAAGCTCTTTGCTTCTTCATACGACGCGCGACCCACTTTCGGAATAAACTTCATAGTAATATCCCGCCAGGATTTGGGAATATACCCTGTAGCAAAACTGCAAACAAGTAGTTGTTTCAAAACATGTTTGAAATGATCAAATCCCTTCTGAAGCAAAATAGGATAAATCCCATCTGCCCCAGGAGATTTGAAAGGAGCAAAGCTATTAAGTGCCCATTCAATCGATTCTAAAGTTATGATACTCCGAGCCGAAGCTAAAGAATCATAACTACAAGAAAAGACATCAGGTTCATCCGAAGATGTAATATCCACACATCCGGGGAAGTGTGTACTGAATAAACATTCTAAAACTTCCTCATCAGAGGAAGTGAAATCACCATTTGGCAAACGAAGTTCGTTCACTTGAAAATCCTTAGATTTTGCAAGGATTTTGTTCAATCGACTGGCTTCACTCAGACTGGGAACATTTGTACAAAGGTTTTTCCAGCCGGATCGTTCAGCAGACCGAAGAGCTTTCTGGTAGGCCTTGCGAGCCGACCTGAAAGCCTCCGATCCAGCCGAACGTCGTCTGTTCCAACTCTTTCTACATTGTTTCCTGAGCTTCGCCAGATCGGAGTTCCACCAAGGGGTTCCTCTTGTGGTCTTCACAGACCGCAGAGGGCAGGCTTCTTCAAAAGCTTCCATGATGAAGGCCGTTGTAGTATCAACGGCATCATCTAAATCACTTGGAGTGTCAATTGATGGTGAGTATCCATGAAATTTGGCTGCAACCAAATCGGTAAAGAGATCCCAGTTAGTTGACCGGGGATTCCTGAAACGCAAAGTTTCACATGTTCAAACAAGATGTAACGATGGTCAGATAAAGATTCTTCATCTGACACATGCCAATTGGTTAGCTCATGACTAATTCTGCTAGAGCAAAGCGTTATGTCTAACACTTCCTCTCTACCAGATACCATGAAGGTTGGGCGGTTGCCTATGTTAAGTAATCCAAGATCTGTACTACTAAAGTATTCCATCAAACTGGAGCCTCTCAAATTGATGTCTGAGCTGCCCCAGATTATATGGTGAGCATTAGCATCACTACCAACAATTAGCGGAAGGCCTTTTGAAGTGCAGTATGCAATGACTTGCTTGAAAGCATCCGTGGGGGATGTTTCATCATGCGGTAAATAAACCGAACAATAAACGTATTTTCTGTTGAGGTTTCCAACAGATACATCGATTGTGATAGCACATACATCTCTGGTAGTTAGTTCAGAGATGAGTGTAGCAACGATTGCGTTATTGACAAGCACACATGCTCGAGGCATGACACGTGAGTTTGCCATTTCATTTTTACTGAAAGTAGCAAACACCGGATTCACAAGGTTTCCTAAATAGAAATTCCCCTTACGAAAGTAAGGTTCTTGGACTAACGCCACTTGGGCTGTACCATTTTGCATGAGTCTACAAAGATTGATCGTTGCTGTTCTTTTGTGCTAAAGATTGATCTGAGCTATCCTAACCGTAGCCACTACCCAAACTAGGCAAGATTAAACTCTTAACAATCACAGCACAAAAAAGAACAGCAACAATAAAGCCAGATCGGTATCGATTTGAGTGCTCCAAAGGCGAGGATGCACAGAATACACTGTAAAACGCATAATGCGAAACCATATAGGTGAAAATCTAAACTAATTAACAACATCTTCATAATCCCGCCCTTATTCAGCCTCAAGTATGAGATTGAAGAAGGGCAGCTGATTGTCTCGGAGAAACACAAGGTCCACCGCGCTATTGCTCCGGTTAGCACAGTAAGGGCAAATACTGTGGAGGGTGCCCTGGTACTCCACAGGCTCCGTTTGCGATTAGGTTTTTATAAGACCCCCCTAACCATTCATTCCTAGGCACGGTAAGCGTAAAGCCGCATAACACCATGAATTAGGGGTCACCTGATTAGTGGATTCCTACCACTGGAGCAGGCGGTCCGTAGTGCTATTCTTAGCCAGTTGAACTAACCGCTACCGACACTACACAGCTATCTAGGCTGATCGGGAAAACAAGTTAATATTGGTGATCAACTTCATACGGGCCCGAAAAGCCGTCGGCATATTTAACGGACATCCAAAATATAGGTCATCACATAATTGAATACTTTTCATGTTCCAATAAAAAATTACCAAGATTTAGTAGAGATTATGTGATAAATATCATAAAACTCCCTAGGTGGGCCAAAATACTTGCCCGGTCCAAAATACCTCCACTACCCTACGTTGAGGTTGTTTAGGTGACTACGCTTTTAGTCAAATTCACGCTGTTTAGAATCAATTAATAGAGACAATGTTTTCACTCCAAATGAAAAGCACCAAAATCAAGGGAGGTCACAAATTTGCAGTCAGTCTCGAAGAGGTATTAAAGACTGGACTCGAAAAAAATGAGACACACAAAATAGTATATAACTTTTGATTGCGTGCACAAAAGTAGCTGATTTTTGAACAGGAATAGTACATTATGTATAGCTGATAACAAAAAAAAATCATCAAAATCGGTTAAGAGTGCGGAGAAATTGTCGATACAATAAAATGTGATTTTGGAAACTTTGGGCTTCCATTTTAAAAATTGAATGAAATTTTGACACAATACTTCAACATACATTTTTTACACATATATATATGTATATATGTATATATATATATATATATATATATATATATATATATATATTTGTATATTTCTTTTATTGAAACTGGTGCAATTTTTTTTTTGGCTCTACAATTTTAGGTATAAAAAAGTGATATTTTTTAAAGTGCTTGTTCTGCCTTCTTATCGATTTTGTTGATTTTTTTATGTTATATGCTACACATAATGCTGTTCATCATCAGCTATTTTTGTGCACGCAATTAAAAGTTATACTCTATTTTGTGTGTCTCTTTTTTTTTTTGTCCAGTCTAAATTTTTTTTTACAAATTTACGCTTGTTGCTCCGACTTCAGGTTGTTCACATCCACCACCTCAGTTTTGTGGTGAGCCAACACCAGTTTTCTCGAGTTCCCCTATTCGCGTAACAGTCCCATGTTTGCTGGGTATTCTTTTCATATGGGACTGTTGTGCGAATGGGGGCAGTGGACCTCATCCACGCCTCTACAACCTTGATCAAGTGGGTAGTAGTCAACTTTACTTCTTCGATCGACTCACCGTAAAATTCAAGCATTATGTCACCAGCAAAGCCGACAATCTCCACTCTCACCTGGAACTCTATCCTCAACACCTCGTCGTACATAACATTCCATAACACCGGACCCAGGATGGAACTTTGCAGGCTCCTAAGGTTATATGAAAGCACTTCCGACCCACCTCTGTGTCGTAAAGTAGTACTCGATTCTGGAAGTAGCTTCCGAGAATTTTGTACAGGTACCCAGGTATCCCCAGGAACGCATCGGCAATAGCTGGCTAACTGGCGCTATTGAACATGTTCCTTACATCCAGAGTTACTGCTGCACATTCCCTTCCTATTACGCTTGAACGCTATCTCGGCTGTGTCGGTTTTTGTAACCAACAGGATAGCGTCTACGGTTGACCTCCCCTTCCATAAGCCGCACAGCTACTCGAGTGCCTCAACATTCTATTGAGGATGACCTTGTCGAACACCTTCTCCGCCATTTCGATCAAGCATATTGGTCTATATGCCGACGGGTCTCCGGGTAGTTTTCCCACCTTTGGCAATAGAACCATACTTCTGGAAAAACTCCCTCTTCCAGGATTTCTGCATAGCCGATGATCCCCTCCAATATCTCTGGAGATGGCTCTGTAGGAGTCATAACACCTCTCATCTTGGCCATCATGATCCTGTAAACATCACTCCGATTTACATTGGCACTTTGACAGAGGCCCTCGAAGCAGGGGTTTTGCCTGCCCTTATGTCGGTCTTCAGCATGACTTTAGCAGTGGTGGATACCACTCGCCGTTCATTTCCTTAGTTCGTGCTCACTGCATCCGCAACCTAGCCCGTAGGTAGGTGCGGCGCAGGTCCGTTATTGCTTGAGTCCACGAGTAAGCCGGTGGTCTCCTATTTCTAGGGTGGACTTTCTTAGGCACGGTCGCATCGCACGCACGCAAAAGCACCGTCACCAGCTCGTCTCCGCTTAACCCTCTTTAAGCATTAGGATCTGCTATTCCCAACCTGATGCATTAGGAGGGTTAAAAGGTTGTGGGCTTTGTGGCCGAGCGGATAGCGGCGCCAGTCGTTTAGGTGTCTCGTAAGCCTCGTAGTGTGGGTTTGATTCCCGCTCCAGTCGGGCAAAACTTTTCGTCAAGTGGAAAATTCTCCACTGGGCCACTGGGTGTTATGTGTGTTATCCGTTGTCTAATGTTAATGCTTGTTCAGTCTGTACCGAGCATCTTCTCTATTGATTGCGCTCTCGTATTGAACCGTGCAAGAGAATGAACAGCACAACTCGGGAAGCGTTTCCGAGCACATCGCTTTACGATGCGTTATACTCGTCGAGTGTAGCACAAGCTGAGTATAGACCACTCAGTGGCTCGCGGTCGCGATAAAATTCCAAACTCTGACCTGAAGCAAACCTCCGTTAGATCGTGGAAGGTCAATTGGTATACTGACCAGCCCACCTTGAGCTTCCCTATTTTAACGGACTTATTAGCGTCTGCCGGGCCCATCCGAAACCTAATGTATACTAATGGCTACTAGCACCACGCACTATTGCGGCAGTGCCGTCACGAGCTCTTCCGCGTTAGTGATCTCGTCTTCGTTTTAACATTCAGAATCGCTTTCGCTATAAGAGCCCTTACCTCAACGCCCTCGCCAAAGGATCTTCCGCCAGACTTTCATAGACGGCACCCTTGCGTTCCTTGTCGCGCTTGAGCTCGAGGATCATTGCATCTGCACGAGTACGTCTAATACTGCGGCGCAGTATCATAACGACCGAAGCCAGGATTTTCATAGGATTTTATGGCGCATTTTTCCAAAGCATAACGTCCGAACATGCAGATACCTCTTCACCCAAGCAGCACACTTTGTTACAACTAAATCACGGTAATTTCTACGTGACAAATTCAAAAATCGATTTTAAATGACTGCAACGTCGATTTCTACAACTATGTCACCGAAAAAGCTTGGAGCGTGGAGCCTTTGTGTAACATGTCGTTCGTCGCATATATTAGATGGTAACCAATTTGTAATATAGTTTGTTTACACTGCAATAGAAAAATAAACTCAAAGTTGCATTATAGATCCTTTTTCCCGTTCAAAATCGTACAATGAATCAGTGCGATGTGCAAATGTATATGCTAAAATTCTCGAATTTTGCATGCGCTCGTGTTTTCTGCTAGTAAAATTGAATATTTCACCAGAAAAATACAATTGCCAGTCAATTTTATGACGGTGCACCGACGAAACAAACCCGTATTTCGACCCAACAAGATAAATTTAAGTAAATCGCACTAGATAAATTGCCTTTCCTCCATCAAAAAATCTACTCAAGAGTATGTTAATTGAATACAAGCGGGGGTCTTGCCGCAAACAACTCTAATTTGAGTAAAACTACATTTCCCGAAATTGACTTACATATTTGGCCCACGATTCCCCTTGAGTCGATGCAGCTTTATTTGTTTTTTTTTTTGGGAAACTAGTTTATTCGATATACTCAATTTTTTTTGGAAGAATTCACCCAAAAATATAGGTAGTTCGGATTTTCTGTGAGCTACTTTAACATAATAAGTTCTAAACATTGTATTTGATAAGTTTTTGCATACAAACTCATCTAATTACTAAACACTTTTGACATGCAGTGTTGATCTTAACCTACTAGTAACAGTTAGGTCGCACCTTTGTGACTAAGTAGTCGTACGTTTTTGTGCGTCTTATATGTGTTTACAATGAAACAACAACTAGTTGCACTGTCGTTATTTGGAAATGGCATTCGGTATCATGATACATTAATCCTGTTCAACTATGTAGGTTGAACTTGCTCGAAGTTGCTGCATCCTACGCTTACTCATTTGTCAACAAACGGGAAAGAGCGGGATGGAGCAAGTTCGAGCAAGTTCAACCTACGTCGTTGAACAGGACTATTGTAACCAAACTTTGACTTCGCTGCTGGTGTATTGATCATTTGTTTTGGTTCTTGGTTTCGATGTAACAGAATAATGTCAAGTATGTAACTTTCTGAATCTGACAGTTCAGGAGCATATTACACGGAAGCTACCATGTGACATTAATGTAGCTTCTGCAATATTAAGGTTGCATTGCGATGTCTGAGCAAGCAAGATGTATACTGCAAATACAGAACAGTTACGAGTAGTCTAAAGTGAAACGGCTATGCAACCTTCATGATTTTTCTGAAATATTCCGTAAGTTACAAGTGCTACTTGGGGCAAGTCCTAGGATAGAAGGCACTTATGATACATCCAAAATTTTATGTGTTATTTCGCAAAAACATGGCTTAATAACCGAAACAGTATGACCTCGGACGTTGTGATCTGGCCTCTAACACTGCCCACGTCGGTTTCCAGATGCACGATCTTGGTGCCGCTCTTCATTGCCTTCAAGACTTCCGAATACTTTGACTCCCCCTGGCCCCCTGGCGTCATTCCCCTGACCCGCCCTAAATTGGGCTTACTGAAGACCAATCACAGAGGTCGCAACCCCCTGTTCCCTTCGATCCGGCACGGGCCGACCTTTACGGGCCCACCCTGTCCTTCTTTCCGGGAGCTTCGGTGTTGACACGGGTAATGCGTTGGACCTTTGACGGATCATGTTGAGGTGTTGATGGCGTGGCCGACACTTGAAACAGGTTTCCAAAGTGCTCGAACCAGCGTTTCAGCTGGTCAGGCAAGTTGGTCAATAACTGTGCAGACGTGTCTTTCACGGACATCGTAGCATTCATCATAGTCCCACTAAGACGACGTGAAACATCGCAGAAGAAACGGATGTCGCCGGTGTTAGCGGCTTTCTCGCCTTCGTCGGGTAGAGAGTCCGCCCTCGCTCTTTTATCCCGTCTACTTTAGCGTTTAACTTTCTTCTTATAGCGCTGACGGGCTACGGCTCCTCGTATTTTCGCTCGCTCTATCACGGCTTTGCCGTTCCTTCACTCTTCTATCTTCCTCCAGGTAACATCTGTGATCCACTGCTTTCTCCGGGTGCGTAGCGTGGCTCACTCAAATTATTCTAACCGGTGGCGATGATAGCGTTCTTGATGGCGCCCCACCTTCTGGAATATCCGCAGAACGGTTCTTTAGCTCCTCGATGAAGGACCTTTTCATCGCAGCGCAGCGTCTTCCAGTCAGCGTGTGTTGAACCGGCGCCCGATTTTCTTCTCCTGTCGATGGATCCTAGCAATTCACAGTCGGATCTCGCCGATTAGAAGATGATGGTCGGACGCAATGTCGGCGCTACGTTTGTTCCGCACATCAAGAAGGCTCTGTCTCCATTCTCGGCTGATACAGATGTGGTCGGTTTGATTTTCCGTGACGCCATCACGGGAAACCCATGTCACATTCTGCACTGGTCGATGAGTAAGGAGCGATTTCCACTCACCATGTCATTGTTGCCACAAAACTCTGCAAACAACTCTCCGTTTTCGCTCATTTCTCCGAGACCATGGCGTCCCATGACGTGCTCATAGTCCGAGTTATCGGAACCAACCTTCGCGTTGAAGTTTCTAATGAGGATCTTGATATCACCTTTCGGAAGCTTGTCCACAACAGCTTCTAGGCTTTTGCGATATTGATTTAGCATGTACAATACAATTGGAATAAATGAAGAATTGTAAAAAAAACAATCAAGTTAATGTTTCGTTTTTTTTCTTTTACAGCTAATACAGGTCTATATGCCCATTATGTGTTCAACACCTTAGATAAGGACCATACAGGAATTCTCAGCTTTGAGGTGAGACCCATAAACATTAAGAAATTTTAAACTCTTGAATTATAGTAGTTAACATGTCTTTTCGTATGCCAGAACTTTGTGCAAGGTCTATCGATTCTGTCCAGGGGTACGTTGGAGGAGAAACTTTGCTGGACTTTCTCGCTGTATGATATCAACCACGACGGGAAGATAACCCGAGAGGAAATGACTGACATCGTGACAGCCATCTACGAACTGATGGGTGAGCGCGAGGATGGCGGCACCGATGATGTGCAAATTAAGAACAAAGTCGACATAATTTTTCAGGTGGTTTTCTAGCAAGAAGTGGAAATCGAAATGAAATGTTTTATTACAACGGGGAAAACTTTTGTTTCTTGCAGAAAATGGACTCCAACCGCGATGGAGTGATAACGATAGAGGAATTCCTAGACTGCTGTCGGAAGGATAAAATAATTTCCGATTCAATGAGCGTATTCGACTCAACCATATGACCTTTGGAGAAGCTACACACGCTGCCGGCGTACGTTGTAGATCGAAACCCCACTGCAGATACCACCGAGAGTATGAACGGCTATAGTCAGCAGACTGATTGTAAGTATTGGGGTGTGAATGGAATTTAATAAGTTTTGTGTTCTATCCGAATAATCCTTCAAAGCCTTGGGAAAGCAAAAGTTAACCATTCCTTCTTTGGTTTCAGTCTACAAGTCGGACGCATCCAACGGACCAAGGACAGAGGAAAACCAAAAGACTGCCACCGTTCCCAAATCACAAACGTCTGCCAGCACCAACCAGCTCAGCAAGTCCACCCGAGCCAGCAACCGCAAGCAATCGATCCTGATGAATGGCGGCAAGGCGAAGCAAAAGTCCAGCAGCATTCGCTACCATCATCACCACCAGCTCAAACATTATCACATTCCTTTCGAAACGTATCAACAGCAATCGACTCGTCCCACGCACTGTTCAGTAAGGAACCCGTCCTACCCGTCCGGGTACTCCGAGTACCCACCGCAGATGACCGGAGGGATCGCCACGATCACCCCGCTCGCCACCGGTCAGTGTCGCCCGGTGGAGCTAGGTTGCCACCCGCGGCCAGAACTTCCGACCTTAGTCAAGGTAAAAGCATGGTACACTGTTTCCAAGCAAGGTTTGACGTACTAGAAAAGCCAACATATATCGGATATCTTAGGAACGATCTCAACAGATCACGATCTTTGTGCAAACACTAGCTTTAACGCGGAATTCTTTTTTTTTCGAGGAAATGTTGAACATTTTAGTAGTTTAGACTGTGCTAGGTAAATCCGTATCTTCGATTTGATTACTTAGAGAATTTATAGAATTTTATATATGTCATCCGTTGAAGGTTGAATAATGCATATTGTAAAAGTGATTGGATAGTTGATTTTGAAGTAAGTGACACTTAATCCATACAAGCTCGTGTTTATCGACTCATCAGTTTTGTTTTGTTGATTGTTTTTCAAAACTGGACTTTATTTTGTTTCATTTAGGCTGACACAAATTTCGAATTTCCCTCATGTCACCAGCGCCACCGTAGCCTTGTGTGTTTGACATAACTCGTCTGCTGTCACCACAATGCTAAAGCCCATATACGGTGGCTCCTTTGTTTTGATGCTGCGGCAACTGCCAGAAAAGTTTGTTTTAATTAACGAGCCTGGATAAAACAAAGAGGAGAAACGTCAAAATTGGAACAGTCGATCTACTGTCATCCGCATAGTTCCAATCGAGCAGGAGACCTGTCAAAACGACAAGGATTCTCCACTTTGGTATACTCGAGACACTTTAGTTTTAATGATCCATTTACCCTGGAGTTCATTTTGGAATCCATCCTGCAATTTCTTGAAGGATCCCCTCTGAAATTTCTTCGGGGATTCCCCTTGAAACTCCTTCGCGATGACTCATGGAGATTCTCTGTGATTCTTTCAGGATTTTCTAGGGATTTCTCTAGGAGATCCTTCAGGTATTCCTACATAAGTTTCTCCAGGGATTAATCCAAGAGTTTCTTCCAGGATTACTGCAGTATAGTATGTAGCTCTTTCAGAGATTGCTCAGGATGTTCCTTCAGGAATCTCCTCAGTATGTAGTACCAGGAGTATTCAGAGACGCCTCCAAGTGCTTTATCAGGAATTCCTTCAGAAGTTCCAACTTATCAGCTATTCCAACAGGAGATCCATCATGAATACTTCCAAAAGCTCCTGCAGTAATTCCAACGGGAGGCCCTTTAAAGATTAGTCTAGGAGTTCCTCCAGAAACTCCTTCTGAAGTTTCTTCGGGAATTCCTACAGAAGTTCCCAACTAACATTTCTGCTGTATAAGTGCTTATGCTAGCTTTCTTCCAAGAGCGTTTGCTCCATAAGCTGTTATGCAGCTACTTTTGTTAGTAGGGTTCCTATAAGGCTAAGTTCAGGAGTTTCTTCAGAGATTCCTCCAGAAGTTTCGTACAGATGTTTTTTTTTCAGAGATTTCTCCTGGAATTCCTTCAGGGATTCCTCCAGAAGCCCTTTCAGGGGTCTCTCCATACCCTAAAATAGCTCAGTATAATTTCCAGACCTAATCGTTAATATCAGTTACTCATTCCAATAAATAGCGCATACAATAGGAAACAGTAGCGAAACATTAACTTCCTCGTGCTCATCATTCTACCATGGACAGAGTAGAAAAGTGAATGCAGTACAAATACCAGTTCGATAAAGTAGAATGGCATAAATCTAAGCGCTGTACAAGCTGTAAGTGAGGCTGTCAGGTAGAATCGCTCTTGTAGTGCCGCAGAGCACAAAAGAGCTGTAAATTAAGTTGACCTGTTAAGAATAAAAAATAATCTTCTAGATGCGAAATGTCAATATTTTTGATTTACCAAGGTCACTAGTAAACCTATATAGATCGCCGAACAAAAAACATTCCAAATTTCACGATTTTGTGGATGCAGGAGTTGATTTTGTGCATGTGTAGCTGTCACACATTTTTTGTGTGGTCTGGAAATTATGCGCTTATGGGTAGGTCTTACACATTTTAGTGCCGAGCGGTTTTAGCGTGCAGGATTTTCTTTCATAGATTCTTACAATAGGGGGAACCAAGAAATCAGGAATTATCCCAGGAGTTTCTCAGGGGATTAGTACAGAAGTTCATTCAGGGATTAGTCCAGGAGTTCCTTCAAAGATTCCTCCGGAAGTTTCTTTAGGGATTCTTCCAGGATTTCTTCCAAGGATCGTTCTTTGGTTTGAAGTTTTAGCCAGGATGACTCAGAAATGCCTCCAGAAGTCTACGGAAGTTCCTTCAGGGATTCTGCTATGAGTTCCTTCAGGAATTGCTTTAGGATTTTAATCAGGCATTTCTTGATAGGATCTCTCATGGATTTCCTACAAGAATTTCTCCAGGATATATTTCTGGGATTGTTCCGAAAATTCCTCCTGGAATTCCTTCGGGGATTCTTTCCTGAATTCCCTCTGAATTGCTCTTATACTTTCTTCTAAGACTCCTTTTAGAATTCCTTCGGATTTTACTCCTGGAATTTCTTCGGGGATTCTTCTAGGGATACTTTTTTGACTGAACTCAACAGTCCGAATACAAATTTTCTGTACTGTACGTAATTTTGTGAAAAGTTTGTAGTCTTTAGATTGAGCATTTCCAAATATTTACTTAATCAGTATGAGCTATCCAACATCAACATTGAGTATTGTGTTGTTCTTGGCTGTGCATGCATCACTCCTGTAGGGGTGAGTATGGCAGCATAATCGATCGCGTTCGCTATTGTCTCGAGTGAAAATCAAAACAATAGAAGCGCGAGTGTTCAGTGTTCAGTACTGAGTATTGTGTTGTTCTTTACAGAGAAGAACATTAATCAAGACAATTAGATGATCGGCATTGAACCACAAAAACCCCACAACAATTGGTGAGATCTTTCCAATATTATTTATTTATAAACAATTCAACTTCAGAATATTTACTTTATAACTGCATATACAGGGGATGGTCAAAATGTTTGGGATAGGCAACTTTTTTTCTCCCACAAAAAAATTCAACATGCTGTAACTTTTCATAGAGTGCATCAAAAAATCTCAAATTTTGACTGTTTGTCAACCTATTATGTGTGCATCGTTGGTACAAATTTGGGCGCGATTGATTAATATTTCGCAAAGTTAGAACCGTTCGGGTAAAACACTATTTTTCAGACAACTCATTTTTGAGCTGGCATATCTCGGAAACCAGTGAATCGAATTGAATGATTTTTTTAACGTTTATCAACAATATATTGATACTTAATACGACGTTATAAAATGTAATATTTTCTCACAGCGAATTAAGTTATATCGGGTTGATATTGTGACCCATATAGAGGAAAATAAGTAAAATTTACAATACCACACAAAAAATATTAAATGTGTTCTTCCTTCAATCTAAATAGGCTCTAATATATCGGATTAGAGATAATTTGAGAACAGAAGTGGAAAATCTTTGGGTATCAACTCTAAAATTTATTGACACTGATGTAAAAAAAATACATTTTTTCGAGAAAAGTCCAAAAAGTGTCAATCCATGATAACTTTTTTCAACGTTTAAAAAGTACCTATGTTTTAATAGTTTGTGAAGCATTTACATATTGTTAGTATACGTTCAAAATTTCATTCAATTCGGTTTACTCGTTTCCGAGATATGACAGCTCAAAAATGAGTTGTCTAAAAAAAGGTGTTTTACCAGAACGGTTCTAACTTTGCGAAATATTAATCAATCGAGCCCAAATTTGTACCAATGATGCACATATAATAGGTTAACAAGCAGTCAAAATTTGAGATTTTTTTATGCGCTCTATGAAAAGTTATAACGTGTTGAACTTTTTTGTGAGAGAAAAAAAAGTTGCCTATCCCAAACATTTTGGCCATCCCCTGTGAGTTGAAAATTCGTTATTTTCAACATCCTTTCATCTATTGGAAGATGCTTCAGTTCTGGGCTCTTTCTAAGTTGATGAAGGGATTTATAAATGCTTGCAAGGACTTGGCCAGGTGTGTGGAGCTGAGTGAATCTATGACATTGTAGATAGTAGCGACATCAGCAATGTCAATGGAAATATTCAACTTTGCAACTCCATCCAAGATTTGTGCAAGTATTCATGCTATGCTATGCTATGCTATGAGCTATCCAACATCAACATTATGTATAAAAATCACTTTACGCCAAGAAGAAGAAGTATATCTGAAAGTACTTATGATGGAATGGGTCTACAATTAGCCTAGTGCTTAAGGCTACGGTCGGGAAAATTTTCTCGACTCCCTTGGCATAAAGTATCATTGTGCTTGCCTCACAATATACAAATTCATGCGAAGGCAGGCAAAGGAAGCTCATTCAATTAACCCGTAAACACCCGGGACGATCTACTTTTGGTGGAAATGCAATATCTTCTTTGTTTTAAAACATTTTACCCCGGATTTTTTTTATAGTCAAGGGGAATAGTTGTGCTAAGAAATGCATGGTACCTCCCCCCTTTGCACCCTCCCCCCTTTTGCGGGGAGGCGAAAATACGTGGCTTTTTTTGTAGTTTTTATAAATTCTACATGTTTTTGCTCAAATTTCATTGTTTTGCTAATCATCAATAGTTTTCACTGATCCTAGACATGCAATGTAATACTACCCATCATAGTCTGTTGAAGTTTTGATCCCAGAGCTATTCTAAGGCCTCCAAAGTACTCCGAAGTTTGTGACACAAATCTAACATTCTCAACCAAATTTTGTACACGATGAATGATTACAGAGCATTGTCTACGGTACTCAAAAAGCGTCAAAGCACCCCTAGAAAATTTATGGTACATGAATTGGGTGATCTAGGTCATCCAAACTACTCTGGAAATCATTTTCTTAAGATCTAAAACATCTACCATCGTTTGTGTTCACTCTGTTCAAGAAATTTAGTCACGTTGATGTCCATTAGACCTCACAATGCTATGAGCAACTCGATATTGTGGTAGTTGGGCATTCCGTGAAAAGCAAAGGGCCTCCAATACACTTTGAAGTTTGGGTTACAATATCTACATACTGTATCATGCTTAAGTTTTGAAAAATTTGCATGGAATGTAGTCTATACTGCTGATGGAACCTCAGTGCACATCTATAATGCTTTTGGTACATTCATGGGATATTCCAGGCTTTCCAAACTATTCTGGAATTAGGAACTTCAAGGTCTACAGGCTCTACTCTTGTTTTTCTTTACTCTAACGGAATAATTCTTTCACGATTGTATCTGTTGCACCTAATTATACGAGTATCTGTATTTGTTGCTATTCGGGTGTCCACTGGCATACAAATGGACCCAATGTATTTTGAAGTATGGGTCGCAATATCTGTAAATCTTAGGATATTTCTATTGTAGCTAATGCTTGCGGAATATAATCTGCGCTACTCTTAGAACCTCAGAGTGCAATTCTGATAACTCAGCAACATTCACTTGGTGATCTAGGTCATCCAAACTATTCTGGAATTAAGACCTTCAAGCTCTACAAGCTCTACTCTTGTATATCTTTATTTTATCGATGTACTTCTTCCACGATTACCTCTGTTGTATCTCATAATGTTTTGAGTATTTCTTTGTGTTGTTTGTGCATCCACTGACATACAAATGATCTTTATGGTATTTGAAAGTGTCGGAAATTACCCAGGAATTTCTCTAGGCGTTCCTCGGAAATTTGTCCAGGAGTCCCTCAGGAATTCATCGTGATGTTCTCTGAGAAGATCTCTACGAGTTCCTAGGGAATGTCTCAGGACTTCCCGTGAAATTCTTCAGGAGGTTCCCAGCAGTCCCGAAAAATTATTCAGGAGCTATGCTGTAATTCCTTCAGGAGCTCCTCAGGAATTACTTCTAAAACTTTTCGAAAAATCCTGCAGGAGTTCCTCTGGAAATTTTTCCTGGGATTCCTCCAGGAAATTTTCCAGGGATTCCTCCAAGAACTTTCCTAAGAATTTCTCCAGGGATTCCTCCAGCGTTTCTCTAGAAGTTCTTCCAGTGATTCCTTCAGGAACACCCCCAGGGATTCCTGTATGGATTCCTCCATGGATTTATCAAGGAATTCATTCAGGTATTCCTCCAGGAATTCCTCCACAGCTCCCTCAGAAGTTCTTCCAAGATTTCCTCCAGCAACTAACCCAGGGCTTTCTTCAGGATTCAAGGGATTTTCCAAAAATTTCTCCAGGGATTCCTCCAGAGTTTTCTCCAGCAATTCCCCAAGAAATTTATCCGGAAATTCCTTCATCTGTCCTAGACATCTGTATAGAATTCTTCCAAGAATCCCTCCAGGAATTCCAAAAACTCCTACTGTACCTTCCCGAAGAATTTTACCAGAGAACCCTCTAAGATATCTACCAATAATCACTTCAGGAATTTCGCCAGAAATTCCTCCAGGGATTTTTCAAGAAATTCCTTCAAAAATTCATTTAAAAAATCCTCCAGAAATTCCTTTAAGAATACCTCCTAGATCCTTCAGGAAACCTCCAGAAATTCCTCAAGAAAATACTCCCGGGACAATTCCAGGGATTCCACCGAGAATTCTTTCAAGGAATTCTTTCAGATTTTTTTTTCAAGAAGTCCAACATGAACTCTAATAAGAATTTCTCCAAGACCTGCTCCAATATTTATGTTAAAATTCCTCCAAAAATCCGTCCTGGAATTTGACCAGGGATTCCTTTATAAATTTCTCGAGGAAGACCTCCAGGGTTTTCCAATAAATACCTTCAGAAATTTCTCCAGAAATGCCTACTGGAATATCCTCGGGAATTTCTCCAAGAATTCCTTCAGGAAATCTCCCAAGAATCTCTCTAGGAATTTCTCCAGGAATTCCTTGAAGATTTTTTTCAGGAATTCCTCCAAGAATTCCTACAAGAATACTTCCAAGAATTTCTTCAAGAATTGCTCGAAGAAATTTCTGGAGAATACCCTGAAGGAGTTCCTGGAATACTTTCTAAAAGAATTCATGTAGTAATTTGTGAAGGAATTTTTAAAGAATTTCCCAGGGAGGAATTCCTTAAGGATTTCCTTGAACTGCGAGGAAATTTAGAATTTATTTTTTTTTTCAATTTTCAATTTCTGGAGGAATTCCTGAAGGATTTCATGAATTATTTCCTGTAAGAATTCATGGAATAATTCATGCGAAAAGTTCCGAATTCAAAAGTATTTCCCGCAAGAACTGGAATTGAAGGAATTTCTGGAGAAATTCCTGTAGTAATTCCTGGAGGTATTCGTAGAATATTTCTTGAAGGAATTCCTGGGATGTTTCCCGGAACAATTCCTAGACGATTTCCTGTAGTAATTCCAGAAGAAATTCGTAGAGTCATTCCTGGAGAAACTCCTGGAGTAATTCCTGAAAGAACTCCTGGAGTATTTGCTGGAAGAATTTTTGGAATATATCCTGGAGTATATCCAGGAAGAATTCCTGGAGGAATCCCTGGAGGAATGATTAATGCAATTCCTGAGATAATTTAAGGAGGAATCCCTGTGAGGAATTCCGGGAAGAACCCTTGTTGGAATTGCTGGAGCTATACTGGGATAATTTTGTGAAGGAATTCTTGGAGGTATTCCTGAAGGAACTCCTGGAAGAATTTCTAGAGGACACCGTGGAGGAATTTCTTAAGGAATACCTTGACGAATTCATGTATAAATTAGCAGTTATTCATGAAGAAATTCCTGGAGGAATTTCTGGAGAAATTACCCGGGAGGATTACCCGGAGAAATTCTCTGGAGGAATTTCTAGAGTATTGCCTGAAAGAATTCCTGGAGGAAACTCTGGAGGAATTCCTGGAAGAATTTCTGGAAGAATCTCTTGATTCCTGAAGAAATCCCTGGATTAGTTGTTGGAGGAAATCTTAGATGAATTCCTGAAGGAGCTCTGGAGGAATTCCTAACTGAACTCCTTGATGAGTCCATGGAGGAATGCGTGAAGGAATCCCTGGAGAAGTTTCTGGAAAAATCCCTTAAGAAATCCCTTGGAAGAATTTCTAGAGAAATCGTTGGAGGAATCCCTGGAGAAATTCCTAAGAAAATTCCTGGAGGAAACCCTGGAAAACTTCTTGGAGGAATCTCAGGAGAAATTTCTGGAGGAATTTTTAAGAAAATTTCCTTGAGGAGTTTTAAGGGAATGCCTGGAGAAATCTTTAAAGGACTCCCGTGGAATTTACGGAGAATTTCTGGAGGAATTCCCAAGAAACTCCTGCAGGATTTTTCGAAAAGTTCTTGAAGTAATTCCTGAGGAACTCCTGAAGGAATTCCAGCATGGCTCCTGAATAAATTTTCGAGAAACTGCTGGGAAACTCCTGAAGAATTTTACGGGAAGTCCTGAGACATTCCCTAGGAACTCGTAGATGTTCTCGGAGAACATCACGATCAATTTCTGAGGGACTCCTGGAGGAATTTCCGAGGAACACCTAGAGGAATTCCTGGGTAATTTCTGACACCTTCAAATACCATAAAGATCATTTGTATGTCAGTGGATGCACAAACAACACAAAGAAATACTCAAAACATTATGAGATACAACAGAGGTAATTGTGGAAGAAGTACATCGATAAAATAAAGATATACAAGAGTAGAGCTTGTAGAGCTTGAAGGTCTTAATTCTAGAATAGTTTGGATGACCTAGATCACCAAGTGAATGTTGCTGAGTTATCAGAATTGCACTCTGAGGTTCTAAGAGTAGCGCAGATTATATTCCGCAAGCATTAGCTACAATAGAAATATCCTAAGATTTACAGATATTGCGACCCATACTTCAAAATACATTGGGTCCATTTGTATGCCAGTGGAAACCCGAATAGCAACAAATACAGATACTCGTAATATAATGAGGTGCAACAGATACAATCGTGAAAGAATTATTCCGTTCGAGTAAAGAAAAACAAGAGTAGAGCCTGTAGATCTTGAAGTTCCTAATTCCAGAATAGTTTGGAAAGCCTGGAATATCCCATGAATGTACCAAAAGCATTATAGATGTGCACTGAGGTTCCATTAGCAGTATAGACTACATTCCATGCAAATTTTTCAAAACTTAAGCATGATACAGTATGTAGATATTGTAACCCAAACTTCAAAGTGTATTGGGGGCCCTTTGCTTTTCACGGAATGTCCAACTACCACAATATCGAGTTGCTCATAGCATTGTGAGGTCTAATGGACATCAACGTGACTAAATTTCTTGAACAGAGTGAACACAAACGATGGTAGATGTTTTAGATCTTAAGAAAATGATTTCCAGAGTAGTTTGGATGACCTAGATCACCCAATTCATGTACCATGAATTTTCTAGGAGTGCTTTGACGCTTTTTGAGTACCGTAGACAATGTTCTGTAATCATTCATCGTGTACAAAATTTGGTTGATAATGTTAGATTTGTGTCACAAACTTCGGAGTACTTTGGAGGCCTTAGAATAGCTCTGGGATCAAAACTTCAACAGACTATGATGGTTAGTATTGACACATTCTACCGTGACGTTACAACGTTTTGATGCATTCGTAGTCAGATTTTCCTCTATAACTCATGAAAACGAGCGTAAACCGCAAAATATTTTTTCATATTTGGATTCCTTGTAAAATTTCTGAGATATTTGACCTATTGAACATTTAGTTTTCATTAGAAAAACGTGTTCAAAATGCGTATTTGTAGCGTGACGTTACAACGCGCTAGAATCCGACCCTCTCTAACGCTCTACCAACATCTTAAAAAATCTGCTCGGATTTTTATGACATTCTGAATTTTTTTCCCACCATTGAAATTTATTGGTTTGTCCTTCAATTAAATGGAATAAAATATTTAAATTTCGGATTTGTTTTTGAATAATCGACTTTTACATTTCGTGACGTTACAACGCCCGTTCAGTTTCAAACAGGGTCCTGCTCGCGTTGTAACGTCACGAAAATGCACATCATGTCAGAATCAGAATAATCAGCCAAATTTACCCGAATTTGTGAATATATCATTGCATTTTCTTCACTGCTTCAAGGGGAACTTTATTCTATTGAAAATTCATTTTCTGATAAATGGCTCGGAGGGCTAAGTTATTGCTATCAGTAGTATGAATATTCCTTCATGAAGGTTAATGACACCGGCACCCATCTTCGGTTTAGTATCACCCATATTCTTCTTGTTTGGAACAAAGACGAGCGCGCTGAGATCCATTATTTTGCACCACCAGATATTAAAAATTTTTCAGCATATAACTCATCACGCCGTCGAGATAAGGCACATTCTACCGTGACGTTAAAACGTTTCTACGCATTCGTAGTCAGATTTTTTACTATAATTCAAAAAAACGGCTGTAAACCTCAAAATATTTTATCATATTCAGATTCCTTGTAAAATTTCAGATATGTTTGACCTATTTAAAATTTAGTTTTCATTAGAAAAACTTGTTCAAAATGCGCATTTGTAGCGTGACGCGCTAGAATTCGACCTCCTCTACCGCGCAACCAACATTTTGAAAAATTTGCTCGGATTTTTATTTCAAACTGAAAATTTCTCCCACCATTGAAATTTATTGGTTTGTTCTTCAATGCAGTGAAATAAAACATATACATTTCGGATTCGTTTTTGAATAATTGACTTTTACATTTCGTGATGTTTCAACGCCCGTTCAGTTTCAAACAGGGTTCTGCTCGCGTTGTAACGTCACGAAAATGCACATCATTTTTGAATCAGAATAATCAGACAAAATTGCCCGAATTTGTGAATATATTATTGCATTATTTTTACTGCTCCAAGAGCAACTTTATTTTATTGGAAATACGTTTTGTGATAAATGGCTCGGAGGGCCAAGTTATTGCTATCAGCAGTATGAAAACTCCTTCATGAAGGTTAATGGTACCCATCTTCGGCCTAGTACCACCCATATTAATCTAATATTGTCCCAAAGACTAAACCGTTGATATTCATTACTTCGCACCGCCAGATATTAAGATTTTGCAGTATAAAGCTTATCACGCCGTCGAATTAAACATTTGTTCAATAATTTATCCCTTTCGGGACGGAGCGCAAAAAAGTGAAATCTCCATACAAATTGCTCAACTTTGGCTCTCCACAACTTTTAGAATTTCCAAAAAAGCAACAATTATTTCTACTCATTTAAAAGAACTACTCTTTATCTTTCGATTTCTTGCTTTGACTACCTAGGTAAATCGGAAACAGAAATATGCGACAGATAAAACTTTTTCATGTTTTATGGTTTTTGCCCACTTTTTGTTTACCTTGTTGTGGTATAATTCACAGGCAACGTAAACAAAGGTTTGTTTGCACACATACAAGTATAAGCTATAGCTGAATTATTGAAACAGTTTACATCATATAAAACAAAGTCTAAAAAGATGAAAAAATATGCAAAACTGTACCCGCTGAACAGCACGATTGTGCTGGTTCGTCACGAAAGGGTTATGCAATGTCATTGATTCAATTGAAAAAGCTTTAAGATGTGCGAGCAGTTATTGAACCAAAGACATACCTGAGGATTTGCATACCACTTAGGGGCATCAATTTCTGTGATTCCAGAGACAAATAGATCTAATTCTGACAAAAAAAATCCATCCTATATATGTCAGAGTCATAATTACTTAGAGAGTTAGTGTCTTTGGCAAAGTTGTTTGATAAGTCAAAAACTTACAGCTGATTTACTATTGGATGTGAGATTCAGACACACTGGGCGGCGCTTATTAAAAGTTTACAATAGTTTAGAATTAAAAAAAAAATCAACAAATTTTGATTAGTTTTTTGGCAAAATCTTTGGACACTTTATAAGAAGTTACAACATGTTAAATATTATTTGAATAAATATAAAGTGCATTATTTTTCAAAATTTCAACTAGGGAAAATTACGTATTTTCGGCAGTTTTGATCTCTTCGTCATGGAAGGTTTTTTGAAACCTATTGAACTCAGAGTTAGCCTCAAATCCTTCCCAACCAAGCTGAGCTGTATGCCCAAATTTTAGGCAATTTGGCCCACAAAAACCCCCCATGACGAAGAGAACAAACCTGCCGATAATACCCTTGGTCACCCTATGTACCACTAGTCAGTTAGAAACTTGAACCAAACGGCTTTTAAACTGAAAATTCTTGACAAAACATTCTAAAAGTCTAAAGTCTAAGTAATTAGAGTCCCGAGATATATGAGTTTCAATCTCGTAGGTGTTACGTCTGTTTGTCGGTGGTTCTTGTTATATCAAAAATAGATGTAACACTGACGTAATAACCATTCCATACATTTCAAGATCCTAACTATTTAGACAGTTTGTGTCATCGACAAAATTGTTTTGCTGGTCAAGAACTTTCAATTGATGGGCCGTATGATTTCAAATCCTTCCACCAGGAGGCGCTAGAGGGCATACACACTCAGTCGAGCACTTGACACTGAAGAAGTCTGTAAGTCACAGACGAAATAGGCCTATCTGTCCGAAGATAAGCACAGTAGTAGAATTAAAAGGAATTTGCTCGTCCTTTCTAGTTTTTCTTTAAAAGAGTTATTCATTTTTTATTTTCTTTTGCAAAAGTGAAGTATTAGTGAAGTGTTTTTAAATTAAACTAGAGTCTGAAAAAACATTCAACAAGCCGTAACTTTTTATAAAATATATCAAAAATTCTCAAATTTTGACTGATAGTTCCTCATCTTGTTATCTGTAATTTTTACAATTTTGGACTTGATTGGTTGGCTCTACACAAAGATGGAGCGCTTTAAGCAGAATCATATTTTTGACTGTGTTCTATTAACTCTTATATCTAAGGAACAAGTGAATCAAATTAAATTAAATTTTGAGAGTTAAGAATTATATATTGATCTTTCATTTCAATTTGATTTGAATACAATATGTCCAAAGTGAAAAAAGTTCCAGCTTGTAGAATACTTTTCAAGAAATTCTATTCCCTTGCCTGCTTTTGCAAAATGGAAACTAACGTCTTCTAGTGGCAAAATCTCGCATCTATTGGTAAATCAACTGCAAGTCCTTTACTTACCAAACAACTTTGCCGAAGAAATCGTATTTCTATGTAAAAGGGATCCTGAGATGTATGAAATTTTAAATTTGTAAGTTCTCTAGCGCCGCCTGTTGGTGGAACTTTAAATCAAACTATCCATCAACTGTAAGTCTTTGACCAACTTTGTAATTTCGTCAGTGTTTCGTCCGTTGGCCACTCATATCACAGAAATTTTCGGTTTGAGTGGTATTAGATTACGATTAAAAAATTTTACAATATCGCAGTACAATTACATCGTAGATTTTGGCCTAACACCATCTCCCCCGTTCTTAAAAAATCTACGTAGTTTATTGACCGGCAATGGTACGCAATTTATAAACGATATCTCGAAAAAGAGCTCATACACAACAAGAACGAAACTGTTTTGAATATAGAACTACGTTTGTCCAATTCAGAAGTCGTCCAATCCAGAAAGATTTGGTCTTTTCCACAGAACTTTTTTTCGTGACGTTACAACGCAAACTTCAACCAGGTGAAACTCAGGCTTCCGTGAACCGATTTTCTTTTTTTTTTAGTCTCATTTGAAAGATCTTTTCGAGTACAAAGAGCATACAAAATATCATATTTGTAACGTTTTCCGTATTTGAATAAAATTTAAAAATGTTGATTTTTCGTGACGTTACAACGCAATAAAAACCCATACTATGATCAGCCATATTTCAGAGTTGTAAAGTCTTCCGATTAAAAATCTTGTTATGCTAAAAAATCTACATACATTTATCTACAAATAATGGAAGACTTTTGAAAAATCAGTGTGTTGGTGTTTAAAATACGATAGTTTGGATGAAAAGTGTGCCTAAAAGACTTAAAATCACGATTTAAATGTTAATCTTAATCGTCGTTCAATTTATATTTATTGTCATACTAATATCAAGTCGAATAGATTTTTGGATGACAGAAGTAATGTAGAATGTGATAAAATTGTCAAACACTGCATAACTCAACTTTGAAAAATTGGTATTGATGATACGGGGCCCGTAGAATGTGTCATTACATTGCATGTCTAGGATCCGTGAAAACTATTGATGATTAGCAAAACAATGAAATTTGAGCAAAAACATGTAGAATTTATAAAAACTACAAAAAAAAAGCCACGTATTTTCGCCTCCCCGCAAAAGGGGGGAGGTACCATGCATTTCTTAGCACAACTATTCCCCTTGACTATAAAAAAAATCCTGGTGTAAAATGTTTTAAAACAAAGAAGATATTGCATTTCTGCCAAAAGTAGATCGTCCCGGGTGTTTGCGGGTTAATAACTGTTGAAGTGATCAAAGAACACTAAGTTGAAACGAGGCAGGCCAAGTCCCAGGTGGGACGTAGAGCCACAAATAATAAGAAGAAGAACTTATTATGGAGTCCCTGTAGGAATCATGAGAGAAATTCTAGAAGGGATCTCGAAGATATTCACGGGTGGAATCAATGTAAAAATCCCGGACATCAATAGAAATCCTTGAAGGAATTCTATGTAAAGAATTCTAGAGGAGTTTCTCAAGGAATTCTCGAAAGAACCGTGACAAGATACCCGGATGGAATCACTGAAAGATCTCATGGAGTAATTACTGAATAATTCTAAAGAAATCTCTTAAAGAATTCCGAGAGCAATCGAGGAAGGAATCCTTGAAGTGATTCCGAATGAAATCTCAGAAGGAATTTCTGAAGGAATCCCTGCAGGAATAACGGGAGAAATTCCTGAAAAAAAATCCGAAAAAAATCTCTGAAGAAATCCCCAGAGTATTCCCATTGGAAATTCCAGGAGAAGTCCCTAAGAAATCGTTGCTGGAATTCTTAGAAGAAAACTTGTAATCGAGGGAATCTATATAACGAAAAAAAAAAATAATGAAGCACTACAAATACATATTAAAATACCATCTCCTAGTGGAACACTACAAAAGCGTAATAAACTAGAACATCACATATGGACAACACAGGACATATATTTTGCCCTGTTACCCTAGCGGATAACAACTTCCGAACCCAAATGACAAGATTTCATAATTTTTGTTGGTCAGTCAATCCTGTAGGCAATCGTAGTTTTTCTAGCAAATTGCCTTTTGTTTGCAGCATTAGTTGCTTTCATAGCTTGTGTATCATCTAGGAATTTCTAATCCTAAGGGGCATCTTAATTCGGGTATCAATACGAGACGTTTACAGTGTTATGTCCCTGTTAGGGAACGATTCACACATCTTCTTGCCCGAAATGACCTGAAAATAGGCCATCAAAATGTGAATTTCCCTTAGGTTAAAATAAAACACGTAATAGGGTAAAAGCACTAGGCTCCGTCCACCCCCAAGAATTCTGCTCTAATCTTTGCAATTTCAAACATAAAAAAATGGAATCTGTATGTAGAATATCATCTACATCAGTCATTTACTCGCTTCAACATCTTTACATTGCAACTAGCGAATGAAATTCGCTAATTCCAACATCACTTTGACACTAACATGCATCGAAGTACGCTGCCAGCGTTACTGACAGCACGGCTAGCAGATTTTCCGGATTTGCAACGAATGAACGATTTCCACTGATGATGCGTCTTCATATTTCGCGGCTAACGTTGTTGTCTGCCGTTAATAAGGACCAGAGGTAGACGAAGTCCTCAACCACCTTGAAAGGCTCTCCGTCTATCGTAACACTGCTGCCTAGGCTTACCCTGTCGTTCGTGGTTCCGCCTGCCAGCGGACTCCTACTTTTGCTGCTTCTCTTTTAAAGCGGGTGTACAGTTCTGCCACCGTTCCAATTGCTTTAGCAAGAATATCCATGTCATCCGAAAAACAGACAAATTGGCCGAACTCCGTGAAAACTGTGCCTCGACTGATGAGCCCGGCTCAAGACCCGGCTGGTCGCGTAACACCTTCCAGGGCTATGTTGAACAACAGGCAAGAGAGTCCATCTCCTTGTCGCAGTCCCCGGCGAGATTCGAATGAACTAGACAGATCGCCCAAAATCCTTACACAGTTTCTTACACCGTCCATCGTCACTTTGACCAATTCAATGAGCTTCCGGAGAAGCCGTTCTCGTCCATGATTTTCCATAGCTTACTGCGGTTGATACTGTCGTACGCCGCCTTGAAATCGATGAACAGGTGGTGCGTTGGGACCTAGTATAGGGCACTGCATGAAATTCTCTTCTTCTTCAACTTTTCAAAAAATGTTCAATAAGCTGTAAAAGTGCATCAAATATTCTCAAATTTTCACTGTAAGATGATCAACTAGTTGTGTATCAGTGGTAAAAATTCGGAAAACATCGGGCTATTCTGCTCGAAGTTATAAAGATTCTAGGAAAAAGATAAAATTATCCGATAGCCAACTTTGAGCTGTTATATCTCCGGATTCAATGAACCTTTTCGAGCAACTGCTCGTACACTATTTCCCCAGACGCCAAATATTTGACCACTTTTGACAGATACATTTTGGAAAGTTGTTTGGGTACGTTTGTATGCTTAGTTAGATTGGCTATGTGTGGTGAAATGATCAACAAACAGCATTATTTGGCTGATGCGTTTCGGTCTATTTTTCTTCGACCTTCTTTAGACGCCTGGGCACTGGTGACGCCTTTAGGCGCTGGTGACGAGAATTGGCGCTGGACTAGGTGCAGTAAACTCGTTCAAAATCAACTTTCTGGCAAAAAATCTTCACAACAATCACTGTTAACAACAAGAACACGCAATAAGGTATCTAAATCAAATGGAAGAAGATGACGAAAACGGTCGTTTTGTTGTAAATTTAGGTAATGCACAATTTTGTTTACCTATAGTGCCGGAAATGGGGTCAGAACCCTAGTGCGCCAGAGAACAAAAGAATATATGATATGTAAAAAAAATGAAATCATTTTTATCTTTCCCTATTGCGGAAGTTAGTTGGTATGCTTCGTTCATTGAACTGGAGTGCAAGATTTTGTGGCTTCGTACGGCTAGTATCACCAAGCCTTTAGTAAAAAGCATCGTGCTGCGGTTTTCAGGAAATGTTTTCGGCTGTTCCACTGGACGTTGCATGGTAATCCGTTGCACAATGGGAAAAAATAGGTATAAAACGCAAATAAATTCAATACCTCTGCTCGGAGTGGATGGATTCGAATGAATTTCTGATACAAACTGCAAAAATCCCTACAGAGGTTCAGATAAGGGGGTTGTCATTCGCCGCACGTTGCTGGAAATCTATGTACCGGGCCCGTTTTACCCCATTTTCTCTCTTTTTCACCTTTTTGGACAAATTCTGGAGTGCAAAATAAATAATTTGTTTAGGGTATTGTACCATTTGGGCAGGTGTACCTATTTTGGGCACTTGTCGCTGTAACTAAGTCAATTTCAAACCGATTGATTTGAATTTTTGTTCAGAGTTTGATACTGTATGTACTTAACTGTATACAAAATTTCAAATCAATCGGTTTGAAATTGACTTAGTTATGGCGGCAAGTGCCCAAAATAGGTACACCTGCCCAAATGGTACAAGACCCTAATTTGTGTTTGTGTAAAAACTTCCGTAGTATCGAATGGAGCTGGTTTAGCTCACCACATGGCCTTAAAAATTGGAATACTTTCAAATTACCCCGACATCCCCTTTTCTTTAAAATTTCACATGCATCTCCACCCGAAGTGGAACGCAAACCATAAGAGCAGGACCAATCCTATGTCAAATTGCCGATACTGTGGAAGTTTTTACACAAATACGAGTTAAACAAGGCATTTTTTTGAACGCCAGGTGGGAATAGATGAGGATTTTCTCAAAAATGTGTGAGAAAGAGAGAGCGGAGTGAAACGAGCTCAATACACTGATTTCCAGCATCGTGCGGCGAATGACACCCAAGATCTTTACAGTTTGTGTCAAAAATTCATTCGAATCCATCCACTCCGAGCTGAGATATTGAATTTATTCGCGTTTTATACATATTTTTTCCTACTGTGCGTTGTCTATAATAGGCATCGTCATGCTTCCTTCAAAAAGCGAATAGCTCTCTGGAAGCAGTGAACTTGCCCGGGTTGAAAAAAAAAATCCTGTGTGACTTTCAGCTATGCTTTCTACGAAATAGACCAAATGACTGGATTTCTAGGATTTATTCATACATGCATGTAGCTTCATCAAAACGTTTAGGATGCTGTCGTTAAATATTTTTTAAATTCTTGTTTTTCGGACTTATTTTAAATCTCCTGTGTTTGTGCATTTTTTACGTTTTTTTTGTGTTATGCGTTCCGTTCGAGTGGCATTTTGATAAAAACTAAGCAAACAACACAAACCAACAGTAACGCTCACTGAGCAACCTTAGCAATTGGAACTTGTTACAACTTTGCGAAACAATAAAAAAAAACAGAGATATATAGAAATAGCAACCAAAACATTGTTACCTATGTACCACACTTGGATACAGATACACCGTAGATTTCTTACATGTTACAAACAAATATCCTATTCGGGCCCAAAACGATGAACATGTACATATAAAAAAGTAAATGTTTTGCCAACAGTATTGTGAGAACCAGATGTCAAGAACGTGTTTATCCGATCGTATAGATATGACAGATGTAGTTTTATCTTCGTTTTTTTTATAGATGTGATGTACATTTTTTGACAAATGTTTTAAGCTTGATTGTAACGACGAACCCATAGCATAAAGCCATTGTTCAACAACTACAACGATTATTTTGACAGTCCTTTTTTCATAGAAGGGCATTGGCGAAACTACGATTTTTTGCCAGGGGGTGCCTTACAAACAAATATTCATTAGTTCATTCATTCATCATTCATCACCCCATATTTCATAGCAATGCATTCAAATTCTTGGGGGTGCCTGGCACCCCCGGCACCCCCAGTAGTTTCGCCTATGTAGAAGGGTTCAACAGATTGCATCTGTTTGAAAAAAAAATCAAAGTCTATGGATATAATAAATGTTACTAACGAGATTTTTTGATACGTATTCATAAAACTCAAGAAGCTTCATCTGAGTGTTCCTTCCCCAATCGATGTTGAACAGAGTCTATACTCAACACACATTTCGTTCCTAAGGAGATTCTGCAATGGAATTTGTTACAGTGTTTGATACTTCCAAATGTTATCTTTTCTACACGTGGTATCTACTACATAACGTTTAACTACATACTACAAGATGAAGTAAATCAACGATGATAGAGGTAACTCAAAGAGAAAACACAGAAAACAGTACCATAAGTGTCTAATCTAGATGTAAAATTTGTTATTACAGTGTTGCAAAGACGTGGCAAGGAATTACAAACAGAGTTTAGAGCCAAATAATAGAACTACCTGATCTCGTTTCTTCCTATGGATTTGACGTAAAACCCCGTATAAAGTCACTACAAGAATTTGTAAAGCAATAGCTTATTGGATTTGGCAAATGTGAACCATCCTAGCGGAAGCTCATTCGAAATGAGAACATAGAAAAAAAAAAGCAAAACAATGAAGCAAAATCGTATTCTAACGTTGAACTTCCTGTTATATATTAAACAAAATCAAACTCAAGTTTGTAGGAAATTGTTGTATAGTTTTAGGTGTAAACAATTATTACAAATCGCACTCGAGTGCTAACTGAACGAAACCTAGTGAAGTAAGCAAATTTAGGAACGAAGTAATCCAAGTATATAAGCAACGTTAGAAGTTGAAACGGAAGCCGGAATTTGACTGGTAAACTTGATGACACGAGTTGGAACAGATTTCACACCGATACGGGCATAAGAGAAATGAAGAACGACATTTTATTTTTATAAGTGTATGGCGAAAAATCAAATTTCTAAACGTAGATACCTAGAAGTTACACAACGGGAGAGCAAAAACTTTAGGCAAAGTGTGTTGAACCATTGCAAAACAATAGAAGTGTGTATCCGATCTAAATATCAAAAGAAGAATCGATCAAAATGGATTATATTATATCTATATGGTTAGCAAAATAAAAATGTTTCAGATATACACCATGATTTATTTCCTTATCCGATTTATTTTTCTTTGTTTCGATCTCTTCTTCTCTCGATTATATCAGCTGCAAAGACACGTTCTCCTCCATTTGGGACATTTGTGCCATTGCCATAAACACGAACCTATTCCTCATCTACCCGAGCCATAGGGAGAGGAAAAGGAATAGGGCATGGGAAAAAGGCCAGCTAGGGGAAAGGATCGTCACTCTAGTCTAGAAGATTGCACTAACGCATCAGCGCACCACAATAGTTTCAAATAGTGCCATGAAAAGCACAATCGAAGCCTTCTACCGTATACCTTCAAAAGGTGCTAAGACTTCCGCATATCGTTCCGATCCATGGAGTACATAGCTCAGATTTTGAGTACATAGCTCAAATTTTCTAGAGCGTCGTTTTAAAGTACCGTTAAACGGATATGGCTGAAAATGCATAATTCGCTGCAACAGTTTTCAATCTCCGACGACATGGTTATTGCAGCTGGAAAGCAGCTAAAATCTTCTACGGGGTGCGGCCCAGATGGAGTTCCTTCTTTGGTATCAAAAAGCTGTTTGGATTCATTGGCAGCACCTTTGGCAACAGTTTTCAACATGTCTCTGACCTCCAAGGTGTTCCCGGAATGTTGGAAGCTATCATATGTGTTCCCTGTGTTCAAGAAAGGCAGTTGAATGAATGTTTCGAATTATCGTGGTAGGTATAGCTGCACTGAGTTCGATTTCTAAAATATTCAAGGTGATAGTTTTGCAACAGCTAATTCAGAGCTACAGTCATTTCATATCGCCGGATCAACACGGTTTCATGCCTTAACGCTCCACGACAACTAATTTGGCATGTTTTACCTCGTTCATGATTCGCCAAACTGAAGCTGGTCAGCAAGTTGACGCTATTTACACCGACCTGTCTTTTTTTTTTTTGTCTGTATTAACGAGATTTTTAACCCTAGGCTAGTTCATCTCGGGACCCACGTTTTACTTCCCTTCCGAAGGAAGAACCCACATTTTGTGAGTATGTCGGGAGTGGGATTCGATCCCAGGTCCTCGGCGTGATAGTCAAGTGTTCTAACCACCACACCAGGTCCGCTCCACCCCGACCTGTCTGCCGCTTTTGATAAAATGAATCATCAGATTGCGATTACTAAACTCGATAAACTGTGGATGAACGATAATTAGCTCCTCTGGCTTCGATTTGATCGGACGAAACACACTGAGCGAAAATATCACTTAAATTCCACTGAAAATCTACAGTAGATTTTTTTCATCCATCTACATTTGATACTTTAAGGATTAATTATTTATGAAGTGGACCTGGTGTGATGGTTAGAACACTTGACTATCACGCCACAGACAAACAGACGTAACACCTTGAACGATTTTCATTATAATCCATCGGCCAGTTCACACTACCATCACCTGGTGGAAAAGTTGCACGAATCACTGTGTTGTGCAATATCGTCAACAGAAGGCGCTAGTGTGAAACGTCAAACGCATAGAAAAACGATGCGCGCGCCTCTGGTTGTGAAAGTTTCAACTATGCAAATTTAAAATGATCGTTAAAAGCGTGGTCGATGGAAATTTCGCAAGTGTTACGTCTGTTTGTCTGTGATCACGCCGAGGACCTGGGATCGAATCCCACTCCCGACAAACTCACAAAATGTGAGTTCTTCCATCGGAAGGGAAGTAAAGCGTGGGTCCCGAGATGAACTAGCCTAGGGCTAAAAATCTCGTTAATACAGTAAAAAAAATATTAATTAGTAAAAACATTTCACTGAAAAATCCAATAAAATTTTAGTGATTTTTTTACAACAAAATCATATGAAATTTAAGTATCGTTCGTTGGCATTAGTTTCTATAATTTTTGTTGATGTTTGATTTACTTAAAAAGTATTCAAAAATTTGGTTCACCTCCGTAACATTGGCGACCCCCAAATGGTTCCCTTGTGAAAAAGAAACATAAAAATTCACAGAACTAGTTGCCATCATCACACTCATACATGGTTCGTTAGTGATGGGTGACAACTACATGCTTCTTTTTTACATACATTCGACTGCAGTAAAATACATTGTGTGTTGTGTGGAGTCCTAACACGAACATCTGGATTTTAAGATTGGAAGCTATTCAGGCCAGATTCACAAGATTACTATCATAGAATGATATTGCAAACATGCCGGAAAACGAGATTCGATGCCATCTACTGCATGGAAACGCTGCGCTTTCGATGGAATTCATTCAGCATTCATTTGTCAATAAACTGATATTAGGAATAACTGATGTACCGAACGTCCTGAAATAGCTAGACTTTTATGCACCATCAGTTAGCTTGCGTGTTAGAGATCCGCTGAGACCTGAATTTCGGAGAACTAAATATGGACTCAACGAACCCATTACTGCGATGTGCCGCGAATTCAACAACGTATATCATCTGTTCGACTTTTTCATCTCGATATCAACATATAAAAGACGACTTAAACAACTACCTAAACATGCGGAATCTGTGTGAGCGGATAACATTTACAATCAGGTGAGTATCTCTCCAATATACCTGTGGAGTTTAGGATTTATCCGGGAAGGAATCACCCGACACATGCAGCACGCACAACTTACCCAGGCTGACGTCGGTTCGCAAGTGACGAGGGCGAATGCAGTTGGTTGTCATGGGCAGTGGTGGTTGCTATACACTCACTGATGCCAACGTTGTTAGCTTGACAGTTCATAGCACAGATAAACGCACTAGATCGCCTGCTGTGATTAATCTCATAACCACAGCTTCGTGCAGCCAAATATATACCTCACAATACCTAGCCCTGAAGAAAGTTGGTTGCTGAGTTTTTGTTTTTTCTCGGTATTCAATCAACTCCTTTACTACGAGCGACAACAACCTTCATGACGCGGAATTTGCTGATTAGTATTTTAGTTGTTAAGTTTTTTTTTTTATTTTTTGGACATTTGACTGTTGTTATAAGGTCCGTTTCGCCATATACAATTTCGCTAGTTCATTTATTCAAAAACTTCGAAAATTTATATCTTCCATACCAATAGTATTCTTACATTCACAAAGTGCAGCTACCAGCCCAAGAACTATTGAAAAAACAAGACTCTTCAGATGTATTGGGAGAAAAAATGTTTATTTGACTGTTTCAAAATTATAACGCCACCAAAAAAACTAAACAGAATATCAAACCAAATCAAAATTTTACTTGTTCAAGTGCTTTCATTTCTTTTTGATTACTTTATTAAATTGTGTTTTCATGTTCTCTGTTAACTAAGATTTGTCAATAGAATGAAAAGCATCAGAAATTTCTGCTTTTTGCTTGTCAACAGGCTTAAAATGCCGGTTATATTTATAAACGCCGTCCCTGACCATAATGTTCTAAAGAATTTCTAGTAGGGTTTAGATCAGGTGAGCATGCTCGTGAGTTCATGACATTGATAATCTTGCTTAAAAACACCGCCATTGTTACTCAGCTCACGAGCACTTGCTTACTATCTGTGAAAAGTTTGAATCTATGTTTCCCAAAAACCGACACAATACATTCCTGATAGACATAAATATGATGTTAATTGAGGCAAATAAAGTTATAATAATGCGGAAATCACTCCCCACACCATCACACTACTTCCACCAATATTCAGCTTCGAAAAATACTGAGACTCTACGAAAATCTCTACAATACCCACGGAATCCATCGATATTCCATTTTACCCATCAGAAAATATTTCCTGAAGGTAAAAAATACTAAGTTAGGAGTTGACTACTAATTTCCAATAGGTCACGCTCACGATCGGTGAAGTGAGCTGATTTTTATATGGTGAGAAGGTCAACTCTCCGTTTCTGCAATGGAAGAGTGGAAAAAGTGTGGATATTATGATTCCTTGCCTAATTTGATGCTGTTTGACCAAAACTTTGGGTAACTGTGTTGTTTCAGTTACAAGAAATGGGGGAAACAACAACATGGTTACCAAAAGTTTTGCTCAAACAGTAGCAAATTGGGCAGAGAATCATAACACCCACGCTATTTGAACCATTTCATTACAGACACGGAGAATTGAACTTCTCATCATACAAAATTTAGCTCATTACTTCAATTCTAGTACTTCGCCGATTGTGTCCTATTGCGATCTATACGGTAAAAAATCTGCACTCTGATATGAACAGATTGGCACTTGAATTCGCACTACTGTCCAAACAGTTTGTTATCATCTAAATATCATTTGAAAAAGAACATCCAATGCCTCTTCAGTTTTACTGGAAATGCACTTCAATTCATTGTTAATAATATTATGATTTCAAAATAAAAAATAAAAAAGTGTAACCCCCCAACGCCAAGATTCGATACCAGGACCTTGAGATTCACGGTCTTCTGCTTTACCACTACACCACTTCACATCTGATGATGAGGTGCGAATCGAAGCGAAACACTTTCTACTACCTGGCATCTATATTTACTTTCAAGCCCAAAACAGTCACTACCAAATCAACAGCTTTTCCCCTTGGATTGTATTGCTGTGTACATAAGTGCAAATCGAAGTGATTTTCAGTTTATTTCTTCGATGGGTTTGTTTTGGTTCTCAAATCAAAACTGATAACATTGCGATTTAAAAGGAAAAGAATTTTTAATCATGTTGATTGGGACGTTGAATAGTTAAGGGATTTTTCCCTTCCATCCAGCGTGCAGAGTTTTTACCGTGTATTTTCTCGAGCATATTGAATACAAAGATTTGACGATTTAGGAGTCTTGAAGCAAGATTGCATCATATTAGCGAATTAGATATTTTCACTGTCCTTAAAACTCGGCAAAGTGATGTTTTCGATGCTGTTACACCAATTTATTTTAAAAAATAAATTGGTAAAACCATTAGACTTCGCCACTGATATAGTCTTCGCCCCCTTCATACAAATTCCATTTTTTATGTATGAAGTGGCGAAGATTAGAGCAGAATTTTAGGGGGGCGAAGTCTAGTGTTTTAAGCCTATCAATCCCCAGTTTTCTGTCCTGATCATGTGTACTGCGGATTCATTTTCGTGCGTTCATCTTCGCTGTGTCCCGTAATAAGTCAGACCGGTTATGTGCGAAATTTCTCGAATTCAAATATGGTAGTCACGGAATGCAAGAATTCACACCATTTCAGTAATAAAAATGCGAAACGAGTTAGCAAACCTGTTGTTTATTCTTACTCCCGACATGCTTACAAAAAGAGGTTAATGCACGTCACGGAATTACTTATTCTTTACAACTTACCTTCAGGTAATATTTTCTGATGAGAAAAAATGGAATATCGATGGATTCCGTGGGTATTAGAGAGATTTTCACAGAGTCCCAGTATTCGTCCCAGACTTTGATAGAGGTAGTGTGATGGTAGCGTTTCCGGCATTATTATGTCTTTAGTTGCACCAGTTTACATCATATTTATCATATTTCAGGAATGTATTGTGTCGTTTTTAAGGAAACATAGATTCAAACTGTTCACATTTCTGCAAGAAAATAAGCAAGTATTCGGAAGTTGGGCAACAATAACGGTGTTTTTCAGTGAGATATTCAATGTCATTAACTCATCAGCATGCTCACTTGATCTAAACCCTACTAGAAATCTTTGGAAGATTATGGTTGACGGCGTTTATAAATATAACCGGTAATTTCTGATGCTTTTCATTCTATTGACAAAGCTAAGTTATTTAACAGAGAACATAAAACACAATTTAATAAAGTAATTAAAAAAGAAATGAAAGCATTTGAACAGTTAAAATTTTGATTTTATTTGATATTCTGTATAGTTTCTTTGGTGGCCTTATAATTTGGAAACAGTAAAAAAATGTTTTTTCAATAGTTATTGGGCTGGTAGCTGAACTTTGTGAATGTAAGAATACTATTGGCATGGAATATATAACTTTTCGAAGTTTTTGATTAAATGAACTAGTGAAATTGTATATAGCGTTATTATTATGAAACGGACCTTATAATATGTGTTTTTTAATATTCGATTGTATGTGATCTTTTATGTTATATTGAGTAATTCTCGCTGAAACCAGGCTGCCAATACCATAAAGTTTAGGATTTAGAATTTTTCTTGCTTAATTGCTAGGATATGATAAAATTGCATAAAATCATCAAGTCGCACCTAATTTATCGCATAATATCTCAAAATTTAATTGATTATGTTTGGCTACGCAGTCATTTATTGAACAAACGTGTCGAAACGTCGGGCAAATAAAGAACGTCGTTTGTTCAATAAATGACTGCGTAGCCAAACATAATCAATTCCACCAAATCAGTCGATTTATCATCAGTTTGATCAAAATTTAATGTTGTAACATATACAAAACTTACCTTTTCTATGAAGGGAAAGTATAGACCTTTCATTTGAACTTGAAAAATTGTTGGCAGCCATCTTGGATTTGGTCGCCTTTTTGAATTTTATCATTAAATTGCTATTTTCGCTGTGTTCGCAATCACCGATTTCAAATCCGAACTCATCATTAGAAACCTGAGAGTCTAAGCTTTCCAAAACATTCAAAAATTTAGGTGTGCATTGACCGCAACAATGATATATCGATTAAAACGTTAGGCAACCTTCCATTTTCCCATACATTTTCACGCACGCATCTGATCGTGCGATAACGGGATCGGTGGAATCGCATGCATGCGCGTGGCGTCTGCAGCAAAATGTATGGGAGAATAGGCGGTCGCCTAACGTTTTCATCGATATGTACTAGGGTGGCTCAAGCTTGTATGGCAAAACCACATGTCAAAAAGTTCGATGGGCCCCCTTCTCATTTCGTTCTATATGACGCCACGATACTCTGGTAAAATTTTCAGCTAAATCCGTTAACATCGTTTTTTGCAATTTTCTTCGGAGGGGTTCAAATTTTCCTTAAAACACGTAATCGATCCAAATTTTCCTTAAAACACGTAATTGATCCCATAGAAATATAGCCTGGGATATGCCAAAAAACTTTGTCGAAGACCGCAACGTGATCAGACACTTGCGAAAAAAGCTATAGCCTAGACAGTACAGGCTCATTCAATGAGATTTTATTGCTATTGTTATTCCTTTAAATGTTAAATGTTAAGCACCACCAGATGGTCTGCATGTAATATCTTTTCTTACAAGCTTCGGATGACTTTGCGGTCTTCGACAAAGTTTTTCAGCACATGTGAGACTATAGTTCTATATAATCGGCTATATGTTTTATGTAAAAATAATGCCCCTTATGAGAAAAATGCTAAAAACGATGTTTTTCCATATAAACTCCCATACAAACTTCAAACGAGTTTAGCACCGCCCTAATGTTAACGGATTCAGCTGAAAATTTGACCAGAGCATCGTGGCGTCATATAGAACGAAATGAGAAGAGGGCCCATCGAACTTTTTGACATGTGTTATTGCTGTGTGCGTTCAGGATGCAAACGGTGCCCAAATGCGCTCCAAACGCGGTAACACAGTGTTACCAAAGGCAACTTAGCAACCATAGTGAAAACCACCGCCAACCAGGGATTCAAAAGCTTCCACTGACATCGGGTTACTTGTTAGAAAATCTTACCGCATTTGGTGCTCCTGCATTTGATATTTGCAATCCGAATGCACACAGCAATATTTTGAGCCACGCTAATATGTACCTATATCATTGTTGCGGTCAATGCACGCCTAAATTTTTGAATGTTTTGGAAAGCTTTGACTCTCAGATTTCTAATGATGAGTTCGGATTTGAAATCGGTGGTTGCGGACACAGCGAAAATCGCAATTTAATGATAAAATTCAAAAAAAAAAAAAAAAAAAAAAAAAAATCAGTTTGATCGCAGCTGCCGTCGAGTATAGACGCAGGAAATGTATACTTCGTAGCGAACTCTTTATTTGCCATCAGTTGGTGCGGCGCAAACGGTCCCGTGCGTCTTTTGTCTCCCGGTCGTTCACCGTTTGTTTGCTCATCAGTGGTGCATTTTGTGCTATCGGGAACATCTTCATATCGAAATGTGTGACATAATCAATACCGCACAATTTCGATTCCCGGCGGGTAGTCCGCGACCGTCCTGGGCAGAAATAGCTAGTTTTCTGAAATCGCTGGAAACTGATTTGCTGCTTATTGAATCAGCATATAAGACGGCAAATGATCGTTCGTTGTTTCTGAAGTTTTCGTCGTTGGAGGCAATGAAGGAAGCTTTGAGGAAAAATGCGGATCCGAAAAAGTTCATCTACGCCAACGGGAAGATCGTCGAAGTGCGGATGTGCATCGCTGGCGCGAATGTGCAATATGTGCGGGTTTTCGATTTGCCGCCGGAGCTGAGTGACGAGTGCTTGTCGTTGGTACTCGCCGAATATGGAAAAATAGATCAAGTGATTCGCGAAAAGTTCGCCGCGGAATCGGGACTCGGTCATATCCACAATGGCGTGCGAGGAGTATTCATAGACGTTAAAAAGGACATACCACCAATGATTGACGTCGGAAAGTGGAAAGGACGGATTTTTCACAACGGATTGAAGGATACCTGCTTCCTGTGCCGAGCAGTCGGCCATCGGAAAGATTCATGTCCTCAACGAGGAACTCGAACACACCAGGCGGATCAACAGCGGAAAGTAACGGAAACCAGCTCGTATGCAGCTATTGTGTCGCAGGGTCCGGTTTCTCCGGAACAGAAATTAATATCGGAAGATGATATAATTGAAGTGTTGGAGGATCAGCCGTTGGACACAGATGGAGAACAAGTACAATCAGGGGTTCCTGGAGAAGATTCGGAAAATGAATGGCGCCCGATGACACAGATGGAGAAACTGGAAGAAGTAGCCAAGGTCATTAAGGATGTGATAGGAAATCCGACTGCTGATCAGCGTAGGGCTCAATTCGCCGCATCTGGTTCAAGCTCAGGTTCCGGACCGCGGGTGAAGAAGAAATGCGCACGAAGAACGCTTTACTAGGATTGTTTTCAAATTGTCATTAGAATGTTTAAATATTAATTAGAATTTCGGCTCCGTTAAGTTTTTTGTTAAACAATTGAGCCTATACAAATAAATGATTTGGAAAAAAATAAAAAATAAAATTCAAAATGGTGACCAAATCCAAGTTGGCTGCCAACAATTTTTCAACTTCAAATGAAAGGTCTATACTTTCCCTTCATAGAAAAGCGAAGTTTTGTATATGTTACAACATTAAATTTTGAGATATTTTGCAATAAATTAGGTGCAATTTGATGAAAAATCGTCATTTTTTGTCACCTTGTCAGCCCCTTGCCAAGCGAGGGGTCCATCAATTTAACCCAACCAAAGTGGTTTTCATTCTTTTTTATAATATTCTAGCGAATAAGCAAGAAAAAATTGAAATCCCAGACCTTATGTAAATGGTGGCCTCGTTTCAGCGAGAATTACTCATTGCATTATGTTTTCTGAAAAGATATGGAGTTTTATGCCCTTTTGATTGAACTTGGTTCTTTCAAAAGGGTTTTCCCCATCTTAAAACTCATCAAGAGTAAAATCAGATGAGATATAAATAAATAAACAAATAAACAATTTACATTGCAACACAGTGCGATATTTTCAATAACTTTTTTTGGAATTTCATTCGTGGGCTTCGTGGCCGTGTGGTTAACGGCGTCAGCCGTCTAGGCGTTTTGGAAGCCACGGAGTGCGGGTTCGATTCCCGCTCCAGTCGAGGAAAACTTTTCGTCAAACGGAAAACTCTCCATTGGGCCACTGGGTGTTATGTGTGTTGTCCGTTGTCTGTGCAGCCTCTGGCTGAAGACGGTGTAGTGTCTTTTTTTAAGTTTTCAAGCGGATTGATCCGGCGTTCCTCAAGGCAGCCACCTCGGTCCATTCTTGTTCCTACTCTACATGAACGATGTCAATCTTGTATTTGATTGTCTGAAACTCTCGTATGCCGATGGTCTAAAGCTGTATTGCGTAGTGAGGAACTCACATGATGCGTCTTTTCTACAACAACAGGCGGAAACCCGATTGAAGCTGGATACCAGCTTTTTACGCTGGCCATAAAACGACGAGGGGTGATTTGATTTTGACAATTCTTGCCGACAGATTTTATAGCTTGTTCTTAGTAGGCATTGATTTAGGATTGTTGATTTTCAAGAATTTTCACAGCCATTGTTTTGAAGCTACGGTTTCTTAGAGTTCTATTTTTTACATTTTTCATTTTAATAATTCAATTATTTTATACAATTTTAGGATTCGTGGAACTTTTCTAGGTGGAGGATTACAACTGGAAACTTATAAAGATGACTGACAAATTCAAATAAAATAAATCGAGGTTCAATATTGTTCCCCCTCAATAGTGCGGTGTACAGGTGTACGCTATACAAAGGTTTGCTGACGAGTTTAGGCTAAGGTCCTGATTGAGTTCAATTTTCCAACATATTGTGGAAATTTTTAGGCATAATAGGGCATAATAAATCTCATGAAATCAAAGAGGACGTGCCTAAGACTAAGATTTACATATTCATAGTTCTACAGACAAATGACCTTTTTGAGTGGCAAAAATGTGTCTTCTTGGAACTTCATGGTTTTGAGGTGTACATGACAAACCAATCACGCTGTGGGTTTTATTTATTCAGAGGAAATGATCTTTTTTTTTATTTCTCCTTCGTTCAAAACAAGGTCGCAATTTCTTGGTGAAGAAAAAAAAAATGCTTGACGTTGCAGGTGAAAGGATATAGGATCTGTAACCAACTTATTTTCTAAAGACACGGTTCATTGAGTTGTGGCCACGGGCTTCACATATCAGCACGGAGTTTTAGTAATAATGATCCCCAACTTCAAGGGCAAGGGCCCATATAGCCGAGGCGGTAAACGCACGGGTATTCAGCATGACCATGCTGAGGGTGACGGGTTCGATTCCCGGTCGGTCCAGGATCTTTTCGTAAAGGAAATTTCCTTGACTTCCTTGGGCATAGAGTATCTTCGTGCCTGCCACACGATATACACATGCAAAATGGTCATTGGCAGAGGAAGCTCTCAGTTAATAACTGTGGAAGTGCTCATAGAACACTAAGCTGAGAAGCAGGCTTTGTCCCAGTGAGGACGTTACGCCAAGAAGAAGAAGAAGATCCCCAACTTCCTGCCCAACTTCGAAAATAAATCGCACTCACAGGCGATGTTACTTGTTCCTAGATTATTTGGAATCAGAATGTGGGCTGCAGTCGTTGTCCCAAACTATCCATTTTCGTGTAATGCTCTTTATTAACCTAAAATAGTCAAAAGTTATTATTTATTTTAAAATATGAGTAAAATAATCCACCGATTTTCACTCGTTGGAAAAGCAGAATGACGTTCCATGGTAAACATTGAAAATTTTCGGCATGTCAGTGCTTGCTTCGATCCAACCATAAATATTTTATAGTGTCGGCAAGAATTGTCAAATAGGGGTGATTCAAATTTTATGGCGGGCGAGCGTAAAAAGCTGGATAGTGAAGGATTTTGGTGTTCTCCTGGATGTTCAGCTGACCTTCAAAACCATGTGGCGTACATCGTTTCAAAAGCCTCGTCACAACTGGGATTTCTGTTTCGTTTCTGCAGAAAGTTCACGGACGTATACTGCCCCCACTCGCATAACAGTCCCATCTTTGCTGGGTTTCCTATTCATATGGGACTGTTATGCGAGTGGGGGCAGTATACCTACTGCTTGAAAGTTGTGTATTATTGTTCTATTGTGCGTCCTGTACTAGAATACTCATCCATCGTATGGTCACCGTACTACAGCAACGAAATTCAACGGATTGAGACCTTCCAGTGTAAATTCGTCCGTTTCGCCCTTCGACACCTCAGTTGGATCACCCGTTCAACTTACCAAGCTACGAAAACCGCTGCAATCTGATATGCCTGGAGCTACTCGAGCCGAGGCGCGACGTGGCAAAAGCGTGCTTTACAGAGAATCTCCTATGTACAAGGCAACATTGATTGACCGCTGCTCCTCAGCCTGCCACATACGCTACCGGAATCTTCGGCATAATGCTTTCATCCGTTTTCCCCGCACCAGAACTAACTATGGTTTCCATGATCCGCAGTATGTCCCGTGTTTTCAAGAAGTTTCATCGTGTATATAATTTTTTTTTTTTTTTGGGAAACTAATAAGCTTCATTTAAAAAAAAAAAATATGTTAATTTTCATATAAACCATTGTTATTGGGGTGGGGTTTCACCTGTTGACGAATTAACAATAAACAATTATCATCATCTGGATGCATTATCAGCCAAATCTGTTTAACGGTTCTTTAAAACGGTGCTTTAGAACATATGAGCTGTTTATTCCAAGTATCAAAAGGGCTACATTAGAGGATAGGAGAGACCAGCAAATTTGGCGATGATTGGTGAGCGCAGGAAAGCATGGATCGGAACGGTATGCGGAATGTTGTCCTTCTGACACAGTAAGATTGAAGAGATTTGTATCGAGCGTATGTTCTACAAGGAGGTACTAATTGCCCATTCAACCCTAGATGGCGTTAGGATTTTCAAAGTTTTCTAATATGCTAATGACGATCATGTTTTTTTAAAAGCAAAGGATACCATTCTTTCAGTTGATGAAAACAATGTTTATGTAAGCTTTCTACGTGTGTACTATTTATTGTTACTATATTCACATATCGCACAGGACCAAAAAGGGAGGCTTCCATATCATAAACGATAAAAAAGGTAAACAAAACTTAACCGAACTAGGACACGTCTTTTTACACGGTGTATCGTTTATACATATAAATGCGTTCTGAAATGACAAATTAAACGATCACAAGACACAAAAAAAAACTTAAACTTGGTTCAATCAAAATGATACGTAAAACAGCGGGGGAAAATGATGACATGATTTAACAGCTAATTAACTACTTCTTTACTAGCTTCTTCAACACTAACACTGAAGAAATAAGCAACATTGAACTGGAATGTACGATTGTTTCGGTTGGTTAAAGCAAGGCTCCGCAGATTGACATATAGGTTAGCCAGAATTCATAATTCTGGACGGAAAAGCTATTTAACTGTTTTTGAAAAATATATCGCCTTATAGATTCATTCTGAGGGTGTAATTCGGTCATCATAGAATGGCGTAGAAACTACACTCCGGATGGATGTCATTCTAGCAGTTGGATGATTTGGGATGCAGAAAGTCAGAAAAGAACTTCTTTTTCTTCTTCTTCTCTTTGGTGCTGCTTTCGGTCTCGTCAGCATCCTGGGAATGAAACATGTAGGTCAAATCAAGGGTAGATTTTCTAAGAAATGTTTCGGGATCATACCTTTTCTGAATCGATTTTCTTCGATTTCACCAGCTTTTTCGCCTCTTTAAGCTTTTTCTTTTCTTTCTTTGATAGCTTTGTTGAGGAATCGCCACTAGTAGCAGATTTCTCCGTGTCGGAATCCTTTTTACCGTGCTTCTGCTGACTGGCTGCCCTCTCTTCGATGCTTTGTTTGATGCTCTAGAAGCAGAGATGCAACTCCTTGGTCAATTCTGTGTTGAATAGAAAAATGAACAAAAGTATCCTCACCATATCTTCCTCTGCTTCTCGCAACCGATCCATCTCTAGACAGTCCACCACATCATTTCGCATCTGGACAATCTGTACGATAAAAATAATATTAGAAATGAAAACGAGAAGCGTTAGGGTTTCCTAACCTCAACCAGCCGAGCAATGAGTGCTTCTTCCTTCTCCTTATCGGAATCGGTTTTGTTCCGTTCGGGTTGGGCCATCAACAGGCGAATCTCATATTCCAAATCGGCTTGCTCCTGCTCCAACCGATGCTGGCGACGCCTGTTGAAAGACATCGAGTCTATTGTTAATATGACAACCGCCTGACGAACAAGAACAATCTGTGCTAATAACTCTCCGTATGAACCGCATTGACGCAGACGCAGGCGAACACTGGCCTTCGAGCCCAGGTGTTTAGCACTGCATTAGGGAGACATGCTAATGCAGCTTCCGGGAAGGTTAAACCTGCTACCTGGACTAGTGGGTTGGGGCCAGGCAGTGCGAGCCAGCCGTAAACAACAAGAAACGAAAAGTCAACAAGAGATAAATGCGAAGCAATGCCATTGTCGACGATCACAGCGACGAAAACGGTCTTGCGCTTGGAAACTCGGTACGTGAGACTAATGATCTCTCAACTTCATCGGGAGCACCCGCATTCTCACAGATCTACTGAATGCATTGTAACGCTGCAGGAGATGTGCTGGACAGGATCCATGATGCGACAAAGGTCATCATCCCTAGGACTCTTGCCTGAACGAACCTTATCCACTCACAAGTGTGAATTTACGACCTTTGGTGCTTTCTCTGGGAGCGGGAGAAGACCGAGCTGCGGGTGGCCAGGCACCTCAAGCGGAGTAAGCCTAGACGTGGCGGAGGCTCAGAAGTGAACCCTGTTGAGCCATTTCAGAAATCCCACATATCCGGAAGTAACTCTGTACAATTGGCTTGGCACCGCTTCCAAAAGTGGCTCAGCACAGTTAGGAGTACTTTTGGCATATCTGGAACGATGCCAGTAAGTTTTCGATTATAATATCCTGGTTAACGCGATGCAATTGGTGAAACGGGCGTGAAACGGTGGAAGGAGAAATGTCGGAGCTACCTTCCGTCTCATGAAATCGTAGTGAGGCCTTAAAGGACGTTCCCGGCCTGTGTCTGTGTCCAGCTTTGGAAACTATGCACCTAATTCGGTGGAAGGAGATTTCGGTGAACACTCCTAATTAGCACTGATCCAGCTTTAAGAACAGTTCGCATAAGGGGCTGTGTCAACCCTCAGCTGGCCTCCCTACTTGCATAGCTAATCACCAGGATCATCGACGGCGACTTCATTGGCAGAGAGGGATAGCGAATTTGAAGGAAGGGGGGAGGGAATAAACATGAATTCTTACAAACAAGCGGTATGGTAGAGGGAGCGTTCCCGAGAGGTAAACTGGCGTGATTGGCATCACGGCGGGTAAGGACGGAAGCTGGAGTATTCCCTAGTAAGCAATCAGGAGCAATCAGGCAGTACAGCGCCAGCAGAAGAAGCGCAATATGATGGTAACCGCCGAGAAGCTGGACGAGTTGACCGCTAACACCTGCGGGCTGAACAACATCAGGTAAAAGCATAAGCAAGGTCTGCTGAAACTCCGCAAGTCGGTGGCGCTGCTGAAGAAGGAGAAGTCCAACCAAACAGAGAGCTTCTTTTTTGCTGTAAGCTCGACGACGACGCGTAAACCCATGCAGCGCGACATGCTGAGGGCAAGAAGTGCCTGGCAGAGGACGGCGAACCGCCGAAGATTAAGAGGATGGCAGATTCGAGTAGCGATGCATCAAAACCGGCTGCTAAGAGCGCCCCATGAAGCTGCGGACCGAGTTCGAGCGGAGTGATGAGAATTCCTGGATCACAATAGGGAAGAAGAACAAGACAACGCACTGGTCCTTAAGGCTGTGGCGGGGCCGAAGTGGTGAGGGTCATAAGAAGAGGAAATCGACTCTCGTCGCTGGGTGCAGAAATGAAAAGTATTCGGCGCACCAGGACAGGAGAGAGGATACTGGTGCTAAAAAAACAGGCGGTAAAAAAACGACACGACATACATGTTTCTAGCCCAAGAGATGCGGAACGTGTTGGTGAGAGCTCTGACGGTGGAGGCCAGTGTTGAAAAATTCATTTCGTCATATCTAAATTCAATCACCTACAGCTCATTTTAGAAGCTGAACCTGAGAATATGGTATATGAAAAACTTGTGCGGCTAGATCAGTTCTGCAAGAAAGTCACGGAAAAACCGCTATTTTCCGAATATTTAAGGTAAATGTCACGGACTACCTTTGAAAAATGCCAAATAATATTCACCGTGAACTTTCTTGCAGAACTGGTCTAGCCGCACAAGTTTTTCATATACCATATTCTCAGGTTCAGCTTCTAAAATGAGGTGTAGGTGGTTGAACTTAGATATGACGAAATGAAATTTTCAGCACTGGTGGAGGCAACTCTCCAGGGTGACAACCTGGACGAGATTACCGACGCCGAGGAACTAGCGGCTGCCCTTAAGCAGCAGTGCGAGGTAGATGCACCAAGTGCGTCAATCCGCCTGCGAAGTGGCCCGACAGGCCCACATGGTTAGCTCCCACCAGGGGAAGTTAACAAGGCGGGAATATCAATGTCCGCTATGTATTGATGAGCCGCAGGAAGTGCGGAGAAGAAGGTCACACCATCAGGGAGTACAATTCGGCAACAAAGTGCTTGATTCGCACGGCGGACAAGGGCCATGCGACGGATGAGCCTAAACGCCCAGGTACACGAAGTTGACAAAAGAGCCGACAATGGCTCAAATTACACAGCTGAACCTAAATCACTGTGATGCCGTACAACAGTTGCTATGGCTGTCGGGCTGATTCAGATATCGCCCTACTAGTCTACTAGCAAAACCATATCGCATCCCTCCAGATAACAGCAACTGGGCGGCGGATAAGGCTGCGGCGATCTGTAAAACTGGTTGATTTCCAGTTCAGGAATTAATTTCTGCGTCGAACGAAGGCTTCGCAATAGCGAAGGTCAACGACATGAACTACTGCAGTTGCTATGAGCCCATTACTGCGGCCATGGAGGCTGACATGTTCAGAATGGCTATGCGGATGTGCCTGGGTAGAAGCGAATTTCGTAGAAGTGGAAAGACAAATACTAGTTCTTCTACCCAAACCGGGAAGTCTCCGGGTGACCCGTCAACATACGGACCAATCTGCCTACTGGACGCTGTCGGGAAGCTGTTGGAGTGGATTACTCTGTCGAGGTTAGCGGTCAACGAGTTCAACAGTTTCGGCTGGGTCACCATCTAGAGCGTCACATACATCATCTGGGAGACCCGGACAGTCTATACTGGAGAGCTCCTCTACGACACCGAACAATGAAAGAGGAGTTATACCAACACCGCAGGGGTACATCAAAGGTGATTTCTGGACCCGGTACTATGGAACTCGGTGTATTGAGTCTGATCCACAGCCAGGTACATGATCAACTTCAGGCGCTCACTAACTGGATTTCATGATCGATGACAAGCTGAACTTCGATAATCACGTGGAATATAGCTACACCGATTGTGGCATCGTCGAAGATAATGTCAAATAGCAATGGTCTAGAATAAGCGTACGTTGCTTGCAACAGTAGCGGTGTTCATACTACGGTACGGCACCGCTGTGTGCTCGAGCACGGCACTTGTTCGATATTATCAACGTCAGAACCTATCGAGATACTAATCACTATCTTGTGATGGTCAAGCTGTGTCCACAACTCGTTGCCATTAATAATATACGATACCGGCGACTGGCACGATACCACCTCAAGCGACTGAAGAAAACGGATGTCACTACTACATACGCGCAGCAGAGTCTTGAGGCAGCGTTACCAGACGAGGACGAACTCGTGAATGTGTCTCTCGATGAGGACTTCTGGAGCACAGTAACCAAGACGGGAGTACCCTCGGGTCCGCGGAATGGAGTCGATGAACCGAATGGTTCAATGAAGAGTTCAGAGCGATTTGGACGATAAGAATGCAGCGTAAGCCTTAATACTGCAGTATGGAACCCAGCAGAATGTTGAACGATACATACAGAAGCGGAAGCAGCAGATCCGCTTCTTTCGAGTAAAAAAAACCGTAACCTGGATGAAGTGGACGGCGAGAAAATGGAACTATCGTGCCGTTCTCAAGAAACACGGAAGTTCTACCAGCCGAAATGTGCAGTGATAAGGACGGGCGCTTCTTGACGGACGGACGTTATTGAGGATGGTATCGTAGCTGAACTCATCATGATAGCCCAATAAAATTGGCCGCCTATCAGTATCGGTTGATAGTCATTATCTAGGAAACCGAAAGCTACCGAAGAAATGGAAGGAGTGGGTAATCTACCCTATCTATCCCACAAAAAAAGCAACCATTTGGAAGGTGAGAATTTCCTTGCGATCACCATTTTGAATTCCGCTAGCAGAGTGATATCCAAGATTATATTCCGCCGTCAGTCACCTAAAACGAATGCGTGTGTGGGAAGTTATCAAGCCAGCTTCATCGACGGTCACTCGACAATACAGACAATAGTCCAGACAGAAGCGACATCGAACGACTTCAGTTTACCTCACTGATCAGAGCTAATACTATTAAAAAAAAAACAGAATAAAAGTTTTCTACTTACAAATACATCAGCTCGGCTTGCCTCCGGAAAAGCTCGTTCTTCTCGTTGACCAGCTCGAACAACTGCATGATCAGATCTTCCACCTCCTTGGAGTTGGTCTGAATCCCCGTGATGTCCATCTCGGGATCGACGCCTTCGCACCGTTCGCGAATCATCTGCTCCAGTATTACACCCTGCTTCTCCAGCCCTTGCTGCTGCGTTTCGATAATGTCCAACTCCTGGCGAATCTCCTTCAGCGGCAGCATTTTGATCGTTTTTCGCTCGGGTAGTGGCACCGGTAGGGCCGGAGCCGGCCCTTTGCGGCGCTTCCATTTTCCCTGTTGGGATTTGTTGGAGATCAAGGCGTTGTAGGAATCGTTCTGCGAGCTGGTAGGCGAGGTCTGCGATTGCCGGTTACGGTTTTGAGCTTCCTTGTTGTCTTTCATCTTCTCCCATTGTCGCTCGCTGGTGGTGGTTTCCAGAGTGAGACTATCGTCGTCGACCTTCAAGGGGACGATGGTTCTGCGGTAGATAACGGAGTCATTGCTGGGGGCTCGGGTTACCGGCTCGTTGAGATCAAAGTCGGTTCCCATCAGGCTAGCGTCGAGAGCTATAAGTCGCTGCGTAGGATTAGGAGATAGCGATGGGGGTTCGCTTGATTTAGGGGTGGATGAAGGAGGTGCTGGAGCAAGGCGTTTCTTGCGCGGCGTTGTAGATTGACTGGGAGATAGGTTTTCGGTAGATGTTTTTGTTAAGACGACTGGAGCATCTGGTGCTTTGGACTTTTTACGGCGAGTGATCGTCATGGAGGCAGATGCGCTATCCAACGATGAAGCAAGTGAAGCATTCGAACCTCCGAACTGGCTCGACATCAGCGAGGTTTCCATAGAACTGATGGAATCTGTGTGGTTGTGCTGTTTTCGAGGGGTTGGGACCGGAGTCCGACGAGGTGAAGGTTTAACAATGACTGGAATGATTTCGTTCTCCGGCTCATCATCTCCATCTTCGTCGAACGGGTTAGCTGGAACAAGAGGTCTAATTTTCGGCGGAGGAGGCCGTGGTGGTTTCATACTAACAGGTTGCGTTTCATCTTCGTCATCGCTGCCGAAGGGATTTGTGCTGACTTTTCGTGCCGGAGGAACAGGTTTGGACGGAGCCCGCACTTTGTCCTCATCGGAATCATCTCCGAATGGATTCAAATCCGAAGGGTACTGTTCCTGCGCTATAGACTCTTCTTCATGTTTTTCCGCAGACTGTGGCGTAACTTCAGCATTCGTTTGTTCTGTAGTTGTGTTATCACTTATGACAATGGCTTCATTCTCAGGCACTTCTTCTGGGTTGCTAACAGTAGTATCAATCTGTTCTTCACTGATCACATTTACTTCAGGCACTTGCATTGGCTGATCCTCCTTTACAGCTTCCTTCTCAGGTTCCACATCTTCCGCATCACTTTGACTATCTTTTGTTGAAAGTTCGGCGTCAACGACAATCTTTTCCGCTTCGCTGGGCGTGGTGTCTTCTCCATTCAATTTACAAACTGAATCATCGTTCAGCGTAACAGGTTCAATAGCAAGAGCGTTGTTGAGTTCTTTAGAAGATTCGGGTGGTTCATGACTTTTTTCAGGAGATTCCGGAGATTCATGGCTATCACACACAATAGTGGTACTATCTGATTCTTCATTTCCATTTAATTTATCTTCCAAACCAACTGTGCTTTGAACAATATTCGGTACGTTTTCAATAGTAGATTCATTAACAAGTTCAGTAATTTGATCAGATGCTATGGGAGGAGTTTCCACTGATGGAGGGCTGGGAGGCGGTTCAGTAGCTGGCAGACTCGGAGGAATCTCATCCTCTTCTTCACTTTCCGAAGATTCTTCGAGAGGAGTTGGTTCGATCTTGTCTACTTCCTTATCGCTCTCCAACTTATCCGACTTCTCCAGCGAATCCTTCAGAAAGCTACTCATCTTGGCCCGTCGAACCATGTTGGACGTTTTCTCCTCATCGCTAAGCGGTGCCGATTCGAAAAACGAGATCCTCTCCAGCAGTTTGCTGCTTCGGCTGGTACGAACATTTTCCCGGCTCCCATTTACAGCCGCTTCCGTTGCCGCCACCTCGGACGACATCGAGCGACGTCGTTCGGCGATCTGGATCTCCTCATCCGGGCACGTTTCGCAGCAGTATTCGCCGTCCGTCTCCGTTTCGTAGAAGCTGCCTAGCGTTAGTTGAGCTCCACAACGGGCACATTTTAGACAGGACCGGTGGTACAGCTTCTGCTCGAAGCTGATACGTTCGGCGAAGAACACCGGATTACCGCATTTGCGACAGGGCTCACGTTTGGGGACTCCCACGAAAGCGGTTGTGTTGGCCATCTGAATACGATAAGAATAGGTTAGTTTGAAGAATGCGGAATGATTTTAATGTTGCTTAAAATGTACTTCATGAGCTAAAATTCTATAAATGAGTTCAAACTAACAACTTATGTATTCATTGCAACAAAGCATGATTTTGTTTAATGCATATTTAATGCAATTTGGCATAATGCCGTTTGTTATACAGTCCTATGACATAATAGCCGTATGACATAACAGTCGTTTGGCAAAATATAATAGTCGTTTGGCATAATGGTCATTTGTCTCAATGAAAGACGTATGAGGCTGGATATAAACAATTCAATGTACACTCCCGATCAAAGTTTGGGGTCACCCCCTCAAAAACATGTCATTTTTTTAGGCCCATATCTTCGCCAATTTGCGTCCGATTTCAAAACCCTTGGTCTCATTCAAAAGATAATAAGTCGAAGAAACTTTGAACATGATTGAAAAGAAACTTTTTCAAAAAATTATGTATGGAAACTTAATCCAAAGTTACCAAATTTTCTAAAAAAAATGAATGTAAATATACGGCAGTGTCACTGGAAATTGGGTCGACCAAATTTTATGATAAGAGTGGTAATATAACCCATTTTCTATTAGCTTTTAACTGCTTTTTACAAAACTTAGCTAAAAAATCTAGAAAAAAAAGTTCTTAAGTAAATTAATCCTTGATGTCATCGACCAAAAGTTTAGGGTCACCCCTCAAAATGATGTATCGGCCAAATGTTTGGGGTCACTATCGTAAAACATGGAAAAACGATTTGCTGATATATTTGTCATCTTTCATTCAATTTTAATTCTTCTTGGAAACAAAATGAATGATACCTACTGCATAGACATTGAACCACACATATTTGCTGAAATTTACATACTAAAACTTAACGTAAAGTTGCCTCATTTTTTGAAATGTGGTGAAATGTGTTAACTTTACATAACATTTTTATACACAAAAATCGTTAAATACGTTAAGTTAAAGACATCAAACGTAAATTTAGTTAATTATCTTTGAAATGAGCCAAAAATAACTAAAATTAAACTATAGATGACGAAGATATCACCAAATTTAGTGGGCTTCGTGGCCGTGCTGTTAGCGGCGTCAGACGTTTAGGCGTATTGTGAGTGCCACGGAGTGAGGGTTCGATTCCCGCTCCAGTCGGAGGAAACTTTTCGTCAAACGAAAAATTCTTCACTAGTCCACTGGGTGTTCCGTGTTGTCCGTTGCCTAATGTTAGTGATTGTTCAGTCTGTGCAACCTCTGGTTGAAGACGGTGTAGCGTCTTTTTTTTTAAACCACTTTTCCATGTTTTACGAAAGTGACCCCAAACTTTTGGGCGATACATCATTTTGAGGGTTTTGGTCGATGACATGAAGAGTTAATTTACTTAATAACTTTTTTTTGTAGATTCTGTAAAAAGCAGTTGAAAGCTAATAGAAAATGGGTTATATAACGGCTCTAATCTTAAAATTTGGTTGACCCAATTTCCAGCGACACTGCCGTAAGTTTATATTCATTTTTTAGAAAATTTGGCACCTTTGAATTAAGTTTACACACAAATTTTTTTGGAATAGTTTCTTTTCAATCATGTTTAAAGTTTTTTTTGACTTATTGAATGAAGCCTAGGGTTTTGAAATCAGACGCAAATTGGCGGTGATATGGGCCTAAAAAAGAGACATGTTTTTGAGGGGGTGACATCAAACTTTTGATCGGGAGTGTATGCTCTGCTCAATGCTCATTTTATTGTTTAAGGTCTCATATTTGAATTAGGTTTTATCGTGTCAAACATGATTCTTTGGACATGCATTTCTTCATTGCCCCCATGATAAATCGCGTGAAATGTTTATGATATTTAATACAGTTGTGAACATAACAGAGATATTAATGTGAATAATTACACACATGAAAATGATAAACGCTATTCCAGTTACTGTTATGCCAAAAGGTCATTGAGCCAAACGCCGATTATGCCAAATGACCATTATGAAAATGGGATTATATCCAACGGGGTAGATCCATCATATTGGCCTTACGGCTTTCTTTTAACGAATAGTTTAAAAATTTAATGTTTTGAAGTTCAGGAATTCCAAAAAAAAATCTTGCATATGTTGCAAGAGTTCCTCCCAGGCCCGGCATTTTGTCTCTAGAATTCATTAATTCTGCCGGAAATACCTACATTTGATCATTTATGCCAGTGGTTGTTCCGTGTTTTTGTTCTATGCTTTTCGAAGTCTTCTAGAAAACATTTTTTCTAGAATTCATTATTAAAGCCTACCGGATTATTTACGCTCTAAAGGGCTGTTCAGGGAGTCTCAGGAGCCTTTAGAGGGCATGGCAAGGGATGTCAGGGGCGTATCAAGCAATTTTAGTTTTCAAGTGAAGGACGATTTGCCAAAGGTCCGCAGAGTGCGGAACTGGAGACACACAGCCGTGGACCTAGTAGAATGGAGACCACTCCTACGTACAGCAGAGGACACTCAGCCCTTAGTCTGACCGGTAAGGTGAGGTAAGGTAAGTCAAGCAATTTTAGTTAGGCCTCAGAAACTATTAAGGACATTCTGATAGGTTTTACTAGCGTTCGATAGCATTTCAGGGACGTTACAAGGAATTTCCAGGTGCACTACAGGAGGTTTCTGAAGCCTTATAAAGGCGTTCCTAGAGGTTGCTGAGACATTTCAAATTGATGATGATGATTTCGATGGAATCTTGAAGGTATTAGAGGCATTTCTAGACATTCAAGGTCAGTGTCATTTCAGGGGGCTCCAGGAACGCAAATTAAATCCAAGGAATTTCCTGGGCATTTCCAAAGGATTTCAAGGATTTCAAGGACATTTCAATGAGACTATGGCGTTTCAAGACAGTTCGGGTGTGAAGGGGTCTCAGGACTTGAAGAGCGTTTAGAGGAGTGTTGCAAAGGCATTACGGGGATTTTAGGGCGTTTTAATAGCCCCCAAGACCCCCTGGAACCAGACTAAAATCAAGAAACAACACCCCTCCCCCCCCCTCATACATCATAAGGCTCTACGAAAACACCTCGGCAACCCACTTAAAATTCTCTGAAAAACCCTTTAAAACCCCCACGAACCCCTAAAACGCACCGGTTACCCTCCAAAACCACCGAAATCGCACATGTGACGCTAAAAGTCCTCAGAAGTTTCTGAAAGACTTCTGAAAACTCTCTAAAATCGCCTCGGACCCCATGTAACGCACATGAGACCCTTCGAAACCACCGAAAACGCCTCTGAAATGTGCCTTAAATCCTATGGAATTTCCTGAGACCACACAAAACGCCTCTAAAACCCACCGAAAATCCATCGTAGCTTCCTGAAATGACTCCGAAATCCCCATAAAACCCTCCTCAGACCCCATGCAACGCACCTGAGACCCTCCGAAACCATCGAAAACGCACCTGTAACGTCCCCAAAACCCGTCAAAAATCTTCTAAAACTGAAATACTTTCGGTTATCGACTTACTTGCATGATTCTTTCGTAGTTGTCACACTCACTGTAACTCCAAACCTCCACTGAGTACCCCAGCAGACTCCGTAAAACGCTCCTGAGACCTCCAGGTACTCCCCTGAGACACCCCTGGAACTTCCTGAATTGCCTGAGCTCTCTTGAGATATCCTGGAACCCCCTGAAATGCCCCTGAAACTCTGGAAGCGTCCTGGAGCACTCCTAAAATTCTCCCCTGAAACCCTCAGGGACCCCTTTAAAAGCCCCTGAGACACTCTGGAACTCCCCTGGTCCTCCTGATACCCCTTGAAGCACTCCTGAGGTACCACGGAACCCCCTGAGATCACCTTAAATCGTCGGTTTCCTGCAATTGGGGCACAACTCAAAAAAAATGTAAATTTTCAGAATGAGCGCTTGAAATTTGGCAACCTTGAAGTACCTCCTACAAGTTCACTTATTTCTCTCATCATTCGACAAAAGTAAACAAATTTTGATTTTTGTATCACGGAAAGGGACTGAAGAACTATCTGTTTCATGAATTTTGAATAATTATTTTTCATCGACTATTGAAAAAATGACTGATTTTGAGTTGTGCCTTTATTGCCTTAATTGTTGAAAATGTCAAAATATCGGAACGGGTCATTGTTAGATGAAAGTTTGAATAGTTTTTCATCATTTGCCATCAAAATCTCAAAAATGACAAAATTGTCACTATTGCAGGAAACCGACGAAATGTCCATGAGACCCCGTGAAGTGCTCCTCAGACTCTCTGGAATGCCTTGAAACCGCCTGAGACCTTGAGATCTTCCGGTACTCCGTTGAAACCCTTTGAAAACTCCCCCAAACGGCCCTGCCACCCTAAGCAGCACACATGCCACAGAAGAGTCATGCAGCGCAGCGCACTCTCTCTCTCTTTTATACAGGGCATAAAAATGCACGTAAATCAAAAGTGCATAAAAATTAGCTGCACATAAAATATTCTAGTGTACATCCGGGAGAAATCTCGTGTGCAATTCTAGAAATAATTTTGGGAGCAACTCCAAGAGTAATTTCAGAAAGAGTTCAGGGTATTTGATAAACAATCCTGGGATGAGTTTTGAGAGAGATCACAAAAGAGAATTCGGCAAAAGGAATTCCAGATAAAATCTATTTGGAAAATCCGAGAGGAATTCCGATAGAAATATGATGGAAAATTTTACGATATGTCGAGGAGAAGTTTCGTATAGAAAATTAGAAGGGGTTTCCAGGAGCATGTCCGCGACGGAACTCGAATAACAAATTCCGGGAAGAATTCCAGGCAGAATCCTGAATACACTTCTAAACAAAGTTCTGAACGAAATGCTGAACGAATTCCCCGAAACAAATCACACAACTCTCGCGCTTAGTATCATACGGGCGTATCTACAATGATCGATTTCTCTTCATCGATTTTCTCTTTGGTTAACCTTCCGTTAATCGCGCTGTTGTACTTTGTACAACACATAAGAATTATCGACTATTACTTCGAAACCATCTTTTCTATCGATGTCAACCCCAAATGTATTCTACAGGAATCTTATTTGGAATATTATAAGACCTTTTTTGAAAACAGTATAACTCCTTATAATGCGGAAAATTGAAAATCGTAATATGAAGAACGTACTATATTTAAGATAAGATAGACAGTTGAATGTGAATTAGTGTATTTCAAAATCTAAATGATCTAGAAATATGGTGTCTTCGACAAAGTTACTTGGGATATCAAGGGCCTTCGCGAGGTGATCTGAGAAATTCAGATTTCAACCGATAGGCGGCGCTAGTGAGCATGTAATTTTTATATCCCATATAACTCAGGATCCTGAGTACTTAGAAAGATGGTGTCTTCGGCAAAGTTGTTTGGTTGGTTAAATACTAACTGATGGAGAGCCGTTTGGTTTGAAATTCCACATCTAGGTGGCGCTAGTGGGCATTGAAATTTTATAACTCATACATCTCAGGACCCTGATTACTTAGAAAGATGGTGTCTTCTGCAAAGTTGTTTAGTAGATCAAACACTAACTAATGAAGGCAAGTATGATGTGGAATTTCACATCTAGGTGGCGCAAGTGTGTACTCAAATATTATGACTCATATATCTCGAGATCCTGATTACTTGGAAAGATGATGTCTTCAGCAAAGTTGTTTAGTAGATCGAACACTAACTGATGGAGAGCCGTATGATTTGAAACTCCACATCTAGGTGGCGCTAGTGGGTATTCAAATTTTATAACTCCTGATTACTTAGAAAGATGATGTCGACATTGTTGTTTGATGGATAAAGGATGGATGTACTTATCCATGACATTGACACCTTAAGATAGAGTATACTGAAATACGACGGTCAGATATTGAATATTTACTAAGCGCTTTAACTTCATGTAAAATTAATCAATCAAGTGCAAATTTAAACAAATTATAATCAACTAGTTGTGTAATTTTCAAATTTTGAAAACTTTCGGAAGTATAAAAATTTACAGCTCGTTGATTTTTTTCTAGATGTATAATAACACGTTCATGCTTTTGCAACTTTACAACTAGCGTCTTCTGGTGGCAGAAGCACGAACCAAATGGTCAATCAACTGAAAGCCCTTGATCTACCAACCAACCTTGCCAAAGATATCAACTTCCCAGGTAATCAGACTCGGAGATATATAAGATATAAAATTTGCATACTCATTAGCAGCACTTACTGGCGAAATATTGATTTCAACGACCCATCAATCAAATGCACTTAACCTATTTGACAACTTTGCCGAAACCACCATCTCTATTCTAGTAACCAGGATCCTGAGAACTATTGCATATACATTTTTTATGTTCACTAGCGTCATCTAGTGGTGAAATTACGATTCAAACGGAAAACTATCTGTAAGTTTTCGATCTTTTTGAAGGTCGGAACAAATGGTAACTTTTCCTCCATTTAATCTTTGATCTACCAAACAACTTTGCCGAAGACACCATCTTTCTGAGTAAAGTGGAGCTTCGTGGCCGTTTGGTTAGCGTTACCAAGCGTGTAACCGCATCATACTATCCACTGGTGCATGTAATGTATGTCGTGTCCATGGTCTAGTGTTAAGTTCTGTTTAGTCTGTACAGCCTCTGGCTGAAGACGGTGTCCCGTGCCTTTTTAATCGGGATCCTGAGCTACATGAGATTAAAAATTTACATGCTCACTAGCGCAACTGTCACTCATCTATAAGCCCTTGATATACCAAACATCTTTGCCGAAGACACTATCTTTCTAAGTAATAAGGGTCCAGAGATACATAATATATAATATTTACGTGCTCACTAGCGCCGCCAAGTGATGAAATTTCAAATTAAACTGCGAATCATCCGTAAGTACTTGACCTACCAAAGAACTTTGTCGAAGACACCATCTTTCTAAGTTATCAGGTTCCCGAGATACATAGAATATAAAGTTTATTTGCTCACTAGCGCCGACTAGTGGTGGAATTTACAATTAAACAGCCAATAATCTGTAAGCCGTTTACCTTCCAAACAACTTTGCCGAAGACACCATCTTTCTAAGACATCAGGATCCTGAGATATAAGATATAACATGAAATTGCTCACTAGCGCCGCCTAGTGGTGAAATTTCAAATTAAACCGCGAATCATTCGTAAGTCCTTGACCTACCAAACAACTTTGTCAAAGACACCATCTTTCTAAGTAATCAGGATTCCGAGATACATAGAATATAAAGTTTATTTGCTTACTAGCGCCGCCTAGTGGTGGAATTTCCAATTAATCGGCCAATAATCTGTAAGTCGTTGACTTACCAAACAACTTTGCCGAAGACACCATCTTTCTAAGACATCAGGATCCTGAGATATAAGATATAACATGATATTGCTCACTAGCGCCGCCTAGTGGACGTCTTACGAATCAACTTTGTCAGCATCAAGTAGCCCATGAAATTTACAACAACTTTGCCAAAGACAGTCCTCCTCTAAACAATCACGACCCTTAGATATTACAGAATGTATGGGTGTTGTACAAAGTACAACGCGCGACTGCTCGCGTTACAAAAATTGGCGCGAGTACTGAAAGGTTAATAACTTGGCCGGCAAATCATTTTCGGTTGTTTTTGTTGTTTTAGATGCTAGTCCTAGTAGTACTTTATCGAAACACACCGAGTTATCATCCGAATATTAGTCGTATTGCCCGGAATAATCCAAAGAGAAAATCGATGAAGAGAAATCGATCATTGTAGTTACGCCCGTATGATACTAAACGCGAGAACTGATCACAGGACACGGGAGTTTTCTAATAGATTTCAAACAGGTTCTCGGAATTCATAATTTGATTTTCGGATTCTTACATTTCTGCCTGGGTTCACCATAAAGTTACGGCCTTCTGATACTACATATGTCCTGGACACTTTAGAGATTTTTCAATACATAAATATCCTGGGATGGAGCCACCATCCACAAGCTTTTCTTTTTTGAACAACTGAGCATTTCTTTCGTTTAGGACCGAGAACATTTTTTTGCTGGAAGATTTGTATAAGGTCTGCTGACACCCTTTATGTCCACAGTTGAGAGAATACACAATACATTGATACATATCCTCGATTGGAACCACCATCAAAATGGTTTGCTGAATACAGTGCGAGAAATAAGTATAAAGACAGAGGCGTTTTCCATACAAAATAATCATGTTTAGGGATCAAAATCTCTATTTCTAGCAGTTCGATTGTTATGGAATTTTGACTGCAACCTCAAAATAACTAGAATTTTGGCTAGAAATATAAATCATCATCCATGAAAACGTTTATATCGACTGTTCAGATTCAAATAAATATAAAGACACATTTTTATATGTCTTTATACTTATTTCTTGCACTGTAGCAGTACATTTACTTCTTTATCTGTATGGTGCTCTTTAAGGTAAAACTGGATGCACATACTCATTGTTTGGGTTTTTATTATTATGCCTCTCAAGAAAAATCAGAATATGGCGATTATCTGCTTCTGGTTTCTGATATAAGCGCGACAGTCACTAATCATAACAGCGTTACCAAATTTCAAAGTATATAATTTCATTATATGGGGTTTGACAGCAAGAACACTCATTCCACTGAGCCACTCTTACCGTTCGTCACAAATACATTCAAAAACATCTGTCGCTTCGCGAAACCCACGTGCTTTTATTTTTGGCGGGAACTCTTTTTCTTTTGTTTTGCCTTGCGACTGTCATGCGGCGGTATGCCTAGCGAGCGTACGACCGCCGCAGGACTCTAATAAAAGATAAGCGCGACAATATTGGTTTAAATAAAATAACGAAGTACTATTCTCAAAATCGGTTTCCATACGCAGTTAGAGTAAATATGCACGTTTCTAGTTATTATTATTCTGGTGGAAAATGTTCATCAGTTTTCCACAATTTTTTTCCGCAAAATTTCGTTTAAAACAGATTTTTGTAAAACCATAAACATTTTCCAATTCAACTTGAACGTATTACTCCATTATGTTATCCAAAACCAAAAACCCAAAAATGAGAATATAAGGCTATGCTTTCAGTTTCGCTTTGAGTTAAATTTTATACTGTCGAAATAATTTAACTTAAATTTTTAAATTTTTGAATATTTATGGATAGTTACTTGGGATAGGGAAATGCATCGTGAATTCTTTCCAAAAATTCATCCAGGGACTTCACTAGAAATTTTGCCACCAGTTTTACAAGAATTACTCCCGACATTCTTCTCGAGAATTTTTGAAGCCTTTCTGAAACACATACCTCCAGCCATTTCTGTCAGATGTCATCCGATGTTTTCTTCGGAAATTCCTTGCGGGATTTCTACCAAAAATTATGTCCCGGTTCTCCTTTTTGAAACAGCATACATAAGGAATTCCGAAAACAATCACGGGACTATCTCCTACTCTCAAAATATTAAAATATTGTTCTCAGAAAGAGGCCGTTTATAAATCACGCAGACTTTCAGGCAAAGAATAAAAATAGGAAGAATGCCCTCTCGTTTCTTTTTCTATGTAAACGTCAAGCGACAAGACAAGTGGCGCTCTCTAAGCGTTTCAAGGTGGAAGCTCTATGTAACAGTGTTCGTGATTTGTCATAAGAGAAGATGGTGTGCGCATACAATCAGTAACGCACACTATCGCATGAAGGTTGAACTTTCATCCGCAGATAGCGCTGCGGTAGTGTCCCCCCGAGTAACAGTGGAGTAGGCATTCTTGATATTCTTTTTCTTTGCTTTTAGGGGAGGAGAATTCTGACCAAAGTCTACGCTCCATTCAAATTTATTTTTTCATATTTTACAAATTAGTGTGATTATTACCAAAAACTCTATATTTTCCATCTGTTGGCAAAGTGAATATACAAATGAATAACTAAAAATGGTAAAACTGATGGAAAATAATTACAACACAGTAAAAATTCTTAATTTTTAGATGGTCATACAGCCGATGATGCAAACGCACAGTTATCCAACAAAGCCATGTTGATGGTGGCTCCAGCCGAGGATCTTGTAGAATCTATAATGTAGATTGTCTTAACTGTTACATGTTATACTGTTATCTTCCTTAAATCTTTGAGTCATCTAATCTATTGCAACGGATGGCAGATGATCTTGTACCGACTTTTCAACCCCTCTAAGGAAACTATTCTCTTTGTTTGAGTATAATAGGTATAGTACATTTTAATTCCGCCCTCTAATGTTCATTCTCAGACGAATATGCGTATTTCAAGTATTTCGATCCTCCAGAGCAAAACTGACACTGAGGAAGGCTGCAAGTCGAAGGATAAGCATTATATGGCTGAATTAAAAGGAACAAATCTGATTACGCTCAATCAAACATTTTTACACAGTAAAAATTATCAGCACATGGAAGGAAAACTTATAGAAAAGGGTAAATGCTCAGTTATTCGGCAAAACCATGTTGCTGGTGGCACCAATCGAGGATCATGTAAATTTTCTAAACTGTCCATAGCATTCTTGTTACAAAAATGTCTAAAATATTTAATTCAATCACCGAAAATTTTCAGTACACAAGATGTATACCTGTTTCCAAGCTTCATAACATTTTACTATTCGTAATTATTGATTATCAGCTTAGTCCTTCGTAACTGGAACAACCACTAACATTATGTATTTTTTTTTTCAATCCAAAAACTTTTGACCTTCGAGAATTCGGTAGATTATTTTGTGGAAAAAAATGAGAAATTATTTATTTTTTTTTATTAGTATGTATGATTATATGTATACTTGATAAAAAAATACCAATGTTATATCAATATTTTCTCTTAGAGACAAACCAGCCAAGGGCTGAAAGTCTCTTAAATAAAGACAAATCAATCAACCAATATTTTCTATGAAAAAAAAACATTTACCGAACACTTAGCAAATGTGATTCCGATAAAATATTCCTGACGACAACTATTATCGAGTCCGGAAATCCGGACTGCTTTGATGTTTCGTGTGAACATCTGAAGACAACCAATTCAATTATCATAGCACAACACATACAAGCATTGAAGCAATGAAGACAACACATTCAAAGCACTGACAAATTATGAGGATGAAATATGGAACGAAAAGCACGCTGGACAGTATCTACTTTTGAAACACGACAAATATCGAGAAAACAATAGCAAACATTACTGAAACTGCAAAAGCTACAACTACTACTCATGGAAAACGAAAAAAAAAATCAAAATCAAACACTTGAAAAGATGTTAACAGAAAAGGAAGAATTACCTGTAATATTCACCACACGACTCAGCCGGGAATGAAAGATGTTTGAATTTTCTACTAAACAACGTTGGTATGCCGGATGCGATTCTAGGATGAGATTCCGCTTGATTGTTCGGTCTTGTTCGAAACTTTTCCTTATGTGTGTATGTTTGTATGTATCTTTTTTCTATGTAGATTTATACTAAATATGTACTATTCTTATTTTACGTATTTTTTGTTGTTTTTTAGCAGAAAATTTCTGGCTTATATTGACCCACAATATCCAAACTGTTATCTTCCTACATTTGTGAAGTATTGAGAAAAAATAGAAGGAGAAAGAGAAAAAAGAAAACACGCGTGAACATAATGGACGAATAATGGTTATTTGCTGTCGTGGAGGCATTTTCGACGCTAACGATCGGCTCAAGTTTAGGACCGTAACCTTTGTTAGTATATCTAAGTGACGCGTTAGATGAGATTCACGTTAGTAAGGGGGTTCCGCTCTCACAGAATTGTCAGTTTTGTTAATATTTTTGCGATATTTAATTGATTTTAAGTGAATGCACTTTACTAAAAATTTGTAATAATTGTGTATTATTCAATTTACATGCAATTTGATTTTGTATCAGGTACTGAACGGCCGTAATTCTGCAAATTTATGTAATCGAGGCGGTTTAAGAATTCGTATACTTGGGCGCACTGATGAGCGCCGACAACGACACAAGCAGAGAAATTCAGAGACGCATTGTGGCGGGAGATCGAGCTTACTTTGGACTCCGCACAACTCTACGATCGAACAAAGTTCGCCGTGACACGAAGTTAACAATCTACAAAACGCTGATTAGAACGGTAATCCTCTATGGGCACGGTTGCGAATAGGTACGAAACATAGACTCTACGTGAAGAGGATTGAGTTTTCGAACGGAAGGTATTGCGTATCATCTACGGCGGAGTGCAGGGAGCGAATGAACCATGAGCTGCACCAGATGCTGAGAGAACCAACCATCGTCCACACCACTAAAATTGGGAGGCTACGGTGGGCGAGTTACGTTATCAGGGGGGGATCGATCAAGTGGAGGACGATTTGCTGACCCTTCGCAGAGTGCGGAGCTGGAGACACACAGCCATGGATCGAGTCGAATGAAGACGACTCCTACGTACAGCAGAGAACACTCAGGCCTTAGTCTGTTGATCTTGTATCATTTGGCATAAAAAGAAGGGTGCATTTTGGTTATGCTAAATGTCCATTATGTCAAATTATCTAATGCCAATAATGAGTTTTGTTTATGCTAAATGTGCTTCTACTGGTATTTAACCCTAAAAGGGATTCCTGGTGTCCATTGGACCCCAGGCGCCTTTCAGAGCTTGTCTTTGATGGAACACACTCAGCGAGGTGACGAAACTGTGGCCGTGAAGGTATCCCTTTTAGGGTTAAGAACAATCATAACCAATGATTTTTTGGGGTTTAGCTTGAGCATGATTGACCACCCGTAGATACTACTCCAGTATAGCCAGACCAGCTACACTCACACCAGGAACTAATGAGATAGCTGCTTGGTACGTACAGGCATCTTCAGGGTGTGGGCGTTGGTGATCATCTATTTTTAGGCGACAATCAATCCCCCCTGCCACGTCATTGGGGGGAAGGGGAACGAAGTGATGATGACAATCGTTTGTAACCGCATCAGACCGAATATACCTTAGCATATGTATAAATTCATGCGGATGTTGGAGTGTTGGTGGGATATAGTTGGCTGAGGATCCTCACATTGGTGCTTGGATGCCAGGCGTAAGATAATAGATTTGTGTGATTATTACTATGAAGCTAATGCAGCACGTTCGCTTGATTGCATAACTTTTAGGCGTTATATGTTAGATATCACTATAGTTTACAGCATTTTTGAACTCGGTAAGCTGATGATAATTTTTGGTGTAGAATCATGCCCTGAGTTCGAAAACGCGAAAGAAAAAAATTACAGTAGAGCGGATTTTTTTTCGACTTTCCATACAAGGTTGATGATTTGAAATTGATTTTTGTTCTATTTTTAAGCAAAGTCGCTCACTTCAAACATCTTTTTCTCCGTAATCAATGCTCCGATTGAGCTGAAATTTTTACTGTAACTCGCCTACATATGATTTGTCGGCTTTTCGAGTCCGTATGAAGTTGATCATCAATATTAACTTCTTTTCTCGATCAGCCTAGATAGCTGTGTAGTGTCGGTAGCGATTGTCTCAATTGGCTAAGAATAACACTACGGACCGCCTGTTCCGGTGGTAAGAATCCACCAACAGGTGACCCCTAATTCATGGTGTGATGCGGCTTTATGCTTACCGTGCCTAGGAATGAATGGCTAGGGGGGTCTAATAAAAACCTAACCGCTAACGGAGCCTGTGGAGTACCAGGGCGCCCTCCACAGTATGTAGCCCTTACTGCGCTAACCGGAGCAATGGTGCAGTGGACCTTGTGTTTCTCCGAGACAATCAGCTGCCCTTCTTTAGTCTCACTTGAGGCTAAATAAGGGCGGGATTATGAAGATGTTGTTAATTAGTTTAAATTTTCACCTATATGGTTTCGCATTATGCGATTTACACAGTGTATTCTGTGTATCCTCGCCTTTGGCGTTTTCCAATCGATACCGATTTGGTTTTATTGTTGCTGTTCTTTGTTGTGCTGCTGTTGCGAAGAGTTTAATCTTACCTAGTTTGGGTAGTGGCTACGGTTAGGATAGCTCAGATCAATCTTCAGCATAAAAGAACAGCAACGATCAATCTTTGCAGACTTATGCAAAATGGTACAGCCCAAGTGGCCTTGGTACAAGAACCTTACTTTCGTAAGGGAAATTTCTATCTAGGAAACCTTGTGAACCCGGTGTTTGCCACTTTCAGTAAACATGAAATGGCAAACTCGCGTGTCATGCCTCGAGCCTGTGTGCTTGTCAACAACGCAATAGTTGCTACACTCATCTCTGAACTAACCACCAGAGATGTATGTGCTATCACAATTGATGTATCTGTTGGAAACCTCAACAGGAAATACGTCTATTGTTCTGTGTATTTACCACATGATGAACCATCCCCTACGGATGCTTTCAAACAAGTCATCACATACTGCACTTCAAAAGGCCTTCCGCTAATTGTTGGCAGTGATGCTAATGCTCACCATATCATCTGGGGCAGCTCAGACATTAACTTGAGAGGCTCCAGTTTGATGGAGTACTTAAGTAGTACAGATCTTGCATTACTTAACATAGGCAACCGCCCAACCTTCATGGTATCTGCTAGAGAGGAAGTGTTAGATATAACGCTTTGCTCTAGCAGAATTAGTCACGAGCTGACCAGTTGGCATGTGTCAGATGAAGAATCTTTATCTGACCATCGCTATATCTTTTTTGAACATTTAAATGTTACTTCGCAAACATTGCGTTTCAGGAATCCTCGGTCAACAAACTGGGATCTTTATACTGATTTGGTTGCAGCCAAATTTCATGGATATTCACCATCCATTGACACTCCAAGTGATTTAGATGATGCCGTTGATACTACAACGACCTTCATCATGGAAGCTTTTGAAGAAGCATGCCCTCTACGGTCTGTGAAGATCACAAGAGGAACCCCTTGGTGGAACTCTGATCTGGCGAAACTCAGGAAACAATGTAGAAAGAGTTGGAACAGACGACGTTCGGCTGGTTCGGAGGCTTTCAGGTCGGCTCGCAAGGCCTACAGGAAAGCTCTCCTGTCTGCTGAACGATCCGGCTGGAAAAACCTTTGTACAAATGTTTCCAGCTTGAGTGAAGTCAGTCGGTTAAACAAAATCCTTGCGAAATCTAAGGATTTCCGGGTGAACGAACTTCGTTTGCCAAATGGCGATCTGACTTCCTCTGATGAGGAAGTTCTGGAATGCTTATTCAGCACACACTTCCCTGGATGTGTGGATATTACATCTTCGGATGATCCTGATGTCTTTTCTTGTAGTTATGATTCTTTAGCTTCGGCTCGGAGTATTGTAACTATAGAATCGATTGAGTGGGCTCTTAATAGCTTTGCTCCTTTCAAATCTGCTGGGGCAGATGGGATTTATCCTATTTTGCTTCAGAAGGGATTTGATTATTTCAAACATGTTTTGAAAAAACTACTTGTTTGCAGTTTTGCTACAGGGTATATTCCCAAATCCTGGAGGGATATTACTGTAAAGTTTATTCCGAAAGTGGGTCGTGCGTCGTATGAAGAAGCAAAGAGTTTCAGACCTATCAGTTTGACCTCTTTTCTTCTGAAATGCTTAGAACGCATTGTGGATCATCATATCCGTGATGTTCATCTGGCCAACGTGCCTCTTCATGTGAACCAACATGCCTACCAATCTGGTAAGTCCACTGTGACTCTTTTACACAAGGTTGTTTACGATATCGAGAAAGCATTCGCTCAAAAGCAATCTTGTTTGGGTGTTTTCTTAGATATCGAGGGTGCCTTTGACAACGTGCCTTTCGATGCCATATTGGAAGCCGCACGGAGTCATGGTATATCTCCAATGATTTCCAATTGGATTTACCAAATGCTCAAAAACCGATATCTCTTCTCGACATTGCGTCTAGCAGGGATTAGGAAATTGAGTGTTTGTGGATGCCCCCAAGGGGGAGTCTTATCACCGCTTTTGTGGAATCTCGTAGCAGATACGCTATTGAGGCAACTCAATAATAGCGGTTTTCCTACTTATGGTTTTGCCGACGACTACCTAACATTGTTAGTTGGTATGTGCATCACCACCCTTTTCGACCTGATGCAAAACGCCCTTCAGGTAGTTGAGGGTTGGTGTCGCCAATATGGCCTTTCGGTTAATCCGAGTAAAACATCTATTGTTCTTTTCACGGAAAGGCGAAACCGTAATGGCGTTCGACCTTTGCGTCTCTTTGATTCTGAAATCGATGTGACTGAACAGGTAAAGTACGTTGGAGTCATTCTTGATTCCAAGCTTTCCTGGACACCTCACATTGAGTTCAGAATCAAGAAAGCTTGTATGGCCTTCGGGCAATGCCGGCGTACTTTTGGTACAACTTGGGGTCTAAAACCCAAGTATATCAAATGGATTTACACAACTGTGGTTCGGCCAATATTGGCTTATGGATGTCTTGTGTGGTGGCAAAAGGGTGAAGTGAGAACGGTCCAATCAAAATTAGGCCATCTCCAAAGGATGTGCTTAATGGCGATGTCTGGAGCGTTCTCTTCAACTCCTACGGCAGCGCTAGAAGTTCTCTTTGACGTTGCCCCACTACACATTCATCTCAAACAAGAAGCCCTTTCTTGCACTTACCGGTTACGGGTACTCGGTCTACTAGAGGAAACTCCTGTGAACCGCAGTTCAACACACACCTCGTTGTTTCCACTTTTGGTGAATTGGGACAAAATTGTCCTTGCTCCAAGTGATCTTACAATTGCTTGTAATTTTCCATATAGGACATTTTCCACGAAATTCCCTTCCCGGGAAGAGTGGACATCTGGTTATCTGGAAAGAAGTATTTCAGACGGCATCGTATGTTACACTGATGGCTCCCTTCTCGAAGGTCGAGCAGGTGCTGGTGTTTATTCTCGTGAGCTAAGGCTGTATCAGTCTTATTCACTTGGTAGACACTGTACCGTTTTTCAGGCCGAAATCTTTGCTCTTATGTGCGGAGTGCAATCAGCACTTCAGCAGCACGTAATGGGCAAAGTAATATACTTCTGTTCAGATAGCCAGGCTGCTATTAAAGCACTTGCTTCGGCTAACTCCAGGTCGAAGATAGTTATCGCTTGTCGAACTCAAATCGAGGAGCTGAATTCAGCAAACGCTGTTCACCTTCTATGGGTACCTGGTCATTCTTCCATCGCTGGAAACGAATTGGCTGATGAGTTAGCTCGCTCTGGAGCATCACATGACTTCATTGGCCCTGAGCCAGCTATTCCGATATCGAAGTGTTGGATTAAGCTTCAGATTCACACCTGGGCTGTCACTCAACACAGACAATATTGGAATAGTTTGGAGTCATGTCGTCAAACCAAATTGTATAGTGCTGAGCCATCTCTACGGGTGGCGAAGTATCTAACTAATCTGTCTAAGCAGAATTGCAGCATGCTGGTCAAAGCATTGACTGGCCACTGCCGACTCAGCTATCACATGGCGAATATTCAGCAAGCTGATTCATTTGCCTGTGATAGCTGTGAATCCGATTATGGAACTTCGTATCATTTGATATGTAACTGTCCAGTGTTTGCGCAACTGCGTTTCCGAGTACTCGGAAAACACTTATTAAGTGAAACTGACTTCAGAAACCTGAATCTTCAGGATATTCTGTTGTTCTTAACCCGCTGTGGTAAAGAGCTATAGGCTCTCTTTCGCTTTATGCGTTATTACAGTGCCCTTTTCAGGGCGCTGTTTGAACCCATTGTGGTACGCTTGTGCGTTAGTACCCTCTTCCAGGGTATTTTTCCTATTTCCCTACCTGTCCCTATCCCCATCCAAATCCTTTTTCCTTCCCTTTCCCTCAGGTAGATGATGAAATAGGCTGTTATTTTGGCGATGGCACAAATGTCCCAAATGGAGGATAACGTGCCTCTGGAGCCGGCCTTCTGATACCTGATACCTGATAGACTCTACGTGAAGAGGATTGAGTTTTCGAACGGAAGGTATTGCGTATCATCTACGGCGGAGTGCAGGGAGCGAATGAACCATGAGCTGCACCAGATGCTGAGAGAACCAACCATCGTCCACACCACTAAAATTGGGAGGCTACGGTGGGCGAGTTACGTTATCAGGGGGGGATCGATCAAGTGGAGGACGATTTGCTGACCCTTCGCAGAGTGCGGAGCTGGAGACACACAGCCATGGATCGAGTCGAATGAAGACGACTCCTACGTACAGCAGAGAACACTCAGGCCTTAGTCTGTTGATCTTGTATCATTTGGCATAAAAAGAAGGGTGCATTTTGGTTATGCTAAATGTCCATTATGTCAAATTATCTAATGCCAATAATGAGTTTTGTTTATGCTAAATGTGCTTCTACTGGTATTTAACCCTAAAAGGGATTCCTGGTGTCCATTGGACCCCAGGCGCCTTTCAGAGCTTGTCTTTGATGGAACACACTCAGCGAGGTGACGAAACTGTGGCCGTGAAGGTATCCCTTTTAGGGTTAAGAACAATCATAACCAATGATTTTTTGGGGTTTAGCTTGAGCATGATTGACCACCCGTAGATACTACTCCAGTATAGCCAGACCAGCTACACTCACACCAGGAACTAATGAGATAGCTGCTTGGTACGTACAGGCATCTTCAGGGTGTGGGCGTTGGTGATCATCTATTTTTAGGCGACAATCAATCCCCCCTGCCACGTCATTGGGGGGAAGGGGAACGAAGTGATGATGACAATCGTTTGTAACCGCATCAGACCGAATATACCTTAGCATATGTATAAATTCATGCGGATGTTGGAGTGTTGGTGGGATATAGTTGGCTGAGGATCCTCACATTGGTGCTTGGATGCCAGGCGTAAGATAATAGATTTGTGTGATTATTACTATGAAGCTAATGCAGCACGTTCGCTTGATTGCATAACTTTTAGGCGTTATATGTTAGATATCACTAGTTTACAGCATTTTTGAACTCGGTAAGCTGATGATAATTTTTGGTGTAGAATCATGCCCTGAGTTCGAAAACGCGAAAGAAAAAAATTACAGTAGAGCGGATTTTTTTTCGACTTTCCATACAAGGTTGATGATTTGAAATTGAATTTTGTTCTATTTTTAAGCAAAGTCGCTCACTTCAAACATCTTTTTCTCCGTAATCAATGCTCCGATTGAGCTGAAATTTTTACTGTAACTCGCCTACATATGATATGTCAAATAAACGTCGAGAAAGAATTTTTAAGTTGATTTTTTCTTATTGAAAAAAAAACATTTCTTCAAAAAACATTGGGAATTTTGCTAAAATTTAAGAAGATCGTCCCTAAAACTTGCCAATATCTTGAGTTTCATCAATCTGACGTAAAACCTGTATTCGGATGATCGAATGGTGTTGTAGGGTAAGAAATCAAACTTTGAACTAGTCAAATTGTAATCTTAATTTGAACCATTTCAAAATTCATTAAAACGACGTACTTTTCAGGCAAATATTGTCCCGAAAAAGATGTTAAACAGCTTTCCGTAATATAACCGGATAACATGGACTTTAAAAGCATTGAAAAAAGCGTTTTTGTCATGGAAAACAGTTGAAAAATCACTGTGATTTCACCCATTTCCCCCAATAGAAAGCACATTTTCGGTGCGCTCGTACAGCTCATGCATTGTATCACACGCAATATGTGAACACGTCAAATGAAAGCTTATTTATCGTAGAATCGACCAACCGAATAATATTCCGCATTATTTGCCATAAAATTATCAAATTTAAGTGTTTCTTACTTGGAGAATGTTATCTTAAGTTGAACCATTTGTAATCTAAATTTTAACTAGTAAACGGGGGTGAGCTTCTAGTTTTGGCCTGTAGATTGCGCTAGTGGTTGCTTTGTTTACTCTTGGGGGATGAAAAAATCCAAATTTAGTTTCCAAATTCCTAAAGAATTTCGAACATTCTGAGTTGAGATTCCACTGCCTAATGAAAAATAGGTATGAGAATTAGCAGATTCATGTGATTTTTAATTGTTTAGCATGGAATTGGCTGTTTTGTGAGTTGCTCGAGCTGCTGCCGCCAGTAGTTCAAATTAAGATTTTAATTGGTTCAAATTATGATTACGATGGTTCAAATTAAGATTAAAATCATTGTTGATGAAAAATCAAATATTTCAATGAAATTCGGTGCAAATACAAACTTTTTACCATTTAACAGAAAGCTTATACCCATGGCTTTCATGTACATACGATTTTGCCGTAGTAAATTATTTCCATGTGGGAGAAAAAATCACTTAAAATTTGCACTACTTCAGAAAGCCGCAATTTGGTTCAAATTTTGATTACCTACCCTATTCAGCTTTTAATTCATGGAAAAAATTTAAAATTGGTTGAACAAAACGCTATATATTTGAATTTTAGTAAATTACATATTTTGAAAAGTTGCAAAACTCTATATTGAGCTATAACTCAAAAACTGTTCTACTTAAAATTTTTTGAAGGTCGGTTTCAAAATCAGCACTAAATTGTGCTTCAAAAATTTTGGTCGTTGGCAGAAGTTCACGACTTTCGTTTTATTTTGTAAACTTGTGTATACTGTGCTGTGAATGGTCGGCTTGGACGGGCTTGATGGTCTAGTGGCTACCGCTTCTGATTCGCATGCAGAAGGTCATGGGTTCAATCCCTGGCCCGTCCCTTTTCATCCTACTTTGTATCTTTCTATCCACTTCCTCTATCTCTCTCTCTCTTCTCTACATATACAACTCATGTATATTCATATGTTCATAGCCATCGCTAGAACCAGAAACGAATTGGAAAAAAGTCGATTCCCTCCCTTCTACTTTCCACTCACAGCACAGTGTATATAACGCCTACAAGTTATGCAACCAAAGCGTGCTGTGCCGCTTGACCTTATTCACCTCATTCACCACACAATCTATCACTTTACGAACACTATAAATAACCCCCTATCCATGGATCGCATCACCGACCCAACGGTGACTCCCAGATCTCCCATCCTTTCCGTCTAACAAATACCCCAGTCCGTGCTGGTTGTGGGGATGCAGAGGTGATCTCGGTCTTTAATAGCAACAACCAGCACACTCTAACATTCCTTTCCCTTCCCAACTGACTATAAGGACGTGGCCGGCGCCGTTATTGATCCAAAAATGTATGAGCTGCTAGAATTGCACTTTGAGAATAAGTGGAGTGTCCCAGCCCTTATTCATTTGGATCTCAGTGCAATTGGTGCCAGCTCAGATCAATCACGGAGTAGCAACCATTGACATGTATAGTCAGATTTGATCGTTGATCGTTTGTGTATATTGTGCTGTGAAACTGGGAAGGAAGGAAGCGAAGCGGCTTTCAACCATCTCTGTTTCTAGCGCTGGCTATGAACATATGTTTATATATGAGTTGTATATGTAGAGATTCTCGAGGAGGGAGAAAGTATATATAAAAATACAAAGTAGGAGGAAAGAGACTGCCAGGGTTTGAATTGAACCCAGGGCCTTCTGCATACGAATCAGAAGCGGTAGCCACTAGACCACCAAGCCCGTCAACAAACAATACAATCACAATCAATGAGCTTCTACTGGTAAATTAATGCACACAAATGTGTCACAATTGTTCCAAGGGTAGAAGTTCACCAAACAGGTAACCCCAATTCACATTTTACAGTTATTGGCAAAGCGTGGTCAGCGTTAGGTTTTATTTACCGGCACGCTTCGGATTTCACTGACGTCTACGCACTGAAAACACTGTTCTGCGAACTAGTATAGAGCATTTTGGAGTATGCTGCTCCAGTTTGAGCACCGTACCATTTATCGCAAACGTTAAGGATTGAGCGCCTACAACGTAGATTCTTGCGGTTTGCATTGAGGCACCTTCCATGGTTGGATCCAACTAAACTTCTAAGTTATTCAGACCGTTGCAAACCTATCAATTTAGAATTCTTGGCGGTGAGGAAAGTTAAACTTCAGCGATTGTTCATCTTTGATCTCCTCAATGGTAACATCGATTGTCCAACTCTTCCCTTAAATGTTCCACCACAACAATTCCGTAGCTCAATGCTTCTTGCAATTCCGCTTCATAGAACCAACTATGGTCAAAATAGTCCTTTTTGTGCGTGTATGAAAGCTATTAATGTAGTTAGTGCAGACTTCGATTTTAATTTGACCACCAGACGGGCTTGGTGGTCTAGTGGTTACCGCTTCTGATTCGTATGCAGAAGGTCCTGGGTTCAATCCCTGGCCCGTCCCTTTCCTCCTACTTTGTATCTTTCTATTCACTTCATTTCTCTCTCTCTTCTCTACATATACAACTTATGTATATTCAACTTATATGTATATACAACTTATATGTATATACAACTTATGTATGTTCATAGCCATCGCTAGAACCAGAAACGAATTGAAAAAAAAAGTCGTTTCCCTCCCTTCCAATTTCCACTCACAGCACAGTGTATATAACGCCTACAAGTTATGCAACCAAAGCGGGCTGTGCCGCTTGACCTTATTCACCTTATTCACCACACAATCTATCACCTTACGAGAACCCTATAAATAACCCCCTATTCATGGATCGCATCACCGACCCAACGGTGACTCCCAGGTCTCCCATTCTTTCCGTCTAACAAATACCCCAGTCCGTGCTGGTTGTGGTGATGCAGAGGTGATCTCGGTCTTTAGTAGCAACAACCAACACACTCTAACATTCCTTTCCCTTCCCAACTGACTATAAGGACGTGGCCGGCGCCGTTATTGATCCAAAATGTATGAGCTGCTAAAATTGCACATTGAGAATAAGTGGAGTGTCCCAGCCCTTATTCATTTGGATCTCAGTGCAATTAGTACCAGCTCAGATCAATCACGGAGGAGCAACCATTGACATGCATGGTCAGATTTGACCACAATCCCGGTCGGTAGGCCGGAAGAGATAATGGACGGAACGGAACAAAAACCGTAAAAGGCTGCCCGCCATGGTATGGGCTGTGCAACAGCTGCACATAATCATCGACTTGTTAGCGGCAAAGCACTACCGTGAAAAGCTCATGGAGTCCATGTCAAGCCGCAGGGCCCGAGAAGATAAGAATACCAAAGTTAACCCAGACTGAGGGCTTCGTTTTCGTGGGTAGCCCGACAAAGATACCAAACCTGATTGTATACCTAAACAGTCACAGAAGCGAGCAAGGTAACCATCGAAGGATGAGCTATCCGGCGGCGCCCGCAAGGTCAGGTGAGAATTAATCCCAAGGGAAACGAATCCAGTGAGTCGGGTCCTAACTAGGCATCCAGGAAGACTGGCAAGAGCGGGCCTGAGAAGGCCGACCCGTCACGAATTGAAGGAAGCATGGGGTTGTGAGCTTTTGTAGATGCTCAGCCGCCATAGGTTAGGGCGAGTCAGGACGAGGACGCTCCTTGCACCCTTGATAGGCGAAAGAAAAAGACGAAACGGTCAGGTAGAGCGGTTGCCAGCAAGCAATATGAGGGGGATGCTTTCATATCAAAACAAACAAGTCTAAGGTACTTGGAGATCTTGAAGGCTATGAGACGCTAAGCTCACAAACATTGACGAATCTAGCTTTTTCTTTTTTTCTTACTAACTCTCCTAAACAAACAGAAGAAAGAGAAGGATGGAAAGAAGGGGTTCCGCGGAACCCCTTTTCATCCCGCTCATTCTCGTGTTTGTCAAGGAGGATGAGTAAGAAAAAAAAGCTAGATTCGCCAATGCTCACGAATGTGGGAGTCGACGTACGCAGTTTCAGACGTACGCGTGCCGGTGACATGATCCTTGAGCTTAGGAAAGACACCGCGCGCTAGAGCCCTACCTACAAATGCTTGGCGAAGAAGCAGAGATGAGAACTCTCATAACTGAAACGGCTCTCCAGTACGAAACCTAAATGAGATCATGGATGTGGAGGAGCTCTACACGGCCCTGTGGCCCATAGTGCGAGGTGCAGTTGTCACAACGGTCGTTCGGTTGTAAAGAGACCCGTTAGGGGCACACGTAGCCTTGATTTGGCTACCTGTGGCGAATGATAATGCATCCGTTAAAGTCAGAAGCTCAAGGTGGGTTAGTCGGTGTACTCGTTAAGTATTTACCAACCAACGGAGGCTTTTTTAAGTTGTTTTGACCGAGACATAAGCCCCAGACAGAAGCAAGCTGTGCAGGCGATGCAGAGGCGAAGGCCATAAGGCGCTAAACCGTCCAAATGTTTGATCTTTACCGAGAAATCTGAGAATAGCCATCATCCAACGCAACGCGGGGCCCAAAGTGCCCGGGTTTCAAGCGAGCCTCAGCAGGTAAATCACACTAGTGCAGGTAACGCAGCTAAACCTGAACCACTGTGAGGCAGTCCAAGATCAGCTGCGTGAGGGAGTTACTGAGGATGTATCGGATCCAAATCGCGTACCTGTCGACAACGGTAAATGGGTTGTGGACGCATCCAAAATGGCAGCAAAATGGACGACGGGTCAATACCCAATCCAAGAGATCGTATCTACATGTCGTGAGGGTTTCGTGGTCGCCAAGGCGAACGGGTCTCCTTCTATAGCTGTTATTCGCTCTTCTTGGTGGTCAAAACAGCAGTTCACATAGATGCTGGACTGTATGATAACGGAGTTGACAGGGCGAATGTCGGTGGTAATAGCGCGTGACTTCAATTACTGGGCTATGGAATGGGGGAGCTGGTTCTCGAAACAACGGGGACAGATCCTGTTTTAACCTTCCGTAACTCGCGCGGTTGACTACCTGCTTCAGCACCACACTAATGCTGAGTACAAAATACAACAGCGCGATCGCTCGAGGGTTAAGAATTCTTCTTCTTCTTCTTCTTGGCGTAACGTCCTCACTGGGACAAAGCCTGCTTCTCAGCTTAGTGTTCTATGAGCACTTCCACAGTTATTAACTGAGAGCTTCCTCTGCCAATGACCATTTTGCATGTGTATATCGTGTGGCAGGCACGAAGATACTCTATGCCCAAGGAAGTCAAGGAAATTTCCTTTACGAAAAGATCCTGGACCGACCGGGAATCGAACCCGTCACCCTCAGCATGGTCATGCTGAATACCCGTGCGTTTACCGCCTCGGCTATATGGGCCCTTAGGGTTAAGAATTGGCCATGTTCAATGTCGGTCTATCTAATTTCGATACAAAAAGTAACATTCACCAGGATGGAACAGAGTCGACCATCGACGTCATGCCTAACAAGTAGCTCGAACTGGAGAAGAAAAGGATGCCTTAACTTACAGCGGCACCTGGCGGTTCGCTACGTATCAAGCGGACGGAAGAAAGGGCGACCAGGCCAAGTACTCGCAGAAGTCCTCGAACATGCTTCAACGACGAGGTTTATGGCTCCACCGTGAGCGAAACTTCCGGTTGGTAGCAGTGATCTTGCATTCATGCGACGCCATCACGTCTAGGAAAATCCACTCCAGTAATAGGTAACCACCGGCATACTGCGTAACGCTTTTTTACGGGAAAGACGAGGAATGAAGTGAGCACGTACTGATGAGAAGCGGTATGATCAACGTTTCGCTGCAACTTTTCGCTCAAGACCGGAAAAAGGTTCATGACCCGAGTCCTTGGCCTGCATTTGTTAGATCGCCGGAGTGGGCGATGAAGGGAAGTTCCATGATGAGGGACTTGTGAGAATTGCAATATTCTTCTCCCAAGGTAAAACCCCAGTTCCGGATATATTTGAAAAGAAATGAGGTTTTTACGCCTATTTGAGAGAGACATATGTTGCTGGTCTACTCAAACAGGCTTTTCTTCATCTGAAAGCTTCATTAAGCATAAGCAGATGAAGCTTGTTAGAGAAAAAAAAAATAAATAAAAAATAAAAATATTCCGAACATGGCCTTAGAAGTAGCGAACTTGTTGAGGACTGGAACTGCCCAGAAAACTCTAGTGTAACAAGAGTGGCATTTACTATTTTGAGTAGTGACCCTCGACGTAAGGAATGGTTCAATAGCGCCAGTTGGGCAGCTATTTACCCGAGCGCTCCTAAGTCTGGATACCTGATCCTAAGTCGATATCCAAGTACCTATAAAAGATTCTCAAAAACTATTTTCATAATCGAGTACTTGTAAATGACATAGAGGTGAGTCGGAAGTGCTTTGACGTAACCTCAGGAGTACTGCAAGGTTCCATCCTAGGGCCGGTTTTATAGAATGTTATGTACGACGACGAGGTAAAGAGAGTTGAGTGTTGCCCACATGATCGCAGTTGTAGAGAAGGTGGCGCGTAGGCTCGAGAAGTGGCTAGATCAGTCCAAAGCATGGTTTTCAGAGTTCGGATGTCGGCTACGCAAGACATACCGGTGCCCTGTGGTCGAACCTGCTATTGGACAGTTGGCCGCGCGGAAGACTCTCCGGTATGTCGTTGTTCAATCTACTAGGTCGAATCTGATCCCAAGGCTTGAAATGGTTCCCGGAAAGGTCCGAGATAGACAGCGCCCCATGACAGAGCCCCTTCGTTGCCGTCGTAGAAAGTTTCAGCCCCCAACTATCTAAGCCTTTAGGTGTCTGTTGAGCAGATTTAGTGATTGCTATGGGCAAATGAATATGTCTATATAAATTTTATGTGTAATAGAATGAATGTAAATAACAAATTACAAAATCAGAGGAAAAGGACGAGTTAGGCACTTCACTAACTCCTCTGCTGCAATCCGCCGTGGCCATTGATCGAAGCCACTGATTATACTATGCAGAGAAGGATCATCAGGGACTTCATGTATTCTAACTTCAATTGCTCACAGCAGGTATGAAAATTTCCTCCTTCATACAGGTTTTAACGAAAATTTATACATATTAATTATTTGCTTTATATTATCATTTCCAAGTATTAGTAAGGCTATAATTTTGACCTCTATTGATGATTGTTATATTGTACGTGGTTAAAATGTTTCCAAAAATGATACCATTTGAAATTTTGTTTGTACAAATGTGTCAAATAGTATTCTGAACTCCAACATACTAAATATTTGTCTCGGTTTTCAATAAAACATCTTATCTTCCACTACACCTTATAACATCCTCAATTTTGTTTTCAATTACATAAAATATAAGCAGTAGTGATGCAACCCCTAGAAAGCTTCCCAATGACGCAGACAAAAACCGTTGAGCAGACACGCGGAACATGTTAGTAAAACGATCACGTACAGTTAATATTTCCCGGTGATTTGTGAGAGCCAGAGCCAGTTAAGAGCCGATAAGAACACACAAGCAGCCGTTACTACGTACCCGCACCATCAGAGACAAAAAAAAAACTACAAAAAGTTGGATTTCTCTTACCTTGCCGTCCAAACCGTCCGTCGATTTGGGTTCCTTTTCGGTTACTTTTTTGCTGGTTGGCTCTGAATGGGGATCGGAACGGATGAGACGAAGAAATACTTCAAAATCTAGTACAAGTAATGGGAACTTTGTATTCCAAACGCAAGAATGACGTACCTTGATTACTGAATACTCGGTAATATTGCGACAGGTAGGTTAGTATTGAGAATCGGTCAGGCACTTCGTACTTTAGCATATCAGCGGGGTCCAGCAGTGACGGGATGCCGAGATGCTTTTCGGCGATGCTGAATGCTAGTTCATTGTTGTAGTATATGTCTTCTTTTTTCAGGGCCGTAAAATCTCTGTTGAAGGAGTAAAAGAAATTCAAGCTCATTCATTGTTTTTTGGAATAACTACTAAAAACTTACGGTTTACTTAGTTTTAACTAGGTGGCCCAACACCGGAAGAGGAATAAATGAGATTTTTTTTATATCAGAGAAAAAAAATAAGGAAAGATGGATAATAAATAGTTATTAGGTAAAAATTACTTAAAGAAATTCTATTCTACATAATAAGCAAGGCGTCACACTTTAGCAGGGCAGTACAGTAGACGTTCGATAACTGCATAATGTTTACGTTTCACTTAGCGAACAAAATTCGATAGCTGCAACGTCAGGCAGGCGTCAACAACCCATCAATAGATGTTAAATGAACGTAAAATTCATTCGACTGTTCATTTGGGCTAACTTGGCGCATCATTTTGACAGATAGCGATGCAATAACTGCAAATTTGTTGCACTTACCGGACTTGCAGTTAAAAAGCGTTGCCGTTGAACCGCTTGCAGCGACCGAACGTCTACTGTGGTTGGAGGAAACTAGGATTCATGCAATATTTCAAAACACTTGTACTAAAAACATCGCAACATGTCTGAGAAGGCTTCGTTGCCATGCGGTTAGCGGCATCAGTCTTCTAGGCGGAGTGTGGGATCGATTCCTGCTCCAGTCTAGGAAAGCTTTTCATCAAATGTGTTAGTAGCGTTCACAGCCTCTGGCTGAAGACGGTGTATATTACTTAAAGCTTATTCAGAACAAATGTTGTGCATAAGAAAATGTAATACTGACGGTAACTATGGCAACGACCGCCAGGGGACGTTTCTAGGAGAGAGTCAAGACTGGTTGCAGGGGTGTTTTAGGGAGCTCCAGGGTGTTTCAGGGATTACATGGAGGTCTCAGGAGCGTGTCAGAGGGTCTCAAAAGGTGCCTGGAGGTCGCAGAGTCGTTTTAGGAGATATCAAGGGGTTTCAAGGGGCCCATATAGCCAAAGCTGTAAAGGCGTGGGTATTTGACATGACCATACTGAAGATGACGGGTACGAATCCTGTTCGGTTCTGGAACTTATCCTAATGGAAATTTCCTTGATTTCCCTTATCATAGAGTTTCTTCGTGCCTGCTACACGATATTTTTACACACAAAAAAATGTCATTGGCAGAGAGAGCTCTCAGTTAATAACTGTGGAAGTGCTCATAGAACACTAATCTAAGAAGCAGGCTTGTAACAATGGGAACGTCACGTTAAGAAACCCTTGTAACGCCCTTTAAAGGCTCTTGAAGCCTTCTGAATTCCCCTTAACACCTTTTGAAAGACCTCTTGAAACCTGAACGATCTAAATAGAAACCCAATACCCTTCAGATAAACCCTGAAATGCCATCAAACGCATTTGAAACCTCCATAATCCTATTGGAATGTCCTTGAAACATTTCTCCACCCCCTCTAAAGTTCCTGCAACCCAAAGCTCTTGATACGCCCCCGAAATACTATCAAACCAACCTAAAACCCCTAACACCGCTAAAGCGAGAGATTCCTAGTTATATTTGCAGATCAGACGACCAATACTCACAAGAGTTCATAAAGTCACTTTAACCCTCTAATGCCCAACCCCGTCATTAAACGGGTATAGTTTGAGCATTTGTGTATTATTTCTTTCCTGGGCAATCAAATCTTTTATACTTTTGGCTGTTATTTAGGACTGTTCTTAATATCTCAAAATGGTTTTTGTGTCTTTTAAAGCTTATTAACCCTTTGAAGCCGGATTTATTCCAAGCGTTGTGGAGTTTTTTCAGCGTTTTTCTGTAGTTTTGATGATCAGTAGCATAAAAACTGTAGAATATTATGCAGAATATTTTTTCTGGATATCCTAGGTCATCCAAACCATTCTTAAGTTTAGATCCTTAAGTCTATGGGTGTAACGGTAACTTCTTTCATTATACAAAGCTACGATTTGTAATCTATCATGCCCAGTAGGTCTTCTGAAAGGTTAATAGAAAATATCAGATCGGTCGGGTTACCCTAGGTCATCCAAACTGTTCTTGAGTTTAGATCCTAAAGTCTGCGGGTGTAACGGTAGCTTCTTATATTATGCAAAGCTATGATTTGTAATCTATCATATCCAGTAAGTCTTCTGAAAGTTCAATGGACAGTATCAGATCAGTCGAGATATCCTAGGTCATCCAAACTGTTCTTGAGTTTAGATCCAATAGTCTACGGGTGTAACGGTAACTTCTTTCATTATACAAAGCCACGATTTGTAATCTATCATGTCCAGTAAGTCTTCTGAAATTTCAATAGACAGTATCAGATCAGTCGGGATATCCTAGGTCACCCAAACTGTTCTTGAGTTTAAATCCTTAAGTCTGCGCTTGTAACGATAACTTCTTTCATTATACAAAGCAAGGGTAATCTATCATGTCCTGTAAGTCTTCTGAAAGTTCAATATACAATATCAGATCAGTCGAGATGTCCTAGGACATTCAAACTGTTCTTGAGTTTAAATCCTAAAGTTTACGGGTGTAACGGTAACTTCTTTCATTATATAAAGCTACGATTTGTAATCTATCATGTCCAGTAAGTCTTCTGAAAGTTACTGGGTTTTTTTTTAATAATCTGTATTGGTATCTCAATCAATTTTTACATTCTTCACCTTAATCCAGGTGTTTTGTGAATTATTACACACTATTATCCTAATTTGGTAAAATAAATTTTATAAGTTACAGTGGTTCTTTTTATTAACTAAGCTTCATAACAGTAAGGAAGTCCAAAACATCCCAAAAATATATAACAACGCATATTGTTCCTCAAACTGCTTTGGTAAGTACAGTGGATTATGTAAAACAGCTTTACGTAGTGGCAAAAGCTATTACACTAGTTTACAGCATTTTTGAACTCGGTGAGCTGATGATCATTTTTGGTGTAGAATCATGCCCTGAGTTCGAAAACGCGAAAGAAAAAAAATACAGTAGAGCGGAAACTTTTTCGACTTTCCATACAAGGTTGATGATTTGAAATCGATTTTTGTTCTATTTTTAAGCAAAGTCGCTCACTTCAAACATCTCATTCTCCGTAATCAATGCTCCGATTGAGCTGAATTTTTTACTGTAACTCACCTACATATGATATGTCAAATAAACGTCGAGAAAGAATTTTTAAATTGGTTTTTTCTTACTGAAAAAAATACATAACCTCAATTTTTTTTGGGAATTTTGCTAAAATTTAAGGAGTTCGTTCCTAAAACACGGCAATATCTTAAATTTCATCAATCTGACGCAAAACCTGTATTCAGATGATCGAATGGTATTGTATTCAGCTTTTAATTTATGGATAAAGATTTAAAAATGGTTGGACAAAACGCAATATATTTGAATTTTAGTAAATTACATATTTTTAAAAGTTGTAAAACTCGATATTGAGCTAAAACTCAAAAACTGTTCTACTTAAAATTTTTTGAAGGTCGGTTTCGAAATCAGCGCTAAATTGTGCTTCAAAAATTTTGGTCGTTGACATAAGTTCACGACTTTCGTTTTATTTTGTAAACTAGTGTTATCACAAGTGTAGACCTGAAGCTATGATCTCCGGAGAAATGTTGTTGATCTGGAATATCTCAAAACTATTTTGAAATGACTCATGATATGCCAGAGGGATTACAGATTACAGTTCAAAGATTATTTTGAGAATAGCTACTTTTACTATCAAGAGCTAACCTTCAGGATAGTTAGGACAACCTCAATGTTCCAAAAGTTCATTATATATAACTAGCTGTCCCCGGCAAACTTTGTCCTGCCTACTGCGTTTTCTGACGTTTTAAGTCCCTAGCAAAGCCCAGGACCCCGTTCAAAATGTTTGAAAACCCGATTTTTGGAAACTCTCAAATTTCCCATGTATTATGCCTCATAAACCTTCCTCGGGTGAAAACTAACATAACAAAACTCAGACGACCCAAATTGGACCATCCGTTCTCAAGCTATGCGCGGTCCCACGTATGCCACTGCATTTTTATATATATAGATAGATAGACTTGGTCCAGTCACCGCGATTGATTATGAAACGTTACTCAGTATGTCAGATATAGCTAATGTTACGAGTGTAGACCTGAAGTTCCGAACTTTAAGGTAAATTGGCTGGTCTGGAATATCCCTGTAGTGTATCTAAATGACATTTGAGATTTCAAAAGCTTCGCGGATCCCAGCAGATTATGCAATACTATTATGTATGGTGAAAATACATAATGTTATTCTTGTAGATTTGAAGAACTTCATTATAGAACAGTTTGAATGACCCTGAATATCCCAGAGGTTAATAAGAAGCTGATAGACTTCAGATTGCTCCAGTAACTGCGGTTGAGTATGCAACGTTACTCAGTATAACAGATATGGCTATTGTTAAGAGTGTAGACCTGAACTTCCGAACTCCAAGGTAGAGTGGCTGACCTGGATTATAATTATCCCTATAATGTCTCTAAATAACATTGTTGATGTCAAGAGCTTCACGGATCCCAGTAGGTTATGCAATGCTATTTTTTGTGGCGAAAATATTGATTGATTGATTTGTCTTTATTAAAGAGACTTTCAGCCCTTGGCTGGTTCGTCTCTCGGCGAAAATACATAACATTATACGTGTAGATTTGAAGGACTTCACTATAGGACAGTTTGGAACACCTAGAACATCCCAGAATATAAAACAGCTGTTGATATTCTTGACGAAGGCTAAATGAATACATATAAACGTAACCTACATCCAAGTTCAGCTTTCAGAACAACGGGTATGTCAAATATTTCATTTTTAAAAATTTCATGGTGTTTAGGATGTTCTAGGTTATCAATGAAGTCCCAAATACAAATATTTTCATTTTTCCCTAGAAGAAGACTCAATTTGCAACAATTTTGCCGAAGACAGTATTCTGTTTCGAATGTGTGAATTTGTACAGTCGTTTCTATGTTGGGGTCATATATGACCCCTCCGGCTACAAAGGGTTAAACCTAGAGCGATCGCCCTGTTGTATTTTGTACAACACGCTGGATAAATCTCAATTTTTGTACTCAGCAATAGCGTGGTGCTGGCGGTGGATGCCAGGTTAAGATTTTATAAAAATCATTGGAAAAACTATGTTTTGGTCACCTTTCAGATGTCATTGTTTCTTTTGTATTCAATCGCAACATTTAACGTATTTTTTTTCTCAATCATTGTATTATTGTAAAAGAGTTTAATGGAGTTGAATACACACTAAAATGATTTCCCTTTAAATTACACGGTAAATAAAAATTTCCAGAAAAAAATAAAATATTTCAACAATAATTATAAAATATCAAAATGTTTTCATCTTTAAAAAGTCAGTATGCTAGGAAAAATATAAAAGTGTAGGGATGTTCAAAAATAAAAATTAGAAAAATCTAAAACCAAAATTCACAAAATCGAAAATTAAAAAAAAATCTTTCAAAACATGTTTAAAACGATTTTTGATAACGAAAAACGATATTTAGATCAAAATCAAAAATTAGGGTATTGAAGGGTTGAAAGTCCTTTAACATACCTATGTTAATGTTTAAGTCAACAGATTGAGATATGCCATTTTTTCAATAATTGGAGCATAGATGCAGTCAAATTGACCGGATTTCGTGAAGATCGTACCCTGGCTGATGAGTCCATCTCGAAACTACGGAGACTTGATCCCCCGTGTTTCTCTGAATCTAAAAAAAACTAAGCGATGTTATCCTTTTGTAATCACTTTTAGAATCCTTGAAAAAGTTAATACCCTACATCGAAACGTTGAATGTCCAAATCAACTTTTAAGTTACATAAAAGACTACAACGCTGATAAAATTTCATTAAAATAGTTTTCAGCATTTTTTAACCTACTTCCTAACGAAAGGCTTAACTTTAGCTGCAAGTGTATTAGGTTTGCATTGAATTATTTTTGAATGCTTTCAATCGTTCATTTTCAATCCAAAGAAATATTTTGACCTACCCTAAAAAATCTCCGATAACATTGTGAAAGTTCAGCTGAATCAGCTCAAATTTTCAGTTTTTTTAACCGCAATCTTTTCCTATACTAGCATCGCTACAAACATCTACTCAGACAACCAGTAATCGTATAAAATGTGGCGTAATGACAAAGTGGAGGCCATATGCGATGCGTGCATGCTTCCATTTAGGCACACGTAAAATGTACGCATATCGACTCCACTTTAACATCTTATTCTACATCTCATACGATCACTGGTTGACTGAGTAGTTTCATTTTCTTCAACTGATGTGCAAGCAGAGCCCTATTTCAAAATGTGTCAAAATAAAAAATGAAGAGAGATAAAAATCATTATTACTGAAAAATTAACAACAGAAATTCTAAGTTCTTACGAAAACATTGTAATATGGAATAAAAAAAACTGACTTAATCTGGTTTGGTCTACTGTGGGTTAGCAAAGTCATTCTCAAAAGTCATAAAATTACATGCTTCGCTTCAAAATATCCTCCTACCAGTGCAGTGTTATTTGGAAATAGAAAAACCGCAGCATGCACTCGTTAGAAAAAGAGGGCTCGATGTCAAAAATACAATCCACCTCATCAGTACCCCAGTACCCTTGCTTACAACACAAAAGCAACTCATCATACTCACATCAAGTCCGGACGGAAGTTGTGAATAATTGCACAGAAAGCGAGGCCGTCGCGCCAGGAGGTGCTCATGTTTGTGACCCGAACATCCTTATAGCCCTCGGTGACGCGGCGACACCATAGTTCTAGAGCCTTCGTACCACGGCGTTCTGACATGCTAAGGTATCTGCGAAAAGATGGAGAGAGAGAAAAAAAAACAAGCAAATAAGTTAACCATGTTCGAAGATAGAAATAAGTCAATGTATGTTAGTAGCAATGTGATTTATTTGCATACAAGGTCGATCAGATAATACTGGCTATTGCCTGGCTAGAACTATCCCATAAATCTTTGCACGTTCAATGTTTTGTTGAGCTTTGTTTGCCTTCAACAAGTTTTAATTGATTGTTTATACACAAACCCGGCTGGAATGGCACCGAGTGTGTATACGGTTGCCGGTCTAAACATCAAGCGAGTGGCACCGTGAGTCGCTGGGTAAGCGCGGTGATCAGCGGTGGGTGATATATCAAATTTCAGCCTGCAGTGAAACCAGGTGCAATGTCGGATCAGTTTGATCTATATGTTCTGCTCAATACGTGAGACAAAATAGAACTTATTGAATGTATGGATTACAACATGAAGTTATGTTAATTCACACTTCTTGTGTTACAGCGGGGACTGCATGGAAGGTTTCAAAATATTTGTTTTAAAATAAGGACGGAAGTACACAGGGTCAAAAGTTTCAAGGAAAGAACTCAAGAAACATCATCTGTTTGACAATAATGGAAATTCGATCGAGTCAAACAAAATGTTTGAGCAATGACTTCTTTTTGGACAAATACCTATTTGACCCTGTGTACTAACGGTTGTTTAAATATAAATGAATGAATTAGGGATGTGGACTGTAAAATGATGAGTCGACGAACTGCAAGTTAATTCAGCCTTGTGCATCCTCGAGTGAATATGAACATGTACAATAATCGCCAGTTAACCCTCCAGTAGTCGTGTCTTCGGGCGCCCTCGGCGGCATCACGCTTACGCTGTGTACCACAAGTATACTTTGTTCATGGTGCGTGTACTCAGTACACGATGCGTCCGCTTTCGGGATGAGAGAAGTATACTAAGCTGGTAGTTCAGCCTACCAGCCTAAAGTCCTTCTGACTTTAGTTAGATTGATTATGTCTGTTCTAGCTTTCATTGTCTGAGTATGAAATACGGTATCACATCAGTTATAGGGGAGCCCGGCCCAAAATGCACTGATGGGATAAAATGGTCTAACTCATCAAATCATTCCTGAATGTGATTTGATCATTTCTATTGGTAAAAGATATATTTTCATAAAACATCCTTCTAAAAGCCAAGTAGGCAAACCTATGGATTTTTTTTTGATTTCTCAATAAAAATTCAACTTCTGGTATTTCTTGATTAAGGTTTTCTGGTGATTTTATTTTCATTTTGCTGCATTTGGTGGGGCAATAAGTGCGCAAGTCAGTCCAAAGCCGATGGTAAAGCGGGATAATAGTCTTTGCTGACCACACAAACGCCATGGGATAGGAAAAGGGTATTTTGGTGTGAGATTAGGGTGTTGTTACAGACTTGGCAGTGCTACACCGATGCAAAATAAGTCGCATGCCTTCCAAAATCGAATAACAATAATCCACAGAATGACAAGCAAGTCAGAGAAAAAAGAGCGTCTAATTGTTTGTCAGTTATAACAAACGGACACTCCTACCCTCTCCGACTCACCTCACCAATCACCTCGGAGAAAATGCCCTTTCAGTTCCGGAAAATGGATTTTTCCCAATTAAACCTTTAATCGAATTATCCGCGTGGTCTTGTTGTACATGAGCATGAGCATGAGCATGATTGACCGCCCGCGGTTGCTCCTCTGTTATTGCAAGGACAACTGCATTTACACAAAGAACCAACAGATGATGCTTGGATTAGCTTTCTCTTCATTGTGTAAATGCTGGAATCCCAATACACTAAGGTCTTTTTTTACACGGCTTTTTTTACACGGTTTCGCGAATTAACACGGTTTTTTTTACACGGATTCGCGAATTAACACGGTTTTTTCAACTTTCTCGCGCTAAGTGTCTAGAAGGGAACTTTTACTATAAGGAAGAAATGGGATTTATGGGAAAGGGTTGCAAAAGAGTTGAAAAGTGGTATGAGGTGAAGGCGGATGATGATGTAAGAGGTCTGCAGGAAAGGGATGTGTGGGGGGTCTGTTTCTTGAAGGAGGGGGGGGGGGTTAATATATGGGGGGCTAGGAGGGGTTAAATGGGGGGTTTCCTAATGGTGATTTTTGGAGTATGGTTCAGCGTCCTACAGGTCCATGGAGCATAGTTCTGAAGAGAAGTAATTTTATTCAAGGATATTCTAGGGCATCCAAGAACTTCCGCGAATAAAGGCCTTAAGATCTATAAGCGTAATGGATGGGTTGTAGTCACATTTCTGATACGGTGCAACATCCTACAGGTCCTCAGAGCAAAGTTCTGTAGAGACGTAGTTTTCAAAGATATTCTAGGTCCTCCTAGAACTTCCGAGAATTCAGGCCTGAAAATCTACGAGCGTAATCAATTATTTTTGCTATATTATTGATGCGGTATAATATCCTACAGATCCATGGAGCATAGTTCTGTGGAAAAGGAACTTCCCAAATATGCTCTAGGTTATCCAAGAATTTCCACGAATAAAGAATTCAAGATCTACAACCGCAAAAAATGGGTTTTTGTTAAATTACTGATACGGTGTAACATCCTACAGGTCCATGGAGTATAGTTCTGAAGAGAAGTTATTTTCAAGGATATCTTAGGGCATCCAAGACCTTCCGCGAGTAGTGGCCTTAAGATCTACAGGCGTAATCTATGGATTGCAGTTACATTACTGATACGGTATAACATCCTACATGTCTATGCAGCACAGTTCTGAAGAGATGTTGTTTTCAAGGATATTCTTGGGCATCCAAGAACTTCCGCGAATAAAGACCTTAAGATCTACAAGCGTAATCGTTGAACTGTAGTCACATTACTAATACGGTGCAACATCTTACAGGTCCTTAGAGCATAGTTCTATAGAGACGTAGTTTTCAAAGATATTCTAGGACCTCCAAGAACTTCCGAAAGTTCAGGCCTGAAAATCTACGAGCGTAATCAATTATTTTTGCTATATTATTGATGCGGTGTAATATCCTACTGATCCATGGAGCATAGTTCTGTGGAAAAGAAACTTCCCAAATATGCTCTAGGTCATCCAAGAATTTCCACGAATAAAGAATTCAAGATCTACAACCGTAATGAACGGATTTTTGTTAAATTACTGATACGGTGTAACATCCTACAGGTCCATGGAGCATAGTTCTGAAGAGAAGTTATTTTCAAGGATATTCTAGGTAAACCAAGAACTTTCGCGAGTAGTGACCTTAAGATCTACAAGCGTAATCGATGAATTGTAGTTACATTACTGATGCGTTGTATCATCCTACAGGTCCATGGAACATAGTTCTGAAGATAAGTAATTTTCAAGGATATCTTAGGGCATCCAAGAATTTCCGCGAGTAGTGGCCTTAAGATCTACAAGCGTAATCGATGGATTGTAGTTACATTACTGATACGGTGCAACATCCTACAGGTCTTTAGAGCATAGTACTGTAGAGACGTACTTTTCCAAGATATTCTAGGACCTCCAAGAACTTCCGCGAGTATAGGCCTGAAGATCTACTAGCGTATTCAATCAATTGTTGTTACATTTTCTAGCGTATTCAATCAATTGTTGTTACATAGGTAATTTCTTTGGAAATTTCCTTTACTGTTAAAGTTTTTCTTCAGACAGTCTTTTAGGAATCCCTTTAAAAATATGTTCATGAACTCCTCCTGGAATTCTTTCAGAACATCTTCCATGAATTTTGGTAAGACATTTCTCTTGGAATGTTTCTAAATATTTTTTAATAAATCCTTGTAGGAGTTCAATCATGGGTTTCCGAGGGAGAGTTTTCAGCATTTTCTTTAGCAACTCTTTCTAGAACCATTTCAGAAAAATCCCTAAGATAGTTTCACATAATCTTGAAGGGCTTCGTTCAAGAATATTTTCTGGGATTTCTTCAAGAATTGGAAAGACAATTTATTCAGAAATTCCTCCAAGGGTTTTTCACAAATTCTTCCATGAACTCCATTTGAATCTTACTAAGGAATTCCTTTTGAAATATTACTTGAGACTCCTTCAGTAGTTTAAGCGTTTCCCATAATTTTCAGTAAAAGATTACCTTTTCCATGGATTTTTTGTTATTTTCATTTTCAGAATTTTCGAAGAATTCTCAGCGGTTTGAGATATTCCTCCACAGATTTTTACAGAATTATTTTATGAAATAACGTAAATCATGTTGGAGTTACTCTTCGAGGGTTACCTGAAGGAAATATTTAAATAAATTTCTGATGAGATTAAATTTTATTGAAACTATTTTAGAAACAATCGTTTATAGCTCCTGGAGAAGTCCTTGGGGAATACCTGGAGGAACTCCTGAGATTCGACACAAAAGTTCAGTTAATTTGACGAAGTGGCTTAATTTCCCCAATAGAGGGGTAGGAAAAAAAAGTCCTGAGATGGATTTAGAGGATTTTTAAGTAGAATTTTATGAGAAATTTTTGGGAAAAATCAAGGAAAAAATACTGAAGAAGTTTCTAAAAATCCTTGAAGGCATTTCTAAAGGACACCTCTGATAAGTTTCTGAAAGAACCCTTGAAAAAAATCATCAGAAATCCATAAAGAAATTACAGACAAAAATACTAGAAGAATTCTTAAATAAATCTCCTAATGATTTTTTGAAGGGTGATTTGGAACAAACCCTGAAAGAACTCATGGACATACTTCTAAATAGAGGAGCTTGTGAAGTATTCGTAAGGGAATCACCAAAGCATTTTCTAAAATTGTTATTTATTTTTCAAGGAGTCCCTGAAATTTGGAGAATGCTGTGCAATAATTCCGAAAAAAATTTCTGAAGATATTCTTGGAAAAACGTTAAGAAGTAAATCCTGAAGTGAATTCTAAAGAATCCCTGAAGAAAGGTTTCTAAAAATCTCTAGAGAAGTTTACGATCCCACTTGTGGAGGAATATCTAAGGATCTTCTAGGAAGCCCCTTAGAGGAACCTTTTTCAGAATTTTTTGGAGAAATTCCTGATAGAATCCTTGGAGTAATTCCTGAAAAGCACCCTAACAGAACACCTACAAACATTTCGAATTTTACCATGACTATACTGGTCTGAAATGAGTTTTATTAAATAATATCCTTAGACGAGACGTGCGACGTTGTGAATTTCTATCTAGAGGAATCCTTTATAAATTTCCTGGTAAACGTCCTCAAGGGTACTCTCTGACATTTATAGCATAGTTCTTATGAGGATAGTTTTTATTGAAACCTCTGATTGACATACGTTTAAACCGTTTACACAAAATAGATGAAAATTGTAATTTAGATACAAGAAAGAAATTGTTCTGTATTGACGTTTTTTTGATGACTAGAATTTGCTCTTCACTAAAAAAAAAATTAAAATTTTGGTCACGCCGATTACGCCGCCGCCGTATAGGACGAACGGCGTGCGCCGCCGCTGCCTCGAATTACTATACACGCCGCCGCCGATGAAAATTGCTTCGGCGCACACGTCTACTACAGGTCCTTGGCGCAAGATTCCGTTAACGTGTTCTAGGTCATCCAGAACTTCCGCAAGTAAAGGTCTGAATCTACTAGCGTAATTAATCAATTGCTTTTACATTACTTATATGATGTTATACAGATTTATGGATCACGGTTCTATAGAGAAGTTATTTTCAAAGATTTTCTAGTTAATCCAAGATGTTCATGGAAGTTCTTGGAGTACCTAGAAGATGTTTGACAATTATTTCTCAACAGAACTATGCTCCCTGGACCTTTAGGACGCTATACTGTATCAGTAATGTGACAACAAACCATTGATAACGCTTGTAGATCTTCAGGTCTAAACTCGCGGTAGTTCTTGGGAACTTGTATTGATTGCGCTTATAAATCTTAGGTCTTTACTCATGGAAGTTCTTGGAGGACCTAGAACATCTGTGGAAATTATTTCTATACAGAAAAATGGTTCATGGACCTGTAGCATGTTACAACGTATAAGAAATGTAACAACAATACATTGATTACGCTTGTAGATCTTAAGGCCTTTACTCGCGGAAGTTCTTGGAGCTTCTAGATTATCTTTGGAATTTATTTCTCTACAGAACTATGCTCCCTGGACCTGTAGGACGCTACACTGTAACAGTAATGTGGCAACACACCATTGATAACGTTTGTAGATCTCAAGGCCTTTACTCGCGGAAGTTCTTGGAGGTCCTAGATTATCATTGGAAATTATTTCTCTACAGAACTAGGCTCCCTGGACCTGTAGGACACTACAATGTATTAGTATTGTGACAACAAAAAATTAATAACGCTTGTAGATATCCAGGTCTTTACTCATGGAAGTTCTTGGAGGACCTAGAACATCTGTGGAAATTATTTCTATACAGAAAAATGGTTCATGGACTTGTAGCATGTTACAACGTATTAGAAATGTAACAACAATCCATTGATTACGCTTGTAGATCTTAAGGCCTTCACTCGCGGAAGTTCTTGGAGGTCCTAGATCATCTGTGGAAATTATTTCTCTACAGAACTATGCTCCCTGGACCTGTAGGACGCTACACTAAATCAGTAATGTGGCAACAAACCATTGATAACGCTTGTAGATCTTAAGGCCTTTACTCGCGGAAGTTCTTGGAGGTCCTAGATCATCTGTGGAAATTATTTCTCTACACAACTACACAACTGGACCTGTAGGACGCTACACTGTATCAGTAATGTGACAACAAACCATTGACAACGCTTGTAGATCTTCAGGACTTTACTCGTGGAAGTTCTTGGAGGACCTAGAACATCTATGACAATTAGTTCCTTACAGAAAAATTGTTCTTAGACTTGTAGCATGTAACAACGTATTAGAAATGTAACAACAATTCATTGAGTACGCTTGTAGATCTTAAGGCCTTAACTCGCGGAAGTTCAAGGAAGACCTAGTATGTCTTTAGAAATGAATACTCTTCAGTACAACGCTCAATGGACCTTTGGGATGTTACAACGCATGTAGCAAGAAATTATTGGCTATGTTTGTGGATCTTCTGGCCTTTACTCGCGGAAGTTCTTAGAGATCAAAATTGGAGGTCATGTTTGAAAATGATTTATTTACAGAACAATGCTCCGTATACCTGTAGGATGTAGAACAGTATCAGCGATGTAACAACAATCAATCGATTACGCTCGTAGATATCAAAGCCTTTACTCGCGAAAGTTCCTGAGTGTCCTGGAACATCTTTCTCTACACCACCTAGCTCCGTGGACCTGTAGAGTGTTGACAGTCTCCTTGATCCTTCGTTTCGTCCGTCTAGACAGTCCTTATCACCCCAAAATATCCTCTACGATCTTTCTTGGAAACAGTATGCACTCTGCTCCCCATAGCCCATCCCTTGTCCCCTTCCCCACTAACCCCTAGATTCAACCCTTACTACTACCCCCCTCCCCCCCCTTTTCTTATTACTCTCTAAAACAAACCTCGGATATCTGAAGGTGAGGACATTTCAAATAGATTCCCTCAGTTTTTTTTTACACGGATTCCCGAATTAGCACGGTATTATTTTACACGGTTTCGCGAATTAACACGGTTTTTTTTACACGGATTCGCGAATTAACACGGTTTTTTTTACACGGATTCGCGGATTAACACGGTTTTTTTTACACGGGACGTATCCCCCGTGTAAAAAAAGACCTTAGTGTACTTTTCAATAAGCAATACCAGCGCCGGCCGCGTCCGAATGCAGGTCAATTGAGGATAGAGAAGGAAGTGATGACGTGATTCTCGCTTAGGCCAATAACCGAGGAATTCTCTGCGTTACTACGAGAAATCACTAGGAGTTTGGACAGGGGAAATGGAGATGTGTTGAGGATTTTGTCGCGGTAAACGATTGTAATGTTTTGATTCGCGATTAATAATGCGCTCGCGAAGAAATACCCTTCTAAACCTTGGACGACGAACGCGATCTATTGTGCCTCAAAACTCACCCTACATAAGTTATTCATCCGCAACTAAGGAGAACACAATGCCAAACACCGACGCATCTGTAGTTTGCGTTTCCGCGCGAGACAATGCTGAACACGATCGATTCACAAGTATTAACAAAATAACACGTGATAAATAAATCAGAAAGATCTTACCGCATGGTTCGCCGTCTATCTTTTACCGACCCTCTCTTTTTCCAGAAATTTATGCAACCTTTATTTGAGTCAAAACATTTATTCATTTGAACTAAAATATTACAAAAGGGCCCATATAGCCGAGGCGGTAAACGCACGGGTATTCAGCATGACCATGCTGAGGGTGATGGGTTCGATTCCCGGTCGGTCCAGGATCTTTTCGTAAAGGAAATTTCCTTGACTTCCTTGGGCATAGAGTATCTTCGTGCCTGCCACACGATATACACATGCAAAATGGTCATTGGCAGAGGAAGCTCTCAGTTAATAACTGTGGAAGTGCTCATAGAACACTAAGCTGGGAAGCAGGCTTTGTCCCAGTGAGGACGTTACGCAAAGAAGAAGAAGAAAATATTACAAATGTCGACACCGAAGATGACGAACCATTCCAATTCTTGTGTGCATGCAAAAAAATGAAAGCAAAATATTTATTATCAACTAAATGTGCATTAGGAACTAGTGCCGACACATGACGTGACGAACTTTTCAATATTTGTGAGATAAATACACAAAAACCAGAGCAGAATTTTATACATCCTTTTAGCATTAATTATTATGATAAAATGGAACGAGCTCACCAATAAACATCCTTCGAAGTGGCCAGTGCGTATGTGCTGCAGCATCTTCCACTAACTGGCCTCGAAATCACATTGAACCGCTACAACAACACACGGGTACGACGATGTGCACATTCAAATTGTCGACGACAACGCGGCCGATCCGAATGAAAAAAGCGGCACTTCCACTTTGCCTCCAAAAACACATTATCCGCGTGGTCTTGTTGTACCCCTAATAAGTAAGAGCAGGAAAGAATATCAAATTTATAACAACAGAATCACATAGCCTGTTTTTATATCATAATTTGTTATTGTTAACTTATCAAAATATTACTTTTTAATAACATGTTTTGTTGGGCAATCTTATTTTGTTATGTTCAAGTTTTTGGGATATAGCCATAAGATAACATTTCAATAATATATTTTGTTTCGGAACAAGTTTAGTTATTATTCTACTATAGATAATAGGGTGCCAATGAAAATCGACTTTTCGAATTTCGAAAACGGGTAGCGCTCAAAAGTTTCGTCTTCTCAAAAAAAGTCACCATGCAAAATTTCAGCTCAATCGGACTTCGTTAAGGGGTGGCCCAAAGCGGTCAAAGTTTGGCTGTTTTGAAACACGAAAAAAGTCCCAAGGTAAGGGATACATGAAAATTTCAAAATCAAAATTTTTTTTTGATGCCAAATGTCTTAAAAGTGCATGAAACGTCGAGATCTGGTGTTATCTCACAAAAAAATTGTTTGAAAAAAATTGACTTTTTAGGACTTAGAAATTTTTTGAGTTGGGTAGTGAAATGAATTTGAAATGGACGATTTGAATTTAATTGCTGAGATATTCATGGTATATTCAATAATACTGAAACCTGTCTTATATCATCGTTGGCAACTGCTAGCATACTATATTATATATTTCGTTAGGGTGGTTCACTTATTTTGAATTAGGGTGGTCCTTTTTGTAGAAAAATAAAAAATAAGATAATAGAATTAAAATATCTCTTATATTTTCGTAAGCCATTATAATTTCAATATTTCATTAGAGTGGTTTATTTATGTTCCATTAGGGTGATTCTTCAAGATGGAAATGAAGAAAAAAAAATTTCCAAAATAAGTCTTAGTTCTTGTATTGTTTGAAATCACTATTCTTTATTTGCAACAATTTGTTAAAATATTTTTATGCAATTCTGTGTCATAATTTCTATTTTATATTACTCATTTCAGTATCATAATTACCAACTTTTCGGTACCGGTTCATAATGCAACTGAAATGAGTTGCATAATGAAAAATAGTTGCATAATGTTCATAATGTAACTCATTTGAGTTGCATTATGAACATTATGCAACTCAAATGAGTTGCATTATGAAAAAAATCATTGCATAAAATTTTGTATGGAACTCGTTGCAAAACTCGATTTTTTCAGCACTCTTCGTATTTATCCAACTCGGCAAGCCTCGTTGGATAAATGTACGACTCGTGCTGAAAAAATCAACTTTTTGCAACTCGTCACATAAATAACTATTATAGTGGAAAGAAAAGTTAGCACGATTTAATGTATTCATTGTAAAAATAGATTTAACAAATTGGTTTCAGTCTTCGTGTGCTGCAGTGGCTGCAAAAAATGACCTTAATTTAAAAAAATCGCTCAAAATCTACGAGACTTGACGAAGAAGTTGCCAAAGCAGTATATAAAGGGTTCTTGAAACATCTGCAGTATTTGGATAGCAATCTCATCGGATTGTGTTTATTTGATGAAACGTTGGATATCGCAGATAAAAAAAAATATATTCAAGCTTTGCACACATCAGGTAAATATGTTGTTCAATTTATTACACAGAATATATCTTTCTAACAATATTTTTATTTTCAGATAACCAAAAAAATGTGTCTGCTAAATCCATAGTCGAATCAAACGATGTTTCAACACTAGAGCTGCATCTTCAATTTGTTATATGAGTGTTATATAATGAGAACTTGGAATTATATTTTCACGGCACATAAAGGGTGGTACGGTTAAAATTTGGTCAAACAATTTTTTCATAACTTTGGACTGCGTGCACCAAAATAGCTGATTTTTAGACCAGTAATGGTGCATTATATGTAGCTAATGCCATAAAATTTTCATCAAAATCGGTTTAGTTTTTGCGAAGATATTGTTTACTTCTGAGATCTGCAATTTTAAAATTTTGTGCAAAGAGGCTTTAAAAACAAGAACACATTTTTACTGTTTTATTTATATAGCCAGAAATACTGAACCGAATTCAATGATTTTTTTTCTGTATATAAAGAATGCATGTCCAAATGTTGTGTAAAAATGTCATTCAATTTGATTTTGCTGTTTCAAAGTTATATTTGTTTAAGTAGCACCCTGTCAGTTTTTTTCATATTCAAACTGCCACATCTTTGGAAGTATTCAATTCATACATAATGGCTCAAAATTTTACTTAGATCTTATTTGTATAATAGTATTATACTGTAAAATTTTCATATGAATCGGAGCAGTATTAGTAGTTTTATAACCAAAAGAGTGCTCTACTGATCTTAAATTGTCAAAGATTTACTATGGAGCGCCTTTGTACCCAATTCTAAAAAGACAGGTCGTTGGTTTTATCTATATATCAACCAATTAATGGATTTTGATGGACATTTTATGGCATAAGCTACACATAATGTACCATTACTGGTCCAAAAATCAGCTGTTATAGTGTACGTAGCCTGGCGTTATGAAAAAAAATTGTATGATGAAATTTTGACCGTACCACTCTTTAAATGACTTCGACAAATGTCCAATATACTATGCAGCAGCATGATCAGAATAACTATATCAGATGACTTAAAGATCTGATTTTTACAGAACTGTTTACCATTACTCATACATTCAGCTATTCCTATCATTACTGCAAAGCACATCGACCACATGCCTGAAATTAAAGCTTCCTGAAAGATATAATCCAAGCCCAGGGGGTTTTCTGGTTTATCTGCCAAGTATTTCCAAGAAGATTGAGAAACACATGGAGGCACATGGTTGTTGATACCTATGCGCTATCCATGATAAGGGCCATTCAATAAATCTTTTGAGATTCCTCAGAAACTCCTGTTGGTATTCCTCTAGAAATTCTTGCTTATATTCCTGCAGAACTTTTTCCAGGAATTTTTGCAGGAACTCATCTAGCCGTGTGTCCTGAAATTTATGTGGGGATTTATCGGATAATTCCTACTAGATTTAATCCAGGAATTTATCCTAACATCTTTCTTTCATAATTCCCTTTTGGGATTCCTTCGGAAACTCTACCAGAGATTCATCCTGGGATTCTCTGAGGATTCAGGATTCAAGGGACTTCTTAAAAAAAAAAACTAAGAAGGTCCGCATTTCATGAGCTTAGACTCTGTGCTTTCCATGATAAGCGTGCATTTCAATTACTGGCGAAACCGCTCCCAGTATGATTTATACTGAAATCACCTTCTGACAGCTGGGCAATAGGCCGTCCCTTATTTTGCAATATATAGAAATGTTATAAGTTCGTTAGTGGAAAATGATCGTTTTAGCTAAGAAATGATCGTGTCAAAATTTGAAGCCCGTATCTCAAGGCTAAGTGGTCCCTCAAGGGGTCTAAAGTTGTCAAAAATTGTATGGGACCAAAAAAACATGAAATTTTTTTCGACAAAAAAATATGCTATTCTACTAAAACCGGTGATTTCAAGACCCTCAAGGGCCAAAAATGTGCTTAGATTTGCGATATCTCTACTCGTTTTTGAGTTATTGAACAACATAGGGTAAGTTTCCTTCGGATTCTCAAAAAATGGTCAAAAATGCTGATTTTTCAGTTGTTTTTTTGACAATATCTTAGGAACGAGTTGGGATATCGCAAATCTAAGCACATTTTTGGCCCTTAAGGGTCCTAAAATCACCGGTTTTAGTGGAATAACGTATTTTTTTGTCGAAAAAAATTTCATGTTTTTTCGGTCCCATCCAATTTTTGACAACTTTAGGCCCCTTGAGGGACCACTTAGCCTTGAGATACGGATTTCAAATTTTGACACGATCATTTTTTAGCTAAAACGATCATTTTCCACTAACGAACTTATAGCATTTCTAAATTTTGCAAAATAAGGGACGGCCTACTGGGCAACTGCTTGAAAGCTCCACTCAGTACAAAATGCGACGAGGGGAGAATCGACGAATCGCTCCTATACAAATTTAAAGGACAAACGTCTTGAAGTCCCGCTTCAACAGTGCATCAGAACTTCAGACGCACAAATCTCAAGAAGCAAGATTCAAATAAAAGTGCATTTTATTATTCTGTTCTTGCTCACTTGTAATGTGCTTAAAATAAGAAGCTCAGGTGCGGTGGTTTTGTTTACGAAGAGATTTGTGCTTTCGAAACCGTGAGTAGGTGCCAAAGTCGGCCATTGTGGCGGCCATTTTGGGATTCTAACAAGTCTGTCCTTAAATTAATTATTAAAAAGGTTCCCTGGCACTAAAATTCACGAAAATTCGAATTTCGGCTTCGTTTGGCATGCAGATTCAGAATATAGAATTATCTCAACACTGCTAAAGAAGCCAATTGCATAAAATTACAACTTTTACAATGATAGTAATATTTGTTGTTATTATGTTATTTGAGACTATTCAAGAATGATTCGTCAATATACAAGTCTTGCAAATACAGTCGACTCTCCACAACTCGATATCCAAGGGACCATCGAGTTATAGAATTATCGAGTTATAGAACATATGGGGAGAAAAAATTCTCTCGACCAGAAATCTCGAAATTAAGTTTTGTTGATCTTTGTTCTCACTTTTTAGCTGGAAATTCTGTATTCAATAATTTTACTTTTCGAATTAACAAATTTGAGCCCCGCACAGTGGTCCCAAAGCCGCATATGTCTGGACAAAATTGTTTACGCTTAAATGATTAGTTTTTCCTATATGCTGTCTTCGGAAAAGTTTTTTCATATTTTTTAAACATTTGTTTCAATATTGTAAAATTAGGGTGGTCTAAATAATTTTCAAGATTACGCTGTCAACTTTTTAATGTTTCAATATAGAAAAGTTCTATGTTCCATAAAGTTGAAAAGCACTTGATTGCAAATAACTTTACCGAAGGAACTTTATTTCTATCGCTTATGCATCAAAAGATATGATTATTTAGAAAAAAGTTAGGGTGGCACCTAAAAATGAGTTTCTTCAAATAACGTTTTATTCGCTGATTTCTCGCAAAAACTTTGTTCCGAACACTTTCAGAGTATTTATTGTTCAACATGTTTCTCAAATACAGTTCAATATCCACATTTTGTAGTTATTTGGAGATTCTTCTAAAATCGGTTTATTTTGACACTCGATATTTCAAAACGGTGCAAGTGGATTTTCAATCTCTGCATATGAATTATAATTAAAAAGCTTTCAATTTTATCTTTAAACCCTTCAGGACGCGCGCCGTTGTAAAAAGTACAACGACTTTAAAAAACCTCGCTCATCATATTATTCAGCGAGTGCGGTATAGTTTTGGGCTCCTACAGGCGCGCGTCCTGAAAGGTTATTATGGAAAAAGTTCTTTGGTACCAAAAAATTGAAAATCAACTTGTGCTATTCTGAAATACTCAATTATCAAAAAAAGAAGAAAACCCTCAAAAACTTTTTGAATGAATGTATTTGATATCTTTGGAAAGAAAATATAATATTGACTGCTCTTAAAGTACTCGGAATAAAGTTTTCACGAGAAATCGGCGAATAAAAAGTTATTAGAAGAAAACCTTTCTTGATGTCACCTAACACTTTTTTCTTTGAAAATTGAGGGGCCCAGATGCAAAGGGTGTAAGTGATTTTGAGCTGACTATATCGAAAATTTCTTCAGATTTCGAGGTTTTAGGAACATTTCTAAGATTATTTCTACGATAACTGGAAAAAATATCGGCGGAAATTAGGTTGAATTTAAAATCCCATCCATTTTTGGTATAATTGTAATCGTTATTAACTCGAAAGTGGGTATTTGTCACATATACTCCTTTGCTTCTAATATAGTTAATTTCATTGGTATCTGGAATCTGGATGCAGAATCACAAATAAGAATGGAACGATCTGACGCAAAATCGCACTTTTATTCAATATTCCGCACTGAATCGATGCACTTTTAACCGAGATAGAACTAAGATTTTTGGTTCGGAAAAGTTGTTTGGAATTAAGTGCTTTTCAACTTTGTAGAACACTAAATTACTCTATCAAACAAAACAAAAACACCAAATAGTTGATATCATTATTTGCAAAAAATATTGGACCACCCTAAAAAATCTGCAAAAATATGAAGAAACTTTCCTGAAGAAGGCATGTAGCAAAAAGTATTAGTTTAGCCGTGAATCTTTTCGTCCAATTTGGTACAGCTTTTGGGCCGTGGTGCATGACATAAAAAGTAATAATTTTTGATCAGCCATTAACATTTTTGTTTTCGTCTTTTCAAGTATGAATCAATTGCAAACTACTCCAAACGATTTCTTAGCTATGCGTCGCTTATTATGCACTGGTTATATTGAACTTTCAAGCTAACATCGAGTTATGGAGATAAAATTATACTAAGTGTGACATCGACCAAAAGAAACATCGAGTTATAGAAATATCGACTTATGGAGAGTACGATATATGGAAAAATTAAGGGACCGACGAATCCATCGAGTTATAGAAAATATCGAGTTGTAGAACATCGAGTTGTGGAGAGTCGACTGTAATAGCATGTTTCATTATTTATGCGTCATTCTGAGCTATTCATAAAGAACAAGAATTAAAAAATACCGAATTTAGATATGATCTGTCATCATATTATTCGTTATACGTTATTCTTTAGTTATTGGTTTGTTATTGAACTCTACCCGGGTAATGTAAGCATATCTTGGAACACTTCACCAATAATAATGACCAGAATAACTAAATCAAATTTCAACCATCGCACAACAAAAATGACATTGTTGCAACCTGCTTTTGATCGATGCGATAATAGATCCAATGCGAGATAGGTTTGTCCCTACTTGAACAGAATAGGACAAATATCGTACACTCATTGCACAATTATGGGTCACACACAATTATTGGTCGCTTTCCACTTTAATAGATAAATACTAACAAATTGCAAGCTTTTGTTACCCATTATAATTTTTCGTTCATATGTTGATTTGTTTTGTGTCACTATACGTATCGCACACGGGCTTATACGAAAAAAAATACATATTTTCAATCATTTTTTGTTCGGCGCAAAACCATCTGTCAAAGTAACGCTTCGATTGTGAATATCGGAAAGTGCGTGCGCTGCTTTTGTAAGCTCCGTAAAAGCGAGCTTTAGTGATTTTCAAGTGCGAAATGGTATCGTCACCAGAACAAAGGTATAATTCACGTTCTAAATGTAGAAATTCTAACTGTAGCTAGTGAAAGCTTATTTCAGGCAAAATTTAAGTGACTCATTATTGTACCAAGGAACACCGAAAATCACACAATTATGGGTCACTTTTTGTGCTGCATAATATTGAGAGTTCTGCGTACATGGGCATTGCATACTTTTGGGCGTTTATCGGTGGTTGTGTTGAAGGTTTTGCCCCAATTTTGAAAAATTGATTTCAAATCGTGACAACTCGCTTGGTTAAGAGGTTTGATACCAGTTTTAGATTCTACTATAGGATAAGAAATCAAACTTTGAACTAGTCAAATTGTAATCTTAATTTACCATTTGAAATTCATTAAAACGACGTACTTTCTAGGCAAATCTTGTCCCGAAAAAGATGTCAAACAGCTTTCCGTAATATAACCTGATAACATGGACTTTAAAAGCATTGAAACAAGCGTTTTTGTTATGGAAAACAAGCAAATGAAAAATCATTGTGATTTCACCAATTTCCCCCCAGAGAAAGCACATTTTCGGTGCACTCGTACAGCTCATGCATTGTATCACACGCAATGCACGCAATAGGTATGTGAACACGTCAAATGAAAGCTTATTTATCGTAGAATCGACCACCCGATTATTTTTCTGCATTATTTGTCATAAAATTATCAAATTTAAGAGCCAGTTCGCGAGAGCCGCAACCCCTTCTTGAATCGATGTGCTCCGATTGAGCTGAAATTTTCAGGGTATGGTTTTCCATATAAAAGATGATATCTGGCCGATTTTTAGATTTTTCCGTTAGGGGGAAGTGGGGTAAAATAGCCCTCAAAGATTTCATGTCTAAAAATAGGTAAAATCACTAAAATCGCAATAACTTCCGCAAAAGTTAACCGATTCAGCTGAAATTTTGCATGGACACTCTACTCCTATGGCACTTCCATTTGAGTCAAGCGTTGGATATTCTTTGATATTTTATTTGAAGAAATAGGTTATTTTCATAATTTTTTTGACGATTTTCAGGGCGCCTGTTTTCGTACCAACAGAACTAGGATGAAAAACTGAGTACTACGTTTTGAAGGATTACCCAAGAGCTGTCATTTGATATGTGACCCAGATGCGCCAACTTAAAAACTTTCGAAATATTTTTTTTTCTCGGGGTATGCGTTTTACCCCATATTTTTAGCTGTCTAAAGAAGTGTTGTCGCAAATTATGACAACGTTATTTACCTTTCAAGGGGTTTTCTTCAATATTAATTCCACAGAAAAATGATGACTAAGAAATGCAATTATTGGATTTTTTTTCCTTTGGGGAAAGTAGGGTTAAACGGACTAACTCAACCTCCTTTCGAAATAACGTTGCTACGATGTTCTCTGATCGGACTCGAATTTTCAGAGTTCTTTATTCTATTCAAGAATAGATGCTTTATCATATATTATTTTTTTCTTGAGTAGATAACGGGGTAAAACAATTCTCAGAAAAAAAAAAGTTGAAAATAATCAAAATTTCAAAATTTACAAATGCTTTGGTAAAACTTGGAGAAATTTCATGAAATTAGAAGAAATTTCTTAATTTTTATTGCTTATCCAAAGGAGCAAGTCTGACAACATTTTGACGTCGAGAAATGTCACAGATTAGCACGTGGTGTGTGATTCACCGGATTCTTTCTCGATTTTTCTTTCAACATGCATCTCCGGTTCAATTTTCTCTCTTTTTTTTCTCGTGAAAGTTGCTGCAGTACACAATGGTCCACGAAAAAGATTTACGAGGAAAGATGCATTTAGCGCCTTCAATTGATTGTTTGGACAAATATGGTCTTATACGAAGTTGTTCCCAAAAATAAGGCCCTCTTTTCAATGTACATAAAAAATAGGGTGGTCCATATTTCCAAAGAAATTGGGTACCAAACTTTTTTATCTGCTAGAATAACTGTATACATTCTTCGAGAAAGTTGTAGATCTATCAATTTTGAGCAAGTTTCTTGAAGACACATTTTATGTAGCTTTGAAATTGACCGATCTAGAGATGTTTTTCTGAATAAGCTTAGGGTGGTTCAAGAAAAACCGGTTTTCTGGCGTTAACTGTTTCAGTTTCGATTTTTCATCAAAGTCACCCAAGAAACACTTGTAGAGCATAGTTTTTTGAAAAGGTGTTATGACGGGTTGGGACAATCATAAAAATTATCTTTTGTCCGCATTCAAAAGAAGAAACGTTGCACAGTGTTCGAAATCGATGATTTTACGATCAAAATTAAATAACTTTTTTAGGTTAGTTCTAGAGGTTTGGCGTGTTCTACAAAGTTTTTTTGCATGTTAAAAGGCGTCTTTTGATAAAATGTAATAAATGATTAATCCCCCTAGAAGTGAGATAAAAATTTTATTTTTTCGAAATATTTTTTTAGAGGTTTGACGTCTTCGGCAAAGTTGTAGCCCATGATAAGAGAACAAAAATCGTTGAACATGTCAAAGCTCCATCTCTTACGGTTTTCGAGATATGGAGCGTTTTGTGCGGTGTACCCCTAAAACTAGTTTTTTCAGTGTAGCTTCAACAGATAAAATCCTACAGTTTTGTGACCTTCTACAAACGTGTTCAGGACGTCAAAATACACATTTCTTCCAAAGATATCAAGTCATTATATCTTTAAACAAAAAAGTTATAGGCAAATTTATCATATTTTAAGGTGTACTTTCACCTTAAGTAACTATTTCCGGCGCAAAATGGCGCAGATGGCTCAATCGGTAGTTGAAAGATTAGACTTTTTACTACCACTTGAGGGTGGAAACCCTCGTGGGCAATCGTGGGAAAGGTGGTTTAAATACATGACAAAAACTAATTATTTTGCCTGTAATACAAGAAAAATAAATAAAAAAATAATAATTTAGGATCCCGCAGTAATTTTTACTGCATTGCGTAATTTCCAGCAATATTTTACAACATTTTTGAGCATGATTTATTTATTTATTTACTTAAATTAGCGATACTTTACGCCAAAGGTGCATTCGTGTCGTTTTTGAGCATTGTTTTTACCTAACAGAATATTTTATTCATGCTTTTGAATTTATTTTGATAACTGATGATCAGACAATTTCTGATAAAGTTACTTGAAAATTACCTATTTGAAGTTTTTTTTGGGGCAATATTCAAGTTATGTAGCGCTAGAAATAGGAAGAAGGAAATATTAAACAGTTCAAGATGTGCAACAAAACACAGAGTAGAATTTTTTTCATGTATTTATATTTATATTTGTATTTATGCTTTTTCGGTAATCCACGAGTTTGACTTACACCTGGGAAGCAATTGAAATATATCAGATATAAATCAATAAAATACAGGGTGTGAGAAATAATGCGATGGTTTTTTATTTCTAATATTATTTTTAATCTCTTGATGTTAACCAATTACATGTTTTGACGTCCCATCGTCTGCATCATGAGTTGATTGAAGTATTTTTCATATTTTTAACAGTACTTTTCACAAAAATTGAGTTGAAAATATTTTTTTTTATCAAATTGATCATTTGATATAAAAAGATCTACTTTATTTTCACCAGAAAATCGTCAAAATATGTATGGAAGAATGTAAAATCACAACTACCTTAATAAGAACTGCAAAGGTATTTATCAAAACGCATTTGATATTCTAACCACCGTAGCCATTCAATTGAGTGACTATTGGGTAGAGGGTAGGTAGTCATTCGTTTGGGCATAGATATGTTGTCATAGCAAGAATGATCTTTACGACTGTAGCTCTCAGCAACCGAAACCGTCGGATGTAGAGGTAAAATAGTTTTCGCTGATTTTACCGACTGAAAAGGCCGAAAACCCCTAAAATTTATGTTGTCATAAGTTTGAAGAAATTCAATACTTTTATTTAGAACTAGCTTTAGTTATAACTCTCGGGAACAATATTTTGTCCTTATGTTCCAATTTTTAGTGATAAAAACTCACTAGTTTTTGTAAAAACGTTGTAAAATATTGGCGGAAGAAACACAGTGCAGTAAAAATTATTGTGGGCTTCTTAATTATTTTTTTTTTAATTTATTTTTATTATATTAGGCTGACACAAATTTCGATTTTCTCTTATGTCACCCCCCCCCTCGGAAATTTTTTGTCGGAATTTGACATTTTGAGGGGGGACACAAAAAAATTCTTTAAGAAACATAAAAAATTTCAAGTGAAATTAGTGTCGTCTTGAAAATTTCTTAACAAATCCGAGGAGTTTGACAATTTTGCCTAATTGTTTGGGTAATTTTCCATCAAATACATTTATTATTTATCATCCACCCCCTCGATGACTCCACAAGGAAAGTGACAAAAGAAGAAAACGAGATTTGTTCCGGCCTTATAGGCAAAATAATTAGTTTTTGTCATGTATTTAAACCACCTTTCCCACTATTGTCCACGAGAGTTTCCACCCCCAAGTGATAGTAAAAAGTCTAATCTTTCAACTACCGATTGAGCCATCTGCGCCATTTTGCGCCGGAAATAGTTACTTAAGGTGAAAGTACACCTTAAAATATGACAAAGTTGCCTATAACTTTTTTGTTTTAAGATATAATGACTTGACATCTTCGGAAGAAATGTGTATTTTGACGTCCTGAACAAGTTTGTAGAAGGTCACAAAACTGTAGGATTTTATCTGTTGAAGCTACACTGAAAAAACTAGTTTTAGGGGTACTTCGCACAAAACGCTCCATATCTCAAAAACCGTAAGAGATAGAGCTTTGGCATGTTCTACGATTTTTGTTCTCTTATTATGGGCTACAACTTTGCCGAAGACGTCAAACCTCTAAAAAAATATTTCGAAAAAATAAAATTTTTATCTCACTTCTAGGGGGATTAATCATTTGTTACATTTTATCAAAAGACGCCTTTTAGCATGCAGAAAAACTTTGTAGAACACGCCAATTCTCTAGAACCAACCTAAAAAAAGTTATTTAATTTTGATCGCAAAATCATCGATTTCGAACACTGTGGTTGTTACAAAACATATCAGAAAATTAGAGGGCTGTTTTTTTTTGTAACTCAAGTGAAAATACTTGAAAAGTGCCTATTTTTTTCTAGATAATCATCAATAACTTTTGAACGGAATGGCATAGCAACATTCTCAGCGAACGAAAATGCGCTTTTTTGGAAGCTGTAAAAGTGGTTCTTACGTGACTTAGATGAAACTTCTCACTACGTGACTTAGATGAAACAAAAAAGATAAAGCAATAAAACGATTTGTTCTAGCGTCACTCTTTATCTTTATCTTTTTAGTTTCAAATTTCACACCAAAAATGTCTACGAACCATTGCTTCGTCATTCCGTTCAAAACATATTGATGATTTTCTAGAAAAAATAGGCACTTTTTAAGTATTTTTCACACATCAATCGTTAATATCATCTTTTCAATAAAAAAAATGATTTTTTTAGGAAAAACACCTGTAACTATTGAACCAAAAGAGATAAAGACCATTTCAGCGCATGAAACGACGCATCTTCAAATGCTCTACAAGAGTTTCTTGGGCGATTTTGATGAAAAATCTAAACTGAAAAAGTTAACGCCAGAAAACCGGTTTTTATTGAACCACCCTAAGCTTATTCAGAAAAACATCTCTAGATCGGTCAATTTCAAAGCTACATGAAATGTGTCTTCAAGAAACTTGCTCAAAATTGATAGATCTACAACATTCTCGAAGAATGTATACAGTTATTCTAGCAGATAAAAAAGTTTTGTTCCCAATTTCCTTTGAAAATATGGACCACCCTAATTTTTATGTACATTGAAAAGAGGACCTTATTTTTGGGAACAACTTTGTATAAGACCATATTTGTCCAAATAATCATTTGAAGGCGCTAAATGCATCTTTCCTCGTGAATCTTTTTCGTGTGTACTGCAGCAACTTTCACGAGAAAAAAAAGAAAGAAAATTGAACCGGAGATGCATGTTGAAAGAAAAATCGAGAAAGAATCCGGTGAATCACACACCACGTGCTAATCTGTGACATTTCTCGACGTCAAAATGTTGTCAGACTTGCTCCTTTGGATAAGCAATAAAAATTAAGAAATTTCTTCTAATTTCATAAAATTTCTCCAAGTTTTACCAAAGCATTTGTAAATCTTGAAATATTGATTACCGTCAAGGCGCCATTCACCGTGTGCCTTCGAATATTTCCATATTATGATTGAATGATATGACAATTTCCCTTCAATTTCACCAATACAACGCTAATGTATTGTTACCATGTCAAAACGCTCATTAGAAACATTTAAAAGTATCATTTTGACACTAAAGTGTGTTTACATGAAGCGGGTTTCTGCTCGTTCACTGCATTCATAGTGAAAAAACGAAAACTGCGCTAAGGTGATTTAAGCGATGAACTAAATGTAGAAACGTTTTTATTCCACCAAAAAGCAAATAAATTCACATATCAGGTATGTATTTTGCATTACCGAAGTAGATTTAACAAGAAAGTACGATTACTCGTACTTTTTAATTGAAACAAAAATGCACGGTAAATGGGTACCCTAAAAATCAATGGTCTCCATTCACCGTGCCCCATATTGTCCCATATATCTAGAAAAAAAAATGAAAATTTGAACATTCGTTTTTCTAATAAAATCTTGCAAGTTATTACTTGAAATGAATTTAAACGAAGAAAATTCCCTTGGCTGGGTTGTTTTGATCATTTTTAAACAAAGTAGAATAAAATTTCTCATACACGGTGAATGGGTCCCTACTACCACGGTGAATGGTGACCTACCACGGAATTAGGCGACCCTACTACCCTTTACTAATTGTACTATATCACCAAATTTTGTGAAAAATTTTCTACTTCTGTGGATATTGCTTTAATTTTAACCTATAATGAAGGCAATTAAAAGCGGCACCAACGATGTTTATAAGACTGGTGTCAAATGACAGCCCTTACTTACCCCGAATCCTCTTAGATCCACGGTGAATGGTGCCTTGACGGTATTTTCAACATTTTTTTTTCTGAGAATTGTTTTACCCCGTTATCTACTCAAGAAAAAAGGAAAATATGATAAAGCATCTATTCTTGAATAGAATAAAAAACTCTGAAAATTCGAGTCCGATCAGAGAACATCGTAGCAACGTTATTTCGAAAGGAGGTTGAGTTAGTCCGTTTTACCCTACTTTCCCCAAATGAAAAAAATCTAATAATTGCATTTCTTAGTCCTAATTTTTCTGTGGAATTAATATTGAAGAAAACCCCTTGAAAGGTAAATAACGTTGTCATAATTTGCGACAACACTTCTTTAGACAGCTAAAAATATGGGGTAAAACGCATACCCCGAGAAAAAAAAAATTTCGAAAGTTTTTAAGTTGGCGCATCTGGGTCACATATCAAATGACAGCTCTTGGGTAATCCTTCAAAACGTAGTACTCAGTTTTTCATCCTAGTTCTGTTGGTACGAAAACAGGCGCCCTGAAAATCGTCAAAAAAATTATGAAAATAACCTATTTCTTCAAATAAAATATCAAAGAATATCCAACGCTTGGCTTAAATGGAAGTGCCATAGGAGTAGAGTGTCCATGCAAAATTTCAGCTGAATCGGTTAACTTTTGCGGAAGTTATTGCGATTTTAGTGATTTTACCTATTTTTAGACATGAAATCTTTGAGGGCTATTTTACCCCACTTCCCCCTAACGGAAAAATCTAAAAATCGGCCAGATATAATCTTTTATATGGAAAACCACACCCTGAAAATTTCAGCTCAATCGGAGCACATCGATTCCACTTCCTTTGGAAAGGGGGTCGCGGTTCTCGCGAACTGGCTCTTAAGTAATTCTTACTTGAAGAATGTTATCTTAAGTTGAACCATTTGTCATCTAAATTTGATCTAGTAAACGGGGGCGAGCTTCCAGTGTTGGCCTACAGACTGCGCTAGTGGTTGTTTTGTTTACTCTTGGGGGATGAAAAAAATCCAAATTTAGTTTCCAAGTTCCTGAAGAGTTTAGAACATTCTTAGTTGAAATTCCACTGCCTAATGAAAAATAGTTATGGAAATTAGCAGATCCATGTGTTTTTCTATTGTTCCGCACGAAATTGGCTGTTGTGAGAGATGCTCGAGCTGCTGCCGCCAGTAGTTCAAATTTAGATTAAAATTGGTTCAAATTATGATTACAATGGTTCAAATTAAGATTAAATTGTTGACGAATAATCGAATTTTTCAATGAAATTCGGTGCAAATACAAACTTTTTACCAGTTAACAGAAAGCTTATACCCGTGGCTTTCATGTACATAAGATTTTGCCGTAGTAAATTATTTCCATGTGGGAGAAAAAGTCACTCAAAATTTGCGCTACTCTGGAAAGCCGCAATTTGGTTCAACTTTTGATTACCTACCCTAGTTGATCTATCGAGAATAAGTGATTACTCATTGAAAAAAAAAATAGACAAGACATTATTGTTGAGCCTCATAATAGGCAACAAATTGACCCATAATAGTTACACAGCCAATTTTGACCCATTATTGTGGTTTTCGTTATTCATGTGATTATCTTTACAAGTTGGGACAAAGGATAAACTTCGCGCCTTCTTTGTTTGTTTTCTATATGGGCAATACTCGCTGAGACCGTCCCACTGTTTACACCTTGTCTTCAAAAATGTTTAAGTTGCCGATTTTCTGAAAGCCCTCGCTAAAAAAGTAAGGAAAATGCATTTGGTTACTTAAATTGATGGACTTTTGATAGGAAAAAAAGACATCTCTAATTTTTTTTATATGTCTATATAAATAAAAATTGAATGGTGTTTGTATGTCACGAATAGGGTCGGGAGCGGGCCAACGGATCTACACCATTCTTTCAGTGATTCATTCGTGCAGGGCTCCGACGGGTTCGTACGAAAAAATAATTGGGAAAATCGACCGGAAACGCACCGAAAACGAGAAAGTTTAAAATTCCATTTTGCGGGGCCTTTTTCTACAGAGCCGCTTGTCAAAAAACACAGTAGGCAGCAGAACAACGTTTGCCGGGACAGCTAGTTATGTATAAATGTCTCAGCTTTCAATTGACGCAAAAATTTTGAAAATCGGTGGTTGCCATCATGGTGAAAAAAAAATGTTTTGATATAAAAATCCAAGATGGAGGCCAAAATCAATATGGCCGACCCAACTTTTTATTATTGTAAATAGTAGCTCTATCTTTCCTCTTTTCAGCAACATTTAGTTTTGAGGTGGTTTTACGCGAAACTTTCGAGTTATAACGGTTCAAATGAGCCACCATTCGACCAAAATCGAGGGGTCTGCAAAAAATGTTGTGACTCTAACTAACGGGGGGTCCATCAATTTGAGTAACCATCTTACTTACATATACAGAGTGCAAATAAGAAATCATGTAGAGTAGACTACAAGGCAAGAACAGCATTGTGAAGTGAACGAAATAAACAATTCAAAACAGCAAAACGCCTTCCTTTCCATGCAAATGAATGAAGCTCGAATTGTAAACTAACATTGACAATATGAATGGAACGCGCAGGAGCTTAATTCGAGGTTCGTTACCGCTATGGTCAAAATTAAACCAATTATACCAATACAGACGACAATTAATAATGGTAAATATGTACATAAATCGTTCCGGCTAGAGAAATTAATTTAGTGCCAATTATAGCCTCACAAGGAATCAAATTAAATATTACCAAATCAAATGTAACACACTCGTCAGCGTTTACCCAGGCCACATATTTCACGAATTAGCAGCTCCAAAAACTCGGTTTGTTTTCCCCAAAAAATTCCACTTCCAATTCACATCTACCGAAACTTACCGAAAAGGAAAACGAAAGGGTGAGGCAATCCTCCATTGGTAACTCACCAGTAGCGGGTATAATTTCACTTTCTTAAATCATTCCACCATATTTGATCAAAACACATCAACTGCAGTTGAATAACGAGTGTTGGCTTTCGGTTCATCTATATTTCATACTTTTAATTTTCACTCATGCATCTTTTATGACCCGAAGCTCACTAGCAGCGGTGTAAAATCGATAAAGTCTCTCATTCAGAAACGCAGTTATGTCGCACTGTGATACAACTGCTTGTTTATAAGTCCATGGGAGGTTAGTACCAAACCAAAAGTATATAATTTAGACACGCGCCTTTTGCAAGTTCAACTAATTTTCATTACCATCATCATTTGAGCGTTAGTAGGCATGTACCTACAACGGCTCGCGACCGCGTAAGTGCGAAAGTTAAACATGAGAAACGTTTCCTCATAACAAAACAGAGTGGTGGAACGCACATAAGCGCGCACATTAGTCATGGAAATCTTACGCATCGTTTGCGGCACATGGGTGTAAACGCGCGGCACTTGATAACACGAGCGTGCCACTGACGGACGACGCCACCAACTGCTGTTGCAGATTCGGTCTAGACGTGTACTCCGCGCTACGTGAATGCATTTTCCGGGCTAACATTCAGTAACCTTCTCTCCTATTCATATGAAACAGGTGGATTGGATGTTTGGATGGATTGGATGGATGGGCTTGTGCGGCGCAATAATGTCATCGTGCAGCCACTCGAGCGTAACTCGTGTAAGTTAGTCGAAGCAACGATTAACGGCTGGTACATGTTGAAACCTATTGGTCAATAAACTAGGGAGATAATTGACCGGATGTTCGTTGAATCATCGGAACGATGGGCCTTCGGTTAGTTTGCAGTGATAAGTTGGCACTTGAAAACTTTTTTTCCAGTATGCAGAGTACCCCTTGATGAAAAAAAGTATGCAATGCACAGTGGTCCAGTGAAGTAAGGGTATTCATAACACACAAATTATGTATCGCGAAAATTGTTCATTTTGCTTACTTGTAATGAGTATATTCGATTCCCGCTCGGTCCAGCAACTTTTCGTAATAAAAGTATCCTTGACTTCCATGGGCAAAGAGTGTATTCGCACCTGCTACACGAAATACACATGCAATATAGTCATTGACAAAAAAAGGCTCTTCGTAATAACTATGCTCATAGAACTGAGAAACAGGCTTTGTCCCAATTTGTAGGGCCCGCCTGAAGTTAATCTTTAATATTACCTTCTTCCAGATCAGCCTAGATACACTCACTTTCAAACTTTGGGGTCACACCCTCAAAAACATGTTTTGCCTTTCCCGTATCAGGTCACATCAAAGCATATCGAAAGGCTATATGTTCACTCAAAATTACATATACCAATCAACTCAGTTCGACAAATTGCAATGATGTCTGTATGTGTGTATGTATGTCTGTGCGCAAAAAAAGTTCACTCACTCTTAAGACACTTCCCATATTTCCGGATATGACGGGTTTTAGCACGAATCGAATCGCAATTTCACCACATTGTTTGCTATTGAAAGCTAGGATCGGTCGAGGCGTTCTGGAGTTATGACCATTTTAGTGATCCGGAGCAGCACCGATGGAACAGGCCATATATAAAAATAAACCAAGACCCATCATGCAACACATCAAATTGAGCCGAATTTTGCAACCTTTAGCACCGTTAAATGATTTTGGGTGGAATTCAACCTGGAGCTCAGGAAACCCACGATCTGGGTTTAAAATTCAAGTGGCGGCTCACAATTTAACCCTTTGGAGTCGGAATTTCTCCATGCGTTATTATAGAGTTTTTTCTACGTATTTCTGTGATTTTGGTGCTCAACAACAAAAAAGATAGAATATGATGCAGAATCTTTTTTCTGGATATCCTAGGTCATTCAAACTGCACTTGAGTTTAGATAATAAAGTCTACGCGTGTAACAGTAGCTTTTTCGTGAAACAAGTACAGTACAGTAAATCTTCTGAAAGTTCAAAAGACAGAATCAGCTCACTAGGTCATCCAAACTGTTGTAAGGTTTAGATCCTTAAGTCTAGAGATGTAAATTAATGGCAACTTCTTTCATTATACAAAGCTACGACTTGTAATTTATCATGTCCAGAAAGTCTTCTAAATGTTCAAAAGACAGTATCGGATCAGTCGAGATATCCTTGATCATCCAAACCATAATCTATCATGCCCAGTAAATCTTCTGAATGTTCAATGGACATCATCAGATAAACTGGGGTCATCCCGACTATTATGATGTTCAAAATCTAGCATCTACAGCAATCAAAGTTTCTGTTTTGGCTATATAGAGTTATGTTTTGTAATCTATTATACTTACTGGAGCTCACAGAATACGATCAAGGATTATGACATAGCTTCGGGATGTTCAGAATTGTACACACTGTCCTGCAATTTATTACATAGAGTCTACAGCCGTAATAATATCCTTTTTGCTGTTTTCAGTTACACAACATTACCAACCGTATTGATGTGTATCTATTTCATTTATCTAGCGTTGATTACAATTATAATAAACCTGAACCACCATTTTTTTTATCTGTATTAACGAGATTTTTTGCCCTAGGCTAGTTCATCTCGGGACCCATGCTTCACTTCCCTTCCGAAGGAAGAACTCACATTTTGCGAGTTTGTCGGGAGTGGGATTCGATCCCAGGTCCTCGGCGTGATAGTCAAATGTTGTAACCATTACACCAGGTCTGCTCCACAATCAACAAATTCTTGACCACAACATTCGGTTCGTGGCTGTAGTCCTTATCCTCATTCATGTCCCACATTTCGGCCGCCCCGGTACGATCTAGAGCGACTGAAGCAACCGGATGTCGCCACCGCATACGCGCAGAATCTCGAGGCAGCATTGCCGGACGAGGGTGTGCTCGATGTGGCCCCTCTAGAGGACTGCTGGAGTACATTCAAAGCAGCCATCAACAACGCAGCCGAGAGCACTATCGGGTACGTAGAATGGTGGCGACGAAACGATTGGTTCGACGAGGAGTGCAGAGCGGTTCTGGAGGAGAAGGATGCAGCGCGGGCGGTAACGCTGCAGCATGGAACCCGACAGAATGTGGAGCGATACAGACAGAAGCGGAAGCAGCAGACCCGTCTCTTCCGGGAGAAAAAGCGCCGCCTGGAAGAAGCGGAGTGCGAGGAAATGGAACTGCTGTGCCGTTCACAGGAAACACGCAAGTTCTACCAGAAGCTCAACGCATCCCGCAAAGGCGTGCCGCAAGCCGAAATCTGCAGGGATAAGGACGGGAGCCTCCTGACGGACAAACGTGAGGTGATCGAAAGGTGGAAGCAGCACTTCGACGAGCACCTGAATGGCGAAGAGAATGTAGGCACGGAGGACCAAGGCAGCGGAGGAAATGACTATGTTGGTGCAGCAGAGGACGGAAACGAACCAACTCCCACGCTGAGGGAAGTTAAGGATGCCATCCACCAGCTCAAAAACAACAAAGCGGCTGGTAAGGACGGTATCGCAGCAGAACTCATCAAGATGGGCCCGGAAAAGTTGGCCACCTGTCTGCACCAGTTAGTAGTCAAGATCTGGGAAACCGAACAGCTACCGGAGGAGTGGAAGGAAGGGATAATCTGTGCCATCCACAAGAAAGGCGACAAGTTAATGTGTGAGAACTTTCGAGTGATCACCATTTTGAACGCCGCCTACAAAGTGCTATCCCAGATCATCTTCCGTCGTCTCTCACCTAAAGTAAATGAGTTCGTGGGAAGTTTCCAAGCCGGTTTCATCGACGGCCGGTCGACAACGGACCAGATCTTCACCGTACGGCAAATCCTCCAGAAATGCCGTGAATACCAGGTCCCAAAGCAACACCTGTTCATCGACTTCAAAGCGGCATACGACAGTATCGACCGCACAGAGCTATGGAAAATTATGGACGAGAACAGCTTTCCCGGGAAGCTGACTAGACTGATAAGAGCAACGATGGACGGTGTGCAGAACAGCGTAAGGATTTCGGGTGAACTATCCAGTTCATTTGAATCTCGACGGGGACTACGACAAGGTGATGGACTTTCTTGCCTACTATTCAACATCGCGCTGGAAGGTGTTATGCGACGAGCCGGGCTCAACAGCCGGGGTCCGATCTTCACGAAACCCAGCCAATTTGTCTGTTTTGCGGATGACATGGATATTATTGCTAGAACATTTGGAACGGTGGCAGAACAGTACACCCGCCTGAAACGTGAAGCAGCAAAGGTCGGACTGGTGGTGAATGCGGCTAAGACAAAGTACATGCTGGTAGGTGGGACTGAGCGAGACAGGACAAGCCTTGGCAGCAATGTTACGATAGACGGGGATTTCGAGGTGGTAGAAGAATTCGTCTACCTCGGTTCCTTGCTAACGGCTGACAATAACGTGAGCCGTGAAATACGAAGGCGCATCATCAGTGGAAGTCGTGCCTACTATGGGCTCCAGAAGAAACTGCGGTCAAAAAAGATTCACCCCCGCACCAAATGTACCATGTACAAGACGTTAATAAGACCGGTGGTTCTCTACGGACACGAGACATGGGCGATGCTCGAGGAGGACCTGCAAGCACTCGGAGTTTTCGAGCGACGGGTGCTAAGGACGATCTTCGGCGGCGTGCAGGAGAACGGTGTGTGGCGGAGAAGGATGAACCACGAGCTCGCTGCACTTTACGGCGAACCCAGCATCCAGAAAGTGGCCAAAGCCGAAAGGATACGATGGGCAGGGCATGTTGCAAGAATGCCGGACAACAACCCTGCAAAGTTGGTGTTTGCTAACCATCCGGTTGGTACAAGAAGGCGTGGAGCGCAGAGAGCACGATGGGCGGACCAGGTGGAGCGTTATCTGGCGAGTGTTGGGCGTGACCGACGTTGGAGGGCTGCAGCTGCAAATCGAGTATTATGGCGGCAAATTGTTGATTCAGTATTATCATGAACATGAGGTGAGTCAGCTGTATACTACTTTAAGTAAAAACGAAATGGCAAATTCAAGTGTCATGCCTCGTGCATGTGTGATTGTCAGCAACGCAATCGTTACCACACACGGTGTAAAAATCTCGTCTCGACTTATAGAACTTTATACCTTGGATTTTTTGTCACAGTTTCAAGCTATTGGCGATCAAATGTAAGGTTAGGTTACGAAAGAGTTTCAACTTTGGAAGCAAAAATTACATATTTCGGATTAATACGTTATATGAAACTTACCAAAATCTGCAATAGTTGCACTTTTTTTCGATTTGTATCATTTAGTTAATGTTTTAGAAAAGCGTCACCTGCTCTTTTTAGCTTTGTGTTAGATCGTCGATACTTTATAAATCATTTTCTTTAAATATTCCATCGACGAAATTTTATTTGCCCAAGTTTCTGGCTTTTTTCATACTTGATTCATTAAATACTATTTTAAGCTAAAATACATCCCATATAAAATGTATGGAAAAGTTTAAGCCGAAAAAAATATTTTCTAGTCTTTCGATTATGAATGTATAGCATAAATACTGATCATTTTTGAAGGAAAATCCGAGGTGCACAAAAGTTTGATAGTAATCGAAACTTTGATACCGTGCCACACTCGTCTCTGAACTTACTTCCAGATATATGCACTGTCATAATTGGTGAATACTGTACCTGTTGTTGGAAAATTCAACGAAAAATACGCGTATAGTTCAGAGTATTTATCGCATGACGATCCATTCCCTAAAGATGCTTTCAAACAAGTTATCACATACTGCACTTCAAAATGCCATCCGCCAATTGCCAAGTTATGCTAAGGCCTTTTTTCCTAATACATATTTCCCAATAAATTTGACAATCATTTTTTGAGGAGTCGTGTCCACAATTGCGCCATGAATTCTAAATTCAACAAATATAATAAACATCTTTAGCATCTGCACTAGCAATATCGTTGAGAAATATTAACATGAATTCCACTTCTAGCCTAACTTTACCATACACCGTATGCAACATATGTAAACAAAAAAGAGTTTTTCACATGAGGCGCTGAATCTCGTTAAGGGAAGTTCGGCTGGTGAAAATTTATGTCGGTAAAGGTGCTCCAGCTTCCACAAATATGATGTTTGTAGTTTTTCATCTTGTAGAGGACTTACGATCGATTTAAATCTGTGCGCGAGTTATAAGTAATTGAAGAGATTACGAATCTATTAATCATAGAACAAGTGCCGAGGCCGTCGCCGAATTGCAAAACGGTGCTACGCCTTCCAGCTCCGGTGGCGACTCCGGTGATTCGGCAAGTATACTTTTCGTGTGTGTTCCAAGAGGGTATGCGCTCGATGAAATAGCAAATAGAAGAGTGATTTTTTATTAAAATTGAGGGATAGTCCCACGGGAGTTTTTGGATAGTTTGATAGTAATCGAAACTTTGATACCGTGCCACACTCGTCTCTGAACTTACTTCCAGATATATGCACTGTCATAATTGGTGAATACTGTACCTGTTGTTGGAAAATTCAACGAAAAATACGCGTATAGTTCAGAGTATTTATCGCATGACGATCCATTCCCTAAAGATGCTTTCAAACAAGTTATCACATACTGCACTTCAAAATGCCATCCGCCAATTGCCAAGTTATGCTAAGGCCTTTTTTCCTAATACATATTTCCCAATAAATTTGACAATCATTTTTTGAGGAGTCGTGTCCACAATTGCGCCATGAATTCTAAATTCAACAAATATAATAAACATCTTTAGCATCTGCACTAGCAATATCGTTGAGAAATATTAACATGAATTCCACTTCTAGCCTAACTTTACCATACACCGTATGCAACATATGTAAACAAAAAAGAGTTTTTCACATGAGGCGCTGAATCTCGTTAAGGGAAGTTCGGCTGGTGAAAATTTATTTCGGTAAAGGTGCTCCAGCTTCCACAAATATGATGTTTGTAGTTTTTCATCTTGTAGAGGACTTACGATCGATTTAAATCTGTGCGCGAGTTATAAGTAATTGAAGAGATTACGAATCTATTAATCATAGAACAAGTGCCGAGGCCGTCGCCGAATTGCAAAACGGTGCTACGCCTTCCAGCTCCGGTGGCGACTCCGGTGATTCGGCAAGTATACTTTTCGTGTGTGTTCCAAGAGGGTATGCGCTCGATGAAATAGCAAATAGAAGAGTGATTTTTTATTAAAATTGAGGGATAGTCCCACGGGAGTTTTTGGATAGAATCGAGCTTTCAATGTCGTTGAAGTGATCGCGAGTGGAGGAATTTTAGTTCTTGTATGAGTTCTTGACAGTTTTTTTTTTCGTGATTCGGCTTGTGCTGGTTAGAGTTGGTTATAGAGAATTGTTGCATCTGTGTCCCCGGAACAAAGTTTGGTGTTTTAGGTGATACAATAATGAAGCTGTTAGTGGTAGAAGAATCTTCCATTCAAATGTGCTTTCCGGACAGTAGTAGTAAAGCCATTAGCTGCGTTAGCATCTCGCCGAGGTGTGTTGTATTGAAAGTTTCAAAGGAAGTGCATCGTTTACAAAGGGCGCTGCCATAGTGACGCGGCAAGCAAAGTGTACGCGTGTGCAATATCCGCAAAGCAGAATCTCAGGAATTGTAATTCCTTTGATCACAACGCGTTCGCGTCCGCAAACGTGCTATTTTGTTATCGGTGAGAGGATACCGGACATTCAATTTGGATATTTGGTGAGATCTTTCTAATTTATCTTTGATTTAATGCTATTTTTTAAACAAAGTACACTTATATGAAATGTGGCCGCTAAAAAGCATACGGCTTACTTTTCTTCTTATGCTATAGGTTATTGATTTGAGCCGGGGAAGGGATCGTTATATTTTCTTTTCGTTTCAGAGAGCGAGCAATGGCGCTAAGCCTAGGCTTTCGAGCCAGGACATGAGGAACAAATACCTATGTCCCATCCCAGGAGAAGAAAATCCAACGGAGTGACATTAACTTTCTTAGCAACGCCACTCCCAACGTTTTTGCTTCACATTTACGACACGATACGGAGCGGCTGACGAGATGTCGCCGTTCCATAGTTTTGTTCAATTGTATTCAATGACGCTGCACAGTAGGCCTGGCCGCTTCAATACTTGTAATACATCTCCGATGCCTTGCAAGTATTGATAATGACAAGAAAAATGGTAGAAGTAGTCGATTCTATCATTTTCCAGGATTCTTTCAATGAATGGCTGTGTATGTGTAGACTAGACTAGACTAGACTAGACTGAGGCGCTGAATCTCGTTAAGGGCTACTTGTACCACTCATCTTTGGGGATGATTTGTGAAAAAAATATTCGGGTTTTTCACATTCCTAAAATGCTCAATATATGAGTTGCTATGGGAACAGCAATCTTCCCCTACGTTTTTCTCCGATCGTGAATTTTGTTAGACACGGTGTTTGGTAAAGTTAGGCTTGACTTGGAGTAGTATCAAAAGCATTTCTAGGAGATGTGCAATGTGCTGTGAGCTGTGGAACGAGATCGGTGAAACTGTAATTTAGCGCAGATGGTTCAAATATGTTGGGCCACTTGTATTATGGAATTCTAAGTCCATATAACAAACCCTGAACATGTTTTCGAATAAAATGTTGCTTTCAATGGGTAGTACATACTTTTTAAATGGCTTTGTAAACCTTTACCCAAGCAAAGGCGGATAACAAAGTGATATTACTTTGATAATAAACTGTGTTATCGGTGTTATCATTTTGTTATTTTTGCTATGATCTTTTGCAATTGATGATAACCATATTTTGGTCTATCGCGATAACATAAAAACACTAAATGATAACAAAATATTATATCAGTTTCCAAACGTTTGAAATATTTTCCACAAACTGAGAGCCTGATGAACCTCGAATCTAAAAATAGATTCCACTTTCCACCTTCAATGCGACTGTAGTACGAAAGCGTTGCTTTAAATTACTCTTACTCTCACTGAGGCTATCGGCTACGGCCGACAATCACTCGGTCAGGGTTCGAGACCCGCTGGGCGCAATAGTTGAAAACGTGGGTTATGAATTATAAGATGCTTTTTTTCAATTACTGATGATGTCGGTAAAGTACATTTTTACTATTTTCGTCGATAAAATAGCTCAGAATGATAACTAATTAATAACAAAACCAGTTATCAATCAGCTGAATTTTTTCGTGTTCATTACTAAATGCTGTTGAACTAAATATGTTGAACAACATATTGTATAACACAATTAGTTGTCTACTTGAACTCCATGATCTTCTTATCATGTTGGTATTCGAGAAGTAAATTTGAGTAATCATTTTTGTTATGTTGGCTCTTAATCCAACCAAAATAATAACAAACTCAATTATCAAACCAATGATAACCAGGTAACAGAACTTGTTATCATTCTGTTATTCGCCTTTACTCGGGTACGTGGCTAAAGTTTAATGTATGAACTGGTGATTTCGAACATATCATTAATTAATATGATGTTTTTTCTTGAATATTATATCAACTTTATATCATATTGTGTTTTATGACGTTACAATATTTTTCTGAAATTTATTATGTTATAAAGAAGATTAGTTAGTTGCTAGAATTAGTTGCTTTCTACATTTTTTTTAAATCAAACCGGTTTTGATATGCAGCTGGTCTACTTTACTTTTATCAATTTGGCCAAATAATGTAATTACTCGGAATCAATTATTTCATTACCATAATAAGCTATTCAGCTATAGCACCTTAATTTCAATGTGGCATCTTTTTATTTGGATACTATTGTGCGCAGATTTGCTAACTGAATATGACGAATCGGAACCGTCGTTCCTGAAAACGTCGTTCGATTGAAGAGCGAGACAGCAGCCAAACGGACACGTGGGTTTGACAAATTTAACGTAGGAGCAACATGTGCAAGAGATTCGCTCTCTCTGTTGGTGTTGTTTGTCTTGATCCTGTCTGACATTTCTTTTATGCTGTTTATGCTGCGAGCTGGTGGAGCAGCATAATCAGATGGATCTTCCGATGCATTTTCGGAAATCTTCACCGAGATTAAAAGTTTTCGTTGTTCGAATTTTGTAGAGTTTTGATTTTATAGATTAGCATTTAGCTTTTCGGTGAATGTTTCATATGAATTTTTACAGGGAAATATTTTTAAAGGACTTCTAAAGTAAAACGGCATTTATTTAGAAGTCCAATATTTAAACTAGAACGCATGGAAACACCCCTTGATTTTTTTACTTATTCGTTTATTTGGAAGGCTCGGGCGCCACATGGGCATAACTGAGCCGAAATCTTTTGTTTTTACAATGGTTTTACATTTTACAATTTATTACTGCCTTAAAACTATGTTAGTTTGGGAAGCCGAAGTACTCGCGGCTGCTTCGAGGTTAAGGATTGAAAAAAATAAAATAAAATTGGGAAGGAGGGATTTATGGGTTTAAAACTAAATTATTTACTTATACTAAAACATTGATGGGACAATTGTCCATATCTGTAATGGAACCAAAAAGAAGGGACTTTATCGGTAGACAACGACAAGAAGAGGACAAACAGAAGGGGGGTGACGACAGACAGGGACGAACAACAAAACCAAAAGGCGGACAACGAAAACAAGGAACGTACTACATCAAACTCTGACATCAACACGTTTCAAAAACTGGTAAATCAGGTTCATGTATTCCAAATCAAGTCCTGCCAACACTTCTCTAACGGGTTTCTGTTGCTTTCCTCGGACCCGGAGAATTTCATGCAGCTCAGATCTGACCTCACGATACTCATTGCATCCCCACACGACATGTTCGATATCCTGGTAAGCCACGCCACAGACACAGAGATTGCTTTCTGAGAGCCCAACACGGAAGGTATGTACGTTCAACAAATAGTGGTTGGACATCAACCGACACATTACACGAATGAAATCGCGGCTCAAATCCAACCCTTTGAACCATGGCTTCTTCGACACCTGTGGAATGATGGAGTGCAACCATCTACCCATCTCTCCATCTCTCCATTTGTGTTGCCAGCTGATCAAGGTCTCCTGACGGGCCAATTCAAAAAATTCGTCGAAGGCGATTTGACGCTCATAAATATCGCCTTCGCTAGCGCCCACCTTAGCCAGAGAGTCTGCTTTCTCATTGCCCGGAATTGAGCAATGTGAAGGGACCCAAGCTATGGTAATGATGTATGAGCGTTTGGACAAAGCACTGAAGACTTGGCGTATTCCTTTCAGGAAGTACGCTGACTGCTTCATCGGTTTCATTGACCGAACAGCCTCCAAAAAGCTTAGACTGTCGAACCCCTTGAATTTGAACGACGATTCTCAAACAGTCCAAACAAATTCCCTTGGAATTCATCTTCGAAGTAAATCCAAAATACGACACTTTGAAAAAAGCGCGCAAACAGCATCAGCGCGATGCTGGCGGTGTTAACCAACTGCGTGAGTTACGGAAGGTTAAGGACAAACGTCTTAAAATCCCGCTTCAACAGTGCATCAGAACTTCAAAGGCACAAAACTCTAGAAGCAAGCTTCTCACAACATTATTCTGTTCTTGCTCACTCGTAATAAGCTTAAAATAAGAAGATCAGGTGCACTGGTTGTGTTTACGGAGGGATCTGTACCCTCGAAATCGGGAGTAGGTGCCAAAGTCGGCCATTGTGGTGGCCATTTTGAGATTCTAAAAAGTCTGTCTTTAATGGTGATAAAAGCTGGCTATCTTAGAACATCTTTTTTATAATTTGTGTTGAATTGAGTTACACAAATTCGACTATTTGTCAACGCTTTGTGGATATTGTAATGATTGTAACCAAACTCGTTCATTCGTGTCTCTTGTAGTAGAAAAAAAGTAGCTGAGTTTTCAATTAATGCTAAAAAAAAGTACTAATTAAAAGTTGAATTCTCAAACTCACTTTCCACGAAACCTCGAATTTAAAGCTACCTACAAGTTCTAATATTTAGAGGAAGATACCATATTTAGAACTTGTAAAATCTAATCCTTATCTATTATGTCATTCCAACAAATATCACATTTTGATCGTCAGTACCTTACTGGTTAATAACGTCCAGTAATACAAGCTGCCATTCGGACCATTGAACGCAAAAATATTTGCAATGAAGCAGTTCCTGTATATGACGGTTATAATTACAAGATGAAATTATCACTGCAATAACAAAACAAAAAAACATCATCTAACACAACGTGTATGTATGTACATATAGCGTCGTCACAGCATCGACATCGGCTTGTTTTTGCTGACAAGTGACAACACTCGGTACAAGCCTCGTCTGCTGCTCGGTACCTATAGACACGGCCCCGGCCGCTGCCGGTGCATGGATACTTTGGGGAAAGTGGAGAAAACACGACACTATTGCCAACCAATCTCAATCCACGAGCACGCCGCGTTGTCCTACCGTATCTGTGTGGACGATGGAGGTTGGTGATTAAAATTAACCCTCACATGTCGAAGCCGTAATGGCGCACGAAGTGTGTTGTTTGTAAAGTTCCTTGTCCTCTTGAGCAAATTGTAGGTTGGACTTCTATGACTACATGAGCATACTTTCAGATTTTGAAATGCAACGATCCTAGATAAACATCGGATGTACGATTTTCACGGAACCCAATGAGTTTGACTGCTTCGCGAATAAAATGATCACACAGATACACTAGGCCCAATATCCTTTACGAAAAGTTCCTGGGCCGACTGGGAATCGAACCCGTCACCTCCAGCATTCTCAGGATCGTTGTCCGTTATTCTTGAAGTATACCCACTACCCAGTCTACCATATCCTTCCGACTTTTGCTATCTTCTTGATGCTGGGAATCCAGCATCCATAATACTGCCAAAAAGGGAAGGATACGTTGAGCAGGGTGTTGTGCAAAAATTCCAGGCAGCAATCTTGCAAAATTTGTAGTCGCAACAGGTACGCGCAAGGATGGAAATCTAGTAATCATGATCAGATTTCGAATGTGTCGCGGTCGAACGGCATCGCGCGATCATAGCAACAACGATAACATTTTGTCGTCAAGCATCATAACAAACTTCGGTCCGAGAAGAATGATTCGCTCGGCATGTGCGGGTGCGATGCGATCGTTATCATGAAATCGAAATGATAAATTAGTGATTTCATTCACTTTTTGAGCATTCTTGGTGATTTAACTTCCAGATATGCTTATGAATGTATTATTTCGAATCATGAATGCGGCTTATGGGTGCATAAGTGGCAAACAATGTGATGAATAAAATTTATCATGACTTGTAACATGATCCGATAACGGGTCATCACGCGATTAAGCGAGCATCAGATGCTTTAATTGTTCTTTGATACGAGCATGGTGTGAGGCGTCGGCATCATGCTACTGCAAGAACAAGGCTATCTTGGATTATTCGTATCCTGTATCATTTATCGCTTGAAGTGATTTTCTGCCATCCTTGGGTACGCGTGACAGTAGGAGGTGTGGAGCGCAACCTGGCAAGATGCGCGAATCAAGTGTTTAAAGATTTTGCGAGTGTGGGGTAAGATTTGCGAAGATAAAGCATACTCTTTGCGGGAAAGTCTTTCTTACACTTATTTGAAATAGAACTTGAGCCATCGATTGAATAAAAAATCAGATATTAGAGGGTTAACAGCACTCGACGAGACAACCCAGAGCGGTGCGCGGCATGTGTTTGTAGGCAATGATAAAGCATGTAAATATATGATTGATAAGCAAGAGAGCAGCCCGTTATGCCGCGCACCTGGGAAGGGACCGACCGCAACCGTGACCGTGTCGTGCCTGTCTGACGGGAGAAGCAAGGTGCCTGTGCTGCTGGTGCTCCCTATCACCTGTGAAGCGCCAGCGAACAAACCATGAGTGATTCAGGCTAATGATATGATGTATTAAGGGCAATAAACTTCTTTGAAGATTTACTTCTTGTAAGAAGTTGTGTTGATGGGAAACTGAGGAGGCAAAAAAGGCACACCATTTAACAGTACACAACAAGTAACCTCAGCCGGTGTTGGTCGTCCGGGTTCTTCGCGGTACCCACCTTGCGATGGAAAGCGTGAAAAAAAAATGGTGAGAAGAAAGAGGAACAAAACGAGCTCCTCATAAATATACGCGCTGTTATTGAGTCCACACCGACGACGACCGACGACCGCTGGCTGTGTTGTATGATGATGAGGCGGAATAAAAAGTACACAACGCCCCGAGAAGACATAAATAAACAAGTAGAGGTACCTCAAACGCAAGCTGTTCTAATGTTCTAGAGACCCAACAATGGACCCCCAGTTATAATAGACATGTTTTTACGGTTTTTAGTGGAAAGTGGTACAGGCACGGAATATGAATTCATACAGCCGGGAAGTATGCCAGGTATATCCCACGAGAAGCTGTCTGAATTTAGACAATTCAATAGCAGATGCTTGTTGCTGGCTGAATATGGCGAGCCTTCTTTTCATAACTTGTCGAAAAATGGGAAAGTAGGCAATTACGATGTCTTATTACAGTCTTGGCAATAATAATATATGGATTGAGAAAAGGCATGTAGGTGTTAAAAGCAAAATACCGTTTATTAAGACATATTTTATTATTGAAAATGAAATCAGTAAACTTCAGGAACTATTGACCATCATGAAATCAACTTCAACTTCAATAGGGGCACAACTCAAAATTTGTAATTTTTTTAAATTTTGATGGAAAATGATGAAAAAATTACGTTAGCTTATATCTCATAGATACCCGTTCCGAAATTCATTGAGAAACGCGAGATTTTTGCAATATGTACACCGTGTCTAATTAGTTCTCATACAAAATTAGAAAATAGCATTGTATTTTACATTTGTGAATAATATTTTCAAAATGAATGCATGTATTGAAGGACTAGATAATACTGATTAAATAACGCATACGGTTTATAATAACGTTATTTTCCATTTGTTTTTATAAGCCTAGCAGTACACTTCCATTTTCTGGAATCCGTTTGCTCCGGCACGCAAGAAAAATCTTCGAAACTTCTTTCATTCTGCGTTAGTTAATTAGAGTCCATAAGGTAAAATTTTGATTTGTATCCCAAGTATTGTATCAAATGGATACACTAAGGCTAAAACAATACAATATTAATGATGATATGATAAGAAATTTGCAAGTAAGCTGAACTTGGGCTGATTTGGTAAATACTTGTGTCGTTATTTGTCTTATGTTTGGTTTAGCTATAACTGTCGGGGTTTTTTTTGTGCATAACTTAAAAGTAATGTTCCGATTTTATCACGCCCTCCGCGCATAATTCCTTTATTTTTCATTAAGGCTCAAATAACCATCATTCAGTCATCAACATCATCAATTTTTCAAAAGCAGTTTTCTTCCTCCAAGTCACGAATCCGTCATTGAGAATATTTCACTGTTATCCAGATGGTGACCAGAGTGCAGTGATAAATTTTCATTAACATTGGTTGAGGTTTCAGCGAGAAAACTGTGGTTCCATTTGTTCAGGGAAGCGGTCATAAATCATTTTCTTCGTTTTTTGAAGGGAAGAATCATTTTTAATGACCATAAATGGCATGCTATGACCAAAAAAGGATATTCCACTACGTTTTCATGAACATCACTTGAAAAATATTAACTTTGGACATTTTTATCTATGATAATGAAATTATCATTAAAAAAGTTTTATTTTGCACAGAAATCAGTAAACAAATAGTTTTAACTATTATGAAAAGTAGGACGAATTATATCAGTTTCTGCTAAGTTTAACAAGTTAAAACATGCATCACATGACAGTATCATAATACATACATTCTTGTGAATACTTATACTTAAGCATCAAAATTGTAATTTTATTAGTAGGTTTTGTTTCTGCTGTAATAAAACAATATATGAAACTGGAGACTTTTCCTCTGATGTAAGGTAGTTTTCATTGTTGAAATACAGAAAAATCATCACAAATCGAATTAGTATGTATAACTACAGTGCCAAATTATCAAAAGTAATATTTTTTACACAATAGTGCAATAGTGCAATTACAGAAACAATTACTTTTTTTTAAAATTGCAAAATTTTAAACAAATATTCGGGATTATTTCACATTACGTACGTAAAAGGAGATTTTAAAACCATAAATACAATGCTTTACACCGTTATATATCATACGATTCATGGGTCTGCGGTTTGAAAAAGATTAAAGTATTTCCAGCCGTTTTTGTTTCTAGCAATTGCATTGGAAATGCTATCCAGTAATAAAGTACGTGGAATTTTGATCGAAGATAGCTCTAACCCAATAAACGAAATATATACAAATATCGCTCTACATTGCGCTCGACAGAGTGCCTGCAATAGTATCAAAAAAAAACAATTCGAATACTGAGATTAAACGTAAATAAATTGATCAAATTTTTAGATTTGGGAAGAGATTATGAATAATTATGTCCAGTAAATATTAATCAAAGAACATATTTACTCCTTCTTCACCCAGCACCACAATTTTAGGTACTGAATGAATTTTGAGGAAATTGTGTCAATGTTAGCAGTAAATGCAAAATAAATTAACAAATTAAACAATTACAATGGTAAGTTTTGACAAGGCCAAAAAAATGGTTGTTATGTAATTACTCATACCTCAAGCCATACCTCCAGAAGTGTATTTTTCATAATAAAAAAAAATGCAAAGTTTGTTTTCAAATAAAATATCCCTCATGTATTGTAAAAAGCATTAAAATATTTCCTGTAAAAATTCAGTAATTTTTGCACGTATTTCAGGCAGTTACAGAAGGACAAGTATATATATAGTTTTGTAGTTATTTTAAAACATATTTTTATAAAAAAGAACGGGTAACTTACAATACATCCTGCAAACTTATATGCAGATATTTGCAGCTACAACCTTTACAGATTGATTCTCCTACTCAAATCTGATCATTTAATGGCTGACGATTGATTAAATGTAATTAAGAACATGTTTGAAGTGTTAGATGAATTTTTTATTATGTATGCAGTCGATTCTCCAGGTCTCGATATTGAAGGGACCATGGAGATAGGGAGAGATCGAACTGAAGAACCAATTTGTAATGCACACTAGATTGAAAAAACCTCCGTAACTGGGAAAAACCGACAACAAACAGGTGTCACTTCGCCTTCCCAGAATGTTTTGCACCTAGGAAACCGGGTCTAGTAACCTGTGAAAATGGGCATATCGACATATGGAGAGAAAATCTAGAACAAAAATGAATGAGATCGCATCGAGATAGGGAGATATCGAGATAAGGAGATATCGACATGTAGAGAAGAAAAATGTATGCAGATTGAAGGGACCAATCAAACCATCGAGATAGGGAGATATATCGAGATGTAGAACATCGAGACATGGAGAGTCGACTGTATATTCTATGGGTAAAATTATGTGCCTATTACTAACAGCCCTAGTCCAAAAACATCAATTTCCACTCTTTGGTGCTTTGAATTTGAAAGATAAACATCTATTCTGATTTTCTGCGTTGAAAACCATTTGAAAATCCACTTGATTTTGTTATACGAAGACGCGGTGTACAACTCAAAATTCATATATTTTTTTGACAAATTTTGAGAATGTCAAATTGCATAACAGTATCCACGCTCTCAAGCAAAATATGCAACAGAAACATACATAAAAATGTTTTTTCTGTATTCTTGGGAACATCATTGATTTATATAAAATAAACAAACTGATGAATTAAAAAATCAATTTTTCGATTTTTGGCCTATGGCGGTACCACTGTGTGATGGTTTGTTTCCTCTTAATTTGCTGTTACATTTAAGAACAAGTGTTTTCCCTCTTCTACAAGCTGAAGCCTTGTTTTGCAACGTTAAAAATTTGATTGATTGATTTGTCTTTATTAAAGAGACTTTTACGTTAAAAATATTGAAAATGCGAATAGATTTTGAAGAATATTTCAAAGCATTTTTGAAAAGAGGCGTGATAAAGTTGGAACAATACTGTATTTCACTTTTCTCACATTGCCAGTACAAGTTGTGCAGTGAGAAAAGTGAAATATTTAAAGTCATGTACCAAAAATTACCCAACCCGCCAGTTATAGTTAGACCAAACATAAGACAAATAACGACACAAGTATTTATCCACTGAGGAAGATACACACAAAGTGTCGAAACGCTGGGAAAATATAGAACGGCTTTAGTTCAATAAAGACTGCGTAGCCGACGCAGCCGAAAACTATCCAAAACTTTTGAAGCACATAGTCCTTCAGTCCCTTTCCATGATACAACAATCAAAATTCGTTTTCTTTTGTCAAATGGTGAGTTAAAGATGTGAAATTGTAGGACGTGCTTCAAAATTCCCAATTTTCAAACGCTTATTATGAAAATGCACATTTTTTTGAGTTGTGCCCCTATTGGGGGAAATCGACGAATTCAATACTACATTGATGACACTAATGTTTACATCCCGATTCGTTCAAGGGTAACCAAACTAACACGGTCAGCGCTATAAGCATCGGTCATGATTGTTTTCTGCTGTATACCAGTCGAATTGAAGCATTCAACGCTGAATAAAATGAAAGCTAGTCAAAAATAAACCATAACAAACTGTGGAGCGGACCTGGTGTTATGGTTAGAACACTTGACTATCAAGCTGAGGACCTGGGATCGAATGTCACTTACCGATAAACTCACAAAAAATGTGCGTTCTTCCTTCGAAATGGAAGTAAAGGGTGCGTCCCGAGATGAACTAGCCTAGGACTAAAAACTCGTTAATACAGATAGAAAACATAACAAGCTAATACACAGCTGCAGTACAAATACCATATAACTACCCAGCTCAGTTTTCTTAAATCAGGCACTTGTCACTGGAATTGCCTTTACTGCACTTCAATCCAACTCCGGGAGATTTCCCGAGAGATGTAAAAAAAACTCAAACTAATCGTATAGGCGTTCGCGCCAATAAAACAGCTGCTACTACCTAACTAACATTTTCAGTGCTATAAGCTTCAGTCATTTGCATTGTGTTGCATAACAATCGAATTGAATCAGTCAACGCTGAATAAAAAGGAAGCTTGTCAAAAATAAACCATAAGCTAATACACAGCTGCAAAACAAGCATCACAACTACCTTACTCTGTTTTCTGAAATCATTCACTTGTCACTGGAGCTGTCTTTAATGCGAATTTTGTGGGTTAGCCGTATTCATAACTATTATTCAACAGCTGTCAAAAATTTGTGTAAAGCTTTTTCTCAAGATAATATATAGTTAATAGTTACGTAAGAGCCGAGAAAAAAAACTATAACTAAGTGACTAGAGGGTCTTGTTTCCCGGACTGAAAAAAATCCCGGGATTCGGGATTTTTATTTTGGAAATCCCGGGATTTCCCGGGATCCCGGGAAATATCAAAATTTTCTAAAAACCGATGAAAAATGAATGGAATAGATTCTGAAACATGTTTAGGGTCTGTCTCAAATGGCGAATTAAAATTAATTTTTACTTAAATTTGACAGTTCAACACTTAAACTTGACAGTTTTCCTAAGAAAATAATTATCGAACTGTCAAGTTTAAGTGAAAATTAATTTTAATTCGCCAATTGACACAGACCCTTAATCAACTTTGATCGACTTAAAACGTTCAATTTACCGATTTTCATAACTATACCAGCAAACAATCTCGAAAACATTCAAATAAAGTACCCATCTTTTTCAAGAATAAGCTGTCTTTCCACATTTGAAGTTTGAAGAAAATTTGTTAAGAAATTGCTGATGAAGTTACTAGGGAAATCCCATATAATCTGTTTTGACACATTTTAAGCATGTGAGGCTTGTTCATGTTCTGAATGGAAATTCCTAAGAAAGTTTTCGTCGAGTATTTTTAACTTGTTTGTAACCGTATTTACATTTTTAAGAAAAAAAAATAGAAATACAGACTCATCAGAATTGTTGAATGTAAAAGGTCTCCCCTGTCTCTTATTATGTTATTTCTGAGTGCAAATTTGACAATTTCTCTGGAAGATAGACTGAAAGGAAGAGTGACTTGTAATAGTGTAATGGCTACTTAAAAAAAATAGTTTTTTTTCTCCCCACTGTTGGAGAAATTAAACCACTGCGTCCTGTCCTGAACTTTTGTGTCAGTCAGCATTGATCAGCATGATGCAAAATTTTAGGAATACGTTCCTAGGCAAACAAATCCAGAGCAATTCTAGGTGATTCCTGAGAATTTCCTAAGAACATCTTAAAAAAACTCCTATAAAGAACCTTATCGAAAATCTTAAAAAAGGTGTTTCATGATTTTTTTTTCTTTATTAAAGAGGCTTTCAGCCAGACGCTGGTTCACCTCTCGATGTTTCATGAAATTCATAAGAGATGCCCAAAAAGATTGTTAAAAACGATTTCGCCAAGTTCGATCAACGATCAAATCTGACTATACATGTCAATGGTTTCGCCAAATTCACTGCGAAACTCCACTGAATTTTTTCGACATATTTGGCAACATTACAACTTTTAGCAATCTCTTCAAACCATTTGTTGTTTTTATGAGAAATTCTTATTTTCTTATAATTCTTTTCATGGTTATACATTATCACAGGGACAGGTATGTAGTATGACCGGTTTTTTTTTGCATTGGGATGTTAAAAAATAATAAAAAAAAAATAAACAAGGGAGGTTTGCTCCTATTGCTGGGGTGTGCTTTTACCTCTGTTTATTTGCCATAAATCTCTGTGGAAAATTCTACACAAAATCTGAATACAGGATGCCGTATTTTTGCTGAAAAAAAAAGAAAAAATCTTTGAATTCTTCCTATTTGATTGCTGTCCAGAATATTTCCATTAATCCCATCAAACACCTCGAAATGTGTATGGAGTACTTCAAGAATTCAACACCCACTCACACGAGAGTTTCTGAAGAAATCTATCGGGAATAACTATACAATACTAGTATTTCAGATAATCCCAGAAAATTCAGTTAAACCACCAAAAACTATTTTACATGTTTCGTAAAAAAATCTTCGGTAATTCTGCTACCTTTTTTTTTCAAGGAATATGGCCACACTTCCCAGGAATACTACTAGAACAACATAAATAATTTATCAAAATGCACTTTCTGATATTCTTCAAAAATTAGTGGCATACTTGGTTTTAATCGAAAACCTGATTACCGAAGAAAAAGGCAACTGGACGTGCCAGACAGTGTACGATTGGCAAAAATGGAAACATTGATAAGGAAAATTTAGAGTGAATGGTTACTAGAACACATTTTCTAAATTTTCGAGAAATCCCGGGAATTCGGGAAAAATATCCCGGGATTCGGGAATTTTTAGATCCCGGGATATCCCGGGATTTTTGTCCCGGGAAATCCCTGGCAAGACCCTCTATAAGTGACATAGAAGCTGTTTGCACAGCATGTACATGATGACTAAGTTCGCCAGATTCATTGGTTTAGGGCTTGCATAGAAGCTTCAGTTCATATGTACAACACAGTAACGAAGCGTCAAGCCGTATTAAGAAAGTTTTGTTGGCGTTTACATAGTTGAGAAGAAATTATTTGGGCCCTGAATTGTATTTAATTGTATTTAACACTTATTAAAAGCCTTTTTTTTACAAACACAAGTTGTGGATGGCTAGGATCCCCATGGTAGTGATCACATGTCGGTCGTTGTTTCTATTTCAAATGGCTCACATCGGAAGGAAGTCGACATCTACCTCAGGAAACACATTGACTTGGGGAAGTACGCGGGACCAAATATCGACGGTAAACAATCGGTAGAAGTCCTCACACTGCGGGAAGATTATCGGTTTCCATCCGAACCGAACGTCGGTAGCGCACTTCAGGCATAACGTCGACCAAGTGTGTTACCAAATATAGTAACTTTGCGTTCTAATGGATGGTGGGGGAATGTAAGGAGAAAATTACAAAAAGCGAGTTAACGATCGTTTCAAATAAGTGGGCGTCTTGTGTATCGCCTCAATGCGCAGCACTCCGCGATAATGCATAGGACCCCTATGATAGGGGAACAAAGCCCAAAAGGCCGAGATCTGTTCGGCCCACGAAACCAATTTCCGGAAGTACTCTGCCCCGCTTTCCGGCCACCTTCCGGGAATCTGAAGATTGTTCCTGTGTCGACCGCTCTTTGAACGCCAACTGCGACGCGGGAAAACTACGTACCCTTTCGTCAATCTGGCGCTACTGCCCGGTGCCCCGCTGGTGACACGACCGAAAGCCTTTGAGGACGATCCCAGTTTCGGCCTCTATCGGAATCTGTTGTGCCTGTACCTGTGCACCCTCTTCAGCTGTACGACGCCCCTCAGAATGAAAAAAAGGTAAAAGGTAATATCTTCTAGGACCAACCACACCGAAAGCTCCTCCATCCGAAACGAACTGGTACCCGAGAGTCGGAAGAGGCCTTGAGTGCCCACCTCAGAAGCTGTTGTTGGCGTGACCAGCAGCTTCGGGCTTAGGCACGTCCCCTTCAGGAACGGCGCGAATATCTCCTGGGTTCAAAAACAGTTTCAAGTGCCAGGTTCGTCAGATTGCAGGAAACCCCGCATTCCGTGGTGGGATAACGAGGGCACAGAAATCTATCACAAGAAATATACGGCGTTCAAAGAGTTTCAAAAACGCGGTTCGATCGAAAACTTTAAGCGATACGCTTCCCTTGAAAGCAAGTTTAAGAACTTGTTCAAGGCGAAGAAAAGCGTCGCTCCGTCGCGCGAGACTTCAATAAGAACTCTTTGGAACGTCAGGAAAAGAATGCGTAAAGCGTTGTCGGTTTACGAGGATCGAGAAAACTCTCCTCGGTGCATTCTCAAGTTCGCAAAAAATGTTTGTCCAGATTCCGCACCCGTGTGGAGCGAATAATTGGTGATGTTTCCAATGACAGAGACGACATGGATAGGCCGTTTCCGATGGTTGAATTCACACTTGCTCTTCCTTCATGTAATAGCTATTCAAAAACCCTGATCATAATTCGTACCGTCCAATCACGATGTTGTTTTGCCGACGGAAGTTGTTGGAGAAGATTATTCTCTTTCGACTCCTTACATGGGTTGAATCGAATGGCATGTTGTCAGATACACAATTTGGTTTCCGCAGAGGCAAAGGAACAAAAGACAGTCTAGCGTTGCTTGCTTCAGAAAATCAGCTTGCCTTTGCTCAAAAGCAGCAAATGGGCTCAATGTTTTTGGATATTAAAGAGGGTTTTGATTCAGTTTGTGTCGATGTTCTTTCCGACAAACTACACGAAAGTGGCCTTTCACCAATTTTGAACAACTTGCTGTTTGAGAAGCATGAGTTTTGCTCATGGCGACATGACAGTTTCACGAATTAGCTACATGGGTCTCCCTCAGGTTTCATGTTTAAGCCCCCTTCTTTACAACTTTTATGTCAGAGACATAGATAATTGTCCCATGGAAAATTGCACGTCAAGACAGCTTACGGATGACTGTGTTGTTTCTGTAATGGGATCAATAGCAGTCGATCTACAAGGACCACTGCAGAATACTTTGGACAATTTCTCTAGTTGGGCTCTCAAGCTGGGTATCGAATTCTCTCCGGAGTAAACTGAAATTGTCGTCTTTTTTAAAAAACACAAACCGGTTAGGTTTCCGCTCCATCTGATGGGTAAGACAATCACTCATAGCATGTCTTCTCAATATCTAGACGTCTGGTCTCCAAATGTACCTAAGGGAAGCACATAGTGTATATGATACAGAAATGCCAAAAGCGAATCAACTTTATGCGAACTATAACCGGAACATGGTTGGGAGCGCACCCGGAAGATATGATCAGGCTGTACCAAACAACCATACTGTCGGTTTTAGAGTACGGTAGCTTCTGTTTTCAATCCGCGTCGAAAACACACATGCTGGAGCTTCAACGGATTCAATACCGTTGCCTTCGGATCGCGTTAGGTTGCATGAGCTCGACTCACATAATGAGTATAGAGGTAATTGCTGGAGTACAGCCTCTGACAGACTGCTTTGCGGAGTTGTCGTTCCGATTCCTCATCCGATGCGAGGTTGTAAACTCGTTGGTCATAGAAAACTTCAAAAAGCTGCTCAAACAGAATCCTCAAACGCGTTTTATGAATGTGTACTGTACATGACACTGGAGGTGAGCCCATCTCCGGTTAACACCCATTGTGACAACTTCTCAGACCAGTGAATCAAAATTCAACCATCGCGTAAAAATAATGACAATGTCGAAACCTGTATTTGTTGCGACAATCCACCCAATGCGTAAGTTTGTCCCAACTTGAAAATAATAGGGTAAACGTCGTACACCACCAGTTTAGAGATTTTTAAGCCTTGCATTGTAATTTTGGAACGGTAACTTCGAGTCAGTAAACACTGCAACTCTGGTGATGCTCTATCATCAAACAGTTTCGACTTTGCTTTAGTTATAATTGATAATTCACGGGTTGAAAAGTTTTGTCTGCAACAAACAATTTCCAGATTATGTCATTATCTGTTACCAGTAGGGATAAAGAGTAATCGTCGCTCCTTCTTTGTTGCTTTTTTTATCTGTATTAACGAGATTTTTAGCCCTAGGCTAGTTCATCTCGGGACCCACGCTTTACTTCCCTTCCGAAGGAAAAACTCACATTTTGCGAGTTTGTCGGGAGTGGGATTCGATCCCAGGTCCTCGGCGTGATAGTCAAGTGTTCTAACCATCCGCTCCTTCTTTGTTGCTTGTTTTGTGCCTCTTTTGTCTGACAATTATCTTCACTGTCTCAGACTTTGACAGTTCCTCTGTAGATTTTGAACTCTCTATGAAAAATGAGATCACCAGTATACCACAATCGTTTCGTTCCATAAGTATTCCACAAATGTTTGTAAGGAAGTTCGGCTCCTTCTTTGTTGCTTGTTTTGTGCCTCTTTTGTCTGACAATTATCTTCACTGTCTCAGACTTTGACAGTTCCTCTGTAGATTTTGAACTCTCTATGAAAAATGAGATCACCAGTATACCACAATCGTTTCGTTCCATAAGTATTCCACAAATGTTTGTAAGGAAGTTCGGGCATGTTAGCGAGGACATGCAATTCTTCATAGATGGTTCGAAAACCGATGATTTGACTTGATTCTGTGTCTACAACGAATTTCATAGCGCCATCTTCATATTTCAAAAGCCCTGTTCTGTATACGTTGCGGAACTAGCGGCTATGTACTACATCTTAGAGTACAATAGCACTCTTCCACCTGAGCACTACTTAATTTTTACCGACAGTCTAAGCTCTGTGAAGGCTTTTCGGTCGCGATTTCATTCGTGTAATGTGTCGGCTGATGCCCAACCACTACTTATTAACCGCACATACCTTCTATATAGGGCTCTCGGAAAGCAATAATCTCTGTGTCTGCGGTGTGGTTTACCAGGATATCGAACATGTCGTATGGGGATGCGATGAGTATCGTGAAGTCAGATCTGAGCTGCATGAAATTGTTCGGGTCCGAAGAAAACAACAGAAACCCGTTAGAGAAGTGCTGGCAGGCCTTAATTTGGAAAACAATTATCTGATATATCAGTTCTTGAAACGTGTTGATGTCAAAGTTTGATGTAGTATGTTCTATGTTTACGTTGTCCGTCATTTGGTTTTGTTGTTCGCCCTTGTCTGTCGTCGTCCCTTCTATTTGTCCTCTTGTTGTCGGTGTCTTCCGATTAAGTCCTTTTTTTTTGGTTCCGTTACAAATCAGGACATTTTATCCCATCAATGTGTTTAGTGTAGGTTAGCAAATAATTTAGTTTAAGCCCTCTAAATCACTACTTCCCAATTTTAAATTTTTGTAATCCCTAACCTCGAAACAGCCGCGAGTATTTCGGCTTTCCAAACTAACATAGTATTTAAGGCAGTTGAAAAATGTTAAATGTCAAAGAAATGTAAAAAATGAACAAATGATTACGGCTCCGTTATGCCCAAGTGACGCCCGAGCCTTCCAAATCCCTGTACAGAAGCTGTCGGCAAACGTAATTTCCTAAACAATACGTAATGTACTACTACTGGTACCAGAAAACTGGCATATCCTGTAAATGTATGATCTTAAATTATACTTGAACAAAAATAGAAATGATACTCATACATAAGGAAAATCCAGTACTAGAGCTAATTGAAGCAAACCGCTTGAGAGTCAATTAAGGCAGCCTACTGTCCGCGTCACAAAGACGTGCTAAACATTTTTACAAAGTGATTCAAGAATCTTTCAACTTTTTCACGAGGCCATGTTAATTGTCCAGCAAGGAATCATCACGCTTCGGCCATTCCGCAGCGAGATGTAGGGCCTGTCCAAGCTTCAACCGCCAATGACAGGCTAACATTAATCACAAAAAGAACTAGGCAAATAGCACCACGAGAGCTGCAATGCAACAAGAATAGGCCTCAGCTGTGCTATTTAATGTGCTCATTTACATCCATTATAGCCATACACGGTAATTGAAAACACCTAGAGGTGCCGTAGCCTGGCAGTAGGTAAGTAAGCGAAGAACAACGTGCAATCTACAGACAGGCATTGACTCGGCCAAATTCGTCAAATAGGATCAAGGCTTCAGAAGGCAATCTGCGCTCAGCTGCCTACAGAATACGTACTTTAATGTAAGTGAGGATCTCTTTTTATTTTTTGCTGGTCACCTCCGCCGCCGCCGCCACCGCCGCCGAAGTCCGACTGACTGGTGGAAGGAAGGTGATGATGGCCATCATAACTGAATGTGCGCGTTCGCTGCATTGAATGACACCAGCAGCGTACCGCTGCGCGCCGCCGTCGCGATCGTCGTGATCTTTCGAACAGCAACGTGAACACAGTTGGCATGACTGCAGAGTGCGCGCGCCATTCAGGAGACCTCGTAGCTATACGGTGGTAGTATATGGTGTAGAGCAGCGTAGAGACCTCGTAGCATAGCAGCAGCGATGGTACACGGTTTCATTGAGAAAGAGAGTGAGGATCGGGCCTTATACAGCACGATTATCGGCGCAGAATGGTAAAAGGTCTATGCGGCAATTGGAAGCCTTGTTTGAAGCATAAATAATTGGAAAAAATAATATTGAGAAACTGCCTGCAAAGGAACTGCGTTAGCGTTAACCAGAAAAAATATGTATTTTGTTTTTCCTACTCATTTTCCGTTAAAAGTAAGATAACTCATTGACAATGAGAAGAATAGAAAGTCTTTTGATGTATAAATCACGGAGAAAGTTCCCCAAATTGAAGCCCATATAGCCGAAGTAATAATCATTATCCTGCATGCTGAGATTGACTGCTTCGGTCGATCCAGGAACTATTCGGAATGGAAATTTCCTTGGCTTTTCTGCATATAGAGTATATTAAAATTTTGTGCCTGCCATACAATATATACATTCCCGTTCAAAAGTTTGGGGTCACCCCCTCAAAAACATGTCATTTTTTTAGGCCCATATCTCCGCCAATTTGCGTCCGATTTCAAAACCCTAGGTTTCATTCAAAAGATAATAAGTCAAAGAAACTTTGAACATGATATAAAAAAAACTTTTTCAAAAAATTTTGTATGTAAACTTAACCCAAAGTTGCCAAATTTTCTAAAAAATGAATATAAACTTACGGCAGTGTCGCTGGAAGTTGGGTCGACCAAATTTTAAGATGAGAGCGGTAACATGACCCATTTTCTATTATCTTTCAACTGCTTTTTACAGAACTTAGCTAAAAAATCTAGAAAAAAAAGTTATTAAGTAAATTAATCCTTGATGTCATCGACCAAAAGTTTGGGGTCACCCCTCAATATGATGTATCGGCCAAAAGTTTGGGGTCACTCTCGTAAAACATGGAAAAGTGATTTGGTGATATCTTCGTCATCTATAGTTCAATTTTAATTATTTTTGGCTCATATCAAAGATAATTAACTAAATTTACGTTTGATGTTTTTAACTTAACGTATTTAACGATTTTTGTATATAAAAATGTTATGTAAAGTTAGCACATTTTACCACGCTTCAAAAAATGAGGCAACTTTACGTTAAGTTCTAGTATGTAAATTTCAACAAATATGTGTGGTTCAATGTCTATGCAGTAAGTATCATTAATTTTGTTTCAAATAAGCCAAGAAGAATTAAAATTGAATGAAAGATGACAAAGATATCAACAAATCACTTTTCCATGTTTTACGATAGTGACCCAAAACTTTTGGCCGATACATCATTTTGAGGGGTGACCCCAAACTTTTGGTCGATGACATCAAGGATTAATTTACTTAATAACTTTTTTTCTAGATTTTTTAGCTAAGTTCTGTAAAAAGCAGTTGAAAGCTAATAGAAAATGGGTCATATTACCGCTCTCATCTTAAAATTTGGTCGACCCAACTTCCAGCGACACTGCCGTAAGTTTATATTCATTTTTTAGAAAATTTGGCAACTTTGCGTTAAGTTTACATACAAAATTTTTTGAAAAAGTTTCTTTTGAATCATGTTCAAAGTTTCTTTGACTTATTATCTTGTGAACGAAACCTAGGGTTTTGAAATCGGACGCAAATTGGCGGAGATATGGGCCTAAAAAAATGACATGTTTTTGAGGGGGTGACCCAAACTTTTGAACGGGAGTGTACATACAAAAGTGCTCATGGAACGCTGACCTGAGAAGCCAGCATTGACCCAGTTGGGAGGCTAAGTCAAGAAGAGTTCCCCAAATAGTAACGGTATTTTACAAAATGATGTCTGAATGAACGACGCGCCATTAAGAACGCCTTCAACGCCACCGATAATTTGAGTGAGCTCCGCACCCAGAGTAAATAGTGGATCGCAAATCACTTCTGGAGGAAGATAAAGGAGCGAAGAAACGGCAAAGCCATGATTGAGCGAACAAAAACACGAGGAGCCATAATTGTAGCCGCTGCCCACTGTAGTCAGCGCTATTCGATTCTCGAGAAGAGATTGAAACGCTCATGTCGACGGTTCAAAAAAAAAAAACTTGCGCGAGCTCCGTAGCCGACGAAGGCCAGAAAGTCGTCGCAAATACCGATGACATTCGTCTTCTCTACGAGATTCAGTCTATCGCATGTGACCCTCTTCTAACCACCGAACTCATCTAATTACAAATTAACCAAGGGGCCGTCCATATACCAGGTGGACAACTTGGTGCGGAGGGGGGAGGGGGTTCGACAAAAGTCCACGCTTGTCCACGGAGAGGGGGGTGGGGGTCTGTCAAATGTCCACGTGGACAACATTGATATAAAAATTAAGAAACAAAGATACACTAACGAAACAAATAGTAATAACTAGTTTTGGAAAAAAATCCTGAGAAATTATTAAAAAAAAAGTTGGGAGGAGTTACAAGATGAAATTCCAGGATATAATTTTGGTGGATTTCCCGGATAAACTTTCGGTAGAATACTCCTAGGAACTTATCATAAGCATTAGCTACACAGCTAATTGCGTTCGGTATTTTTTACCGAAATCTCAACCGCTGAGCGTTCGGTAATGGCTTTTTACCGAACTTCTGTAAAAAATACAAAATTTCGGTAAAATGTTATCGTTTATCTGTCAAATTCCCACGAAGTTCGGTAGAAGTTGCAAGCTTTACCGAATTTTTCCTGTAAAAAAAACTTAACGGTTGAGATTTCGGTAAAACATTACCGAAGTCGGTGATTTTTTCTTAGTGTGAGTATTAACGTCAAACGAGTCACACAAATTCGTAAAATGCTGTTATGAGAGTTGCCTTCTTCCCTAGCTTCTTCCCGTCTGTTATCAACGTAAGATTTAGGACTGATATCTGACTGTACGACAAGATCGAAGCAATCCGGAAGAGTTCTCCTAAGAACTTCCAAAATGTCCTTTTTTAAAATAAATCCTGGATAAATGTTCCAGAAAACATTCGAAAGATTTCTCGAAAAACCTTCCACAAGAGTTCCCGCAGGAACTTTTGAAGAAACATTTGAAGATTTTGCGGAGAATCTTCCAGAAAAATACGCGTAAAAAGTTTTGAAAGGATTTACTGTGGTACTTTCGGAAAACTTCCGGGAGAAACACATGCCAGAATTCCCTGGGAAACTTCAGGAAGATTAGCCAGAAAAAAAAAACAGAAGAACTCCCGGAAAAAGTTGCTGTTAGAATTCTCGGAAGAATTACCAGAATCTTCGGGGGAGCTTCTGGAAGAATCCTCATAGGAATTTCTGGAAAACTCGCTGAGAAACTCCCAGCAGAATTCCTTGTTGAATTATTGAAAAAAAAAACACGGTGAAACTTTGGAAAACTGGATTAACTTTCGCATAAATACCCGAAAGTAGAAATACCGCAGCATATCTTGGAAGCATCCTCAGGAAAACTTCCGATAGAATTCCTAATGATGTTACTGCAAGAATTCCACTGAAACTCCTAGAGTAAATCCTGGAATTTTCAGTGAAACTCCTAGAGAAATTCCCGGTGAAAATCCTAGAGTGGCACTCCTAAAAGAATACCCAGTGAACACAATAGTACCTCCGTAAGGAATACCCGGTGAAACTCTTAGAGGAATTCCCTACCAAACTCCGCGGTAAATTTCCAGAGGAACTTATGGGAAAGTTCCCGAAGCAACTTCCGAAAAAACTTTTAAAAGTATTACCCGTAAATTCCCCAGCGAAATCCAATGAGGAAATTCTAGTGGGGTTCTAGAGAAATCACTAGTGGAACTTCTAGAGGAATTCCCGAAGGATCTCCTCCAGGAATTCACATTGAGCTTCTGAAGGACTTCCAGTGGCAATTTGCCGCGGTATTTCTCGAGGAATTCTAGGTGATACTCTTAGAGGAATCTTCTTAAAAATTTCACTATGAATTCCCAGTAAAACATCTGAAAGAATTTCTGGCGAAATTGCTGGAGTATTCCACAATGGAATAAGTACCTTTTGAAGAAAAAAAATCTCAACAAATTATGAAAATTATGGATTGAAAACATTTCGTTCAATTAAAAATAATGTTGTACATACTCCTTTTAGAGAGACACTCAAAGGAGTTTCCCCTTGCAATTATTTCGTAATCAATAAATTATAATTTGTACCTATTACGAAAAATACGGAATATTTGCAATTCATTAAGTTATAAACTATATATTCGATATTGCTTACGATAAAAAATCATTTTAAAAAAATCAAAATCGAAAAAGTGATTTTTTTTTGTAATGTCCACGTGGACATTGGGGGAGGCGGTAGGGGTCAATGTGAAGTCCACGCTTGTCCACGGGGAGGAGGGAGAGGGTCAAAAACCACGATTTATCTGTCCATGTGGTATATGGACGGCCCCCAATTTGGCATCAAAACTGTATTACATGAGTTAGTTTTGAGGACTTATGCATATTCTTATTTTTAAACACCTGAAAAGATTACTGACACATTCTACCGTGACGTTACAACGTTTTGATGCATTCGTAGTCAGATTTTCCACTATAACTCATGAAAACGATTGTAAACCTCAAAATATTTTTTTCATATTCGGATTCCTTGTAAAATTTCTGATATATTCGACCTATTGAACATTTAGTTTTCATTATAAAAACGTGTTTTAAATGCGTATTTGTAGCGTGACGTTACAACGCGCTAGAATCCGCTCCTCTCTACCGCGCTACCATTATCTTAAAAAATCTGCTGGGATTTTTATGTTATTCTGATTTTTTTTTCTACCATTGAAATTTATTGGTTTGTTCTTCAATTCAATGGAATAAAACATATAAATTTCGGATTTGTTTTTGGATAATCGACTTTTACATTTCGTGACGTTACAACGCACGTTCAGTTTCAAACAGGGTTCTGCTCGCGTTGTAACGTCACGAAAATGCACATCATGTTAGAATCAGAATAATCAGCCAAATTTGCCCAAATTTGTGAATATATTATTGCATTATCTTCACTGCTTCAAGGGGAACTTTATTCAATTGAAAATCCGTTTTGTGATAAATGGCTTGGAGGGCCAAGTTATTGCTATCAGCAGTATGAATATTCCTTCATGAAGGTTAATGACATCGGCACCCATCTTCGGCTTAGTACCAACTATATTCTTCTAATTTTATCCCAAAGACTAGACCGCTGAGATCCTTCAGCATAGAACCCATAGACCGCTGAGATTTTTCAGCATAGAACCAATCACGCCGTCGCGATAAACATTTCTTAAATAATCTATGCAATGCCATCAATTCAAGTAAAAACGCTTTAAGATGTGTGCAAGAATTTATTGAACCAAAGGCATACCAGAGGATCTGCATACAACTTAGGACCCTTAAACCAACTTCTGTGATCTCAGAGATAAATAGACCTAACAGTGATAAAAACAATCTTAATTACTTAGAGAGTTGGTGTCTTTGGCAAAGTTGTTTGATAAGTCACAACCATTGGACGTGAGATTTCGCGATGCTAAATAAAACTTTATAATAATTTGCAAATGATTAGAATTTTTCAAAAAGTTTCCTACGAGTTCTGACTAGCAGTCAAAATTTGAAAATTTTTGGACATTTTTATTTTATTTTCTGAATAAATATAATGTGCATGATTTTTCAAGATGTCAACTACCACTAGGCAAATAGTACATTAAACCAAACGACTTTTAAACTGTAAATCTTTGGAAAGTTAAACAACTCCCTAAGTATTCAAGGACCTGATATATATGAATCGGTGATTATTGTGATATCAAAGATAGACGTAACACTGACATAATTTCCATCCCTGTATATTTCAAGATCCTTATTATTTAAACAGTTGCTGTCCTCGACAAAGTTGTTTGGCTGGTCAAGAACTTTCAATTTATGGGCCGAATGATGTCAAATCCTTCTACTAAGAGGCTCTAGAGGGCATACACATTTTTAGTTTCGTTAACATCAGGATCATGGTAGATCAATAACTTTCAGTTAAATAGCCGTTTGGTTTTAATTTCTGCCGCACCGTGGCGCAAGTTGCAAATTTTCAATAACATTCCAATTTTATTAATAATCTTGAAAACATTCAACAAGCCGTAATTCTGTAAAAAAATTATCAAAAATTCTCAAATTTTGACTGATAGTTTCTCAGCTTATTACCTGTAATTGCTACAAATGTAGACTTGATATGTTAGCTCTACACGAAGATGGAGCGCTTCAAGTAGAATACATCTTTTTTGACTGTCGTTCTATTGACTCTTTAATCTTGGGACCAAGTAAAAAAAGTTCCAGCTTGTAGAATACTTTTTGAGAAATTATAATCATTTGCCAACTTTCGCAAAATGCAAACTAGCGCCTTCTAGTAGCGAAATCTCGCATCTAATGGTAAATCCACTGCAAGTCCTTGACTTACCAAACTATTTTGCCGAAGAAATCATCTTTCTAAGAAATCAGGGTCTTGAGTTATATGAAACTTAAAATTTGTAAGTTCTCTTGCGCCACTTATTGATGGAACTTTAAACCAAACTATCCATCAACTGTAAGTCTTTGACCAATCAGGAGGTCGGCTCCAAAAGCACATTCTCCTCTATTTGGGAAAATTGTGCCATGACCAACCTAACAACTTTGCTGAAAACACCAACTCTCGAAATTATCAATACTGTGAGATATATGAGATGGTAATTTTGTCAGTGTTTCGTCTGTTTGGTTCTGATGTCATGAAAATTATCGGTTTGAGTGGCATTTGATTACGATTTATTTTTTTTACAAGATCGCAGTATAATTACAATTTACACATTTTTTGGAACTTGTATAGAGCGTAGATTTTGGTCAAACATCACATCCCACGTCACTCAAGAGTCTACTTAGTTTATGAACGACCCCTAATTGTACGCAATTTATGAATAACACTGAATGAATAAATGAAAAGGGCTCATACACAACGCGGAAGAAATCTGGAGCTCGATTTGAATAGGTCGTATGTACATTTGTCGATATAAAATTCGATCAGTTTATTTTAGATATTGTAGCAATGTGGAAGATATTTTGGAGACTTTAAATGATGGAACGGAAAGCCTGTTTTGTGATGATTCTGCTGTATATATCAACTTTGTTCAATTTCAACGGTTTTTGCTATAATAAGCGAATCCAACTGATCGAATTTTTAATCGACAAAAGCACATACGACCTTTTCAAATCGAGCTCCAGAAATAGTTTTGAATATAGAACTACCTGTGTCCACTGCAGGAGCCACCCAAGCCAGAGAAATTTGCTCTTTTCCACCGAACTTTTTTTTCGTGACGTTACAACGCAAACTTCAACCAGGTGAAACTCAGGCGCCAGTGAACCGATTTACTTTTTTTTAGTCTCATTGGAAAGATATTCTGGAGTACAAAGACCATACAAAATTTCAAATTTGAAACTTGTAACGAATTTGAATAAATTTCATAAAGGTTGCTTTTCCGTGACGTTACAACGCTTAAAAAACCTATACTTTGACCAGCCATACCTCAGAGTTGTAAAGTATTACAATTAAAACTTTTTGTATGCTAAAAAATCTACATACTTTTATCTGTTAATCATGGAAGACTTTTGAAATATCAGTGCGTTGGTGTTTAAAACACGACAGCCTTGATGAATAGTATGGCGAAATGCCCCAAAACCACGATTTTATTGTTAATCTTAATCGTCGTTCAATAAATGTTTATTGTTACATTAATATCATGTTGAATGCATTTTTGGGCGACAAGAGTAATGTAGAATGTTATAAAAATGTGAAATATGCCAAATATCAACTTTGAAAAATGAGTATTGATGATACGGGGCCTGTAGAATGTGTCTACTAGTAGTTGTCACTGAACGAGTCTTGCGCTCCGTGTGTATTCTACCGGCGCATCAAACAGACTGTCGCACTGTATCGACGACGCTTAGTTGGTAAAGTTGGTTTGCGCACCCAGGTGAGGCCTGTGCGCCGAGACTTGCCCATTGCCATAGGTAGGTACCTAAACCTACCCATCGACGATAGTTTTGGTTAGTTGCTTATAAACGGTTTTTGCGTAATCGAATCAAAGATAGACAGGCACCACCGTGGAACACCCATTTTTTATGAAATCAATTCATCAAATGTGCTAAACTCGCGCGCACAATCTTTGGGCAGGAGATAGGTGGGGGATAGACAACCAATTCGGATTAGCTAACTGTAAGAACTGTGTGAAGAGGGTCTTATGCGGTATATGGAACGAACAATGTTGAGAGTACTATTTTGAAACATAGTACTCTCCTTAATAAGGAGTAACGACGACGACGATGGCGACGGCTGGAAGTGGGATGTTTCCATAAACAAGTCATATATGGCCAGACGCGCAAATTCTCGCAAGGAAGGCACTAGTCGAAGTGGCTAGTCAATTGATAAACAACAGGATACCACTATATTACGATGGCCATGAAATTGACTTGTTGATTTGTTTGCGATTTTGAAGGATTCCCATTTTTAACGTAGTTGGTTGCTGGATGAACTTACATCGGAGTGTATAAAACTACGATGAAAGTATTTTATTATAATGATATTGTAATACTTGTAGTTGTCGAGGAACACAAAGGAATTGAAACGCAATAAAATGATGTTATGCTCACAAGGATTCCAAGGATTTCTTCAGAAATTCCTCCAATGATTCCTTAAGGAGAAACTTCAAAGAATACCAATATGGCTGTCACAATGGCCGAATTGGACCCCTACTCACGTTTTCAAGAGCACAAATCTTAAAAATTCGTAAACAAATGTGCTCGATTTGGAAAAGCTGCCTCTTTTTGCAAGTGAGCAAAGCCAGGATAATCAAGTGCGGCTTGGTTCGACGCTTCGTTCGTCAGATTTGTGCCTCTAAATTTTGTATGCAAAATTGCGATGGGATTTCTTGCCGTTTCACCTTAAAGAACGCTTGTTTCGATAAAAATCTGCAAGGGTTCTTCAAGTCCCAAAAAATCCGTTGGATTTTTTTTTCAAATCTACAAGAATTCCTACAGAAGTTCCTCTAAGAATATTCTCAGAGGAACTTCGTAGGAGTTTTGCAGAAATTCTTTCGAAAAATCCTTCTGGAATTCCTCCAACGAATTATTTAATATTCATCAACTCAAGGACATTTTCCAAGGATTCCTACAGGAATTTTTGCTAACATTTCTCTGGGCACTATTTAAAAAAAATCTATTGTGATTTTTCAAAATTCTTTCGAGACCTTCTTTTACCAGGTTATTAATGATTCCGCTAGAAATTCCTCCGAAAAAATCGTTAAAAAAATCTCTGAGAATTCCTGGTAGGGTCAACATGCCCTTAATAATCCTTCAATCGCAAAGGAATTCTATTCGAAAACAAAGCGATTACGGAACCGATGATTACGTATTTTTTGTTATCATTCGTGCTCACTTCTAGCAAAAATACAAAAAAAAGAAACAAGACAAAAAGCGCTTCATTCCTTTGATTTGAACGAATGAAAATTGGAGCGTATGTGCCTAAATAGTAAAGGAACAGATGCCCTATCTTATCAAATAAAAAAAATCTCATGTTACTCCAAGGATTCCTCCTAAGACTGTTTTGCTACTTTCTTCAGGAATACTTTAAGAATGCCTAGAAGCATCTTTTAAGTGAATCATGCAAGATTAAGATTTCAAAGAGGATATCCATAGGGAATTCTTCAGGAATCGCTTTTAGAATTCCTACGGGAATTTTCCAAGGATTTCTTAAATATTTCTGCAAAACAAAACTTTCGAAAATTATCACAAAATTCTTTCAGAATTCCTTCAAGGATCTTGTTAGAAACTACTGCAAGGGTTTCATCAATCAGATAAAGCTTTCCTTGTTTAATTTATTTAACAATTTCTTCAAGAATTCTACTCTTGGGACTTTTCCAGGACTCGCTTTAGGAATTCTTCCAAGGTTTTATTCAAATTTTTTAAGAAATTCCTTCAAAGAGGCCTTAAGAAATCCCTCCCAAACTTTCTTCGGGAATTTTTCTAAAGATGTCTGTAGTAGTTCATCCAATAAATGCTCTTACGATTTCTCCAAAGATTCGTTCAAAATTTATTAAAGCATTCTCTTAGAATTTCCTCAATTGATTTCATTCATTCTTACTTAAACTTTCAGGACGCGCGCCTGTTCGAGCCTAAAAATACACTGTGCTTGCGCTGTATACGACGAGCGAGGTTTTCTTTGGCATTGTTGTACTTTTTACAACGACGCGCGTCCTGAAGGGTTCAACTGATGTCCCCAAGTATTTCACAAATTATTTTTTTCACAGCATATCTTTCGGGCATTCTTTCATGCAAGGATTTCTTCATGTATTTATATAATTATATATATAACTCCAGCAAGATTTTTTCGAAGATTTTTAAGAAATTTCTCCAAGGATTCAAGAACTCCTCATTAGAAATTAAAAAAAACCCAGATTAATCCACCTAATGGTGATAGTGCCTTTCTCGTCGAATATGTACTCATAAACTTTTCTTCGACGTTAGCCAAAATGTTCCTGAATCCTGAAAACACTTTACACTAGCAACAATTTTAACAAAGCCATCATCGATTTTCAAAACTTATTGATGATACATATTCCGATGTTATGTTCAACAACAAAACAGAGCAGAAAAAGATCAGACCTCTCAGTTGACTGCTTGACCACCTTAACCCTAGTCGTGTATTGGGGTCATTGTGACCCCATTCCATCCACTACGGCAGCGGGGTGAGCGTCAGCTAATGCTTGAAGAAGGTTAACTTTATTCACAATCACAGATCACTTTGTGATCTTCGCCAATGTTTATTTCAGCACACTTTAGGCTATATTTTATTATCATTGGTAACACGATTCATGTAAAACTTGACCTTCCTACGAGGAAAATGCAGAAAATGTAGATTTTCCATTGAAATTTCAATCGCAATGAGAAGAGTGAGGGCTCAACCAGCCCTCCCAAAATTGTGAGCAGTAATTTTAGAAGCATAAGGAGATTGTAGATTGAAAAACTGTATAAGGTTGATGCGATTAAATTATATTTTTATATAAAACATTGATCCATCCTACTATACATTTACACTGCAGAAATCTGAAATGGTGTGATTTGAAGAGATCGCTTTGGTCACGATTTCGTTCTCTCGCATATATGAAGACTTTGATCATTTCTTCATTTATAATCTTACCCAACGTTAACATGCTATCAAAAAAAGGCACAATTTGATTTATCGCTTTGACATTTATTTTTTTAACCTTTATAATTCCGCCATTTGATGTGCAGCTTGCATGGGTTTGGTTAAATTTTACGTTTGACTACTTCCGGCGGGACAGTTCCAGGATTCCGGTTGTCTCAAACATGGTCTTAGACTATGTTTTTTGTCAACTGTTCATCACGTGACCTGAAAAGCCGGAAAATGTTGTGATTTGAGGCTATTTTCTTGCTAACCGTTCGGCAATTTTTTGAAAATGCCGCGATTTTATGTATCGCATGCATGGTTTTGGTTCACTTCTATCAAATCACACCCGCAACCGCTTCCGAACTACTGTGGCCTGAGACTATTTTCTTGTTGACCGTTCATCAGATTATCAAAAACGCCGCTATGGTTTAGTTCCTTTCTATATTTTGCCACTTCCAACGCGTTACTCGTCTTGTCACTAGTTCTGGAACACTAACGGTTCTCCCAAATATGGTCTGAGATTATTTGTTGGTTAACCGTTTATCTTGTTACTGAATGAGTCATCGATATGCCGCATGTATTGGTTCTCTTTTACATTTGATCATTTCTGGCGGGACACCCGTAATCAGTTCCGTAACACACTGATAGGGCTTGCGTCTATTTTCTTGCAACTGTTCATCATGTTACCGTGATTTGAGGTATCGCATGCATGGGTTTGGTGTCACTTCCGGCCCGGAACCGGTTGCGAAACACTACCGATAGTCTCTTAAATAGTCTGAGCCTATTTGCTTGCTAAAGTTTATTAGGTTATCAAAAAAGCCATGGATTTGGTTCAATTTTATATTTAGCCACTTTCGGAGGGAACTAGTTTCGGCACTACTGACAGTCCATAATGTGGTCTTAGCCTACTTCCTCAATAACCGGTCATCAAGTTGTCGAAAAAGCCGTGATTTGATTTGCCGCATGCAAGAGTTTCGTCAACTTTTATATACGGCCACTTCCGGCGGAACACCCGGAACCGGTTCTGAAACACTACCAGTTCATATTAGGTCTGAGACTGTTTTCTTGCTAACTGCTCATCAGGTTATCGAAAATGCCGTAGTTTGATGTGCCGCATGCATGGGTTTGGATCACTTTTATATATGACCACTTCCAGCGGGACATCCGGAACTGGTTCCGATACACTGCCGGTTCAGATATGGTCTGAGGCTTTTTTTATGCCAACCTTTCATTGGGTTATCAAAAAAGTCGCGCTTTGATATATCGCATGCATGGATTTGGTTCACTTTTATATTTGGCCACTTCCTGCGGGACTCCTGGAACCGGTTCCGGAACACTACCGGTTCAGATATGGTCTGAGACTGTTTTCTTGCTGACTGTTCATCAGGTTATCCAAAATGCCGCAATTTGATGTGTCGCATGCATGGATTTGGTTCACTTCTATATTTGGCCACTTCCGGTGGGACTCCCGGAACCGGTTCCGGAACACTACCGGTTCAGATATGGTCTGAGACTGTTTTCTTGCTGACTGTTCATCAGGTTATCCAAAATGCCGCAATTTGATGTGTCGCATGCATGGATTTGGTTCACTTTTATATTTGGCCACTTCCGGCGGGTCTCCTGGAACCGATTCCGGAACACTACTGGTTCAGATATGGTCTGAGACTGTTTTCTTGCTGACTGTTCATCAGGTTATCCAAAATGCCGCAATTTGATGTGTCGCATGCATGGATTTGGTTCACTTTTATATTTGGCCACTTCCGGCGGGACTCCCGGAACCGGTTCCGGAACACTACCGGTTCAGATATGGTCTGAGACTATTTTCTTGCTGATTGTTCATCAGGTTATCCAAAATGCCGCAATTTGATGTGTCGCATGCATGGATTTGGTTCACTTCTATATTTGGCCACTTCCGGTGGGACTCCCGGAACCGGTTCCGGAACACTACCGGTTCAGATATTGTCTGAGACTGTTTTCTTGCTGACTGTTCATCAGGTTATCCAAAATGCCGCAGTTTGATGTGTCGCATGTATGTGTTTGTTACATTTTTATGTATGGCCCCTTCCAAGGGTACTGGTCCGGAACACGTTAATGGCCATAACTCCGGAACGGCTGGACCGATCCGAACCATTTTCAATAGGAAACAATGGGACCAGATTCCGCGTCGAATGAACCGTCGGTCATTAAAATCGGTTGAGGTTTACTGCCAAAAAGTGATGTGAGTTTATTTGTACACACACATACACACACACACACATACACACACACACACACACATACACACACACAGACATCACCTCAATTCGTCGAGCTGAGTTGATTGGTATATGTGACTTGACTCTCCGAGCCTTCTATCAAAAAGTCGTTTTTGGAGTGAACATATAGCCTTTCCAGTACACTTAGTGTACGAGAAAGGCAAAAAACATAAGAATTTTTTTCAAGAAATAAAATTTAAAAAAAACATTTTTAGAAATTGCTTTGTGATTTTCTTAGGAAACTGTTCGTAAACTTCTCTGATTATTTTTTTTTGGAAATTCCTTAGGTAATTCCATGCGATTTTCTTCGACCTTTCCGTTTTAAATTCTTGGATTTTTTTAATTCGCAAAACCAGACAAAAACCAGCTGCATAACAGACGTAATTCCGTAAAGAATTATGAAAAAAAAATCCAGAGGAATTACCAAAGGAATTTCCGAAGAAATTTTTTAGAGTATTTGCTGAAGAGATTAAGATATTCCTTAACGAATTGCTGCACGGATTTTCAAAGTAATTGGTGAAATAAAAAATCCAAAAGAAATTTCCGAAGAAATGCATCAGAAATTATAATAAAAAAATAAATTTCCTTCCAGAATTCTCACAGAAATTCCTCCAGAAAATTCTACTGTGATTCTTTCAATGAATCCTTCAGGTATTCTTACAAGGTTTCCATCAGGAACACCAGTTTCGTCCAGATTCCCTTCACAAAACTTTTAAAAATGATTCTTACGATTTCATGATGCATTTGTTCCAAGTGAGGAACTCCAAGAACTTTTTCTTGAATATATTTTACGATTTATCTAGGAATTACTTCAAGGACTTCTTTACATATTTCTCTAAGATTTCTTTCGAAAGTTGCTACAAACTCCTCCTTGCGTTTCTGAAGCAATTTCTTCAATTAAATGTATTCCCATGAATTCTATAAAAAGTTTTTTAAGAATTCCACAAATGATTCTTTTGGGGCTACCTCACATAATCACTTCAGCAATTTTGGAGAAGAATCCGTTAGGAATTCTTTTTTTAAAGAAATTTCTCCAAGAATTTCTTTTTGCAATGCCTCAAATGTTTTTTCTTGAAGTCCTTCAAAGGATTTCTTAAAAATTTGTTCAAGCATTTCTTTAGTTCTACCTGCAGGGATTTCGTAAGAATTCCTCCAATAATTGCTGTAGAAAATCGACCAAAGATTCCTTATGCGAATTTTTCAAGTCCTTTTTTTTACAATTCGTTCAATAATCTTTTATGGAAGTTCAGTGAAGATTTAATCTTTTTATCCAAGGATTTTTTTTTCAAGCTGCAATACAAAGATTCATTCAAGGATTTTTTAAAGTTTTCCTTCAGATAATCCTACAAGTATGAACACATTCATCCCCAAAGGATTTATACAGAATTTCCTCCAAATATACAGGATCTCTTTTATTTTTCGATTTGCTCCAAAGAATTTGAGAGGAACTCATTGAGGTTTCCGCCATTGATTTCTTTGAGAAATAATAGTCATGTCATCATTAGTTCTCCCAAAAATCTCTTTGCCTTCAAAATTTCTTCAGGAATTCTTTACCTAAATCCTCAAGCAAGGAGTAGCTGTACTGTAGTAATCCTTCAAGAATGTCATCAAAGATACCTGCAAAATCAACCCAATGATTCTTTCCGAGTACGTCCTGGAATTCATCAAGACAAAGATACTATTAGAAATTCCTCCAAAAATTCATGCAAACATTTCTACAAGAATTCCTTCGGGAATACCTCCACAACTTCTTTAGAAAATCTTCCAAGGATTCATTCAGGTATGGCTCCAAGCGTGATCTCCGAAATTCATGAAAAATATTTTCCATGAGGAACTCCTACAAGATTATTTCTTAAGGCTCATCTGAGGGATTCCTTGAAGGACTTCATGACATAATCCTTGTAGGGTTTTATGAAGGAATTCGAAGAGGTATTCCTGAACGAATGTTTGAAGAAATTCCTGAAAAAATCCTTGAAGGAATTCCTGAAGGATTTCCTGTAGAAATGCTTGGAGAAGTTCCTGAAGGAATGCATCATTTTAAGCTTTCCTAAATCAATGCTTAGAGGAATTTCTGGAGTAATCCCTGAAAAAAGTTCTGAAGTTAATCTCAGAGGAATTTTTGTAGAACTCCTGATGTAACTCCTGATAAATCGTAAAAGATATCCCCAGAGACAAGGATCTTAACTGAAGGAATTCCTGCAGAAACCCTTCAAGGAATATGTAGAAAGAAATACTTGATGAAATAGTTGGAATAAGTTGATTGCATTTTTTATACAAGAGTAAAACTTATCCACAAACTTTTGTTATTACAGTTTTAATGTGACATATGTTCAGATCTTAACTGTAATAAATAAGACCTCTGAATTTCAACTGCTATCCTAAGCTAAGTAAACAGCTATGTTTGGTCCTGTGGTTGGGATAAGTATCAGGGACATTTTCATTATGCTCATGAATTTTACTTCCATGTCGGTACTGAATTTCGTAAAATTATATTTTGATTTCTAGCACATTTTTTCTTATATTTTGGAACCCCTGTAGGTACAAAGAGAAATCATCGAAAAAAAGGACTTCAAATAAGTCATCCGTGTGCCCATTTCAAAATCCCACGAAGGGGCCCCTACAAACCCTTCAGCAGATCTGCAAGTATTGAACTTATAATTGTAGCAAACTTTCGCTATTTAAAAAACTTTATTCAAACTAGTGTAAGAAACCTTCACTGATTTGGAGGCCCCTTGAATTCGGGGGCCCGGTGCGGACCGCACCTCCGCACCCCCCCCCCCCTTGCTACGCCACTGACGGTGGGCGGGTCACGTCATCAGAATGTCGGATAGCAACCCGACTAAAATGGTTCTCAAGAGTCATCCGACCGGTACAAGAAGACGTGGTGCGCAGCGAGCTAGCTAGGTCGATCAAGTCGAGGACGATCTGCGGACCCTACGCAGAGTGCGGAACTGGAGAAACGTAGCCATGGACCGAGAAGAATGGAGATGACTTCTATGTACAACAGAGGTCACTCAGGCCTTAGTCTGACCGGTAGGGTAAGTACAGACATTCGGGAGCGAAAGTGGAGGTGGGTCGGACACACTCTACGTAGGGGCCGAAACAAGATCTGCAAGCAAGCGTTAGATTGAAATCCAGCAGGACATCGCCCAGTAAACATTTTGGTGTGTATAATTTGTGTTATACACATCCATATAAGAACCAACGTACTCGTATAAAGTGCACAAAACTGCTATATACGTACCAAAGTGGAGGCTATATACATACATACTTCTGACGAGTTTCCTCGACTTCCTATGAACAGTAATACGATGCCCTCAAATATGGACGAAATAAATATAAACGACTTTACGTGATAAGTTATACGATGTCCCAAATACCGATGAAAAAAAAAAGTTGAAAGTCCATATCCAGCATCGATCACAGAACCTCGAGATCCGTAATCCAAAACCATACCTCGGGACCAATTCATCTTCCTTGGGAAGAGTTTGAATTTTGGCCAATTTAAACTAAGAGCTTACCCGTATCGTATCATTGGTGCTAAAAAGGAGACTAAAATTTTCGCTAAGTCTTTGCGATTCCACTACGTGCTTTTCCAACCTAATATCTAATACAACATTTTATCTGTCAGATATACAACTTCTAGCGATTTTGGATTGCGCTTTATGCTAGTTGCTTTGTTTACATCAGAACAGTCACTGCCGCCGCGCTCTAGTCGTCGTCGTCGTCGTCGTCGTCGTCGCGGAAAGAGTTCCTTGTGAATTATTCTAATATCCCCGATTTCTAGTGGAAGCCCGTTTTAAACATTCAAAGCATCTTGTGCCGCGGTCATCAGCAGCAGAAAATGCAAAAAACGGCTTCATAATGAGTGCGCCGAATGGCTGGAACTGACCAAGGATGTGGGTGAGATTACCGCATCCAAATACGAAGCAGCTGCAGGAACAATTCCATCCAAATATTCATGGATTGGAGATGATCGTTAAATCAGCACCCAGTTTTAGTTGGCGGCTAGTACCTACTACTTGTCGTAACGAAGGATGATTTCAAAAACACATCCGATCGGTACAACTTTGGTTACTAGAATGTCTTTCATCTGTATTCCTTCCAACACGCGAACCTCTTTGACTATACCACTACATTCACAGTCCGTGCCTCGATCTTGACTCGTTCCATTGTCTCGTTTCAGGCCGAAGCGAACTTTCGTTAAGTTTTGCGTGTTCGCCACGTTTCCACGCTGATTCGCTAGGGATGTCCAAATCAGCACGCTATTTTCAATACACACATAATTAAATCACAATGTTTAATTTACAATTCTAACTGCATCCACCACATTATCCCTCTTCTCTACTCTCCTAACGTGTACGTTTTATTTGTTTTGGAATTTTCAATTGATGATGTCAAATTATATCAAAATCCTTGTGTCATGCAAATTCCATTCGATTATTTTATTTTTACACGTATTTTTAATAACATTTTAGTATAAATTTATGCAAAAAATATCCTAATTCAATCAAAATCCAATTGAAATCCAATTCAAAACCAATTAATATCAAATCTAAGTCCCATCAAAATTCAATACAAATTAGCCCAAAGATCCTATCCATCCTAAATTATTTACTTCGCCAATCCCACTGCAATCCAAATCTCACTTCAAATTGAATCCAAATCCACTCAAAAATCAATTTGAAAACCTCATCCTAATCCAGTACAATCCATCCAAATACAATCCAGATCCAATCCCAATCTCAATCAAAATCCAATTCAAATCCAATCAAAATTCGATTCACTCCTATTCTAATCCAATTGTAAGTTCAAAAAGGATTACAAATCCTATTCATATTAAGTCCAAATCCAACCAAGATCCGATCCATATCTAATCCTGGTCCAATCCAAATCGCAAATCCAATCCCAAATCCTTCAAAATCCAGTAAAAAATCAATTCCATATCTAATCAAATTTAAATTCAATCCAGATGTCATCAAAAAAAATCCAAATCCAAATTCAATCAAATATAAACCCAATCCAAATCTAATCAAAATCCAATCTAAGTTTAGCCCAAATCCAATCAAAATCCATTCCAAATCTAATCAAAATTCAATCCGAATCCAACCAAAATTCAATTCAAAAGCAATCCAAATCCAATCCGTATTCAATCAATATCTAATTCAAATCCAAATCTGATTCAACTCCAATCCGAAATCAATCCATTCCAAATTCAATTCATATCCCATCCAAATCCAATTCAAAGACATTTGAAATCCAATTCAAATCCAATGAAAATCCAAATTCAATTCAGTCTAAATCACATCCAAATGTGATTCCAAACACCATTCCAAATCCTATCCATACTGAGTCCATATTAAACCAAAATCCAATCCATATCTAAGCCAGATCCAATCCGAATCAGATTCAAATCCAATCCAATTTCAAATCAAATCAAAATCCATTCCAAATCCAATCAAAATCTAATTCACATCCCATCCAAATCCAATGCTAATCCTATTCAAATCCAATCCAAATCCAATGGAAACTCTATCCAAATTAAATTCAGTCTAAATCACATCCAAATGTAATTCCAAACACAATTCCAAATCCTATCCATATTCAGTCCAAATCCAACCACAATTTAGTCCATATCCAAGCCAGGTCCAATCCAAATCAGATGTCATCCAAATCCATTCAATTCCCAATTCCATTCAAATCAAATCTAAATCCAATTCAAATCCAATGCATATCCACTCTAAATCCCATCCAAATCCAATCCGAATCCATTTCAAATCCAATCCATATCCATTTCAAATCTAATTCCAACCCAAATCTGATCCAAAACCATCCGAAATCTAATTCATATTAAACACGAATTCAGTTTATGTTACATGCAAATCGAAAACATTTCAAACCCTAATGCAATCCAAATCCGAATCAGTTTAAATCCTGTTTTCGTATCAAAACTCGTTTCTCACTTCCCGTTCATTCGTTTGCTTCTTCTAGGCGTTTCAAACATTTCTCTCATGGTTCGTTTGTTTCTTCATTTCTTTCCAGTCTTTTTTTCGCTTTCCTCCTTTTTGTTTGTTTGTTTTTTTAGCAAGCACCGTCTTCGTTTAACATCTTTCTATTTTTTTTTCCAACGCATCTCAATACCCTTCTCTTTCCTTTGGCTCATCTATTTTTTTGCCTTATCTTTTTGGCTTATCTATTTTTTTTGCCAATCTATCTCAATACTCTTCATTACTTCTCTTCGGCTTATCTATTTTTTTTGCCTCATCTTTTTGGCTTATCTATTTTTTTGCCAATCCATCTCACTGCTCTTCTTTATTTATTATCGGCTCATCTATTTTTTTTGCCTCATCTTTTTGGCTTATCTTTTTTTTTTGCCAGTGGATCTCGTTACTCTTTTCTTGTTTTCCGTTCATCGTTCTTTCCATTCCTCCATGCCCTTTTTTTTGCTTTTTTTTACCAAGCAGCGACTCGCCTTCCGTTCATCTGTTTTTCGGTTCCACATTTCCAAGCATCTTTCCTCGCTCAAACTCAAACCTATTCACCGGAGCCTCCATCCTGCCATCAGTTCACCATTCCTTTCTTATGAATCCTGCACTACAACTTTTTACAACACCACATTAGCCAAACTTTCACTCTGAACACCGATACAAATTACTCCTTTTCTTATTTGCCTGCTCACAATTGCCACTAAATTGGACAATCTGTTTGTTTTATTAGATTGGAATGCCTTTAAAAACAATTTCATATATAGTATGATAAAAATCATTATCAGTAGTTTATCAAAATTATCTTCAATGTTAGTGTTGTGTTCAATGTGCAAAATGTTTACAGTCATTGAGAAAGAAATTTGCTAACTGGACTATTTCTGCATTGAATATGCAAAACAAAAAATACATTGTCTTTTCCCCCCTTCATCGACTCAGTCGTTTTAGTCAAGAAACGAAGTCAATCAATCAAGAATTATTCACAACTTCCATCAAAACAACTATATAGTAATCAAATGGTAAATATACAAGCTGTGTAACGCATCTTTCTATAAATGTATCGAAAATGCAAATGTAATTTGGACTAAGATGACATATGTAATTACTAAATCTTATTCATCTGAAAAACCAGTAACGACAATCGATTTGAATGTGCAAGAAGTTAACGAGTTTTCAGCGAACAGATTTAGATAAAAGACGCAGAATTTTAAGTTGTCTAAAAATTGCTAGATCAAAGATACATTTTCAAAACATTAAGGAGGAATTTTGTTGATCAATCTGGCATGAAATAAAAAATCTGGCAAATTTGATGGTTTCTCTTTTTGTCTTTTTGCCACCTGAAAATCTGGCAGTGCCAGATAAATCTGGCATAATGGCAACCCTGTGTATTCCTTCCAACACGCGAACCTCTTTGACTATACCACTACATTCACAGTCCGTGCCTCGATCTTGACTCGTTCCATTGTCTCGTTTCAGGCCGAAGCGAACTTTCGTTAAGTTTTGCGTGTTCGCCACGTTTCCACGCTGATTCGCTAGGGATGTCCAAATCAGCACGCTATTTTCAATACACACATAATTAAATCACAATGTTTAATTTACAATTCTAACTGCATCCACCACATTATCCCTCTTCTCTACTCTCCTAACGTGTACGTTTTATTTGTTTTGGAATTTTCAATTGATGATGTCAAATTATATCAAAATCCTTGTGTCATGCAAATTCCATTCGATTATTTTATTTTTACACGTATTTTTAATAACATTTTAGTATAAATTTATGCAAAAAATATCCTAATTCAATCAAAATCCAATTGAAATCCAATTCAAAACCAATTAATATCAAATCTAAGTCCCATCAAAATTCAATACAAATTAGCCCAAAGATCCTATCCATCCTAAATTATTTACTTCGCCAATCCCACTGCAATCCAAATCTCACTTCAAATTGAATCCAAATCCACTCAAAAATCAATTTGAAAACCTCATCCTAATCCAGTACAATCCATCCAAATACAATCCAGATCCAATCCCAATCTCAATCAAAATCCAATTCAAATCCAATCAAAATTCGATTCACTCCTATTCTAATCCAATTGTAAGTTCAAAAAGGATTACAAATCCTATTCATATTAAGTCCAAATCCAACCAAGATCCGATCCATATCTAATCCTGGTCCAATCCAAATCGCAAATCCAATCCCAAATCCTTCAAAATCCAGTAAAAAATCAATTCCATATCTAATCAAATTTAAATTCAATCCAGATGTCATCAAAAAAAATCCAAATCCAAATTCAATCAAATATAAACCCAATCCAAATCTAATCAAAATCCAATCTAAGTTTAGCCCAAATCCAATCAAAATCCATTCCAAATCTAATCAAAATTCAATCCGAATCCAACCAAAATTCAATTCAAAAGCAATCCAAATCCAATCCGTATTCAATCAATATCTAATTCAAATCCAAATCTGATTCAACTCCAATCCGAAATCAATCCATTCCAAATTCAATTCATATCCCATCCAAATCCAATTCAAAGACATTTGAAATCCAATTCAAATCCAATGAAAATCCAAATTCAATTCAGTCTAAATCACATCCAAATGTGATTCCAAACACCATTCCAAATCCTATCCATACTGAGTCCATATTAAACCAAAATCCAATCCATATCTAAGCCAGATCCAATCCGAATCAGATTCAAATCCAATCCAATTTCAAATCAAATCAAAATCCATTCCAAATCCAATCAAAATCTAATTCACATCCCATCCAAATCCAATGCTAATCCTATTCAAATCCAATCCAAATCCAATGGAAACTCTATCCAAATTAAATTCAGTCTAAATCACATCCAAATGTAATTCCAAACACAATTCCAAATCCTATCCATATTCAGTCCAAATCCAACCACAATTTAGTCCATATCCAAGCCAGGTCCAATCCAAATCAGATGTCATCCAAATCCATTCAATTCCCAATTCCATTCAAATCAAATCTAAATCCAATTCAAATCCAATGCATATCCACTCTAAATCCCATCCAAATCCAATCCGAATCCATTTCAAATCCAATCCATATCCATTTCAAATCTAATTCCAACCCAAATCTGATCCAAAACCATCCGAAATCTAATTCATATTAAACACGAATTCAGTTTATGTTACATGCAAATCGAAAACATTTCAAACCCTGATGCAATCCAAATCCGAATCAGTTTAAATCCTGTTTTCGTATCAAAACTCGTTTCTCACTTCCCGTTCATTCGTTTGCTTCTTCTAGGCGTTTCAAACATTTCTCTCATGGTTCGTTTGTTTCTTCATTTCTTTCCAGTCTTTTTTTCGCTTTCCTCCTTTTTGTTTGTTTGTTTTTTTAGCAAGCACCGTCTTCGTTTAACATCTTTCTATTTTTTTTTCCAACGCATCTCAATACCCTTCTCTTTCCTTTGGCTCATCTATTTTTTTGCCTTATCTTTTTGGCTTATCTATTTTTTTTGCCAATCTATCTCAATACTCTTCATTACTTCTCTTCGGCTTATCTATTTTTTTTGCCTCATCTTTTTGGCTTATCTATTTTTTTGCCAATCCATCTCACTGCTCTTCTTTATTTATTATCGGCTCATCTATTTTTTTTGCCTCATCTTTTTGGCTTATCTTTTTTTTTTGCCAGTGGATCTCGTTACTCTTTTCTTGTTTTCCGTTCATCGTTCTTTCCATTCCTCCATGCCCTTTTTTTTACCAAGCAGCGACTCGCCTTCCGTTCATCTGTTTTTCGGTTCCACATTTCCAAGCATCTTTCCTCGCTCAAACTCAAACCTATTCACCGGAGCCTCCATCCTGCCATCAGTTCACCATTCCTTTCTTATGAATCCTGCACTACAACTTTTTACAACACCACATTAGCCAAACTTTCACTCTGAACACCGATACAAATTACTCCTTTTCTTATTTGCCTGCTCACAATTGCCACTAAATTGGACAATCTGTAGGAAATCGCCTACCGGCTGCACCATTGTCGTAACGAAGGATGATTTCAAAAACACATCCGATCGGTACAACTTTGGTTACTAGAATCCTGCACTACAACTTTTTACAACACCACATTAGCCAAACTTTCACTCTGAACACCGATACAAATTACTCCTTTTCTTATTTGCCTGCTCACAATTGCCACTAAATTGGACAATCTGTAGGAAATCGCCTACCGGCTGCACCATTGTCGTAACGAAGGATGATTTCAAAAACACATCCGATCGGTACAACTTTGGTTACTAGAATGTCTTTCATCTGTATTCGTATTCCTTCCAACACGCGAACCTCTTTGACTATACCACTACATTCACAGTCCGTGCCTCGATCTTGACTCGTTCCATTGTCTCGTTTCAGGCCGAAGCGAACTTTCGTTAAGTTTTGCGTGTTCGCCACGTTTCCACGCTGATTCGCTAGGGATGTCCAAATCAGCACGCTATTTTCAATACACACATAATTAAATCACAATGTTTAATTTACAATTCTAACTGCATCCACCACACTACTGTGTCTAAACTGCAATCAATGATTTGAAAACGGATTGAAAAACGGAGGCGAGGTGGGTGAAATAAGTGCCATATTGTGTATGTACCGGCTGATGTGATACGGGGGAGATGGGATTGTGCTTATCGATTGTGTTGGCTGTCGAACTTTTTCACGTGTGCATGTAACTAATAATACCAGGATGTAGAAATTAGGCATTTGCATTTAGTCAATGTGTTATGTAGGGCCCTGCATTGAAAATCAACAAGCTACCGGCCGAATCGCAATAACGATTTCTGTTCGTCTTGGCTTGATTCGTGACTACTTCTTTGAAGTCATTACGATTCCACTCAATGTTTGCCTGACTGAGTATAAGATTGAGCATTTTCAACAGCTAGTGACGATTTTATTTCTCTCTATTTACGCCTTGAGCTGTTTATAATACTGTTTGTCGTAAACAAATCGCAATGCCGATTTCTATACAATTTTTTCCGACATTATTGTTGCAATACTTTCCATTTTGTGCGATTTCGATTCCAAACAGAATAAAATAAGATTTTGTATATATAATGTTTTACGATATGTGGTTTACTGGGCGTAGCATAATCAGGCGAAGAGGCTCATAGGGGCGCAGCCTGAACAAGGGAATCAAGGAAGTCGAAAGATATTTGACCATGGGCGAAACTACGATTTTTTGCCAGGGGTGCACTTCATACAAATATTTATTAGATCATCCATCCATCATTCATCGCCTCATATCTCACCAGCCAAGCATTCAAATTCTAGGGGGTGCCTGGCAGCCCCGGCACCCCCGGTAGTTTCGCCTATGTATTTGACCAGGCGATGGCGTGCAGGGGACTGTTCGGGCTCGTTTGGAAGTTAACCATCAATGTTAACTTCTTTTCCCGATCAGCCTAGATAGCTGTGTAGTGTCGGTAGCGGTTGTCTCAATTGGCTAAGAATAACAGTACGGACCGCCTGATCTAGTGGTAAGAGTCCACTAAACAGGTGACCCCGAATTCATGGTGTTATGCGGCTTTATGCTTACCATGCCAAGGAATGAATGGTTAGGGGGGGGGGGGGTCTAATAAAAACCTAACCACAAACGGAGCCTGTGGAGAATTAGGGCGTCCTCCACAGTTTACGCCCTTACTACACTAACCGGAGCAATAGTGCAGTGGACTTTGCGTTTCTCCGAGATAATCAGTTGCCCTTCTTAAGTCTCAAATTTGAGGCTAAATAAGGGCGGGATTATTCAAATGTTGTAAATTAGATTACATTACTACCTATACGGTTTCGCTTAATGCGTTTTCGCCATTAGCGTTTTTAAATTGACACCGATTTGGTTTGTCGTTGATGTTTTCTTTTTGTGCTGTGATTGTGAAAAGTGTAATCCTGTCTAGTTAGGGTAGTGGCTACGGCTAGGAAACCTCAGATCAATTTTCAGCGTAAGAAGCGTACGTAGCCCAAGTGGCTCTACTTCGCAAAGTTCATTTTCGTAGGGTAACTTCTGTATAGGTTACCTTGTGAACTCAGTTTGCTTGTTTCATTATAAATGAAGTGTCGTGCCTCGAGGATGCTATATCTTAGAATAACGTATCTTTCAACATCTTTTCGCTGGTATTTGGCAGTATTGCTATGATGATTACATCATCTGAAGTAGCTCAAACATTGATTTTAGATGCTTCAGTTGGATGGATTACTTAGGTTCATGGATAACTTAACATAGAATTGCACCTAACCCAACTCTGCATGAGCAGAATTTGTCATGAGTTGACTGATTGGCATGTGTCAGATGAGGAGTCTCCATTTGACCTTCTTTGCACTTTTGAGTGTTCCTTCGCAAAATTTGCGTATTCAGGCGATCCTGCTCAACAAACTAGGGAACCTGTACTAATAGGTTGCGACCACATTTTATGGATAACTCGCTTCCATTGCTACTTCAAGAAAGTTAGATTGCGGTTATGTACCTACAACGCCTTCCATTGTGGTATACCATAACTATTGCTTTGAAAGAAGCTTGTCCTCTGCGGTCTGTGTGGACCGTAAGAGGTATTCCTGAATGGAACTCTGATCTGTTCAAGTTCAAAATATCTTCGGATAAACCAGAATTATAGCTATATAATCGACTTAGTGGGCCCTAAAAAGCTCTGCTTATTTCGAATCTCCAGGTGCAAATGGGGGTTTGTCCTATTTTTCTCCAGAGGGATTTGAGTATTTCAAACATGTTTTGAACTCTTGTAGTTTTCTATTGGGTATATTCATGGCGTGAAATTACTCTATAGTTTTATCCCGGAAGGATGCGTGCGTTGTATAAAGAAGGAATGATTTCCAGATTCATCTGGATACCTCGTTCTTTCTGAAATGCTTGAAACGCATTGTCGATTATCACATCTGTGATGTTCGTCTGGCTGACATGCCTTTTCATGTGAACTCACATGCTTCCCAATTTGGGATGTTCACAGTGACTCTTTTACACAAAGTTGTATACGTTTTCAAGAAAGTACTCGCTCAAACGTAGTTTTCGCTTGGGTGATTTCTTGAATATTGAGGATGCTTTCGATGACGTGCCTTTCAATGTCATATTGAAAGCGGCATGACGTCACAAGCTGCCTCTAATGAGCTATAGACTCTCTTTACGTTTATGCGTTTTACAATGTCCTTTTCAGGGCACTGATTAAACCCGTTGTGGTATGGGCTATGAGCTCTCGTTGCGCTTATGCTTTCATTCCCTCTTCTAGGGCACCCCTTCCTATTTCATCGCCTTTCCCTTTCCTAATCCCATTCCCTCAGGTAAATGATGAAATAGGCTTATATATATGGCGGTAAATGATGAAATAGGCTCATACAAATGTCCCAAATGGAGGATAACGTGCCTCTGGAGCCGGCCTTCTGATACCTGAAAGCGTTAGATTGAAATCCAGCATGACATCGTCCAGCATGACATAGTCAGGCGCAGAGGCTCATAGCGGCGCAGCCTGAACAAAGAAATCAAGGAAGTCGAAAGATGTTTGACCAGGTGATGGCGTGCAATCGCCCAGGATCAATTCGGAACTCTGCACAACCATGGGTGCTCAGGACTGAAAGTAAGTAAGTACTCTATTTGGCATCTAAAAAACTTTAAGCTTTGAAGCCAAATTGTTAATATATTGCCAATGTACTGCTGTATAACGCATCATTAGCACTCTATAAACGCTGTATAATGGAGATTTAGCGCTTATATCACATCTGGGTTTGTTACAACTCCCCAGCTCATAAACCTTTCCATGGTCTAAAATGGATCCGCACCCACTAAACATTGAATGACTCATTTGAATTTCTCTCTATTAGTGCGCACATGTCTTTTTTCAATCAACCGTTTTATATGAAGCGTAACCAATGCAGTAAAGCCATTATTGATCAGAAGCGTGTAGTTTTACGCTTTTTAATTTTGATGTTTTCAAACAAAAGCAATTTCGATCGGACCGCGTGTATGTACTTCAAATTTCCAAGAAAGCAGGGTCGGTATTCCGACGCTGGGAGGCAGCACAACCGTAAGGGTTTCTCAACGTTGAACGACGGAAAGTAACAACCTAATCAACGAGAGCAACGCAAATGCAACCGCTCAACATAAGATAGATTAGTCTCTATGAACACCGTCGAAGTCACCGTCATCGTCGTGGGGTCTCAACGAGTTTCTTTCAGTGCGCTGCTAAGCTGGGTGCGTTGAAAAATCATGAATTGAAAATCTCCACTCACCTAATACGAGATTAGTCAACATCAACTTTTTCTTTACTGCAAACCGCTGTCCAGTAGTGGCATGTGAGAATGGAAAGTGCTCTGCGACTGCGGCCCTCTCGTCGTCGTTTGCGCTTTAGGTCGTCCGTCGGCTATTTTTTTTTATTTCGGTTTTCCTTCTCCGCTGCTACACTCTTATTTTTATATTAAAATCTTCTCGCGCTGGGACCACTAGTACAACCACCTTCCTTCGCTGCTGGCTAAACCACGGCGAGCTCCAAAGGGGAACCAACACTTGAGCGCACGGTGCACCGTCGTACTTTGTTGCACAAAATGGTTTCTCATGTGCATAAAATCATAAACATTTGGACACACAATTGTTTTATCTTGCTTTAACACTCTTCTTGTTTTTATGCTGCCTTTTCACTGCACTCTTTAGGCGAAAAGAAAAAAAAAACTTTTCAACATAAACACGTTTTGGTCGGCGCTACACCACCAGGAGGAAAACTATAATTTCAAACTTTAAGTATAAGGCGAACCAGCCGCGGGACGGCTAAGCAAAGGCAAAGAGCACATAAACGAAACGTACGACGACAACCGATGTGAAAGTAGGACTACTGGCTTGACTTGTACGCGCGGAGTCGTATACCCAACCATCGCGGCATCGAATCGTCGTCCGTCCATGCGCTGCTAGCTAGCTGGCTGGCTGGCTGCTGCTGCTGCTGCGGTTTTAGGTCCATGAACCACCAGCAAAAACAACAACAAACACTCTGAACCACTACACACTTCCCAAGTGTCTTCCACTAAAACGGCGACGACGACGCGACGCGGTGCTTCCCTGGCTGTTTTTAGCGAAGAAAATAAACTGGATTCGTACATCTGATATAGGTCTTACCGGTTGTCTAATCTTACTAATCTTACCGATGGTTGGTAATCTTCTACATACTTATGACAAATCATCGCCTCCAGAACCATCTCAACTATCTTGTTCAAAATATCTATCTAAAGAATTTGATTATGAATCATCATAAAAGCTAACATTATACCGAGTACACAAAACATGTTGCTCGTGATATGTTCTGGTTCATATTGGAAAGACTGCATGTATTTGTCCAGCTACTTTTCGCCGCAATCAAACTATTGTTATTTTAATACGAATATAGTAGGATGCTAATTAATACTGCGTACAATCCATGTGTATAGTAGATATATGAGAATTCCCATCAACATATGGAGTACAATAGAGCATATGGAGACGCATGGTAGCCTGTACCGAGTGGTTTCGACTGGAACTGGTACGATTAAGAGTGTTATTCGACTGTTATAGTCAACAAGCTTGTATTGATTACTTTTAAATCTCTTCCGACGTTTCAATTTAGGAATGCTCCTTCTTCAGGACTCAACAGGTAATTTAATATGGTTTTGGTTATTTTGAAAACTCGGGTTTCAAAGGATTAATCCATATATACATATATGCTCAGTGATCTTTTTTGAGATCAGATGCTTCGGACGCCCAGATGTTGAGATCAGTAACTTTGGCGATTACCCATGATAAATAGGACATGTTGGAAAACTAGTGTCTTTAACAAAGTTGTTAAGGAGCTCAGGGACTTTCCGATAGCAAATATTTTGGTACATGTTTGCCCCAGTAGGCAGCACTTTGAAACAACATGCGTGGTCTTGAAAATGCGTAGTGTACCTATTTTTTTTTTATATCTGTATTAACGAGATGTTTAGCCCTAGGCTAGTTCATCTCGGGGCTCACGCTTAACTTCCCTTCCGAAGGAAGTACCCACATTTTTTTCACATCCTCGGCGTGAAAGTCAAGCGTTCTAACCATCACACCAGATAAAAAAAACGTAGTGTACCTACCAAGGTAGCATAAGTTGGAACCATTCTTAGGTAAAGTGCGGAGTAGGTCGTCCCTTATTTTGCAAAAATTGGAAATGTTATAAGTTCGTTGTTGGAATGTGTTCGTTTTAGCTAAGAAATGATCATGTCAAAATTTGAAGTCCGTCGTATCTCGGCTAAGTGGTCCCTCAAGGGGCCTAAAGTTGTCAATAATTGCATGGGACTAAACTAAAGCCCTTGGCTGGTTCGTCCCTTGAGTGAATCTTAGAAATTCTAAACTTCTTTATCTCGAGAATCACACTACATAAAAAAGGTGATCAGGAAATTAACAGCTATCCGATGATGAGTTTCTGGGTTTACACGATAGTTGGGCTTTAGTGAGTCTTAGAAATTCTAAACTTATTTATCTCGAGAATCAGAATTACGGCAAAATCATATGGAAATGTCCGAATGCTATACGCGTAACGGTCTGTCCAAATTACCTGAAACACTCTACATAGAAAAATTTCGTCTTTGACAAGGTTGATCCGGACATCAAGAGCTATCCGATTAGTTCATTCATGATTCTGAATATATCCGCTAGGTAGCGCAAATGAGTACATTAACGTTATTTGCATAAATGTTCCTTAAAATTCAAAAAGTTCAGAATTTCATTCGGGAATTCCTTTAAAAATGTCTTCCGAGGATTTGCCCTGGAATTCCCTTACGAATTGCTTAATCCTTCAGCACGCGCGCTGTTGTAAAAATTACAACACTACCAAAAAACCTCGCTCGTCGTATACAACGCTAGCGTGGTGCAGTTTCGGTTGCTTGATGGCGCGCGTCCTGAAAGGTTAATAAAAGTAAGTGAACCCAGAATTTTCTACGACGGTCTACGAAGAAAACTTTCCAATTCAAATCATCATGTAACAGATTATTTCATAAAATCTTCCATGTGTTCCTCCAGAAGTGTCACAAAGAATTCTTGTACGAAATCTGACATGAATTGCTTCACCAATTATTCCATAATTTTTCACAAGTCATTTCAAACCTCAAATGTTTGAGAAATTCGCCCAGGAATTACTTCAGAAAATCCTCTAGATATTTATTCAGAAATGCCTCTAGGCATTCGTTTGGAGAATCTATTGGAGATTCTCTTAGAAAATCTACCAAAAAAATACTTCAGAAATTCTTCTAAAACATCTTTCAAAATAAATTCTTTAAAAAAATTGAATATTCGGCCAAAAAATCCCTCACGGATTCTTTCAAAAAATCTTCCATGGAATCATTCGGTAATTTTCTGCAGGGATTTGTTCAGAAATTCCACCTATTCTACAAATTCCGTTGAGAATTATTCCAGAGCATTTTTTTTTCAAAAATACATCCATAAATTTGAGCAGGAATTCCTCCAAGGATTCTTTCAAAAAATCGTTCAAAGATTCCTTCAGAAATCAATTTATTTTTTATTCAGAAGCTTCTCCAACGATTTCTTCTATAACACTTTTAGCGATGCCTTCAGAAACAATTCCGGAGTTTTTCAGAAAATGTTTCAAAATTTCCTTCAAAAAATTCGTACTGGGGTTTCTTTGGAAATTCTTCCAAGTATATCACCAGAAATTCTCATAGCAACTTACAATTTCTACAGAAATTCCACCAGGAATTGCTCTAGAAGTTTCACAAAGAATTGTGTATGAGTTTCTGCAGAAATAACTCCATGGTTTGCTTTGGAAATTTCTTCAGGGATTCTGTTTTTTTGTTTGAAAATCTGAATTCCTGTCAGAAAATCCTTTTTTGGGTATTCTTCAGAAATTCTTCAAGGGACTCTTTATAAAAACTTGTAAGATTCATTTTGAAATTTTCTGCAGGGATTCCTATAGAAACTGTGTTAGGGGTAGTGCTGAAAATGTCATTTCGACATATTTAAATTCAATCACATTCAGCTCATTTTGGAAGCTCAACCTGAGAATATGGTATATGAAAAACTTGTTCGGCTAGACCAGTTCTACAAGAAAGTCACGGAAAACCCGATCTTTTTCGATTATTTGAAATAAATGTCACGGACTACCTTCGAAAAATGCCAATGATATTCTTAGTGAATAACAATTGGCCTTTTTCGACAATAGTCCGTGACATTTACCTTAAACATTGAAAAAGAGCGATTTTTCCGTGACTTTCTTGTAGAACTGATCTAGCCGCACAAGTTTTTCATGTACCATATTCTCAGGTTGAGCTTCTAAAATGGGCTGGATGTGGTTGGATTTAGATTTGTCGAAATGACATTTTCAGCCCAGTACTTTCACAAAGATTTCGAGAAATTCTTTCAGAAGATATCCTATGGCTTTTACAATAAATTCGGCTAATAACACTAATTTACAGCATTTTTGAACTCGGTAAGCTGATGATCATTTTTGGTGTAGAATCATGCCCTGAGTTCGAAAACGGGAAGGAAAAAAATTACAGTACAGCGAATTTTTTTCGACTTTCCATACAAGGTTAATGATTTGAAATCGATTTTTGTTCTATTTTTTAAGCAAAGTCGCTCACTTCACACAGCTCATTCTCCGCACTCAATGCTCCGATTGAGCTGATTTTTTGACTGTTACTTGCCTACATATGATATGTCAAATAAACATTGAGAAAGAATTAATTTTTTTTCTTATTGAAAAAAATACATTTCTTCATATATTTTTGGAAATTTTGCTAAAATTTAAGGACAACCCTAAAGCTCGCCAATAACTTGAATTTCATCAATCTGACGCAAAACATGTACTCAGATAATTGAACGGTATCATATTCAGCTTTAAATTTATGGAAAAAAAAATTAAATTCCATATTTTAAGAAGTAGTAAAACTCGATATTCAGCTAAAACTTAAAGTCTTGAACGGGTAACTTCCAAAAATGTTGCATGGATTCCTTTAAACAATACTTCAAGAATGCCTATCACAAAATCTTGCATAGATTGTTCCAGAAATTCATCTAAGAATTTCTTCAGGTTTTTTTTAATAGTGATTCCTCCAGATTTTTTTCAAAGTATTTATCTATAAAACTTTCTCAAAAATACTCCATGGATTTTTTTTCTAGACGATGATTCACAATGTATTCGTGATCAGAAATTCAGAAGTCCTTCAAAATTCCCCAGGACCTTTCTGAAGAATTTTCCCCAAAAAGGCTTTAGAAATTCTACAAGAGATTATTAAGGAAATTCTCCATAATTCTCCACATTCCTTTAGATATTCCATCAAGACATTTCTTTTCCAGAAAATACTAAAAAAAATTCTTAAGAAAGTCTTAGAAAATCCTCCAAAGCTTCCTTCAAAAATTTTTCTACAGATTCTTCCAGCAATTCTTATAAGAATTCTTACAGAAAGGCTAAAAGACATTATTGCAAAGACTTCTACAGAAATTCATACAGAGATTTCATCAGAAATTACGCAGGGTATTCCTCTATGTATTTTCTTGGAAATTCCTCTAGGATTTCCTCCAATCGTACCTCTTGGAATTTCTCGATCATCCAGGATTTGATTTGAAAAAAAAAAATATTTAAGATTTTTATCAGGGGATTTCTCTGGGATTTTTTTCCTAAAAGCATCTCTTGAAATTTGTTATGTATTCCACCAGGGGTTTCCAGATGTTTCTTTAAGTATTCTTCCTGGATATCTTTCAGGAAAGCAAACTATGAATTCTTAAAATTTTCCTGTTTTTTTCAGAAATTATTTTAGGAATTCATTTATTTTTTGAAATTCCTCCTAAAATTTCTTAAGCGATACTTTCGGAAAAAAATTAGAGTTCAATATTCCTAGAATTACTTCAGAAATGTCAGCAGGGATTTTTTTAAGTTGTTCCATTGTTTCTTTCAGAAGTTGTTCCATGAGTTCCTTTAGGCGGAGCTGAAATCGGGCAATCTTGACTAACTAGCTCTGATTTTACTATGACAGCACTGGAAATAATTTATCACACATCATGACAGTAATCTGCAGAAGCATCTTTGAAATACTTGTGGTTTTACCATCACAGTTTTTCTGTGGGTAAATGGAAATCATGAAAACTTTGCCATCACACAGCCTTTGGAAATATGTCCAAGGAGCTTCCCGGAGAAATTCTGAACTTTGTTTATCTCTAGGACAGAGAAAATAGGTAGAGAAGCGAATAGTGTGAAGCCAAAAATACCTTATCGAACCGTCAAACTGGTATCCTAATGAACAAAATCAACAAACCTTGACGATTGCCGCAAAAGTGAAGATAAGTATTGCACTCATTTCAAACAAATATTCACCAAAGTTTCCAAATATTATGGATAACAGTGCAAACAACATTGATTTCTTGAATTAATGAAAATTGTTCCATTTTGGAACATCAGTTTGATAATTCCTAGTTAATACAACAACAGTATAAAAAGTTTTCAAATGCGGTATGCGCGATAGGCACTACCTTCGATGGGTGGATTAATCTGCTTTGCGACAGTTGCCAGCATCCGAGCAATGAAATCAAAACAGAAAAAGTGTTGCCGTTCAGGCGGCTGTTCACTCTTCGCTTCTCTACCTATTTTCTCTGCTCTAGGAGTCTTCAATTTGCAGAGATTCAACGTTAAATTTTTCTCAACGACCTTATCATGATTTCTGCGTGTCTAGGGTATTTTAACCAATATCGGATTCCTTAGTAGCTGAAATTTGCGCTGATGTGTGTTATATGTTTTGGTACTTATCAGAAGGGCTACAGCAAACCATCCAGCTGCTTTTCCACCAGAATCAAAATTCTGTAGAGTAAACAATCCAGAAGTTCTTGCTGAACAACCTTGCTCATTCACCCTGACATGCTTGAAAATCTCACGAGGAATTTGTTACGGAGTTTATTATTTTCAGAGTTGAAGGAACTTGTAGCAAGATTTGAAAGAGTTTTCAAAATCTCGGCGTTCAATTTGACCTATTAAACCTGAATCCCAAAATTGTTGTAGGATTTTATAAAAAAAAAAGAAATATTGCAAGAATTTTTTGAAAAATTTCGGTCCGAACTTCTTTAGAGAAATTTTGTTAAGTTCTAGAGAAATTCTCAAGTGTCGTAAATCCTCATAAAACTATGCATTGTATAGCATTTTTGAGTCATGTTTTTTTTTTGTTTTGTAAGAATTCAAAATGTAATCAATTAAAAAAAAAGTGTTTAGTATGGGGAAATATGCTTTTTTACTTTTAACATAATAAACTTTGGTTTAACCCTTTTCAGCACGCGCGCCTTTTGATGCTAAAATTGCACCGCGTTTGCCCTGTATACGAAGAGCGAGGTTTTTTGGTAGTGTTGGACTTTTTACACCAACGCGCGTCCTTAAGGGTTAATATTTAATTCAAATATAGAAAAAGTGTAGAGAATCACTATACATACGGATAAGTAAGATACGAATTATAAGTCAATATTTCTTTATAAGATACATTTTCCGTTGTAGCGTAATTTTTAAGTTAGGATAGCTTTAAATTTTAACCTTCCGTAACTCGCGCGGTTGACTACCTGCGTCGGCACCACGCTAATGCTGCGTACAAAAAGCGAGATTTTTTCAACGTGTTGTACAAAATACAACAGTGCGATCGCTCGAGGGTTAACTAAAACAGAACAACTGATCCCACAAACAGAATCTATATATATAAAAATGCAGTGGCATACGTGGGACCGCGCATAACTTGCGAACGGGAAGTCCGATTTTGGTCGGGTTTGTTTTGTTCTGTTAGTTTTCACCCAAGGAAGGTTTATGAGCCAAAAAACATGGAAAAATTGAGAGTTTTGGATAATCGATCTCCAATACATTTTGACCGGGGACTTGGTCTTGGCTAGAAACTTGAAACGTCAAAAAAACGCAGTAGGCAAGACAAAGTTTGCCGGGTACAGCTAGTATTTCAGTAAAATCTTTTATGCAATTCAGTATCATAATTTCAAATTTATTTAACTCTTTTCAGTATCATAATGGCCATTTTTTCCGAACTGGTTTATTATGCAACTGAAACGAGTTACATAATGAAAAATAATTGTATAATGTTCATAATGCAACTCATTTCAGTTGCATTATGAATATTATGCAACTCAAATGGGTTGCATTATGAAAAAATCATTGCATAAAATTTTGTATGGAACTCGTTGCAAAACTCGATTTTTTTCAGCACTCTTCGTATTTATCCAACTCGGCAAGCCTCGTTGGATAAATGTACGACTCGTACTGAAAAAATCAACTTTTTGCATCTCGTTACATAAATAACTATTAAGATGTGTTAAACAGTTATTAAAATCGTTGACTTCGCGGCGTAACGTTCCTATGTTTCACTGTCCTAGCGAATCTTTTTTTTTTTTTCAAGAACAACAGCCAGGGAAGCACCGTCTGAGACACTTGTGTGTTTTCTATTAATATATTCTTCGTCGTATACATGATATAAGCGTGAAGAAAAGAGAATGGTCCTCTCTTAATGGCTCCAGTCAATTGGAACCGTTTTACTTCGGTCGCTGCTTGAACTTTCCCGGTCACTATACTGTCCACCACGAAAAATCACTCCACGCCACTCTGTGGATATCTCACATTGGTAATTAAGCTACACCTACTCGCTAATTGTTGAAGTGAACTATTATGAACTTTCGTCCGAGTACCTACTTCGTACGCGCGACTCTCGAGAGTTTGTACATCCACAACGCGACAACGACATCAACTGGCTGACTACTATGACTGGACTGATGTTAAGTTGATGATTCAGACACCATACGCTCTTCCGCGCCTCCGCCTGGACAGTGTTCACACACCGCACGTATACCGTATAGAACAAACCCGTAAAAGCTCAAACAAGAGCGAGCGAGAGCAAAGAACAGGGTAGGATAGGGTAGGAAAAATAACACACCACACAAAACGGACGGAACTCACACGGAGATTTGTCGGTCAGCTCACTGCGATATACACAACCTATAGCAGCCACACAATGCAACCTTTTTTATTCGAACGCACGATTCAAACTATCTGCTGGGCCCTGGGGGCTTTCGAATCCTAAGCCACACGACGGCCAGTCTGGCGATCGACGCAACGTTCACACAACACTGTGCGTAGCTTGGGCCACATGGACCGTTCGTTTCGTAGGTATCTTTGCCTTTGGTCGATAGCCAGACCTCCCATCTAATAATGGAGAAACCCTCCCGCAGCGCGCTGTGACTATGTATGTGCGGCACTGAAGGTCTCTGTTTTGGACGTTATTCGCTCTCTCGAGTAGTTGCACTCCGACCACTCTGCTCTGGTGGAGATCTTGCAAGCAAAACACACATCGAAGCGACGATGAAGGAACGATGACCACGATGTTGCTATGCTGCCGGCTCAGGTATGCTAAATGCCACCCATTTGGCACGGAGGGAAAATTGGCACGAAGTTCGTACTACGAACATTTTATTTTTCAAGTTAACCAAGTTAAGTAAGGGCGCGCGCCAATTTGAACCTAAAACTGCACCGCGCTCGCGCTGTATACGACGAGCGAGGTTTTTTCGTGGCCTAGTACTTTTTACAACGGCGCGCATCCTGAAGTAAGTTATAAATTCAAGTTCTTTTGAAAATGAAATAAGCACTTTTAAGGATTTGGAAAAGAAATGTTAATTTTAAAAATATCCATTTGTCAAATCACATTTTAAGAAATTGGTTACAGTAGAAACAGTACTCTCAGGGAAACATGTAAAAAATCGATGCATTCCCACATAAAATCTAGTACAAACTTGAAATGCGTATAGGGGCTGTCCATAAACCACGTGGTCATTTTTTTTGGGACTTCTAACCCCCCCCCCCCCCCCCCCCCGCGTGGTCATTAGTCCATACAAATTTTTTTTTTCGTCCATACAAAATGGTCATTGGCCGAACCCCCCCCCCCCCCCCCCTCATGACCACGTGGTTTATGGACAGCCCCATAGCACCGCTAACCTGTCTGAAAGACATCAACAACCAAGCGTCTCCATTGTAACCAATCTTGAACCTAATCTAATAAGCATACAAAAAAATGTCAATTATAAAACTTTATTCTCCTAGGAACGATGCTAATGTACACATACAAACTGGATGTGCGGCTAAAACAGCGTCTGTTCTGGCATCCAGCGGCTGAGTAAGAAATGCTGCATCACGCCCAGCTAGATCCAAGGTGGTAGCCCCATCAGCGTGATCTTCCCAGTTGGTTGGGACGTTAAACAGAACTGGCAACTAAGCCACCCGTAAAAATCCCCATTGCGAATAACATGAGAGAAAATACGACTCGAAAAATCGGCAGACTTACGCGACGAAATAAGGACTACGATTGGAAACTTGGAACATGGAATTGCAAGTCACTAGGTTTCGCAGGATGTGACAGGATAATCTACGACGAACTACATCCCCGCAACTTCGACATCGTGGCGTTGCAGGAACTTTGTTGGACTGGACAGAAAGCGTGGAAAAGCGGGCATCGAGCGGCTACCTTCTACCAAAGCTGTGGCACCACCAATGAACTGGAAACAGGATTTATAGTGTTGGGCAAGATGCGACAACGTGTGATCGGGTGGCAGCCGATCAACGCAAGGATGTGCATGTTGAGAGTTAAGGGTCGTTTCTTCGACTACAGCATCATCAACGTCCACTGCCCACACGAAGGGAGACCTGATGACGAGAAAGAAGCGTTCTACGCGCAGTTAGAGCAAACATACGATGGTTGCTCGCCGCGTGACGTGAAAATCGTTGTTGGCGACATGAACGCGCAAGTAGGAAGGGAGGAAATGTACAGACCGGTAATCGGGCGAAACAGCCTGCACGCCGTATCGAATAATAACGGCCAGCGATGCGTAAACTTTGCAGCCACCCGTGGTAAGGTAGTCCGAAGCACCTTCTTCCCCCGCAAAGATATCCACAAAGCCACCTGGAGATCACCCGACCATCAAACAGAAAATCAAATCGACCACGTTCTAATCGACGGTAAATTCTTCTCGGATATAACCAATGTCCGCACATACCGCAGTGCGAATATAGATTCGGATCACTACTTAGTCACTGTATGCATGCGCTCAAAACTTTCGACAGTTATCACCACGCGTCGAAGTCGAACGCCGCGGCTCAACATCGAGCAGCTGCGTAACATAGAAGTGGCTCAAGACTACGCGCAGCAGTTAGCAGTGGCCCTACCAACGGAAGAGCAACTTGGCGCAGCTACACTTGAAGATGGCTGGAGGGACATCCGATCCGCCATAGGTAGTACCTCGGCTACAGCACTAGGCTTCGCGACTCCGAATCGCAGAAACGACTGGTACGACGGCGAATGTGAACAGTTGAAAAACGAAAAGAATGCAGCATGGGCGAGAATGCTGCAACACCGTACGAGAGCGAATGAGGCACGTTACAAACAGGCGCGGAACAGGCAGAACTCATTCTTCCGGATGAAGAAGCGCCAGCAGGAAGAACGAGATCGCGAAGCGATGGAAGAACTGTACCGCGCTAAGGATACACGAAAGTTCTACGAGAAGCTGAACCGCTCGCGCAGAGGCTTTGTGTCACAAGCCGACATGTGCCGAGATAATCACGGGAATATTCTCACGAGCGAGCGTGAGGTGGTCGAGAGGTGGCGGCAGCATTACGATGAGCACCTCAATGGCGACGTTGCAAGTACCGAAGGTGGCGTGGTAACAGATCTAGGAGTATGTGCACAGGACGAAAGACTTCCGGCCCCTGACCTCCAAGAGATTGAGGAGGAGGTTGGCAGGTTGAAAAACAACAAAGCCGCTGGAGCAGATCAACTACCAAGCGAGGTACTAAAACACGGTGGAGAAGCACTGGTGAGAGCACTACACTGGGTCATTACCAAGATTTGGGAGGAGGAAGTATTACATGAGGAATGGATGGAAGGTATCGTGTGTCCCATCTACAAAAAGGGCGACAAGTTGGATTGCGGGAACTACCGCGCAGTGTGATCGCTGCCTACAAGATACTCTCTCAAATTTTATGCCGCCGACTATCACCGATTGCAAGGGAGTTCGTGGGGCAATATCAGGCTGGATTTATGGGTGAACGCGCTACAACGGACCAGATGTTCGCCATCCGCCAAGTGTTGCAGAAATGCCGCGAATACAACTAGCCCACACATCACTTGTTCATCGATTTCAAATCGGCGTATGATACAATCCAGGGGTTCCCAAACTTTTTACTACCGCGGCGCCTTTTGAAATTTTCAAAAATGTCGCGGCGCATCAACAACTTTCGATAAAGTATTTTATCAATTTTAACATCTTCAGTTCAAAATTTCAAATATAAATCGTTAAAAAATCTTTCAATGTCATATTTTCTTATAATTGGAAAAATTGATTCTTAAGGCGAAACTGGAAGCATTTTCTCATTTTTTTGGTTTTTGATTTTTTATTAAATAACGAAGCAATATTTTCAAAATCGGTTTTCGTGCACATGTAGAGTATGGATCAAGGTATCTTCTGTATTTTTTTGAGGTGGAAAATGTTTTCCATTTTTGCAAAAACCATTTTTTTGTGAAATTTCATTCAAAAATGGTTTCTGCAAAAACGAAAAACATTTTCCACTACATAAAAAAATCAGAAGATACCTTGATCCATACTCTACATGTGCACGAAAACCAGTTTTGAAAATATTGCTTCGTTATTTAATAAAAAATCCAAAACCAAAAAGTGAGGAAATGCTTCCAGTTTCGCCTTAAAATGCTTCTTCAAGAAAAATTGCTTGAAGATTCACAGAACTTAACACAAATTTTAGGTTTCTGGAGGACTGCATTGCAAAGCTTCCAAAATTGTTAAATAAAGCACGTAGATTACCAAATTTTGGGAATAGAAATGTTCAGAAGCTGTCAAGACGACTGACAGTGACGGTGTGGGGTCATTTTTTTGTATGCGGAGGAACACAACTCAAAAAAGACGGTTTTCAGAATCATAGACAAAATCGACACATAATTGTCACAGATTTTTTTACGATAAGTGGTATATGATAGTGATGTAAGTAAAAACATCGTCCCAGAACGTTTGAGACGGCACGCAGACCTGGAGATTGACAGTAATTATAGATGAAAATTGTTGAAATATTAACTTTGAATTACAAGCCATTGATAAAATCGAAAACTAAGCAGAATGAAATGAAAAGTTTAACAATTTGATAGTTTTTACAAAAAAAAATCGAAATGCCTAAAATTTAATTTTTTTTTGTAAAAATCTAGATGTTTTATGATAATATTAGAAATTGCGGAAAACACTCGTGGACTTTGGAATGTTTACTTTTTAATTGAAAATTTAGAAGAGGGAAAACCACTTAGAGTGACTTTTGAAGTCTTCCTTAAAAAGGCAGGACATTGGTATAGAATACAAAAAAGGCTATGAGGTGACACTAGATTTACTAAATAAAACATAAACAACAAAAAATATGTTCTGCTTTCAATAATAAGAGTTTATTCTTTGTGTTTTGGTTCAAGAGCCTGCGGCGCACCTGAGAGATGTTCACGGCGCACCAGGGCGCCGCGGCGCACAGTTTGGGAAGCACTGATACAATCGATCGAGAACAACTATGGCAGATTATGCACGAGTACGGATTCCCGGATAAACTGATACGATTGATCAAGGCGACGATGGATCGAGTGATGTGCGTAGTTCGAGTATCAGGGACACTCTCGAGTCCCTTCGAATCTCGCAGAGGGTTACGGCAAGGTGATGGTCTTTCGTGCTTGCTGTTCAACATTGCTTTAGAGGGTGTAATTAGGAGAGCGGGGATAAACACGAGTGGAATGATTTTCACGAAGTCCGTTCAGCTGCTTGGTTTCGCTGATGATATTTATATTATTGCTCGTAAATTTGAGACGATGGCGGAAACGTACATCCGACTAAAGAGTGAAGCCAGACGAATCGGATTAGTTATTAATGTGTCGAAGACAAAGTACATGATGACAAAGGGCTCCAGGGAGGAATCAGCGCGCCCGTCACCCCGAATTTATATCGACGGTGATCAAATCGAGGCGGTTGAAGAATTCGTGTACTTGGGCTCACTGGTGACCGCCGACAACGACACCAGCAGAGAAATTCAGAGGCGCATTGTGGCAGGAAATCGTGCTTACTTTGGACTCCGCAGAACTCTTCGATCGAATAAAGTTCGCCGTAACACAAAGTTAACCATCTACAAAACGCTGATTAGACCGGTCGTCCTCTATGGGCACGAAACATGGACCCTACGTACAGAGGACCAACGCGCCCTTGGAGTTTTCGAACGGAAGGTGTTGCGTACCATCTACGGCGGAGTGCAGATGGACGACGGGACTTGGAGTAGGCGAATAAACTACGAGCTGCATCAGCTGCTGAGAGAACCAACCATCGTCCATACCGCGAAAATCGGGAGGCTACGGTGGACGGGTCACGTCATCAGGATGTCGGATAGCAACCCGACTAAAATGGTTCTCGAGAGTCATCCGACCGGTACAAGAAGACGTGGTGCGCAACGAGCTAGGTGGGTCGACCAAGTGGAGGACGATCTGCGGACCCTACGCAGAGTGCGGAACTGGAGACAAACAGCCATGGACCGAGTGGAATGGAGACGGCTACTATGTACAGCAGAGGCCACCCCGGCCTTAGCCTGAGGTATGTACGTTTGAAATGCTACCTAAATTCACAATAATCGGAATACAGAAAAACGGCAATGACTCAGCAAATGTTGCATTCAATTGCTCAAATTTTTATCTGGGAACATCTTAAGATGTGTTCATTTTCATGTAAATCAATACAGTAATTTTTGTTGTTGCAGTGAAGCAGTAGAACGTATGCTAATGATTTTTTCGCAGCACCTGATTCAGCTTGCCAGCACTATAACTTTTGAAATTGGTAAAGTAAATGACAGAAATTGTTAACACAAACATTTCTTGCATATCGAAAAAAAAAAGATGTATTATCAACTATTTTATGATCAAAGCATGTATGGGGACTAACCGTAATTCTAGTCTTTATGACAGCAATTGGCGAATACTCCTTATTGTTCCGTTGTACTGGTTGTAAGTATGTACTATGCTAATATTCATGAAATTTTGCAGGCATGGTATATACATAATCAATTATACCTTTTGTAAACATTTCATATTAACTTACAAAGACATTCAATAGTTATGAATAGACATACATCGCATATGAGAAATCCGAAAAATATTTCAAACTAGTTGATTAAAATTAATAAAATTTTGCAAGAAAGTATATGCTTACGAATTTTCATAATTATCTTCACTGTACTTTGAGCTAGCGAAGATGAAAGTTGGTCATGATTGTTCAAAATGTTTGAATGCACGTCTTTTTGTTTTTGAGCTGCAGCTAAAAGCAATGCACCGATTTTATAAAACTCGGCACAAATACGCCAAATAGGTTTCAGTCCGTTTTTCGCCAAATTTTGCCAATCCATTGCAGAGTTACAGAACTACGGCTGTATCTCGATTAATGCGGATACAGGCTTTATAAAACGGAAATGCGTAACTTAACCAGCCATGCTTCGTTGTTTTTTATTTGAAATATGTTTGTTTCAAAATAAATCAAAAATTATTAATATCTTAAAAAACAGCTTTTTTATTTCCGTTGTTTTGTTTTTGCAGAAACTTAAAACCAAAATATACGTTTTAACGTTGAACAAAAAACGTATAAAAAAGTTTTTGAAGAATCAGACCATGGTTTATTCTAGAAAACCTATATTTTTACCCTTCTTACACCCATAAGAAGGGTATAAATACCGCTCGAAAAACCGACTTTCAATCCGAGGCCCGCAGGGCCGAGTCTCATATACCAATCAACTCAGCTCGACCAACTGAGCAAATGTATGTGTGTGTGTATGTGTGTGTGTGTGTATGTGTGTGTGTATGTGTGTGTGTGTGCGTATGTTACAAAAAAAGTCACGCACGTTTCTCAGCCGTCTGATATCCGATTTGGATTCTCTTAGTTGCAAATGAAAGCTATAACACCCTAGTAGAACCCTATTTAATTTAATTACGATTGGACATTTGGTTACCGAGATATCTTTCGATGAGTACTTCGAAGTCATATAGGTTAGCTTTTTGAGAGATTTTTGGCATTTAACATATTGATGAATATCTCAGCAGTCTGTCAACCGATTTGAGTTCTCTTGGCAGCAAATGAAAGCTACAACATCCTAGGAGAACGCGCTGAAATTTTATTTCGATTGGACATTTGGTTACTGAGATATCTTTCGAAGAGTACTTAGGAGTTATACAACTAAACTTTTTGAGATTTTTAACAAAGTGTATCAAACTAAATATCTCAGCCGTGTGTCAATCGATTTGGGTTCTCTTGCCACCAAATGAAAGCTACAACATCCTAGTAGATTGCTCAGAAATTTTCTTAGGATTGGACATTTGGTTACAGAGATATCTTTCGAAGAGTACTTAGGATTTATACAACTAAACTTTTTGAGATTTTTGACCAAGTGTATCATAATAAATATCACAGCCGTATGTCAACCGATTTCGGTTCTCCTGATACCAAATGAAAGCTATAACATCCTAGTAGAACCCTATACAATTTTATTAGGATTGGACATTTGGTTATCGAGATATCTTTCAAAGAGTACTTGGGAGTAACACAGGTTAAACTTTTGAGAGATTTTTGACCAAGTGTATCATAATAAATATCTCAGCCGTCTGTCAACCGATTTGGGTTCTCTTAGCACCAAACGAAAGCTCCAGTATCCTTGTAGAAGGCCCTGAAATTTTATTTTGATTGGACATTTGATTACTGAGAAATCTTTCGGGGAGTATTTCAATAAATTCCTTTTTTTTATTATTATATTCGTTTGTTATCTTGCATAAGCTTTTGACCAGTCTATGGGAAATTATTGTTCAATCAATAATGCTGACCTCATATAAAGTGTATGCTAGAAGATTATTGTTTTCAATAAAATTATAAATAACAAATTACAAATAAACAGGAATTCTATGAAAACTAACAATACATTAAATGAGAGCTTTGAATTTATATGCTGTGGGAAAAATGCAAGAACTGGACAGCCAAAATAACTATCTAATTCCAAAACTGATTAGCATAGTAGATATATTATTTTTGTCATTTTTACACCATAACCATGAATACCAAGTACTTCGGAGCTAATTTATTCGACTGATTACGAGATATTAGACAAAGTGTATCTCGCTTATTTTCTTATCCATTTGTTTATCGATTCAAGATCTTTAAGTGTAGAATTAGCATAAGTTAAAATACACAAAAAAAAAAAAGATTCAAGATCTTTTGGCGGTTGATACATAATTCCAGAATAAGTAAGATATTTTTTTGTCTGGCATTTCTGGTAGTTTAGTCCATGGTCCACGATGATATTTTGGAAACCAATCCACTAGATGCCAAATCCACAATATTTTCTAGAACTTTTGGTCCATCACTCAAAATGAATATGTTAAATACAAATAATAAACAATAATTTTAATAAGTGTAAGAAGGGTTCTGTTCACCATAGGTGGATTAAATCGGGTTTTTGAGCTTTTGTACGCTGCTATAAACATCTTCAAAATTCCGTTCTGTGCTTAATGAGATAGATAAATAAATAATTGTTAACTTTATTAAATATTTTAACTTTATGAATCATTTTAAACTTTATATAATTTTTAATGTATGGGGAAGTATATATTTGCGCATTAAAAAAATCCAGCTTATTATTAGTAAAATTTATCGAAATTTCAAATTTTTTAGGAGATATACTGAATTTTGAAAACATCTGTTTAATCATTTAAAGAGTTTAATGATATTTTTGAAAATCATACCTGACTTTTTTTCAAGGAATTATACAGTAAGTACAGTGTATCAAACAATTGTTCGTACAGTATTTTTTTCGTCAAAATAATTTTTCATTCAAATGTATCATTACTTTTTTATACGTCAATCAAAAACGCTGACATTTTGATCAATCATAAACCATATATTGAAGCCCTGTTGGTAAAATTTTCAGCAAGATTGAATAAGTTTTCAGAAAGTTATAGAACTTTTGGTAAAGCTTGATGTTTTATGTAACAAATTTTCAATACTCTATATCTCAAATAATATTGGATGAAATATTTTCAAACCTTTTTGAGGGAACACTAGCACATGAACATTTGATACGCAATCTTGTAAGGGTTAATTTGTACACTACAAAAAATATGTAAAATCTGGTTATGTAGTTGACAATTTTTGTAAATTTACCATATTTTACACATACACTCCCGTTCAAAAGTTTGGGGTCACCCCCTCAAAAACATGTCATTTTTTTAGGCCCATATCTCCGCCAATTTGCGTCCGATTTCAAAACCCTAGGTTTCATTCAAAAGATAATAAGTCAAAGAAACTTTGAACATGATTTAAAAGAAACTTTTTCAAAAAAAAATTGTATGTAAACTTAACCCAAAGTTGCCAAATTTTCTAAAAAATGAATATAAACTTACGACAGTATCGCTGGAAGTTGGTTCGACCAAATTTTAAGATGAGAGCGGTAATATGACCCATTTTCTATTAGCTTTCAACTGCTTTTTACAGAACTTAGCTTAAAAATCTAGAAAAAAAAGTTATTAAGTAAATTAATCCTTGATGTCATCGACCAAAAGTTTGGGGTCACCCCTCAAAATGATGTATCGGCCAAAAGTTTGGGGTCACTATCGTAAAACATGGAAAAGTGATTTGTTGATATCTTTGTCATCTTTCATTCAATTTTAATTCTTCTTGGCTTATTTGAAACAAAATGAATGATACTTACTGCATAGACATTGAACCACACATATTTGTTGAAATTTACATACTAAAACTTAACGTAAAGTTGCCTCATTTTTTGAAGTGTGGTAAAATGTGCTAACTTTACATAACATTTTTATATACAAAAATCGTTAAATACGTTAAGTTAAAGACATCAAACGAAAATTTAGTTAATTATCTTTGAAATGAGCCAAAAATAATTAAAATTGAACTATAGATGACGAAGATATCACCAAATCACTTTTCCATGTTTTACGAAAGTGACCCCAAACTTTTGGGGATACATCATATTGAGGGGTGACCCCAAACTTTTGGTCGATGACATCAAGGATTAATTTACTTAATAACGTTTTTTCTAGATTGTTTAGCTAAGTTCTGTAAAAAGCAGTTGAAAGCTAATAGAAAATGGTTCATATTACCGCTCTCATCTTAAAATTTGGTCGACCCAACTTCCAGCGACACTGCCGTAAGTTTATATTCATTTTTTTAGAAAATTTGGCAACTTTGGGTTAAGTTTACATACAAAATTTTTTGAAAAAGTTTCTTTTAAATCATGTTCAAAGTTTCTTTGACTTATTATCTTTTGAATGAAACCTAGGGTTTTGAAATCGGACGCAAATTGGCGGAGATATGGGCCTAAAAAAATGACATGTTTTAGAGGGGGTGACCCCAAACTTTTGAACGGGAGTGTATAATCTGTCAAATTGTTGCCGAGGCCTGTGGCGTAGTGGCTACACGTTTGCTTCATAAGGAGATGGTCATGGGTTCAAACCCAGCCCCGGCACTTTCGTCAGTTGCTCTTTCCCCCTGAGAGCAGCTGACACTGACCCTCTTCTGAGCGCATGGCTCAAATGAACCCGGAAACTTGGACATCGGCGAACGGCAACCCATAATGGACCCTCAATCGGACTGGAAACAGGAACAGCCACACATCAACATCCTCGTGCTCATCATTCTACCATAATAGCGTAGAAAGTGAAAGCAGTGCAACGAGAATCAGTTCGATATAGTACAATTAAAATAGAATACATTTAGGCGCTGTACAAAGTGTATGTACAGCTTCCAATTGGAATCGCTCACTCAGTGCCCTAGTGAACAATAGAGCTGTAAATTGGGTTAAGTGATTGAAGAATTAAAAAAAATCTGTCAAACGTTTTCCACTAACAAAAGTGAATAATTGAACGAAAAATACATAGGATCTACTCTGCATGTGTTGTTTAGTGGGTCCTGTATAAAAATATTACATTAAGAAAGTTTTAAGAAGTTGAAAACACTTGGCGCTTTTATTGATCAAAATATGATAAATTTCCAAACTGATTTTTCATATTTTGTGTAGTGAATATAAAACTTCACACAAAGCTGCTTATGAAAACCAGTGTTGGGAATACTCAATTGTGAAAAGTTATACTCACTTGCTTCTATCTCAGTCCAGAAGCATGCTATCAAACAATGATGTTTGAAGGGCTTTTAGATTGTAGTTTAATACAAAAGTTTGCCGAATAAAGTAAAGGTCGCAGACGCATACCAAAGTTGTGAGAGAGCTGTGAATAAGAGGTGAGTAAAATTCTTGTAATTTATACTCACCTTGTGCTCACAGCTCTCTTACGGTGTTGGTATGCGTCTGCGACCTTTACTTTATTCGGCAAACTTTTGTATTAAACTACAATCTAAAAGCCCTTCAAACATCATTGTTTGATAGCATGCTTCTGGACTGAGATAGAAGCAAGTGAGTATCATTGTTGCAAGTGAGTATTCTCAACACTGATGAAAACCTTAGGTGATCCCTAAACATGATTATTTTGTATGGAAAACGGCTCTGTCTTTATACTTATTTTTCACACTGTATAAGCTGTAACACAACAAAAAATAAAAAAGTTTCATGAAGTACATATTGAGATGTATTGTTTCAAAAATTTGTTAAAAATCTTATAAGTTGTACTAAAAGTTTTGTAACTTTCAGAAAACTCAATCGATCTCGCTCAAAATTTCACAAATGATTGGTCAAAATTTCAGCGTTTTTTATTGAGGTATATAAAAGTTATGACCATTTGAATGAAAAATTATTTTGACAAAAAAAAATGCTGTACGGAGTCCGTACTACGTACTACTGTACTACGGACAATTGTTTGATACACTGTACTTTTATTGTTAGAGATAATAAAGGTACTTCGGGGTCTCCAGTTAGTCTAGTGCGGTGGTTCCCAAAGTGGGCGAAATCGCCCCCCAGGGGGCGAAAATCAGGCCTAAGGGGGCGAAAATTTGAAAAACCAAAATTGGGGGTCGAAAATACTAAAAAGGGGGTCGATTTTTCAAATGATTGAGAAATATCAAAAATATTGAAATGTATTGTATTGAATGTCAAATGACTCATTACAACTTCCTGACATTTCAAGATTTTTTTGTTTCTAGGATTATTGAAAAATGTCTGTTTCGAGTTAGTCTATCTATGGGGCACGTTCGGTGTAGTACTAGATTTGTAGTAATGAGCTGAATTTTACTATGGTGAGAAGGTCAGTTCTCCGTTTCTGTAATGAAATGGTGCAAAAAGCGTGGGTATTATGATTCCTAGCCTAATTTGATGCTGTTTGAGCAAATCTTTGAAAAACTATGTTGTTTATGTTGCAAGAAATGGATAAAGCAACACTACTGTTACCCAAAGTTTTGCTCAAACAGCATCAAATTAGACAAGAAATCATAATACCCACGCTTTTTGCACCATTTTATTGCAGAAACGGAGAATTGACCTTCTCACCATACTAAAATTCAGCTCATTACTACAAATCTAGTACTTCACCGATATGTCCTATTGCAGAATTTTTAATGTTTACATGAATTTAATGGCTTAATTCTAAGAAAAAAAATAATACTGATTCTGGAAATCTCCTTAATAAGAAACTTCTATGGCGAAAATTCATGATTGATTTTTGTCCAAATTATGAAAGCAACAGGGTTTTTTTTTACTTGATACGAAATTTTTCTTTTCAACTTACATGTGGTTTGTTTTTCATGGAATTTTCTAGTCTAGTCTAGTCTAGTCTACACATACACAGCCATTCATTGAAAGAATCCTGGAAAATGATAAGATCGACTACTCCTATCATTTTTCTTGTCATTATTAATGGCTGCAGTGCATCAGAGATGCATTACAAGCATTAAAACGGCCAGGCCTACTGTGCAGCGTTTTTATTGTTTTTGGAATCAGAAAACGGGGACATCTCGTACCAACCGTTCCTTTAAAAGTGAGGATTTTGTACCGCATCGTTGGGAGTGACTATGCTAAGAATGTTAATGTCACTCCATGTCGTCTGGAATCCTGGGATGGAGCAACGGTATTTCCCCCGTATGCCCTGGCTTTCAAGCCTAGGCTTAAGCGCCTTTACCCGCTCTCTGGAACGAGAAAAAAAGTTATGGTATCCAGCCCTCCCTACATAAAAAAATACCCGTAATATGTTGATGTTACTGATACGAGTACAAACAGAAAAACAAATCAGAAAGATCTCACCATATTGATTCTAATTAGGGCCTTGATTCCATCGTTTTATCACTCACGGCATTCACAACTCGTAATTGTAACTAATATGAAGTGTGCACACCAATGCCCGTTTGAAAATTTCGCGATGCAATCCTTCCTTTATCGCAACTGCGGTTTTTGTTTAACGACGCTTTTCCTACGCTCATCAAATTAGCACCAAATCTTAATGCGAATCTCTTCAGTGTGAAATCTTCTAAGGACCACCTTCTTCTGAATTCCGATTGCTACCACTTATTCACCTCCTGCCCCGTGCTGGTATATTTCACGAGTAGTGCTAAGCCGCTTCGTCAGCGGGCAATTCACGTTACCACCTTTCGCCGGTCAAATCAAACATCCGGTATATAAATTCACAACTTCACAATTGCACCGTTACAGGCAATAAACTACGTAGATCGTGAATCACACCCCTTCTTTTTCCGGAAGGCATAGCACCAGTTATTTTTTTTAACCACACAACACGGGAGCGCGAGAAAAAACTTGACAAGTAGCGCAAAACGCGTCCGTTCGCGGCGAAGCCTACTTCGATTCTCATTTGTTTTTCATGGAATTTTCAATCATAAACATGAAGTTTAAAATGAATCTAAGAACACTTTTCGGATGAAATTCGTCACACATTGTTTGAAAATATTTCAGAGAGGCTTCCTGGAGGAATTTCAAATGTTGCTTAATACTAGGAACTATTTTGAAGTTTGTCAACAAATTCAGCGTTGAATTCCCTCAAAACCGAGTAATGACTGATGCATGTCTTCTTATTTGACAATAAAAAGTTTTCCAATTCATAGGAACTTGTCAATTCGCATTACTGGCTTTTTTATTTTTCAATTACTGAGCAAAGCTGACTACATTTGGAAAAACACCAATATATTTCATAGTTGCATTTTTTGCATAAAAGATATTTTTGTATAGCGCATTTAGTTCACCACTGTACTATCGCACTAGTTTTCACGAAAGCGAAAATGCAAATAAAAGTGCACGATTGCATCCAATCGACTAGGTGTCTTCAGAGCACTTTTTCAGCATACTTCGAAGAAATAGTGCGCCGAAGACATCAATTTGATTTTATACCTGGTTTGTTACTGTAGTGCTGAATAATGAGCTTGAAATTAAAATTAAATTTTACTAAGGACAGGGGGGCGAATATAGCCCATATAGCCGAGGCGGTAAACGCACGGGTATTCAGCATGACCATGCTGAGGGTGACGGGTTCGATTCCCGGTCGGTCCAGGATCTTTTCGTAAAGTAAATTTCCTTGACTTCCTTGGGCATTAAGTATCTTCGTGCCTGCCACACGATATACGCATGCAAAATGGTCATTGGCAGAGGAAGCTCTCAGTTAATAACTGTGGAAGTGCTCATAGAACACTAAGCTGAGATGCAGGCTTTGTCCCAATGAGGACGTTACGCCAAGAAGAGAGAGAGAGAGGGGGGCGAAAATGTTTTTCTCAAGCTTCAAGGGGGCGATACCTCCTAAAAGTTTGGGAAACACTGGTCTAGTGGTTAAGGCTATGGATCGCCAATCCGGAGACGGCGGGTTCGATTCCCGTTCCGGTCGGGAAAATTTTCTCGACTCCCTGGGCATAGTGTATCATTGTACTTGCCTCACAATATACAAATTCATGCAATGGCAGGCAAAGAAAGCCCTTCAATTAATAACTGTGGAAGTGCTCAAAGAACACTAAGTTGAAGCGAGGCAGGCCAAGTCCCAGTGAGGACGTCGAGCCATAAAGAAGAAGAAGAAGAAGCCTTAAATATTGTGAAAGATTCCAACTAAATTGAAAAAAAAGACGAACCAGTCAAGATTGAAAGTCTCTTTAATAATGGTAATACGGATAGAAAAATGATTAGGACAGGCAAAATTTTCATTAAAAAAATAGTCAACTACTTGTTGTTTTTCGAAAAATGAATAAAAAATCTCTCCTCTAAATCTAAAAAAAAAAACTGTTTGTTGATCAACTTGTTGCAATGGTTCAAATTTGGGAAAGGCAAGGCCATGCTATATGAAGTTAAAAAAAAATCTAGTAAAAGGCATGTCCGAGAATATTTATGAGCAATTTTAAGTAAAGTCAAACGTTTTTCAAAGCTTATGAATGTCATAAATGCTCAAAATTTCACTGCATTCAGTTTATTGAATCCGGAGATATAATAGTTCAAAGTTGGGTATCGGATAATTGTTTTTTGTAATTGCGTTGCGTTTTCCCCTACTTTTCACTCGCGATTACAATGATAAAACGGCCTACTTTTCTTCACTAAAACAAAAGTGCCGAAAAGTACTACTTTTCGGCACTCTTAAGAGTGCTGAAAAATAGCACTTTTCGGCACCTTTGACAGAGCCCACTTTTCGACAACTTTCGTGGCTATCGTAGACACAGCTGCTGCTTCTACATCCTCTGAGCAGCTCGAATTCAGATTCTGATTACTACTGCAGCAAATCAGGCGTAGAAACAGCAGCTGAAACTGCTTTTGCTCTTGCCCATGCTGCGGTATGACGACGACGGGAGCTTGCAAATTTCTGACACCTACCCTGGCATAGCCTACCTGTTCGAACGTAAGCACCACGCTGACGCGCATGAATGGTGGCACGTGGTTCCTCTTGATACAAGTTCGTGTAGCAAGGAAAGATTATACTGATTAAGTATTTTTGCAATTACAAAAAACTTTGTATGCAACTCGTTGCAAAACTCAATTTTTTCAGCACTCGTCGTATTTATCCAACTCGGCAAGCCTCGTTGGATAAATGTACGACTCGTGCTGAAAAAATCATCATTTCAAATATGACGTCCATCATTTAGTGTGGAGGGGGGGGTCTAAGAAAGTATGACACGCCATGTATAAGGTATACAAAAAAGCGTAACAGTGGGGGGAGGAGGGGTCTATAAATCCTGAAAAATGATAGACGTCATATTTGAATTGTCCCTTTTCGAAAAATTACAACTCGTTGACCATTTTTTGTAAAGTAAAAATTTTGCCCGTCCCGATAATTTTTCTATTCCGGAATAAAAAAGATCCACGTAGCTAGTATAAGTGTATGATTGTATGGGGCCGTCCATAAATCACGTTGTCATTGACATGGGGGAGGGGGTTAGGGTAAAGGTCAGGGTCCTTACAAACCTAAAAGCTTTTGTAAGTCTAAAGGCCAAAGTTTTACGGATAGGCGCTGTCATCCTTACAAAAATTCCGAAATTTGTACGGACCGTCTACGTAGTTTATGGACAGGCGCTTGTCCATAATCATGCCCAAAAAAGCATTGGCCACGTCCTAACAATTGTGTTGATAAAGTTGCATATAAATCTCAGCCATGCTCTTTTTTATTGTTGTATAGTTCATTTTAGTACATGATGAATTGATAATCATTTCTCACGTGTAATCGCACTCTCAATCCAAAAATGCGACAGGTAAGAAAAAAATCAGCGAAACTGTACCATATATTTGAACATAGTCACCCTAGTAAGCACTGATGATGATTCCTACATCGTGTGGTGAATTCAAATAAGAATATCAACATAAATGTGTAGCTATATCATGGGTAGCAAATTCACTGTCAAATCGGACTGTATACATACAAGATAGGCAGTAGCAAGACAGCAGATAGTCGCAGTAGGAACACAAGCCAGCACAGGAAACATAAAGGACATACAAACACGGTATATCACCCGGAGGCAAAATATTTTGACATCGTAAATACCACGCTTCTGCGCGAAAATTCAATTAGTTCTATAGTACTTGAAAGAGGAAAAAAAGAGCCACGTACAAATGAAAACACTTGTAATAATACGAATTATAAATAAACTTGCCATTCAGATCTGCTGCAACAAACACGATAATTAACCATACAGTCCCAATTATTTTTTGTGGATCAGCAAAGTTCGACTTTTAGCATTCCGTGAGAAGACGGCAGCAGTGGAAATTGCGTTGAAATTATTCCAAATATCAATCCCAGACTACTAGTTTCAGACAATTCAGTCGGAAATGACTTCCAATCGCGATCAGTTCACTTATCATTTTGTGCAATCCAGTTTTCGTGGCAGATCTTCAAGAGGTCCCCATTGTCTCGGCCATCGCCAATCAGATACGCTTCTAGTGGTGCAGCAGCGCGCCAGCAGCAATGTTTCAGAAATGTAAAAATAAAACCATGCGCCCTGAGGATGCCCTGGCACTAGTTAGAAAGAACTTTTTGTGTGGGACGCCTATTAATCAGATAGATTGGCACGTGAGTATTAGTCCTTTGTAGACCAGCAAGGATGTTTGTTGGATTTTTTTTCTTTCTCTTTGTAGGGCCTTTTGGACGACATTAGCTGGGAAGATCAGGAAGAATTATTAAACCAAACGGTGAATAATAGCCTCGTAGTGCAGTATCCTTTGAAAACAGGATACCAGATAGCTTTTTTGAAGCATATTATACATCATCTGAATAAGATGAACATAGAACAGCACGACCAGCTCTACGAAAGGTACTGCGGATTACTAAGTCAATCAGGGATGGAGGACCAAGCTGGATTCAGTTTCAAACATTACGAGTTACCTGGAAATGATGTGATCACATTGAAGGAATCATCTGCATTCATATCGGAGGGCACAACGGGTTTATGTAGCTGGCAAGCCTCGAAGGCTTTGTGCGAGTTTATTACACATAATCTAGAAGATTTTCACGGTAAAAACATACTGGAACTCGGCTCAGGTGTAGGATTAACCGGGATATTCATGGCGAAACACTGTGAACCTTCAATGATAGTCCTGTCCGATTACCACAGCTCGGTCGTCGGGACGCTGAAGCAGAACGTCGAACTGAACTTTCCCAAGGGCGCAAAGGTCGAAACTGACAACCCTTTGGTAAAGTGTTTGGTCGATAATGGAGACTCGATAGTCGCTGTTATGGACCTCGATTGGAGTTATATCAACGCGTCCAACATTAACCAACTCATCGAACCGGACGTCCTCGTCGGAGCGGATATTGTCTATGACCATGCCCTGTTTCAGCCATTGCTCATCGCCATCAACTACGTATTCGCACTCACAAACAATAAGTGCAAATTCGTTCTATCATGCACCGAACGTAACCAAGATACCTTAAACGACTTTTTGGAAATGCTAGGTAGGAACCAAAACAATACTAACCATGTAACTCTAAAAAGCTAACCGAACATCCCATTTTCAGTGACTGCCAAGTTCCGGATAAACGAGGAGATGGTCTGCGCGCCGAAACATTTCCAATGGGACGCCACCGCTTCGAAGATTAGAATATTCTCCATCACTCGGGATTGGAGCTTTCAGTGAACCGACCCACTAAGCAAACGTGTACAACTTTCAAACCATGTTCAACTTTCCTCACATCTACCTACTATACTATGAGTAATATTTATCAAGTTCCTTCCACGAAAAAAAAATGTCCAAGCATCTTTTCTACATTACATAGAGTTTTGAACTTTTATAGCTTTTGGCCTTAGGCCGCCTAGCAATCGTTGTATCGCTTCCGATAGCTAATAGATGTAGTTTACACATTTTCACGTTTGTGTCTAGAGAGGAATGGTACAAATTATTTAACACTTATTCTACGAATAAAACACAAGCAAACAAATATACTGTTTCGTGTTATTGATGACAAACTACATTCAACACATGTAGACTTTTACAGTTATCGCCATAGTGGTTTCCGCTTTGGTCTACCTACATAGGGGATTCTGGGGCAAGATGGCCACCCTAAGCTTAGGCGCCTTGGGAGCATATACATACTTTCATTAGAATATGGCTATTTAACACTAATCCTCTTTGTTTCATGTCTTTTCTATCTTCTTAACAAAAAAAAAGCATTCTAATTTGCACTACGAATGCGAAATAAATTAATTTGAAAAATGCTACTTTCGACATAGAACTTCTGCCATATGGGGCAAGATGGTGACAGAGCTAAATTTTTACAATTAGTGTGCTTCAATCTCTAAGCAACGTTCAATAAACCAAGGTCGAATAATTCGCAACGCTTTGCCTACAGATGGTGTGGTATTTGCCAACATTTTCTTTATGATAATGTTTGAAATAAAATTGATAGACATTTCTTTGAAAATGTTCTATGATTTAGTCTATCATTTCAGCAAACTTGTTTCTCTCGAAACGATTTATCTGTAGATACACTACCCGTCATAAGTACGGACTCACAAAAAGTATTGCAACAATATTGCATCACCCTGACTCACCTCGATATCTCTAAAACCAGAGGACTTACAAAGATGCTGTCTTCAGGAAAGTTATTCAGAAGATCAAAAGCAACAACTTTTTTGAAGGCGGCATTTTTGTAGGTGTCCTGGTTTAAGAGATATCGAGGTGAGTCAGGGTGATGCAATATTGTTGCAATACTTTTTGTGAGTCCGTACTTATGACGGGTAGTGTATATTAGGCTCAGTGTACCAGTTATGGCTATAGTACCGTAAACCGGGGTCAAATTGATCTCCGGGTCGAAATTGATCAGACATTTTTCAGTTAGATCAAGCAAACTTAACATAGTTTCCTTCCAAGTATCGTAATGTAGGAAGCATATACTAAACGATACATGTAAGAATACTGTTTAAAGCATGCTTTATCTAACGGAAAAACGTCTGATCAATTTCGACCCGGAGATAAATTTGACCCCGGTTTACGGTACCTCAAATTCGCCATAGTCGATTTTCAAACTTTAATATTGAAAATCAACAAGAAAAAAATGTGAACAACAGATCACGGTCACAAAAGATGGTTGCAATCATTCAAACTTAACAATTTGCTCAAATTATGATAGAAAAAAATCATTTTCCTTAAATTTTCGGCTTCCTTGCACCCTATTTCGCCATAGTGTACCAGTTATGGCTAATCCCATAAGGAATGCATGTAAATAGTGCGAAGTGGAACACAAATTAACAAATATATCCATAACTGGTACAGGGTTCCTATCATTGGCACACGTCGTAATAAATACTAAAAGTAGTTTTGGACCCGTTTCTATATTTTCCCTGTAAAGTATGTAAACTAATCAATCATTTGACATACATATCGATGACATTCGACGGTCTTCTTCTTATTTTTGTAGAAATAGTTGTTCTTAGGTAGTGCGATAACTGGTACAGGCACCCTACTACTGCATGGTTATTGGGGAATCACTCTTTCCTCATCGACCAGTTCACAAAGTGACATGGGTTTCCCGTGATGGAGTCACGGAAAATCAAATCGACCACATCTGCATCAGCCAAGAATGGAGACGGAGCCTTCTTGATGTGTGTAACAAACGTAGCGCCGACAATGCGTCCGACCATTAGCCCCTAATCGGCGGGATCCGACAAAGCATTGCTAGGATCCATCGACAGGAGAAGAAAATCTGGCACCGGTTCAACACACGCCGACTAGAAGACGCTGCAGTGAAAAGGACCTTCGTCGAGGAGCTGGAGAACCGTGCTGCGGATAATCGAGCAGGTGGAAGCGTAGAAGATTAATGGAGCGCCATAAAAAACGCCTTCATCGCCACCGGCGAGAATAATTTGGGTGAGCTACGCACCCGGAGAAAGCAATGGATCACAGATGATACCTGGAGGAAGATAAAGGAGCGAAAGAACGCCAAAGCCGCGATAGAGCGAGCAAAAACATGAGGAGCCAAAGCCGTAGCTTGTCAGCGCTCGAGAAGGAAGTGAATCGCTCATGTAGACGGGACGAAAGAGCGTGGGCGGACTCCCTAGCCGACGAAGGCGAGAAAACCGCAAACACCGGCGACATCCTTTTCCTCTACGATGTTTCACGTCGCCTTTGTGGGACTAAGATGAATGCTACAATGCCCGTGAAAGACACGTCTGGACAGTTACTGACCGACACGGCTGACCAGTTGAAACGCTGGTTCGAGCACATTGAAACCTTTTGCAAGTGTCGGTCACTAACACCTCACCATGATCCGCCAAGGGTTCGACGCATTACCCGTGTCAACACCGAAGCTCCATCATTGCAGGAGATAGAAACAGACATCCGTCGCATGAAATCGAACAGGGCCCCTGGGATCGATCGCATATCAGCTGAGATGCTCGAAGCAGATCCCGTAGTATCCGTCCAACTACTGCATTAATTAGTCTGCAACGTATGCGAAATCGCGACATTTCCGGCCGACTGGATGCAAGGCGTCTTAGTAAAGGTACCCAAAAAGAGTGACCTGACTGTATGCGATATCTGGCGGTGCATCATGTTAATGTGTATCGTTCTCAAAGTCCTCTGCAAAGTAATCCTTAACCGGATAAAGAGATGATTGACGCAACTCCGACGCCAGCAAGCAGGATTCCGTGCCGGACGATCCTGTGTGGACCATATTGTCACGCTCCGTATCGTAGTGGAGCAAATCAATGAATTCCAAGAGTCTCTCTACCTGGTGTTCATTGATTATGAAAAAGCTTTCAACCGTCTCAATCACGGAAACGTGTGGGAAGCCCTCAGGCGCAAGGGTCTCCCTCAGAAAATTATCGGCCTCATTGAAGCACAGTACAGGGCATTTTCGTGCAGTTTACTGCACAATGGTGTTTCGTCCGATCCCATCCGGGTCGTTGCTGGAGTGAGGCAAGGATGTATAGTATACATTGTATACTATCACCGCTACTGTTCCTCATCGTAATCGACGAGATCCTGGTAGGTGCGATTGACCATGAACCAAATTGTCGATTGCTGTGGCAGCCCATTACCATGAAGCACCTAAATGACTTCGAACTGGCTGATGACGTTGCTCTCCTAGCTCAACGGCGCTCTGATAAGCAGAGCAAGCTTGATTATCTTGCTAATCGCTCCTCAGCGGCAGGTCTTACCATCAACGTCAACAAGACCAAATCGTTGGATGTAAACACGGTCAGTCAACCCTTCCAGCTTTACGGTAGCTGGGCAATGGAGAATGTTGAAAACTTCCAATATTCAAGAAGGCGAGGGCTGCTATCTGACTCGGGGATTGTTGAATGATGGGTTAACAGATTTTATAGCTAATCTGTTATATATTTCTGTGTTACATTAACATTTTAGAGTAATGCGGGGCAAAAGTTCGCACGGGGCAAAAGTTCGCAGTGGGTCTTTTTCTGAGCACAAGTTAAGAACCCAAACAAATCTGTATGGGTTTGACACATAATCAGGTCAGTTACTCGTCAATAAAAATTGGATTGATTTCGTTATGGTTTGGCAGAGTTATGCAAAAAAATGTGTTTCGAGGTGTTTTGATAGAATTTTTGGACCTTTTGGAATAAGAATTTGTAGTAACAAGAAGAAGAAAAATCTCATAATCTCTTGACGTCGGAGAATCGTTATTCCATAGTAGTTCGAGAGGTGCACTCGAATAAACAATAAACTACTAGTGCTTCTTACAGAAAGGGACATTGTTAAAACCTCTACAGTGGGGCAAAAGTTCGCAGTAGCTGTGGGGCAAAAGTTCGCACTAGATTTCTGAATCTAGTACATCAATATAATTACAGAATCTTTGAAGCAATGAAGATTTCGTATAGAAACTACTATATATGTATAATATGTGTAGTATGCATCCTGAAATCGTTCCGGCAGAGGGTTTGAACTTAGTTTTGTGAGAAGTTCCATTGTAAGACAAACATTATGTTAACCCATTTCAAGAAATGAAAAATGGTCAAAAAACATTTTTAAACATTCTCTTCGTCATCCTCGTCGTGTCTTTTCGTATGTTTCTGAAGTTCTTATGTTCATCTACTCTACCGGGGTCTTTCATAGCTTAGTTTGTAAATTGACAGCTGTAACTCATCACCATACTGACGGGGATAAGATTCGATTACGATCCTGTTCAACAGTTTTGCTGCATATTTGTTTTTTGTATTTTGTATTTTGTATTTTGTGCAACATGTATCTCTATGATTACCCCACAATGTATTTTGGCAGCTTTCAGTAACGCTGGAAAGGACAGCTCTTAGTTAATAGTTGTGGAAGTCTTCATAAAACACATTCTATACAAAAGCTGAACACCAGGTCGTATTCCAGTTGGGCCGTAATGCTAAAAACAGAAGGAAACAGATTTCATGGCTAGATTGAAAAGACGAACATGAATTAACATGCAATAAAAGAACATCACACAAATAAACTACCCTGTACAAGGTGCGAACTTTTGCCCCGCATAATGCGAACTTTTGCCCCCACTATGGGGCAAAAGTTCGCATTGGAGTACTTGTATTAAAAATCGTATTACTAAAACTACAAAAGTAATGCGAAAAAATCTAGTACTACATTTTGAAGGCAACATGATAGGGACCCTTTTAACGAAGAAAAATGATATTGTTTTCTTTTCGTTTATTAGTTATTTTGTGAAGTCTGTTAGGTGCGAACTTTTGCCCCGCATTACTCTATGTAGAATTTTTGGTATTTTATTTAAAACAACATTTATTATATTAAAATGATTTGCTGTAAAAATTCCAATGTCGTTGAATGATGAAATCTATGGTCGTACTTATTTTAAAGCATGGAGTTTGATAATATCAGAAACTGTTCAAAAATTTAACGCCATAAACTGTGAAAAGTGATCAATTTCACCCGAAATCACGGTACCAAGCATTCAATATTGTGCCCTCGCGTTTTGTTTCATGGATTTCGGATCATTATGAACGCAGGTCATGTTTCACATTTCGAAGAGCACATCTATATTCTAATACAAGAATAAGGTTGAAATATTCACTCCATTCTATCATTTGAAGAAAAATCATCACGATTCAAACCTTACCTTACGCCAAATGGGATAGATCATCCAGCTCCGGCGGCTGTAAACCTCCGTCTCCGCCAAACGGCGACGGTTTGGTGATCACATTGGCTGTCGGTCCCTGCTGGCCGGATGATTGATTGATGAGCACCACCTTCTGCCCACTGGACGACTGCGGTTCGATTTTGATCAGCCCCGTCTGCAAGGCGCCACTGGTGCTGGCGGAGCGTTGACTCTGTTGTATAATACCTACAAAATCGTCTACGGGTTGATTTTTTGTTCAGGAAGAAAAAAGAGAATTTGTTCATTGAAATTATTGCTTCGGAATGTGTTTGCACCGGATGCATACTACTGGAGGCATTACTTCGTTACTGACATGCTTGTGTTGCGGGTATTAGTGCGTTTCAGCTGTACTGGAAGCTACATTTGTTAATGACAATAATTAAAGGGGTAAATGATTCTAAACTAAAAGTAATTACCAAATTCTAACCACCTTCTTTCTCGTGGTATGACCTCCCACTACTGGGATAAAGCCTGTTTCTGTTCTACTATCGACTCTGATCACATCACAATCTTAAGATGATCAAATTCTTCATCATCATCAATGTACTAATCAGATACTAACGGAAGCATCGGTAAGACAAACAGTGATTTAACACAAAAAAAAGATGACCATTTGGAATGGGAGAACTTTAAGGCGATCACCATTTTGAAAGTCCTATCCCAGATGATCTTCCGTCGTATGTCAACTAAAACGAATGATTTCGTGCCATGTCATCGTTGGCTAGTCAACAACGGTCCAGATCCTCACCGTACGGCAAATCCTCCAGAAATGCCGCGAATGCTAGGTTCCAACGAATTACCTCATTATCGATGCAGCATTGACAGTATCAACCGCACTGAGCTATAGAATATCTTGCACGAAAACGGCTTTCCTGGGAAGCTGACTAGACTTATCAACGCAACAAAGCGAGAATGTGATGGCTTGTCTTGCATATATAGTATACTATTCAACAACGCCCTAGAGGGTTTAATGAATGCGACGAGCTGGGCTCAACACCTCGGTAACGAGCTGACAACAACGTGAACCGTGAAATACGAAGGCGCATCATCAGTGGAAGTCGTGCCCATGGGCTTGAGAAGAAATTGGAGTCAAAAAAGATTCACCTCGCATCAAATGTACCATGTATAGGACGCGAATAAGACCGGTAGTGCTTTGCAGTCATGAGACTTGGAGCATAGTCTAGGAGAACTTGCGAACACTTGAAATTTTCAAACGGCGAGTGCTCGCTAAGAACTATCTTTAGTGGCGAAGGATGAAGCACGAGCTCACTGCACTTCACGGTGTATCCAGCATCATGAAAGTGGATAAAGCTGGGCATATACATGGGACAGTGTTAAGGGGCTGTTCATAAACCACGTGGCTCGGATCCAACCCAGTAGACCGACGCCACGACAGCAACGCTACCAGGGTGTTCTCTGCCCATGATCGCATAATTGTCCCATATGAATAGGAAACCCAGCAAAGATGGGACTGATATGCGATCATGGGCAGTCTCCTACCGTAGCCGACTCCGAACCCTTGGCCCACCTCTTGTATACCGTCTGCACTCATCTGTAGCTCCAAGACGAAGTGGGTGATAGCCGTAGAAACAACATTCCAGCCAAACTCATCCCTACACATCCTCTGAAGAAAATTGTCCGGTGTTGTGTCCTCCCCGCATGTCGCAAGCATACGGTCACGCTTTGTGCGAAAACGCAGGCACACGAACAAAACGTGTTCCGTCGTTTCCTCTAAACTAGCACAAACCGGACATTCGGGAGAACCGAAACGATGTAGATACTGTCGGAAGCAACCATGGCCAGAAAGAACCTAAGTCAGCTGGGATATCACTTCTCCATGGCACTGCCGTAACCCAACTAGATCTACTCTCGGGATCAACCTGTGGGTCCGCCTTTCTTTGGTGAAACTATCCCACACGCGCTGCCATTTGACCATAAAGATCAATCTGGCAGTGCTGCGTATGCCTCTTGTGCCGCGCATTTCGAAGCACTCCATGTCCTTCCCGATAAGGATACCGATAGGCACCATACTAGTTATGACGCAAAGCGCATCGTGTGACACGGTACGGTACGCGCTTACCACGGTAGCTGGCGGTATTTAGCGCCTTAGTATGGACGAGGCGACACTAGCCAGAAGCTTGTGCTTGCTGGCATACACCGCAGAGCTATTGAACACCATCCGGGACAGTGCCACTATAGCAGTGAAGGCTCTTTTGCAGGTGTAATCAACGTGGCTTCCGGGTGTGTAGAATTTGCTTAATGTTAAAATACACATTGATAAAAACAAAACAAAAAACGTGGCTACCGAAGGTAAGCTAATCGTCGATCATCTCCTTTAAGTGTTTGACGGAGCGCTTCGAAGAGATAGTGTAATCGCCTGCACTGATCACCGTTTGCTGCCCCGACTTTCGGTTGTTCACACCCACCAGCTCAGTTTTGTGATGAGCCAATTCCAGTTTCCTGGTTCTCATCCACCCCTCCACAACTGCGATCGAGTGGGCAACAGTCAATTCCACTTCTTTGATCGATTCACCATAGACCTCCAGCGTAATGTCGTCAGCGAAATCGACGATTGCCACTCTCATACATACATTTATTTGTTCAACATCACATTTAAGACAAGACATAATCAACAATAGTACGCCACAATACTCGGTTTGTGGCTGCCGCTCTCCATCCTCGGCCGCTCCCAATGCTCGCCAAGTCACGCTCCACCTGGTCCGCCCATCGTGCTCTCTGCGCTCCACGCCTTCTTGTGCCAACCGGATCAGTTGCAAACACCAGCTTTGCAGGGTTGTTGTCCGGCATTCTTGCAACATGCCCTGTCCACCGTATCCTTCCGGCTTTGGCCACCTTCTGGATGCTGGGTTCGCCGTAAAGTGCAGCGAGCTCGTGGTTCATCCTTCTCCGCCACACACCGTTCTCCTGCACACCGCCGAAGATCGTCCTTAGCACGCGTCGCTCGAAAACTCCGAGTGCTTGCAGGTCCTCCTCGAGCATGGTCCATGTCTCGTGCCCGTAGAGGATCACCGGTCTTATTAGCGTTTTGTACATGGTGCATTTGGTGCGTGGGTGAATCTTTTTCGACCGCAGTTTCTTCTGGAGCCCGTAGTAGGCCCGACTTCCGCTGATGATGCGCCTCCGAATTTCTCGGCTCACGTTGTTGTCAGCCGTCAGTAAGGATCCGAGGTAGACGAATTCCTCCACCACCTCGAAAGTATCCCCGTATATCGTAACATTACTACCCGATCGTGTTCGGTTCCGCCTACCAGCATATACTTTGTTTTTGAGGCATTCACCACCAGTCTGACCTTTGCTGCTTCGCGTTTCAGGCGGGTGTACAGCTCTGCCACCGTTCCAAATGTTCTAGCGATAATGTCCATGTCGTCCGCAAAGCACACAAATTGACCGGATTTTGTAAAAATCGTTCCCCGGCTGTTGCGCCCGGCTCGTCGCACCACACCTTCCAGAGCGATGTTGAAGAGTAGGCATGAAAGTACGTCACCTTGTCGCAATCCCCGGCGAGATTCGAATGGGCTGGATAGTTCACCCGAAACCCTTACGCAGTTTTGCACACCGTCCATCGTTGCTTTAATCAGTCTAGTCAGCTTCCCAGGAAAGCCGTTTTCGTCCATGATTCTCCATAGCTCAGCGCGGTCGATACTGTCGTATGCCGCTTTGAAGTCGATGAACAGGTGATGCGTTGGGACCTGGTATTCACGGCATTTCTGGAGGATTTGCCGTACGATAAAGATCTGGTCCGTTGTCGACCGGCCGTCGATGAAGCCGGCTTGATAACTTCCCACGAACTCATTCGTTTTAGGTGACAGGCGAGCGAAGATGATCTGGGATAGCACTTTGTAGGCAACATTCAAAATAGTGATCGCCCTGAAGTTCTCACATTGCAAATGGTCGCCTTTCTTGTGTATGGGGCAGATTACCCCTTCCTTCCACTCCTCCGGTAGCTATTCGGTTTCCCAGATCCTGACTATCAGCCGATGCAGACAGGTGGCCAAATTTTCTGGGCCCATCTTGATGAGTTCAGCTGCGATACCATCCTTACCAGCTGCTTTGTTGGTTTTGACCCGGTGAATGGCATCCTTAACTTCCCTCAGCGTGGGAGTTTGTTCATTTCCGTCCTCCGTTGCACTGGCGTCGTCGTTTCCTCCGCTGCCGTGGGCTCCCGTGCCTACGTTTTCCACGCCGTTCAGGTGCTAATCGAAGTGCTGCTTCCACCTTTCGATCACCTCACGTCCGTCCGTCAAGAGGCCTCCGTCTTTATCCCTGCATATTTCGGCTCGCTGCACGAAGGTTGCGGGATGCGTTGAGTTTCTGATAGAACTTCCGTGTTTCTTGGGAACGGCACAGCAGTTCCATTTCTTCACACTCCGCTTCTTCCAGACGGCGCTTTTTCTTCCGAAAGAGGCGGGTCTGCTGTTTCCGCTTCTGTTTGTAACGTTCCACGTTCTGTCGGGTCCCTTGCTGCAGCATTACTTTCCTCGCTGCGTTCTTCTCCTCCAAAACCGTTCTGCACTCTTTGTCGAACCATTCGTTCCGTCGATTCCGTTCCATGTACCCGATGGTGCTCTCGGCTTCGTCGTTGATGGCTGCTTTCACTGTACTCCAGCAGTCCTCTAGAGGGGTCTCATCGAGCTCGCCATCGTCTGGCAACGCGGCTTCGGGATTCTGCACGTATGCTGAGGTGACATCCGGTTGTTTCAGTCGCTCTAGGTTGTACCGTGGCGGTCGCCAGTACCGTACATTGTTGATGACGGAGAGTTTTGGGCACAGTTTGACCATTACCAGATAGTGGTCGGAGTCGATGCTGGCGCCACGATACGTCCTGACGTCGATAATGTCAGAGAAGTGCCGTCCGTCAATCAGAACGTGGTCGATTTGAGATTTCGTCTGCTGTGGTGATCTCGATAAGGGATAACGTAACGATAAGGGAGACTGTGTTGGTAACGGCGAAATCAATGAGTCGTAGGCCGTTTTCATTCGTTTGCTGGTGGTCGCTGAACTTACCAATAGTCGGTCTGAATTCCTCCTCCTGGCCTACCTGAGCGTTTAAATCTCCTATGATGATCTTGACGTCGTGGCTTGGGCAGCGATCGTACTCGCGTTGGAGCTGCGCGAAAAATGCGTGTTTGTCATCATCAGTACTTCCGGAGTGTGGGCTGTGCACGTTTATCATGCTGAAGTTGAAGAATCGGCCCTTGATCCTCAACCTGCACATTCTTTCGTCGATCGGTCACCATCCGATCACGCGCCTCACCCATCACGATGAAAGTTGTTCCCAGCTCACGTGTGTTGCCGCAGAGCTCTGGTAGATGGTATGATTACCTCTAAACGTCTCAGCTCTAAACTAAACGTTCGCACCATGGATCTTGTTCAACACACCTCCTGCATCGCTTCGATGCCGAACCCGCGGTCCTTCAGTAGACCGGCGAGTATGCGGGTGCTCCCAATGAAGTTGAGAGATCGACAGTTCCACGTACCGAGTTTCCAATCGCAAGTCCTTTATTCGCTGGGGTCATTGCCGTTGGTCTCGGTTCGTATTATTCTGTTGCTGATTTTCCGTTATAATGTTTTTTTACGGCTGGCTCGTAGGGCCTGACACCAACGCCCTACTTTGCGGAGGACCATCAGGTATCAGAAGGCCGGCTCCAGAGGCACGTTATCCTCCATTTGGGACATTTGTGCCATCGCCAAAATAACAGCCTATTTCATCATCTACCTGAGGGAAAAGGAAGGAAAAAGGATTTGGATGGGGATAGGGACAGGTAGGGAAATAGGAAAAATACCCTGGAAGAGGGTACTAACGCACAAGCGTACCACAATGGGTTCAAACAGCGCCCTGAAAAGGGCACTGTAATAACGCATAAAGCGAAAGAGAGCCTATAGCTCTTTACCACAGCGGGTTAAGAACAACAGAATATCCTGAAGATTCAGGTTTCTGAAGTCAGTTTCACTTAATAAGTGTTTACCGAATACTCGGAAACGCAGTTGCGCGAAAACTGGACAGTTACATATCAAATGATACGAAGTTCCATAATCGGATTCACAGCTATCACAGGCAAATGAATCAGCTTGCTGAATATTCGCCATGTGATAGCTGAGTCGGCAGTGGCCAGTCAATGCTTTGTCCAGAATGCTGCAATTCTGCTTAGACAGATTAGTTAGATACTTCGCCACCCGTAGAGATGGCTCAGCACTATACAATTTGGTTTGACGACATGACTCCAAACTATTCCAATATTGTCTGTGTTGAGTGACAGCCCAGTTGTGAATCTGAAGCTTAATCCAACACTTCGATATCGGAATAGCTGGCTCAGGGCCAATGAAGTCATGTGATGCTCCAGAGCGAGCTAACTCATCAGCCAATTCATTTCCAGCGATGGAAGAATGACCAGGTGCCCATAGAAGGTGAACAGCGTTTGCTGAATTCAGCTCCTCGATTTGAGTTCGACAAGCGATAACTATCTTCGACCTGGAGTTGGCCGAAGCAAGTGCTTTAATAGCAGCCTGGCTACCTGAACAGAAGTATATTACTTTGCCCATTACGTGCTGCTGAAGTGCTGATTGCACTCCGCACATAAGAGCAAAGATTTCGGCCTGAAAAACGGTACAGTGTCTACCAAGTGAATAAGACTGATACAGCCTTAGCTCACGAGAATAAACACCAGCACCTGCTCGACCTTCGAGAAGGGAGCCATCAGTGTAACATACGATGCCGTCTGAAATACTTCTTTCCAGATAACCAGATGTCCACTCTTCCCGGGAAGGGAATTTCGTGGAAAATGTCCTATATGGAAAATTACAAGCAATTGTAAGATCACTTGGAGCAAGGACAATTTTGTCCCAATTCACCAAAAGTGGAAACAACGAGGTGTGTGTTGAACTGCGGTTCACAGGAGTTTCCTCTAGTAGACCGAGTACCCGTAACCGGTAAGTGCAAGAAAGGGCTTCTTGTTTGAGATGAATGTGTAGTGGGGCAACGTCAAAGAGAACTTCTAGCGCTGCCGTAGGAGTTGAGGAGAACGCTCCAGACATCGCCATTAAGCACATCCTTTGGAGATGGCCTAATCTTGATTGGACCGTTCTCACTTCACCCTTTTGCCACCACACAAGACATCCATAAGCCAATATTGGCCGAACCACAGTTGTGTAAATCCATTTGATATACTTGGGTTTTAGACCCCAAGTTGTACCAAAAGTACGCCGGCATTGCCCGAAGGCCATACAAGCTTTCTTGATTCTGAACTCAATGTGAGGTGTCCAGGAAAGCTTGGAATCAAGAATGACTCCAACGTACTTTACCTGTTCAGTCACATCGATTTCAGAATCAAAGAGACGCAAAGGTCGAACGCCATTACGGTTTCGCCTTTCCGTGAAAAGAACAATAGATGTTTTACTCGGATTAACCGAAAGGCCATATTGGCGACACCAACCCTCAACTACCTGAAGGGCGTTTTGCATCAGGTCGAAAAGGGTGCTGATGCACATACCAACTAACAATGTTAGGTAGTCGTCGGCAAAACCATAAGTAGGAAAACCGCTATTATTGAGTTGCCTCAATAGCGTATCTGCTACGGAATTCCACAAAAGCGGTGATAAGACTCCCCCTTGGGGGCATCCACAAACACTCAATTTCCTAATCCCTGCTAGACGCAATGTCGAGAAGAGATATCGGTTTTTGAGCATTTGGTGAATCCAATTGGAAATCAATGGAGATATACCATGACTCCGTGCGGCTTCCAATATGGCATCGAAAGGCACGTTGTCAAAGGCACCCTCGATATCTAAGAAAACACCCAAACAAGATTGTTTTTGAGCGAATGCTTTCTCGATATCGTAAACAACCTTGTGTAAAAGAGTCACAGTGGACTTACCAGATTGGTAGGGATGTTGGTTCACATGAAGAGGCACGTTGGCCAGATGAACATCACAGATGTGATGATCCACAATGCGTTCTAAGCATTTCAGAAGAAAAGAGGTCAAACTGATAGGTCTTTGCTTCTTCATACGACGCACGACCCACTTTCGGAATAAACTTTACAGTAATATCCCTCCAGGTTTTGGGAATATACCCTGTAGCAAAACTGCAAACAAGTAGTTTTTTCAAAACATGTTTGAAATAATCAAATCCCTTCTGCAGCAAAATAGGATAAATCCCATCTGCCCCAGGAGATTTGAAAGGAGCAAAGCTATTAAGAGCCCACTCAATCGATTCTATAGTTACAATACTCCGAGCCGAAGCTAAAGAATCATAACTACAAGAAAAGACATCAGGATCATCCGAAGATGTAATATCCACACATCCAGGGAAGTGTGTGCTGAATAAGCATTCCAGAACTTCCTCATCAGAGGAAGTCAGATCGCCATTTGGCAAACGAAGTTCGTTCACCCGGAAATCCTTAGATTTCGCAAGGATTTTGTTTAACCGACTGACTTCACTCAAGCTGGAAACATTTGTACAAAGGTTTTTCCAGCCGGATCGTTCAGCAGACCGGAGAGCTTTCCTGTAGACCTTGCGAGCCGACCTGAAAGCCTCCGAACCAGCCGAACGTCGTCTGTTCCAACTCTTCCTACATTGTTTCCTGAGTTTCGCCAGATCAGAGTTCCACCAAGGGGTTCCTCTTGTGATCTTCACAGACCGTAGAGGGCATGCTTCTTCAAAAGCTTCCATGATGAAGGTCGTTGTAGTATCAACGGCATCATCTAAATCACTTGGAGTGTCAATGGATGGTGAATATCCATGAAATTTGGCTGCAACCAAATCAGTATAAAGATCCCAGTTTGTTGACCGAGGATTCCTGAAACGCAATGTTTGCGAAGTAACATTGACATGTTCAAAAAAGATATAGCGATGGTCAGATAAAGATTCTTCATCTGACACATGCCAATTGGTCAGCTCGTGACTAATTCTGCTAGAGCAAAGCGTTATATCTAACACTTCCTCTCTAGCAGATACCATGAAGGTTGGGCGGTTGCCTATGTTAAGTAATGCAAGATCTGTACTACTTAAGTACTCCATCAAGCTGGAGCCTCTCAAGTTAATGTCTGAGCTGCCCCAGATGATATGGTGAGCATTAGCATCACTGCCAACAATTAGCGGAAGGCCTTTTGAAGTGCAGTATGCGATGACTTGTTTGAAAGCATCCGTAGGGGATGGTTCATCATGTGGTAAATACACAGAACAATAGACGTATTTCCTGTTGAGGTTTCCAACTGATACATCAATTGTGATAGCACATACATCTCTGGTGGTTAGTTCAGAGATGAATGTAGCAACTATTGCGTTGTTGACAAGCACACAGGCTCGAGGCATGACACGCGAGTTTGCCATTTCATGTTTACTGAAAGTGGCAAACACCGGGTTCACAAGGTTTCCTAGATAGAAATTTCCCTTATAAAAGTAAGGTTCTTGTACCAAGGCCACTTGGGCTGTACCATTTTGCATAAGTCTGCAAAGATTGATCGTTGCTGTTCTTTTATGCTGAAGATTGATCTGAGCTATCCTAACCGTAGCCACTACCCAAACTAGGTAAGATTAAACTCTTCGCAACAACAGCACAACAAAGAACAGCAACAATAAAACCAAATCGGTATCGATTGGAAAACGCCAAAGGCGAGGATATACAGAATACACTGTGTAAATCGCATAATGCGAAACCATATAGGTGAAAATTTAAACTAATTAACAACATCTTCATAATCCCGCCCTTATTTAGCCTCAAGTGAGACTAAAGAAGGGCAGCTGATTGTCTCGGAGAAACACAAGGTCCACTGCACCATTGCTCCGGTTAGCGCAGTAAGGGCTACATACTGTGGAGGGCGCCCTGGTGCTCCACAGGCTCCGTTAGCGGTTAGGTTTTTATTAGACCCCCCCCCCCCCAAGCCATTCATTCCTAGGCACGGTAAGCATAAAGCCGCATCACACCATGAATTAGGGGTCACCTGTTGGTGGATTCTTACCACCGGAACAGGCGGTCCGTAGTGTTATTCTTAGCCAATTGAGACAATCGCTACCGACACTACACAGCTATCTAGGCTGATCGAGAAAAGAAGTTAATATTGATGATCAACTTCATACGAATTCGAACAGCCGCAAATTCTATTAGTATTATTCTGTTGCTGATTTTCCGTTATAATGTTTTTTTACGGCTGGCTCGTAGGGCCTGTCACCAACGCCCTACTTTGCGGAGGACCATAGTGCACAGTTGAGCTTAGAGTCCTTCCCTGGCACTCGGACGTAGATCAGCCGCCCCTAACATGGGGATCAGACACTGTTGTGAGACGTTCCTCCTGGAGAACAGACGCTCAGGTTTGCCGAAGCATTGCCGCTTCCATTGGGGACTTCAAACACTACACCTCGTCGTACATGACATTCCATAACACCGGACCTAGGATGGAACCTTGCGGGACCCCTGAGGTTATGTGAAAGCACTTTCGATCCAACTCTGTGTCGTAAACCAGTACCATCAGGGTACCAGATTCCGCTCATCTAAGGCCAGTTTTGCAGAAAAACATCATCTGTTAAATAACTGTTAAGCCAATTTGTAATGTTTTTGCATTTTAAGTTAGTTCAATCTAAGTACAATCAGATACAAAACAAGACTTATGTAGAACTTTTCATAAAAACATGATTTTATTACAATTTGTATGAGACCAAAGTGGTCCTAATTCCGCTCACGGACAAATGTATGCCATCTTTTAAATAGACGTTTGCGGAAAAGTGAATTATTTTTGCAACTTTATGTTTTTACAATTATTTTTTCCTATTCAGCGGGAGTGTATAAGAGTGATCAAATACACTGTGTACTAAAATCGACAGTTTTTACGATTTTCACGTATTTTTTGCGTGAGCGGTTATTGGAACACATAAAATTTCCTACAGCTTTTTTGGGTCCAATAGCCGCTCAAAAAATTCTACTGTTTTGTTTTTAAAATTTATGTTATTTGGTAAATACTGCATAAAATGGCTTTGCTTTCATATAATTTATATTGTCCAAGAATATCAGCAACGAAAAGGGGGTATTTATGCGTGAAAACTTGATTTTTGCAACAGTGAGCGGCTATTGGGTCATGAGCGGCTACTGGTACACTGACGGTACTCGATGTTGAAACTAACATCCGAGAATCCTCAGACGCAAGAGCGAATCGGCAATTGCCGCCCAACCGGCGCTATTAAACGCGTTCCTTACATCTAGAGTCAGCACTGCACAGTAGCGAGTCCCCCTCTTAAAAGGCCTATATGAAAAGTATTGTTTTGAGCGGGTATCAACGTGTTGTAGCAAAGATATTAACTTTAAAAAAGCCAACATCAACGTTCTTTGTCTTTCATTGCATGACAGCCCCTAAATAAGCATTGTGTTCCGGATGTTCGGATCCTAGTAAAATTTGCCTAACCAGATTTATTCCAATGCCTTAGCCAAACCACAGGCAGCAAACTTTTGTTGTTCAAACCCGATTGCGTACTTTCTTATACTAATACTGATTAAATGATCAGTATTCCTAATGTATACTTTAAAAATCTAAATAAGCCTATGGAACGCCATATCCTTTCCGCCAATTCGTGTACTTTGATCGCATGGCATATTCTTTGGCAAGCGTTGATCCATTTTTTTTAACAAAAATATTCATCGATTTCTAAAAGAAAGGAAAAAGCACAATTATTCCTATCTAGGTGGTCCAGTAGAAGAAAGTTGATAGCAATCCGGCGAACAATACACGTTTTTACCATCGAAAAGACTACCCAAAATGAGGATTAGTTAGGAACTGTTCGGTGTTAGTAGAAGCATTCGTGAAACTATTCCTAAGAAATGAACCCTTTTAGGGTCACTTACCTTGAGATGGGGACGGCGTCTGCTGACGTTGGCTAACGATGACAAACTTTTGCTGTTGGCCTCCCACTGTCGATGGGCCACCCTGCGAAGTTTGTCTCTGTAGCGGACCGGAACTGATCGCAGATGAAGGCTTGCTAGTGCCGGCCAGGGGCGTTTGAGGGCGAGCCGGGGTGCTGGATGTAGTCGTAACAAGCGAGACATTAGCCGCCGAAGCACTGGCACTGGTGCTGGCTGGCGTGGGTGGGGGAGCTGTTCGAGCCTTGATAACCCCCTGATGCAGCGTGGGGCCTAAGAAACCGTAATCTTTCCTGGAAGAGAATTTCAAATATATTTAGAAGCATGTTCATCAAAGTAATGCAAGCTACTAACTTGTATTCTTCGACGACATCCGGAGGGTTTCTCAGCGTCTTCAGTACCGGAGAACATGCCTTCTGTAGCATGGCCCGGATATGTCCGGCGGCAATTTTATCCGTGGCGCTGATGTTGCTTCCTTGGAGATGCACTTCCACTCGCTCGGAGATGAACTTCAGCCGAGGAATGATGAAAACCTTGATGACTTCGGTCCCCAGCTCGGATAGGCCTTCCAAAGCTCCGTACAGCGACGAGAGTGGCGTTTTATCATTCTGTAGTGCCGAGCTGAACAATCTGGTGACACGGGTTTGTAGATTGTTAGTGGAGGTGTTGAAGTTTTTGCAGATCTGAGCCATGAGGCGGGCAGCAAAATCTCGCAGGGCCCAATGGTTGTCCAGTTCTGGTCGCATGCATAACTGTCTCGATACTATGCACGTGGATACTGATGGAATAAGTTCATGAAGCTGAGGGAGAAATTAATTTGAACATTATATTACTAAAAATAATGATTGACTCATTTTTTTATTTAATTCGAATAAAATAATCATATCAGGCCAAACATGTCTAAAGGTCTTATCTGCAGAAAAGAGGCTCTCTTTGGATTCTCTTTCTTTCGTTAATATCTCAGCTGTTTATTTGTATTATGATTGTCTCCTTGCATTGGACGGTGGTCAAAAAAATCGTCTTTTGATTTGTACTCAAAAAATAGTTGAAAATTGTACCATTACATTGTGTAAGCATAGAGAAGAAATCGATTAGAAATTTTGCTCGGGTCGTCACAACGATATCGCACAATATTGTTTTCAAGACAGTATATTGTTGGTCTGTTTCCGGTGTCGTTTGTATTCAGTCTAGAGCATATTGTAAGAGCAAGTCGCAAATACAGATTTTCCGTGAATAATTATTGTTTTTTTCGAAGCGCATATCCCCGCCCAAAGTTCAGAAGTGGGATTACGGAAGTGAAAACACGTTTTTGTGAATATCGCGGAAAACATTAGCTCTAGAGTGCCTTCGAAAGAAAACATCTGAAGTTGGAGTTTGTGTTGGCAGCCGAAACACCGCCATTTTGAGTTGCAGCAATGTCTTCTGACGAGTCGGCCGATGAATCTGAGCAGACTGTTGTTCGACGGAAAAAACAGTTCATCAAAAGAAGGAGTGCTCCGAAAATCAGCACGTCCGACGCCCCCCGGGGATCAACGCAGCGATATCCGTCGCCGACACAGCAGGTATCTCGTGACACGTTTGAGCAGGTTCGTCCAGCGGCCAAAATGGCGGCACTGCACATCAAGAAGGAGGAAGTATCCAGTGAATGCGAAGAATCGAACACGGGCTATGCGTCCCAGAACACTCTATCTGCAGAACGGATTGAAAGAGGCGATCGGTCGGCCGGGCGGCGAAGAGAAACGTTGCTACATCCTTTGGAAGTGGAACGCATAATTCCAGCCTACGATGGGAAGCAAAGCAGCGCCAGGTGGATTGCGAAGATTGAAGGTTATGCTCAGTCTTACGGATGGACTTCGCGGTCGTGTCTCCATTATGCCCACACCAGGTTGACGGGAACGGCACGGAAATGGTTCGAGGCTCAAGACGAGGGAAGCCTATCTTGGATCCGATTCAAACAGTTACTTCTACAGGCGTTTCCAGGATACACGAATGAGGCAGAGGTTCATTTCAAGCTAGCGAACCGTGTTCGCGGAAAGGATGAGGACGCTGAAAGCTTTGTGTACGATGTACAAAGGATAGCTAAGGAAGGAAACCTGTCTGAAGAAGCTATTATTACGTACGTTGTGAGGAATATCAATGACGACAAACTACAAGAGCACCTGATCAGTAAGGATCCTCGCAGATGCGTCGATGCTGTATCATGTATTCAACGGTTTGTGCGTATGCGTGAAACAGTTCTACCGAAGCCGATTGTACCAATGAAGAAGGAAATGAAGTTGCTTCCCGTTAGACAGTCCACAGCACCGGACAGTGAAGACAGCCTCAAAATACCATTCGTTCGTCGTTGCTTCAACTGTAACGAATTGGGTCATCTGTCAGTGAACTGTCCCAAGACGCCGAAGAAGTCAAGATGTTCCAAATGTGGAAAGGTCGGCCATGAATCGTCCAACTGTGCAACTTCAACATCGCAGCTGCTGCAAAAGTCTGGACCAGCACACATTCGGTTTTTGGAAGGAGAACAATCAACCGGTGAAGCTCATTCTACAGAAGAAGCCTACTTCCTAGAGGTGGATGAAGGCAGTCGTCTGCCTGTAACGATGATCCTAGGGGACCGGTGCCGCTCATCGGACGCGCTTGTTGATTTAGGAGCTTCGGTAAGTGTTATTAAAGAATCAATGTTGCCACCTGGTTTTGACTACGACGAATGTAAACGTAGAGTATTCGGTATTAGTGGCTCGCGGTTGTCGGTTCAAGGTTCGTTTCAGACCATTGTTATCGTTGAAGATCGGGTGTTCAAGATTAATGTACTAGTAATGGCCAGTGCGTCTATGAAAGCAAATGTTGACATCATTCTCGGTCGGGATTTTATCAATGGCAATGGCATCGGTGGAGTAGTGTTCCGTCGCGAAATTCGAGAAGCAAATTACAACACTGAATTGATGGAAAATGCCTTTGGGGAACTCGACAGCACCTTTTGTGTAATAGATCAAGTTGAACAGATTGAAGATCTCGACGTAGGCGACTCAGACGAAACCCGCCAGCAGAAAGTTAGAATTGAACAGATTTTTGCTAAAAATTATACACTTCGGCCTAAACCAAAAGAACCACCTATTAGAATGGCCGTAGAGGTCAAACTAAAAGAATACAAGCCCTATACTCAGCGACCAGCTCGTTTAAGTTTTTACGAGAATACAGAACTAGAGAAAATAGTGCAGGACATGCTGGCCAAAGGTATAATACGTGAAAGTAACGCTGATGATCATTGTAAGGTTGTATTAGTCAAGAAAAAGAACAACACATTTCGTATGTGTGTTAATTTCCGACCATTGAACAAGCTTGTTATTCGCGACAACTACCCTATGCCCGTGATTGATGACCTCATCGTAAAGCTTCGTAATAAGCGATATTTTACAGCACTTGATTTAAAAAACGGTTACTACCATGTGGACGTGAATGAAAATTCGAAAAAGTATTTGTCATTTGTAGTAGAAGGTGGCCAATATGAATTCAACAAACTTCCTTTTGGATTTGCGAATTCCCCTGCTGCGTTTGTGTGGTATATAAGGAAAGTATTAGAACCGTTCATTGCATCTGGCACGGTTATTGTGTTCATAGATGACTTCATGATCAGTACTGACACTTTAGAAGAGCATTATGAGGTTCTTGCAGCGGTTCTTGCTAGATTGAGTGATAATCACGTGAAGTTACAATTGAACAAATGCTGTTTTCTAAAAACTGCTCTTGACTATCTCGGATATAATATCTCTCATAATGCAATCACGCCCAGTGCACATCATGTGCAATCAGTTCAGTCAATACCGCAACCGATTAACGCGCACGCCTTAAGGCGGTTCATGGGTTTAATTAGCTACTTTCGTAAGTTTATATTGAATTTCAATAAGATTGCTCAACCGTTATATGAACTGCTTAAGAAGGATGCCCCATTTGTGTATGATAAACGTCACGTAGACGCGTTCGTAGAGTTAAAAAGTTGTCTAACCTCGCGACCGGTTTTAGCCATTTATTCTCCATCTCTTGAAACAGAAGTACATACGGATGCATCCAGTGCAGGTTTCGGTGGTATACTATTGCAGCGGCAAGAGTACGACAATCAGTTGCACCCGGTTATGTACTTCAGTCGCAAGACAACTGATGCAGAATCTAAGCTGCACAGTTTCGAGCTAGAAACTCTGGCTTTGGTCTACGCTCTCAAACGGTTCAGAAACTATCTTTTCGGCATGAAATTCAAAGTAGTTAGCGATTGTGAAGCCCTGCAGAAAACTTTGGAAAAGAAAGAAGTTAATGCCAAAATTGCACGGTGGAGCTTTTATTTTGAACAGTTTGATTTTGTCATCGCTCATCGTTCAAGTGAACGCATGAAGCATGTGGATGCGTTAAGCCGTAGTATGATATTGGCAGTGGATGATCTACCCGAAGACGATTTATTTTCAAACTCGTTATACGTTGCCCAAATTAATGACTCAAAGGTTCAAATGCTTAAATCTGATATTCTATCAGGAAAACTCAAAGATTACGAGGTAAGAGACAACATTGTTTACAGAAAGGATAAAAAACAGAAACTGTTGCTTTACATTCCTGAAGCCATGGAAACATCCGTTTTGTATCGATTCCACAACAACATGGGTCATTTCGGTGTAGACAAGGTTTGTTCAGAGATTAAGCGTATGTTTTGGTTTCCTGATATGAGGCAAAAGGTGTTGAATCACGGTAAAAGCTGCATCACATGTATATCATATAACCCGAAAAACAAACGGTATGATGGCTATTTGCAAAACCTAGACAAAGGAACTTTGCCATTTTCTACTATTCATCTTGACCATCTTGGTCCTCTTGAAACAACGAAACAGAAGAATGCTCACATACTTGCGATTATTGACGGCTTTACCAAATTCATCAAATTATTCGCTACTAAAACCACAAAAACACAAGAAGTAATCAAGGCGTTACGTTCTTACAATCAGAATTACTCAACACCCTTGCGTATTATATCTGATCGTGGTAGTGCATTCACGTCATCTGAATTCGAAAGGTTTTGTTCGGAAAACGGTATTGTACATACTTTAATCGCGACTGGTTGCCCAAAGGCAAACGGCCAAATTGAACGATACAATCGTACTCTTGTACCCCTGTTGGCTAAATTGGTAGAGGAGCGTAAGTTATGCTGGGATAAGGTTTTAGGAGAAGCAGAACACCTTCTTAATAATTCATATAATCGGTCAATAGATAATGTCCCTTCGATACTACTTTTCGGTATCAAGCAAAGAAGATATGTTGCGTCCGACCTGGAAAGATTCATGCAAGGATTTGAGGAGGAAAATCGAAACTTAGATACCATTCGTCAAGAGGCAAGTTCAAAAATCCGTTCCTTACAAGACTATAACAAAATGAAGCACGATGAAAAATGTAAAAATAACACAAGGTATCATGAAGGCGATCTAGTTGTAATCAGGGCTGTAAAGGTACAAGGCGCGAACAACAAGTTGAAAGCGAAGTTCAAAGGCCCTTACCAGATAAAGAAGGTTTTGAACAATAACCGTTATATAGTTTCAGATCTCGAAGGATATCAGGTGACTAGTTCACATTTCGATGGAACTTTTGATCCTCTCAACTTGCGTCTATATAAGAAGGGTGTATGCCAGGGTAATACAAAGGCAAGAGTTGAAAGTCCGTCAGTAGCTAGTGATTCCGAACCGGAATTTTATGGTGAATCAGAAGAAGAGTTTCACGGATTTCCTGACGAGAACTGATTCTTCCTTGCTAGTATGCCATTGAATAATTCATAACAGCGTTTATTCAATATTTTTGTTATCTTCAACATCTACGAAGGCTTGATGCGTGGTTTGAACTGACAGTATCTTATTTTGTTTTGTCACCAGGTTGAGCATTAGTTCTTTGGTAACTCTATCGAGGTCGATAGATGTAGGATGGCCGAGCTGTAAGCATAGAGAAGAAATCGATTAGAAATTTTGCTCGGGTCGTCACAACGATATCGCACAATATTGTTTTCAAGACAGTATATTGTTGGTCTGTTTCCGGTGTCGTTTGCATTCAGTCTAGAGCATATTGTAAGAGCAAGTCGCAAATACAGATTTTCCGTGAATAATTATTGTTTTTTTCGAAGCGCATATCCCCGCCCAAAATTGCAATATTTGAAAGAGAAAGTGAACAAAGAGAGCCTCTCAAATGCAGATAGGACCTATTGAAATGTTTGGCCTGATATGCGAGCATAACCGCCCAATGCTAAACGTACTGTGGTTGGACGGGCCATCACTAGGTGGCGGTAGTGATCAAACGTCAAACAGGAATAAAAACGATGCCAGTGCCGCGAGTGGTCACTGGTCAGTTGACCAACTACCGAAAATTTGAATCAACCGTTAAAAAGATGATCGATGGAAAGCGGCCGAAGTGCGGCGTCTGCTTCTCTGTGGAAATCTCTTCAATAGCGATTGCTTCACTTGGAAGTCATTTCGACATTGATTTTTCATTTGGGCCTAACTGACATTTTCGAGTTCTCTTCATCGATCCTCTCTTTGTGTTATCACAGAATGTGTATTAAGTTTTCCAAAGATTTTTTGGTTGAAATGCGAAGAAGACGACTACATGTTGCTATAGGGCAGTGCATGAAATTATCTCATTCTCTTTCACTCTTACAGAAATGTTGTAAACAGCAAGGCCACGAAACGTCAAAATCCCATACAAAATCAAAACAGTGCAGTGCCCTATAGAAACAAAAAGAATAATGATGTTTGTTTTGATCAAGTTATTAGCGAAAGAGAGAGTCGACGAAGAGAAATCGATCAAGTCAGTTAGGCCCTTATGAAAAATCATTGTCGATTTGTCATTTGACTTAAGTCTTTCCTATCTTTTGGGCATTTTAGTTCTCGAGGCAGTCGAAAGATGCCAAACGATTTCTTAACATTTTTAAGATTTCTAGTAATGAACAAAATGAAATAAAACAGTATGGTCACACCCCCTTGGCACAAATTTCCCAAATGGAGGAGAACGTGCCTCTAGAGCCGACCTACTGATGGTCACAGATAAACAGACGTAACAGACGTAATATCTGAGTAAGACCAACTTAGCCAATGAGTAGAAATTTTTCCCTGTGTATAGGAGCATACGAGATGAAAGCGCTAAAAATCAAATAACACAGCGCAACATTTTTTTGTCTCAAGAGCAAACTCATGTGTCTCCTAAGGATTTTGGGCCGCTGAATCCGAATCCGGGTTCAGATTTGCTCCAACACGTCACAATTTTGAGCTACACCTCAATATAGGGCAAAATATGCGATTTTGGGCTTTTTTGACTGCAAGCCATTAAGTATGGAAATATTTTTTTTCAAGCAATCAAAAAGTTAATTGGTCAATTAACATCTAAATTAACGACTCATGCAAAATATTTCGTTTTAGCTAATCAAATTTGATAGATATAAGCATTTTATCTTAGTATGAAAACTTGCATGCAACTTTTGGAGGGTGACTTGTATGGTAAATAAGCCTCTGCACGAATCTGGCGTAGGTACTGCTCACTCCCAGAGAAAATTTGAAAACAGTTCGCACAGTAAAAGTCAAATGTGACTTTTACTGTGCGCGGTGTTTTCAAATTTTCTGTGGGAGTGAGCACGACAGGGCAAATTCGTACAGAGGCTCATATCGTACCTAGCATAAATCGCTTTAAACACAGAGAACAGACATCCAAGTCCAGTTCCGAAACTGTGTAAGGAATTTACTGCCCCCACTCACATATCTGTCCCATTAGACTTTTCATCACTTTTGAGTTAACGTAAGGAATCATCATCATTTTCAACGTACTTTCAAACCCCATAATAAAAATTGCGGATTTTTATGTCAATGTGCGGAAAAAATACCAAATCATGAGCGTCCCATATTCAAAGTACCCGCATAACAGTCCCATCATGGATTTTTGTATCATGCAACACAAAACTGAACATTTTTTAGTGATCCTAATATTTTTCACAGTTCTGTATTCAGGTGCAAAGCAATCTGTGAAAGTTTCGAGATGATCGAAATATTTTTCAAGTTATGACGATTTTTCAAAGTTTTATATGGGAACGAGTTGTCCAAGTTCAAACGCTGTTTTCTCAATTCCTACTTTTTGCAAATGGGACTGTTATGTGAGTGGGGGCAGTTTAAGGGGTCGTCCATAAATGACGTAGCTTTTTTAAGCGATTTTTAATACCCCCTCCCCCCTCGTAGCATTTCGTCACATATTCAGATACCCCCCTCTATAAATGACGTAGCTTATTGAACACCCTCCCACCCCCCTTAAAAAAGCATGTCAAAAAAACAAAAAAAAAACTCAAATTTAGCTCTGATTTCATTCTGTTAAACAGAATATTATGAAAAAAAAAACAACAATAGCAAAATAACATTGCCGACTGCCAGGAGCAGATCGCCGACATCCAGACCATAGGTACAACCAGTGGAGATTATCACCAAAGCTAATGACTCAATAAACCACCTATCGTTCTGCTTGATGCCGAAGAACAGGAAATTGATGCTTCCAACATAGTTAAATACCATATTAGCCTGAGCTCTTCCGAAGATATTAGTTTGCTCACTAATAAATCTCTTCAAAATATCAAATTGGTTTCTTCTAAAACTCTTACAGCAGTTCATTTTGGAATTCCTCAAGGGTTTTTTTTTTGGAATCCCGTTTTGAGAATTTCTACCTTTTTAATTCCTCCAAGAATTTCCTTTGGGATTCCATATTTGAAAATTCCCAATTATTGTATTCCTTCAGGGGTTCCTTCTGAGATTTCCCAAGCAGTTTGTTTTCTAATGTTTTTCTAAAAGTTTATCCATGGTTTGCTTCAAGAGTTCTTACAAGGTTTTCTTCTTCTTTCTTCCACCAGAAGTTTCTTCGGGCATCTCTTCAGGGATTTAAACTGGATTTTTTTTTTAGATTCCATAAGAACTTTTTTGTGTATTTCCCAAAGAAGTTCCTTTCGGGATTCTTCCAGGAATTCCTTCTTGATATTCTTCAGTAATTCACTAAGATATTTATACCGAGATCTCGGCAGGAAACCCCACCGGTCTTTAAAAGCCCTCCCAGGAATTAGATTCTTCTGAAATTCCTCATGGACTTCCTTCTAGGATTTATCCAGGATTTTTACTACCAGAACTCCTCCAGGAACTTTTTTCGGCATCTTTCCATTCTCTTAGAATTCCGCGAGGAATCCCTTTACGGATTCCTCCCATTATTCCTTCTGGAATTTCTCCAGCATTTTCTTTTTTATATTTCACCAGGAGTTATGTCCAGATAATCTTCCGGGATTTCCTAAAATAACATTTGGGATTCCTTCAGAGATTTCTTCCGGTATTCATTCAAAAATTTCTTCCGTGTTTTCTTCAGAAGTTAAACCAGGAGTTCCTTCTGAGAATATCTCTTTTTCCAGGAGCTTATTCAAGATTTTTCCTAATGTTCCATCTAGAACTGCTCAAGGGACTCCTCACGGAGTTTCTTTTGAAATTTCTCTATGATTTCCGTTCCAAATTCCTCCAGGAGTCCTTCTGAGATTTCTCCAGATCCTTTTGGAATGTTTTCAGAAGTCTTTTTTTTTCCTGGGTTTCCCAGTAGGAATTACTGTGGAAATGTTATCCTTCTCCTGTTGGGAAAACCTATAAAGAACACCATGAAAAATTCCTTACAAAGCTGCTAGAGGAGCTCATTAGGAAGTCCTGTAGAAAAGAGCTCCTGAAATAATGCCATAATCCCAAACAATATGAAAAAAATTCCTTTGCAACCTTAGCTGCGTGCAGTGCTCTACAGCAAGCAACAAACTATTGGTCGTGAGAAGCATTTGAGCGAAATTGATTCTTGTCTGCAAACACAATACATTATTCTTTATGCAGGATTTCAAAACCATTTTCTCAGATACAGTTGTTGCATCCGATAGCTGCATGTCTTATTAACCCTAAAAGGGATACTTGGGGTCCATTGGACCCCAGGTGCCTTTCAGAGCTCGTCTTTCATGGAACACACTCAGCGAGGTGACAAAACTGAGGCCATGAAGGTATCCCTTTTAGGGTTAATTGAGGCTGCCTTTAATCTTCATTTTTTGGTTATTTACATTGATGTTAATGAAAAAAAATAATTTTTTTTTCGATTTACTGGATAATGATACTAAATGCAAGTAAAAATTTTATTAAATACGAAATACTTTTTTCAATAGGCTTACTTAGTAGGAAGCTACGTAGCATATCATAAACCCTTACCCCCTATCGTCACACTTCGTCACAAAATCACAAACACCCCCCTCCCCTCTAAAAAGCTACGTCATTTATGGACGCCCCCTAACGGCCATTTGAAATCGGCAACACAAGTGGCAATAGCGGGGCGCTGCAATCGGTTAATTTCCCATACTAATTTAAATCACCACTTGAAATGTTTCAATTCACCACTGACTGTGGCAATATTGTGTTTGGTGGCATTAGTGTTGTCATCGTGTATTGGTTTGCAACCTTACTCAAGTAAAGATTCAAATCCTTACACAACTTTCCGAATGAAATTTGTTCTAGCCTGGATGTCTGTTCTCTGTGCTTTAAACCAGTGATCACCAAACTGCGGCCCTCGAGGTGATTTATTGCGGCCCGCGAACTGATTTTCAAGTATGTCAGAATGTGGCCCGCTGAAACATTGAATAACCAAATATAACATTTTTCTATTTTTTTATGATTTGTTACAATACATATTTTCTACAAAGCTCAACTGAATTAGTATTATTATTTCTGAAATTGACTTAGACCATTGTTTTTGTTTCGAAATATTATTCGTCGCGTTCGATAAGGGGGAATAACCGAACGCGACGATTTGAACCCGTCGCGGGTGAAACCATCGCCAGAGTCGTCGCCAGCCAATCAGCAGGCGGGAGTCTGACGTTTCTCCGATCTCATTAACACAAACAGAGGTGGTTCTTGATTCGTCGCGATGATTCAGAAATGCCAAATGGAAGTTAGCAGCACGTTTTTTCTATGAAAGCAACATACAATATTGATCCTTGACTAAATTTTGTGGTAAGCGACAGCTCTTTTTAAAGAAATGGTGAATTTTGGAAACAGACTTTCAGAGAAAAGGGGTATTTGTAGATCGGCATTCTATCGAAGATTTAATGAAACTGGTTCAAAATGAATTTTGAATTCTTGCGGCCCGCAGTCTCCATGTAAAAATTTATTTTGGCCCGCATAGACACTAAGGCTGAGGACCACTGCTTTAAACTATCAAATTCGATTTGGTAAAACGAAATATTTTGCATGAGTCGTTAATTTAGATGTTAATTGACCAATTGGTCGGCGTTAAGTCAGAGGGGACCAAGTAACAAAATTGACGAAAATTAAATTTTAAGGGCATTTGATCAGGAATTACTTAGGCTACTTGGAACATTCGCCCAATTTTCTTAATGTTACAATTAACGAGAGTTATAGCACAATTATCTTTTGATTGAACTGCAAAAATCGATAATAGTGTACAGTCAGAGTGGACCATATGCTTGATGTCAAGAGAGAAAAAATATGTATTGGTTAAAATCCAATAAATAAAATAGTTTATCATCAAAATGTGATACGTTTCCAAATCGTATGACTCCCTAACGCATTTTCTGATGATTATTGATCAAGAAAGCACGTGAAATTCCATTTTATCATGGTCTATATCGTATTTTACAGATCATCGTGTTGAAGCATATTGGGGCATTTCACGTGCAGACAGAGTGGACCGTGTGTCTCTAAGAAAAATAGTTGAAATTACCTTATTCTTCGTAACCCTTTCCAAATCAAAATATGTTTGTTCAGTAGCTGTTGGGCATCATATTGTAATGTACCAATACCCGTTTCATGAAGAAATTGATTTTACCGAATATTTAACAATTGTGTACTTGGTTCACTCTGTCTGAACGAAATTTTGAAAAATGCCAGTCCTCTGAATAAATTATTATGAACCGTGTAACTACAATATTTCAAAAACGTGCTGAATTATGAAAATACATTCAAAAGTTGTTAGCTATTCAATGTTCAAGTTAAGAATTCTCAAATAGCTCATTAATTGACTACCTTTCATGTGATATTGAACTGTTGTACTTGATCCACTCTGACTGAATATAAAAATTGAAAATGGTAATCAACACTGTAATAACAGAAATATGAAAATCTAAACTTCCTGCTCACATTATACACCACTCCTATTAACTTTTGTCCTACTTGTGCATTATTTTTTCATCAAACATGTAAGAACTTGAGTGTGAAATGTAGTTGGTTGAAGATTTTCCAAAAACCGTTCAGTCAGAGTGGACTAAATTCAATTAATTAGGGTGGGGTGGGGCAAGATGGGTCACCTAAGGATGGATCACCATAACATTGTAAATACAAATCGTATTGGTTTGTATTCGTCCGCTACTCTTTAATACACTAGTTAGCTATGCTAAAAGTCGATAAAAAGTTCATTAAAAACAAAATATGATGTTAAACAAGCAGTTTTAAAAAGTGATCGATTTTGCGCCGTGAAAAAAGTGCGGGGCAAGATGGGTCACTTTATGATTTATAGCAAAAATTCAGGAACATTTGTTGAAAAACTTGAAACTTATAGAGTTGCAAACTTTAAAGTCGTTTTTCTAGAAATTAAGTAAAAGACACATGGTCCTCTCTGACTTAACGCCGACCAATTAACCTTTTGATTGCTTAAAAAAATATTTCCATGCTTAATGATTTGCAGTCAAGAAAGCCCAAACCGCATATTTTACCCTATAAATTGAGGTATAGCTCAAAATTGTGACGTGTTGGAGCAAATCTGAGCCCGGATTCGGATTCAGCGGCCCAAAATCTGTCAGAGACACATAAGTTTGCTCTTGAGATAGACCAAAAGTTAATTTTTGTTACGCTGTGTAATTCTTCTGTCATTACAACTAGGTATTCTTGATAGGATTCTTTCAGCATTTCAGCACTCTTCCTGCTTTAGTTTATTCATGGATTTCTCCAAAAGTTTAGTAATTCCTACTAGGAATTCTCTTGAGATTATTTTAGGAACTACTGCTGGCATTGCTCTACGACTGCTACTGGGTTTCCTCCTAGAGTCTAGATATTTCTGGTACGAATCATCCAGATTTTTTTTCTCTGGGTTTCCCATGCATTAACTGCAAGGAATCCTCCAGGAATTGCTGGAGGCCTCTCAAGAGGTATAATTACAACTATCCTTGCTGAAAATATGTTTGCAATCAATTCAATTTCAATTAAATTTATTTCTGGAATTCAACGTTACTACATTTAATATTTACACTTACATTTCAGAGATTTGGTTTACCTTTCAGCTGAGAACAATACAAATTCATTTAAGATACATTAGGGGTAGGCGGGGCATTATGGACACCCGGGGCAGAATGGACACCCTCAATATTTTGAAATATGCGAACTTTTTTAAACTTTTAATGAATGGAGAATATAGTCCATTTGTCTAAAACGTAGTTTCAGGAAAGAAACATTCGAAATTAAAATTATACTTGATTTTACACGAAAAAGTTGCGTCCTCCGTTTTTTGAGCATGGAAATTATAATTTTCACACCATCTAAAATAAGATTTAGTGATTAATTTATTGCAGGTCGATTAAAACCTGATATTTCTAGAACACATGCAAGTAGTTTTGCTGTATCTACATGCTTAATATGTTTATATTTTCTTCTTTATTATATCAAAAATCAAGTTTGGAAATATCTTCTGCTGCCGGGGCAAAATGGACACTCACCTTTTTGAAAGAAGCGGCAAGGGAAAAATATAAGCTAAATCACAAACCAACCAAATTCTTCGATTTCGGTACATTTCCGGTTAAATGTTCACTATAGTAGACATAGGGTGAAAAAAATTGGTCAAAAAACGACAAAAGTGGAAAATAGTTATTCTAGGCACAGCTGTACATGCCGACAAAAACGAAGCTTTATCCAAAACAGCCTGAATTTAAATTAACTGAACAAAAATGAGCTACTTCGGCGTATTATTCAACCAAAATAGTTGTTTTGTAACGAAATGACTTTATAGGTGTAAATAATGTACGAAATTCGTAAAAGTCTCATGGTGTCCATATTGCCCCATGGGGGTGTCCATTCTGCCCCGTATGCTTGAAGACAGTCATGAAAAAATAACATTTTTCATAACATTTTTTGAAGTGGATAAATCATTTTTCATCGTGAGCATTCTTATGCAATAGATGCTAAATAGACTTTAAAAGGATACATGTATCAAAAAACTAAACTTTTTTGACATCTTGCCAGGTAAAGATGGCAAAAACCTTAGGGTGTCCATAATGCCCCGCCTACCCCTAATACAACAACAGGGCCCATATAGCCGAGGCGGTAAACGCACGGGTATTCAGCATGACCATGCTGAGGGTGACGGGTTCGATTCCCGGTCGGTCCAGGATCTTTTCGTAAAGGAAATTTCCTTGACTTCCTTGGGCATAAGAGTATCTTCGTGCCTGCCACACGATATACACATGCAAAATGGTCATTGGCAGAGGAAGCTCTCAGTTAATAACTGTGGAAGTGCTCATAGAACACTAAGCTGAGAAGCAGGCTTTGTCCCAGTGAGGACGTTACGCCAAGAAGAGAGAGAGAGAGACATTAATACAAACAACAGAAATTACTAGCTAAATGTAGCTCAGTGAGGATTCCCTAAGAAATTCTATTAGAAGGAATCCCAGCAGTATTATTTACTGGATGTATTTCGAGAGGAATTCTCAGGATTCATAGCAGGTGTTTCTGAAAGAGCTTCAAGAGTACTTCCTTGAGGAAACCTGAGGAATTGCTGGAGCAATCTTAGGAGGATTTTCCAGAGGAACCCTAGCAAGCATCCCTAGAGGAATTGCTGGAGAAGTCTTTCGAGAAATCGTCTTGGAATTTCGTCAGGAATGCCTGATGGGATCCTGTCAGAAATTTCTGCTGGGATTCCTACCCGGATTTCTCCAAGCATAGTCATTTACAAACAATGTTTACAGCGCCACCTAGTGGCAAAAATCGAAAGCTTAAGATTTCTGCATATAAACTTTATCAAGACTTGATCAAATTTTGAATGGGCTTTTTTGAATCTAAAACAAGTGATTCAGGAGGTAAGACTTTACATTTTTCGAATTCTATGTTTTTCATATAAGAGTGATAGTTTTGTAACTTACATATTTTTCCAAATACAGCGCCGGGTTGTCCAACAGTGCCCTGACCATTCGCATCAGGTAAATCAGCAGTGCCAAATTATTCTGCACCACATTGACCTTCACACCCTCGGCAATGAATGTACACATCCTCGGCAGCATCTCATGCAGTCCCGGATCGCAAGCCAACGATTGTAGTGCTTCCGCTCGCCGGGCCTCGTCTGACCCTACGCAAGCTTCCGTTATCTCCTTGTAGTACAACTGTTGCTCGACGGACAGCTCGTGGGTGGCCAACTGTTTGACGTGGACCGTTTCTACGTTCTTCAGTTTCTGAGCTTTGATGGCCGGTTTGCCGGTTGTGTCTTTAAGGTGTGCCCTGTCCAGTTTGTTAACTGGATTGACCGAATCCAGTGCTTGCAGATCCTTCGATAATGGTGGAGGATTCTCTGGAATCGTGGGTTGAACTCCGTCCACGCAAAGCCAATGCGCTCGCAACGTTATATCCAATGGAATCTTCGGCGGTGCCGTCTGGATAACATCCGCCAGATCGATTTCCTTTTCCTCGATAAAATGCAACTCTCGCCCTCCACCGGATGCGAACCGGAACGGGATGAAATCTGGCGACACAAAACCATACTGCGGCTCAATGTTTCGCACCTTCAGCGAGTGGTCAATATCCGCAATGGACATCTTCATCCGCTTGGAGTGGTGCATAAACTTGGCCGCATCCTGCACAATTTGCTTGAGCTTGAACGACACGTCGTCGGCCAGTTCCTTGGCGGCGTCATCCGGGAGGCTGCCGACACCGATACTTTCCGCGATTACCTTGATCGATTCCAGGGACAACGTTGTCCCGTACATGGTTTTGTCGCCATCACTCATTGTTCCCGGTCAGACACTGTTCACAAAACCGATTACCTGCGGAAATTTCACATAAAAGCGACCAGAAGCTCTGAAAACACGAACGAACGCTAATTTTTGTTTAGATGCAGCCAGGCAAGCAATCCGAATGACGTGAACGAACCAAACGCGATGATTAATGATGACTATCCCTGATGATGACAAGTCGGGACTGCCAGATGGGAACACTGTTCTGTTAGAGCGGTGGTTCAAAACACGAAGAAAATGTAAAAAAAAATACAAAAGATTAAATTTAATCTTTCTAGATTGTGTTTCAAAAATGGAGAAAACAAGATGATCAACTTCCTTGTCAACAACTCCTCATCGACTCTCTCTTCTTCAAATTGAAGTGGCAAGGCGGCATCCATTTATTTCGTAACGCTAAAATCGTTATTCTTACTCCCCCCTTCGTGACGCTTTTTGTATGAAAATCCTAAAATGTTTGTATGGAAACGCTCTGCCATACAACTCTGTATGGGGGAGTAATCGGAATAATTTGTCCTATTAGGCTTCTTCTTCTTCTTCATGGCTCGACGTTCGCATCGGAACTTGGCCTGCCTCTCTTCAACTTAGTGTTCTTAGAGCACTTCCACAGTTATTAATTGAAGGGCTTTCTTTGCCTGCCATTGCATGAATTTGTAAGTACAATAATACACTATGCCCAGGGAGTCAAGAAAATTCCCCCCCCCCCCCCCCCATCCTCTGCCACGCTATTTCCCTATACCTTATACACGTACTGTCACACTTTCCTTGACCCCCTCCCCCAAATGTTACACGTAATTTATTTATGAACGTTCCCTAATGTGGAACGCGATGGCCACGGATTAAAATTTAGAGAAACACTTTTTTATCTGTATAGCGCATTTAGTTCACCACTGGACTATCGCACTAGTTTTCACGAGTGCGAAAACGCTAATAAAAGTGCGCGATTGCATCAAATCAACTCGGTGTCTTCAGAGCACTTGTTCTCCATAGATTGGAGAAATAGTGCGCCGAAGACATCAACCTGATTTGATGCAATCGCGCACTTTTATTTACGTTTTCGCACTTATAATGTCGCAGTTCGCAGTCCAGTAGTGAACTAAATGCGGTATATTAACGAGATTTTTAGCCCTTGGCTAGTTCATCTCGGGACCCACGCCTTACTTCCCTTCCGAAGGAAGAACTCACATTTTGCGAGTTTGTCGGGAGTGGGATTCGATCCCAGGTCCTCGGCGTGATAGTCAAGTGTTCTAACCATCACATCAGGTCCGCTCCACATTTGAGAAACACTGTTCTGTAGAATTTTCGACGCAAAAAATCCTATACGATGTTGCTGGCAACCTTGCACGCAACGTCTTCCGCGCGCGCAATCTTCGCGAATCATCGCGCGTGGGATGACTGCTTTGCCTGCTCGGTGCTGATGCGGAAGAACCGGAAGAACACCCGCGAGAAGAAGCCGGCGCGGCGCCGTCGCAAAACAATCCATTCCAGCTGTCAAACGTCGCGCTAGAACGGGAACGGCGTGGCATGACGAGCATGGGCGAAAGCGAAATAGCATGCACTAGCGCCCGCATGCACATCAAGCTGAGGGTTGATGGTGTGTGCGAAAAAACAACAACATCGCGTTCGCGCTCTCATCATCATCATCATCATCAGCCATCGGCCAGCCAGCCAGCATCATCGTTCGGCAGCTACAGCTAGAAGGGGGGTTATCGCTGTTGACTCGTTTGATTGCTCATCCTTTTGGTGTTCGTCTGTCAGGCCGCGGTCATCATCCGAACGTCGTCGTGCGTGGAAAATCGCGTGTGTTACGCGTTTCTGTTCTCTGCCTGTGGTGTGTGCTAGTAAATTGCGAGTGTGAATTTAACGAGTGTGATTCTTGCTAGAAATTCGAGGCTGAAACTCCGGAAGCCGTCTGTGTAATTCCGTATTTTCGCCTGGTCACGACACGGGGAATCCTCTTGGTGTGGTTGATTGTCTCTGTTTTCCTGGCCACAAGTGAAAGGGAAAATCAGTGTGTGCGTTTGTCAGGAGAGCTAGAAGCAAAACACGAGGCGCGGCGGTACGACAACGGGATCAAAATTCGATCATCCTGAGCGAGGTGAACGAAATCGAAAAAGGCGGTGGTGTTTGATAGTTCTCAGTGCAATTTCTTCCGTCATCCGTAATCTGCCTAGCTCTTGCCTGGTAACTGTTGGATTTTCTTTCCCATATTCGTAAGTCGCACTTTTCACCTGAAAACGCGGTACAAGTTTGACCGTGAAAAGAGGAAGAAGACCGACCAAGTGAAACTGGAAATTTACAATAAACTCCAGCTAAAGAAACCATCAGGTGGACTCAGTGGAAAGGAAGCCCTTTGCTTGAAAACCTCGTCTGGAACTCAAGTAAGTACCACAAGCCAGAAATCCCAGCCATTTCCTTGGTATTACATCAGTAAATTCAATGCAAAACGTGTGTCGTGGAATGAGGGTTCTTCATTTTGACAGAGACGTAAAAATGTGCAACATGAATGATGAGAATGCGCGCAACACACATACAAACGATAGCCAGTGTTGTCAGTAATGTGGAAAAGTCCTGCTCCATTCGTTGATCCAGAAGTGCTGTGATATGGGTCACGATCTCGTCACTCGATGATGTGTTAATTTCGCCAATTTCTGCAAAAGCTTCTGAAATTAGCGAGCAGTGATGGTAAATCACATGCTTCCTATTTATAACCAGTTCGGCGTTGTTTCGTATCTAATTTTTACACTTCGTTAGCTTGTGTGTTTTGGGAAGCTGTTAGATTCTAACATAAAATTATTACTGATAGATCTAGGAAAATTTCCGGAACGGTTCGTTCCGCAAATTCTTCAAGCATCCGTTGTACTTGATGAAACATCCATCGAGGGATTCTTCAATGATCTTTTAATTCCTCCTCACTGCTAGACAGAAAATATCTTGCTATATGATGTAAAGCTAAAGCTAATAGGTTATCGTATTGCTAATAAATTACAATCACAATTACAATTACTTTGTAGCCAGAGAAAGCGCAAACACAATAGTCAACATCGCCCAAGTAACCGCTTCCAATGACAACATGCATTTTCAAAAATTAATAGATAAAATATCGAACGGAACTTACTGGCTGCTTAAGATGCTAACGCATGCTCAAGAGCAGATGAGCATCTTGAGCAGCTTTCAAGCTGATTTAGAAGCTCACAATGAGCTTGGTCGGAACTTTCGTTTGTTTTATTTAGCTTCTAAATTTTAAATGTAAAATGAATTTCTTCTATATTGTTCGCTTCCTTGACCTGATATATTAGGCTTCTAGTTCAAAACCGAATTAGCGACATTTTTTCTTCGACTTCCGCTGCTTTTGCCTTGCATTAAACACAATGTCGGAAGTGGGGCGCTGTGTAGAGCACCAGGTGTACAATACAGCGCCCCACTTCCGACATTGTGTTTAACGCAAGGCAAAAGCAACGGAAGTCAAAGAAAAAATGTCGCTAATTCGGTTTTGAACTGGAAACATAATAAAGATTGTATACCGACAGGCAATCGTATGAATAAACTTCCAAATTACAAATTTAAAAACCTGGAGGAATATCTGGAAAAAATTCTAGAGAAATCTCTGTATGTACTCATGCAGAAGTCCCTTAATGGGTTCTGGGAGGAATCCTTATAGATGTTTTTGAAGAAATCGCTAGAGGAATCCCAGGAGGAACTCCTAGAAGAAATTCCGGAGGAATGCTTGATTGAATTCCTGCAGGAACGCCTAGAGGTATTCATAGAGAAATCCCTATATTCCTGGAGGAATTGATGGACGAATTCTTGGAAGAATTTATGAAGGCATCTCTGGAGGGTTTCATGGACGAATTCCTGGATTGAATCCTACAGGAATTTCAGGAGCAATCCCCAGAGAAATAATCCTTGGATAAATCCTTGAAGCAATTCGTGAAGGATATTTCTGAAAGAATTCCTGGAGGAATCTCTGAACGAATTCTTGGAAAATTCCCTAGAGACATTTTGGGAGGAATCTCTAGAGAAATTTCTGAAGAAATCCCTTGAATTCCTGAAGGAATGCTTGGAGGAATTTCCAAAGAAATCCCTGGAGGATTTCCTGGAGAAATTTGAGTAGGAATTCCTGGAAGATTTTCTAGAGCAATTCCATGAGGAATTCTTGGAGGAGTTCTTAGAAGAATGCCTGGAAGAATTCTTGGAAGATTGCCTGAATGGATTCCTTGAGGAATGCCTGGAGGAATCTCTGGAGAAACTCCTGGAAGAATACCTGATTGAATACTTAATGGAATGCTCTAAAGGAATCCCAAGGGAAATTTCTGGAAGAATATCTGAAAGAAAGCCCGAAAGAACGCCAGGAGGAAGTCTTGGAGGAATTCCTGGAAACATACTAGGAGGAATCTCTGGAGGACTCCCAAGGGGGCTTCCTGGAGGACTTTCTGAACAAGGAATTACTGTATGAAATCCAGAGGAAATTTATTGAAGATTTATTGGAACAATTCCAGAAGGAATCTCTGGAAGAATCACTGGAGCATTTCTTGGAAGAATCCTTGGAGGAATTCTGAAGGTATTCTTGGAGGATATTCCGGAGGAATCCCTGCAGAAATCTGTGGAGGAATTCCTGAAGGGATTTTTTTATATTTTTTAATTTTTATGTGTTCACTTCGTCAACTGACGTAGACTAGCACATACGTAACTGACATGCGATTAATAAGTCTTAATTAATTGGGCGTAGTTTGCTCGGCGTAGTTCGCTCGTTCCTTACGAAGGAGGAGTTCCTAAAGGTAACTCTAGAAGATTTTTTTGAGGAATCTTACAAGAATTGTTGGAGAAATCCCTGCAGAAATTTTTGGAGGAATTCCTGGAGGTATCACTAGAGGATTTTTCGGAAGCATCCCTGCAGAAATTTCCGGACTAATCTGGAGGATTTCCTGGAGGAATCCCAGGAAGAATTCGTGAATAAATCGCAGGAGGAATTCCTGAAAAAATCTCAAGCAGAGTTGCCGAAGAAATCGCAGAAGGAGATAATGAAGATATCACAGAATGAATTCATAGAAAAATTCTGAAGAAATGCCAAGAAGAGTTTTGTGGAGGAACTTCTGGGGGAATGGATTTAGAAAGTTCGACTGAATGGGATAGTTATGCTAAGGAAACGGCTAAGCAGTCTCGAGGAAATCAAACGATACTATTTGATTTTACCTAATGTTTCGACCACTTTTTTGTCTTCTTCAAGGGTTAATCGCCCTGAAGAAGACCAAAAAAGTGGTCGAAACGATGAGTAACATCAAATAGTATCGTTTGATTTCCACCAGTCTGCTTAGCCGTTTCTGTAGAATAACTTCTAGAGGAATCTCTGTAGCAATTTCTGAAGGAATCCCTGTAGAAATTCCGGAAAATCCCCAAGAGAATTCCCGGAAGCAATCTCAATAGGAGTTCCTAAGGGAATCTCCAAATAATTCCTGGAGGAATCTCTGGATGAATTCCTGAGGAGTTCCTGAAAGAATTCCTGGAGGAATTCCGGAAGGAATCCCAAGAAGAGTGCCTGGAGGAATTCTTGGTGAATTTTTTAAAAAGAATCCCTGTAGTTGTTCCTGAAAGAATCCCATATGGAATTCCCAAGTGAACCCCTGGAGGATTTCCTGGAGAAATTCCAGAAGGGGTTCCCTAGAATCTTTGCAAAAAAAATCTGAAGAATTCCATATCTGCAGTAATTTCTGGACGAATTATTGAAGAAATCCTTGACTGCCCATTGTATAAAGGGCTGTTTGCAGTTCAGAAGGAATTTCTCAGCCTATGTATATTGATGTATGGGAAATTCCTTGCCTGAATCGCTTAAAAAACCGGGTTTTATCCGATCGCAGTACGCAGTTGCGAAGAAATGACAGTTTAATGGCAGTCACTGAAGAAAGTTTCTGCCAGGAATCGCTTAAAAAGTTTCTTGAGCGATTACTTTCGAACTCGAAACTGCGCTTAAGAGTATCATCGACAAAAGTAGGCATTGGAGAAAATGAATCCCAAAGATTCTACAGTTTACAGGATAGAAATGACCTATTTTTTTAAAATATCAAAGCCATCTATTTTTCCAGTGTGACTGTTATGCGGTTACATTGGTCAATGAGACAAAATGACTTGGTATTTTTTTCATAAATTCTAGAACAAACTTGAAGTTTTTTTTTCAGGTAGTCGAAAGTATTTGTTATTTGATGGTGATCCCCGATATTAACTCAATACTAGCAAAAGATGCAAATGTTACAAATATGCAGTTATGGGCAGTTGAATGAACTTCTAATGGAGCTTTTGTGGAAAATTTAGAATTGCCTGTAAGAAATTCTTTCACAAAAATTTTAAACGAATTCAAATGAAATTATTGGAGCAATCTCTAACGGAATTCTGGAAGAAATAGAGAAGTCCCTGAAGAAATCTGTAAAGGAAAACTAGAAATGCCTGAAAATCTCTAGCGAAATTTCTGAAGGAATCACTGGAAGAACCTCTAAAGAAATTTCCGGAGGAATGTGGTGAAATCCCTCGAAGAATTTTTGAAGGAATCTGTGGAGGAATCCATGATGGAATCACTGAAGGAAGCTATGGGAAAGTTCCTGAAGCATTTTACGTCAGTAGGATGTCAGAAAGCAACCTGATTAAAATGGCTCTCGAGAGCTATCCGGCCGGTACCGGTGGTAAGCAGCGAGCTAGGTGGATCGATCAAGCGGAGGGCGATTTGCAAACCCTTCGCAGAGTGTGAAACTGGAGACGCACAGCCATGGACCGAATCGAATGGAAACAACTCCTACGTACAGTAGATGACACTCAGGCCTCAGTCTTACCGGTAAGGTAAGTGCCGGAGAAGTGGATGGAATTGGGTTGTTTAGTGATTAAAATATAGCTACTTTCATATCATAATAGAAAGAGCTCATTTTTCTGAGTATAACGTTATTTTATAGCGTTCCAATACCTTTTTTATGGGCAAATAAACTAAAAAGTTTTAGGGGAGGAAGGGGTAACCCCGTCACCTTAAGCATTGGGAATATTCAAAATTAATGTAAGAGGTAATTTGATATTTTGACTACGCAGAATGTTTGATTTATTAGTATTTTATAAGATTTGTGCATTCAAATTTTCAAAATATGTTTATTCTAATGTACATAACACAAACATATTAAATATTGATGTTGTTAATGCAGTTGGGGTAAGACCGTCACCCCAATGGGGTAAGGCCGTCATACCTTTTTTTCAAGAAACTTGAAGATTTTAATTTGAAAATGTTTCCAACATATTTTTCCCTGGCCAAGTTCGCAGGGGTTGACGGTATTAAAGTGAAGGAGTTGCATTTTGATTATTGTAATGTAGTGTTCTTTAGTGAAACATATCACCCTTTTAACACTTTAATGCGCCTCCAACGGTTCATCACGAACCGGCTGCTGCAGATGGAGTATGGCTGATCATATGTATCAGACATGCTCGATAAACACGAAGGAACCGCCGGGGCTCAGTAGAGTCTATTCCCAAGCAATAGTTCCAAGTCGGTTGGATTTGAGAAGATTTTGATGATCGTTACAAATCCTTATAAAAGTATTATAGGATTTGTGACAGGTTTTGGAACCTTTTACAGACAGCTGACTTCAAAATGTTGTTTGGGCTCTGTTTCCCACGTTTCTCGGTTGATTTTGATCAGTAATTTAATAATGTCATAGTCGCTTTTTCGAATTTTTACAATGTTAGTTGGTCATATTTTCTTTAAATAAAGCAATTAAAATCGACCGAAGAATCAATAGTGGGAAGGAGATTTGCAGCACTTAATTGTGCTGATAGATTCGAAGCTAACGTGCGAACACTTAAACGCATTGTTGACGTCAATGCGTTCGACGTGACATTTTGGACAAAAACTGACTGCTTTTTATTAACTGAACAACGTTTTGTGTATGACCAGGTTGACATTTCTAGGCTACGCTTGAGAAAATGACATGGTTTATCTAGGTAGGACCGATAGGACAATTGAACGAATTTGAATATTTTTCATAGTATTTGTAGCGGGATGAAAGTTGACATGAAATCTCTATTATTTTAAAATTTTATTGCTATCAACTGACCAATTTGGCGTATTTTTGTTTATCTCTTAGATGGTATTATGACACCAGCAGAAGTTCAGTTACATGTTTCTGTGGGTTTTGGACCGATGACAATTTAAGGACACAGGAGATGAACACGGAGAAGTAGAAAACGATTAGCGAAATCAAGGAAACAATTTGACACAGGATCGACTATATTTTAACATACAGGGTTCGATTGATTCGATGAAAAAAAAACAAGCATACGACAACTGATTTAACGAGAAGTAAAACATATTGAACCATACCACAAAATCAAACAAGAAGACAAACACAAACCGTGTGACCATAACACTACATAAGCAAATCTTGATTGACTGACCAATTGAAAACTTTCCAATCTTCTACCGTAGCTTTCTGAGTCAGTTGCAACAGTGTCTTAATGGATATCATTTTCCGCGTACGGCTGGCAAACTGCTTCTGAAAGATTACGTACTCTTTCCTATCTTCGGGTCTAGTGTAGAGGTTTCAACTCTATTCAGAGTGCAGCTAGAAACCTAGCAAAAAAAAAAAAAAAAAATATCAAATCATCTTTGGAGCTTCCATTCGATCAAAACACTAGTGCGATGGGGAAAGTTAAAAACAGTATTTTTAAAAAACTATTACGACCCAATGCTAATTACTACACACTTTGCTCAAGTTGACGACATCGTCTAGTCCATCGTGAGTATTGGTCCTAGTAGGGGGAAAGTTGGGAAAGGGTCCAGGCTTTGCTATCAGCTGTCCTGCAGCTCCACCTGGTCACTCTTCAAAAAAAAAAAAAAGAAAATGTTTCCAACATATTTTTGATGAGTTGTGATGGTTTACCAATTATTCTAATCAGTCGTTTTTTATATGAAACAGCTTCCCTATAATCGTTAATTTTAAAGTATATGCGACACAAATATTTCCAGAAGTCATTCGTTATATAGTTTTTTTTTTCTTAAATGAGAGTTTTGGTTCCGTGCCATTTGGCCGAATGTCAATTAACCGGTTGCGGTTTGACCGAATGCCAAATGAGGAAAAATCTACTTGAGTGATCATGCCGTTGTTCTCCATGTACATCAGTATAACCCGAGTAGGTGGAAAAATCTGATGAATAGCATATTCAGTTATGATTGATTGAATTACTGAAGAGCAAAAACAGATATTGATTTGATTGATATAAGAGGTAAAAGAACAGAAATAATAGCAAATTCTAATATGGTGAACTACTTAATAATAGCTCGCTAAGATATTACAAGAACAAAATAATAGCAGACAAGATTTGTCTTTTTTCTAGGAAAAAAAAATGTCAACATCCAGCATCGAACCTATGACCTTAGGATTCACAGCCGGCGATGCTTACCAGCCAACTATAGCTCGCTGTTGTAAATAACATGGGAATAAGAGCATGCGGTTCTTCGTTTCCACAGCTCAGAAAGAGGCACATGGCGTTTCACTAACATTGAGCCATCTCTATGGGTGTATGTGTTCCATTTCGTGCAGAAGAGCTAAACTTGTTCTTATGTAGACATTTTCAGCTATTTCGACAATAATAAAAACTGATATCGTATCACTTTGAGCTATTCGTGCGATATTCATTAGATTTTTGAATAACTTATCAAAATCATATCGAGCTATGACAGCACAAAGTGTTCGATTTGAGATATGATTTAGATATCCTCATCTACCCGGGAACTGGAAAGAACAGCCCATGATGCAACCTTTCGCACCGTTGTAAAAAGTACAAACTACAAAAAAAATCTCGCTTGTTCTCTTCTTCTTTTTCTTCTTGGCATTACGTTCCAGCTGGAAGAAGCCTGTTGTTATGCTTGTTCTATGAGCACTTCCACAGTTATTAACTGAGAACTGCCTCTGCCAATGACCATTTTTAATGTGTATATCATGTGGCATGCACGAAGATATTCTATAGTATTTGCCCAAGAAAGTGAAGAAAATTTCCTTTACAAAAAGATCCTGTACCGACTGGAAATCGAACTTATTACATACATGGTCATACCCAGTCTTGTGCACTATCACCATCATAACACAAAAAAGCCGCAACATCAACATTGCCCTTCTTCCTCCATCAACGCTACAGCCGACCGTCTCTATGTTGCTAACGAACACATTCGAGACGAACGCATTGATACGGTGGCTGCCGCCGCCACACTCTTTCTCTGCACATCTCCTGAGCAACCGAACGCTTGTTAACCGTCTTTTCGACGCAGAGTTATGTCACTCACTGCTGGGTGACTCTCATCTGAAAGGGCCAGGATGAAGGTCAATTTGTTAAGTAGTATTGTATGGCGTAGCAAATACAAACATATCACGCCCTATGAATAGAATGCAAGGCGTAGAACAAAAACTCGCTTCGGTGTTTCATCGTGTGGTTCGAAAACAAGAGAGGATCGCTGCTGCTGGATGTGGTTGACTCTGCACTGAACGAGGGTTGGCTTGAGTGGCTTTTGCGTGAATCGATAATGTTTTGATGGACTGCGTTTGTCGTATGAAATGATGGTTAAAGCGAGTTTCGTTCGACATTAACCATCATGAAACTGCACAACCCTGGTCATACCTCGATATAACGTAACTTTTAGCTTGATATAATGTTCGGCTCCGTAAAGGTATAAAAAAATATGATTCTATTTTTCCAGCCCTCAGGTGATTTTTTGAAGAATCACTGGAGGAATACCCGAAGAAATTCTGGAGCAACATTTGAAAAGGGCCCAAGAGGTCTTGTGTCTTTTTTTCGAAAACGTTCCGTAGGGCATAGCAACAGCCCGCCCACGCAAATGAACACCGTTATCCGAAAGATCGATGTTTGCTCTATCTGATAACGGTCTTAGTTTGTGTGAATAATTTGTAATTTGTAATTTGTTGTTTATTGGGTACGTTAGCCTATTAGTTTTACAAACTATACATCAGGTCAAGGATCTCAGGTCAAGGATATTGGTGTTAGAAAAATATACTAAGGATCCAGAATTAAACTTAACAAATTGACTTAAAGTTCGTTTACATTTTAAGCTTGATTTTAAGTTATCTCGTCAAAGAATTCTAATTTAATCTTGTGATTGCTGCTTTGAAAGTAGCAAGAGTTGGCTTCTGCTTCACTTCCAAAGGTCTACCTTTGGTTTGCATAAAGCTCCGGCAATCATCACGCTCTTACCACTCGTTGTCGTATGTCTGGGGATGATAAACGACCATGTTCGTTGTTGTTGGCCACGAGCTAGGTGGTTCTGGAGGTAATCGGGCAGGTAGCCATCATACCCCCGTTTCATAAAGCTGCAGGTACGTAGATGGTAGTTCGCCAATTAAATAAACTGATGGGGGCTCAGGAGCAACGTGTTAAGTCATTGTTTACCAATGCTTGTATGCCCTTTTCAAATGTTGCTCCAGAAATCCCAAAAAGAGTTCCTGAAAGAATCTTCGCCGATGAGTGACGGGCTTACCGGAAAAGCCAACTTTTCCTAAATTGAACCGAAATTTCTAAAAAATTGCTGAAACAGACCTTTCGATGAATCTTGGCACTGAAGAATAGTACAGATGAGAATACATGATTGATTAAAATAAATTTCTATATTTGTGTTGTAATCCAGAGGCTAAATTCTACCGACAAAAAAATATATCCATCGTTGGTGCAACAACGTGTGCGTTTGTTTTGTTTATTTTCTTCGCGTTTGACAGGTTGGTATTATATACACTGAAGTTTTTTTTACGACGGTAATGGTCCCGCGTGGCGTATAAAAAAACCGCGTAAAAAAATCCGTGTTATTTCAAAAAACGTCGTAAAAAGTCAAGTCGTCATGGTAGATGTGGTCCTGACTATTTGACGCGTGTTTTTGAAAAAAAAAAACGCGGATTTTTTAACGACTGTTTTTGAAATAACGCATTTTTTCAGGACGGACCGCGTAAATAAACCGCGTAAAAAAACTTCTGTGTATCTCAAAAGAGCAAAAATACTAAAAACAAAAGGTATGTGACCAAAAAGCTACTAAATAACTATTTTATGGTAAAATCATTGGGGTGACGGGCTTACTCACCCTGACGGTGTTACCCGCTTTTCCCCTATTTCATCATTTACCTGAGGGAAAATGGGACAAGGGATGGAAATTAGGACAGGGAAAGGTGGTGAAATAGGAAGGGGTGCCCTAGAAGAGGGAATGAACGCATAAGCGCAACGAGAGCTCATAGCCCACACCACAACGGGTTTAATCAGTGCCCTGAAAAGGACACAGTAAAACGCATAAGCGTAAAGAGAGCCTATATAGCTCATTGGAGGTAGCTTGTGACGTCATGCGACTTTCAATATGCCATTGAAAGGCACGTCATCGAAAGCATCCTCAATATGCAGGAAATCACCCAAGCAAAAACTACGCTTGAGCGAGTACTTTCTTTTTTTTTCTCTCCCTTTTTGGCACAGACCTACTGGTCCATATCGGAGTACTTTCTTGAAAACGTATACAACTTTATGTGAAGAGTCACTGTGGACATCCCAAATTGGAAGGCAGCTGATTTCACATGAATAGGCATGTTAGCCAGACGAACATCACATATGTGATAATCGACAATGCGTTTCAAGAAGTTTCAAGCATTTCAGAAAGAACGAGGTAACCAGTTAAATCTGGAACTCATTCCTTCTTTATACAATGCACTCACCCTTTCGGGATAAAACTATGGAGTAATTTCACGCCATGAAAATACCCAATAGTAAATTACAAGAGTTCAAAACATGTTTGAAATACTCAAATCCCTCTGGGGAAAAAATAGGACAAACCCCCATTCACTCCTGGAGATTTGAAGTAAGCAGAGTTTTTTAGTGCCCACCAAGTCGATTCAATAGCTACAATTCTCGGGCGGATGCTCGACTAACTACAAAAGAATGATTGCTCCACTATCTGTTAAGGAGGTTACCCATAAAATCCGGGATAACGGTAAAATTCGGAACCACGATTCCGCTTCCATAAACTAAAAAGATTCAAAAATTTCACGAAATTTCATAATTTTATTATTTTGAAATTGTGTGCAAAATGAGTATTGGCAATAACGACGAAAGCTTAACGCAACGCCACAATTACGTAATCGAATGAAAAACGACATGTCATGTTAATGGTTATCTACTCTAACCATTTGATTCTCGAAGAAAACTGCAAAGATCAATAGCCAATACCAATGCCATCAGTCTGTTCTGTTCTGCTCCCGTGTAGTGCTGAGTGGAGTGAGACGACTTTATCAGCCGCCAATCTTCGATGATGGGCCGCAGTAGACGCACTCACCGTCCAGTTGCGTGATCAAAAAACCACTTAAAAACTATCGAACAACACTAATTGAACGTTAATTGATTTGGCCTATCAATAATTGATTGGGAAGATTGTAAGGTTTTCGGAATTCTATTGAGAACAACTCCACGGTTTATTCCGAGAAAATCAAGTTTTCGAATAACAAATCTGAAAATTATCCACTTAGTATGATAGTCTGCATAAATCTAAGATAACTTTGTTCGCAACCTTGTTAGGCTCGGTGAATTTGCTCCCGGTTCATGATTATGCAAAGGCGGCAAAAACGTGTTTGATTCATTGCAAATGGCTTAAAATAATAGTACCAACTATCTTTCCTCACCGCCGCGGAGGCTGTCTCGTTTTATCGCTCGTTAGGAAAAATATCCAACCCACCCTACCCAGTAGCTTTATGCCCGGTGGCAAATTATTCAAGGTCAGTGGTGTTTGCTAATGCAGTAAAACCCATATTTCTAAGTTGGAGTGGTAGAGCTACGCTACGTCGGAGCACGACGGTCTCTCCTTGAGCTTGAGGCCATGTAGCGCCCCGCCACGCGAACTTTGGGATAGCGTTGTAGGGTCTGGGTAAGAACCGGCTAGGCATGCATAATAGGCCCGGGTACCAGGAACACAGGGCTGAATGACATCGTTGTTCGGTTCGGGGGCGGGAGGTTGAATATTTACGGCGGGCAGCCCATGTGGATAACTAACGAGGTGTTGAACAGTACCAGTGGAACGTGTTTTGATCGATTCTATTTGGACTGAGTAAACAATAATTACACGAAGGATTTATCGAGATATGTGCGAATGAATCGAACGTTTCGAATACATTGTACAAACGCTGATTTATTCTTTTTTAAAGATTTTACGGTCGCAGTTGATAATAGGTATTCATTGAAACTTCCGGCATAGTCGAAGGTGTAAAGGGAATAGCCTACTCCAAGGTACATCCATATCTTAGGTTTGCATTAGCATGAATGATAATCAGTGTTTATAATGCGATGTAAGAAACTACCACAGAACTCCAACTTAATTTAGTGAATTCTTCATCTTGATACAGGTACAGCATCCGCTGGATAACTGGCTGTTGTCTGGACTGATTTTTAACTGGGCGCTCGATAACTGCATCAAAGCCAGTTCAAAAGCAGTTGTCTGTCAGAAATGCACGAAAATGTGAGGTTATGTTTGCAAATTGCCCGAAACGGTGTAGATACTGTCGGAAGCTACCATGGCCTGAAAGGACCTGTATCAGGTGGAATGTTACTTTCCCATGGCGCCTATTAATCCAACTATCGACCCTCGGAATCAACCTATGGGTCCACCTTTTTTCGGTGGAACTGTCCCACGCGCGCTGCCATTTGACCATAGAGGTTATCCTGGCAGTCTTGTAGTCAATTCCACTTCTTCGATCGACGTCGCCGTAGACTTCGAGTGTAATGTCGCCGATCTTTACTCTCACCAAGAACCCTAACCTCAACACCTCGTCGTACATGACATTCCATAACACCGGACCCAGGATGGAACCTTGCGGACTCCTGAAGTTATGTGGAAGCTCTTCCGACCCACCTCTGTGTCGTAAACTAGTACTCGATTCTGGAAGTAATTTCCGAGAATCTTGCACAGGTACCCGGGTATCCCCAGACGCAGGAGCGTATCGGCATTAGCTGGCCAACTGGCGCTATGGAACGCGTTCCTTACATCCAGGGTCACTACTGCAGAGTAGCGAATCCCCCTTCTCTTACGCTCGAGTGCTTTCCCGGCGGTTTTTGTAACCGACAGGAAGCGTCTACGGTCGACCTCCCCTTCCGGAAGTCATACTGGCTACTCGAGAGACCATTTACATCATCGGTGTGCCTCAACATTCTATTGAGGATGAACTTTTCGAGTTCCTTCCCCGCCTTGTCGATCAAGCATATTTGTCTATATTATGTCGACGGGTCTCCGAGTGGTTTCCCCGCCTTTGGCAAAAGAGCTAGGGTCTGCCGCTTCTAAAGCTCTAGGAAAACTCCCTCGTCTATGCATTTCTGGCATTTCAAGACCAAGAAACTTGATCCGGACCTGAAGCCTTACCTACGCGAAGGGACTTCGTCATCCCTCAAGTTCCACATCGATGACCCTCTCCTCATCGCCAGCCCCAGTCCCCGGCTCTCCTACGAAAGAAGGCCAAGGACTAGGATCCTGACGCGGAAAAAGCCCCTCGATGATCTCCTCTAACATCTCTGGAGATTGCTCTGTAGGAGCCATTACATCTCTCGTTTTGGCCATCACGATCCTGTAGATGAAAATCGAATGACCTCTATGGAAACTTAGTAGAATAACCCATTTTGAGAAACTTTGTCGATGACGGAAAAATCTTATCTCAAAAACTTACACAGTTGTGTGCACCAATAGAAGCATATGGTGTAACACCAGCTTTAAAAGTGTTTTTTTTTCGTCAAAACTTTTTTGTTTCAATTTCTTCGGGTTTACAATGTTCAGCAAAGTTGTAGATATTGTAAAAATGCACATCTTTTCTGAAGACTGCAAAACTCCGCGTCATTCAAAGATAGTACGGCCATTTTTTCACTTTTTTAGAACAAATTTCAAAGTATTGCAACTTTGAAAGTAGCAGATATTAGCAACTAGTTTTCAATCACTCAAACAGTTAATCATACACTATCGAAGTACATAAGAAACATAGCGGGACCGCGAGGCATTCTTGAAAAAAATTCAAATAAACAACAACCTTTTCAATCCGTTTTTTTCGGTTTTCTTAATTTATTTTTTTAAATATGTTTGATGTTCTGCAAAGTTGTGGAGGCTTCAAAACTACATATTTTCGTGGAAGACAGTATTGTGCTATCTAATTTAATCTTCCTTTTGCATCACGTTGGCAGCAGCTCGCTGATGTAGTGTACGGTTTGGGCCAAAAATGACCCTAATGCCAAAGGAGGGTTCACATAGAAATCTTTTTATTGTATTTTATCTACAACATAACTCAAATTTGATCGTAAAAGCTCTTAATAAAAGAATGAGTCGTTTGCTATCTTCTTCAAAACCATGTATCTATGAAGCCTTTACAACTTTTGAAAACATCAAACACATCTAAAAACATATATCAAGTAAGTTACACCGAAAAAAGCGATTAGAACCCTTAGATGTCTGGAGAACAAACCCTAATACGGTGGTATAATTCATTCGAAGTGTTGCACCGTGTTGGAAAAACGCTTCCAGTCAAGGACTGATGATTACACCATTCAACACTAAATTTTGTTATGGGATGAGAAAAAAATAACAGGGGTTTGGGACACTAGAAGTGTCATAGTGAAAGAATTTTTGAAAAATATTGGACCGGGCCTTCACAGTCCAACACCGAAGTTTATATGGAGAACTTGGGGTGTTCAATTGATATGTGCATTAGAACGCGCTGTGCATATATTTAGGCGTTAGACAATAACGAAACTAACTCAAATACCGAAAACGCCTAAAAATATGCACAGCACGTTCTAATGCAAATATCAATTGAACACCACAAATTCTCCATACAAACTTCGGTTTTAAACTGTGAAGGCCTGGTCCAATATTTTTCAAAAATTCATTCACTATGACACTTCTTGGGTCCCAAACCCCTGTTATTTTTTTTTTCTCATCCCATAGGTATCAGAAGGCCGGCTCCAGAGGCACGTTATCCTCCATTTGGGACATTTGTGCCATCGCCATACATATAAGCCTATTTCATCATATACTTGAGGGAGCATTAGACAAGGGATGGGAATTAAAAAAGGGAAAGGTGATGAAATAGGAAGGAGTACCCTAGAAGAGGGAATGAACGCATAAGCGCAACGAGAGTTCATAGCCCATACCACATCGGGTTTAATCAGTGCCCTGAAAAGGACACTGTAAAACGCATAAGCGTTAAGAGAGCCTATAGCACATTGGAGGTAGCTTGTGACGTCATGCGACTTTCAATATGAAATTGAAAGGCACGGCATCGAAAGCATCCTCAATATTCAAGAAATCACCCAAGCAAAAACTACGTTTCAGCGAGTACTTTCTTGAAAACGTATACAACTTTGTGTAAAAGAGTCACTGTGGACATCCTAAATTGAGAGGCATGTGAGTTCTCAGGAATAGTCATGTCAGCCAGACGAACATTACAGGTGTAATAATCGACAATGCGTTTCAAGCATTTCAGAAAGAACGAGGTAACCAGATGAATCTGGAACTCATTCCTTCTTTATACAACGCACTCACCCTTTCGGTATGAAACTATGAAGTAATTTCACGCCATGAAAATACCCAATAGAAAATTACAAGAGTTCAAAACATGTTTGAAATACTCAAATCCCTCTGGAGAGAAATAGGACAAAACCCCATTTGCTCCTGGAGATTTGCAGTAAGCAGAGCTTTTTAGTGTCCACTAAGTCGATTCTATAGCTACAATTCTCGGACGGAAGCTAGAGATTCGTAACTGTACAAAAGAATGGTTTATCCGAAGATATTTTGAACTTGAACAGATCAGAGTTCCATTCAGGAATATTTCTTACGGTCCGCACAGACCGCAGAGGACAAGCTTCTTTCAAAGCAATAGTTATGGTATACCACAATGGAGGGCATTGTAGGTACAAAACCACAATGAAACTCTCTTGAAGTAGCTATGGAAGCGAGTTATCCATAAAATGTGGTCGCAACCAATTAGTACAGATTCCCTAGTTTGTTGAGCAGGATCGCCTGAATACGCAAATTTTGCGAAGGAACACTTAAAAGTGCAAAGAAGGTCAAATGGAGACTCCTCATCTGACACATGCCAATCAATCAACTCATGACAAATTCTGCTCATGCAGAGTTTGGTTAGGTGCAATTCTATAATAAGTTATCCATGAACTGAACTACCTAAGTAATCCATCAAACTAAAGCATCTCAAATTAATGTTTGAGCTACTTCAGATGATGTAATCATCGTAGCAATACTGCTAAATATCAACAAAAATATGCTGAATACAAGAGCTTGCTTGAAGGCATCCATAAAGAAAGGTTGAAAAATATTGTTAACGTTATTCTAAGTAAGATATAGCATGCTCGAGGCACGACACTTCATTTATAATGAAAGAAGCAAAACTGGGTTCACAAGGTAACATATACAGAAGTTGCCCTACGAAAATGAGCTTTTTGAAGTAGAGCCACTTGGGCCACGCACGCTTTTTACGCTGAAAATTGATCTGAGGTTTCCTAGCCGTAGCCACTACCCAAACTAGACAGGATTACACACTTCACAATCACAGCACAAAAAGGAAACATCAACGACAAATCAATCCGGTGTCAATTGAAAAACGCCAATGGCGAAAACGCATTAAGCGAACCCATATAGGTGGTAATGTAAGTTAATTTACAACATTTGAATAATCCCGCCCTTATTTAGCCTCAAATTTGAGACTTAAGAAGGGCAACTGATTATCTCGGAGAAACGCAAGGTCCGCTGCACTATTGCTCCGGTTAGCGCAGTAAGGGCGTAATACTGTGGAGGACGCCCTAATTCTCCACAGGCTCCGTTTGTGGTTAGGTTTTTATTAGACCCCCCTAACCATTCATTCTTTGGCACGGTAAGCATAAAGCCGCATAACACCATGAATTAGGGGTCACCTGTTTAGTGGACTCTTACCACTGGATCAGGCGGTCCGTAGTGTTATTCTTAGCCAATTGATACAACCGCTACCGACACTACACAGCTATCTAGGCTGATTGGGAAAAGAAGTTAACATTGATGGTTAACCCTTATGTGGCCGGCAGGGTACCCAGCACCCATTTAAAATACACGGTGTAGAAAAAAGCAAAAAGTTTGCCGGCCACATAACGGTTAACTTCCAAGCGAGCTCGAACAGCCCCTTAGATGTCTGTCAATTATGCTTTTTTTCTCATCCCATAACTACAAATTTTGTAGAATTTTGTCTAGCAGTGTTACTAATACCAACGATTATACGTCAACTTGACAAAGCTAAATGAAAATGGCTTTTGCGACCACGAAGCCCTCGTATGAAGAAGGCACCAGCTCCTGCACGGGGATTTACCCGTCATCCTTATCGCTGCCGTTTTTCCGGACCCATTGCCGTTGCCGACGGATACTCGGTATGGATTCGTGATGGTGATATCCGTCCACCACTCAGAAACTGTCTGACAAAGTAGTTTCTGAACTGCGTCTCAGTGGATCAGGTTCAGCTGCTTTACCTGCGATGTGATTTTTCAGCTGTGACTATTCTGAAGACCGGACACCTTGGACCTCCCGTTGGGAGTTTGCTGTTCGCGAATTTCATGAAACAAATCCAACACTTGGGTGAACTCGTGCATCCTTGTGCCTTGTAGCCTTAATTTCTACATCGCCTGCACAGCTTGCTTCTGTCAGGGTCTTTACAGTCCCATGACTTGTGTCCTGGTTCCAGACAACTGAGGCAAGCTTCCTGTGGCTCATGCAAGCTCAAGTAACATTCTAACCTATCCACCTTGAGCTTCCCCACTTTAACGGACTTGTTAGCATGCGCCACGGGTAGCTGTACCAAGGCTACATGTGTCGCTGTCGGGCTGTTCCTTAGCCGAACGGTTGCGGTGGTGACCTGTACCTCGCACTGTTGCTGCAGTGCCGTGATGAGCTCTTCAGCTTGGGTGATCTCATCTAGATTTTTTCCCTTTCAGAGTCGGCTCCGCTGTAAGAGTCCTCATCTCGACACCCTCGCCTAGAATCTCTTCTTTTTGTAGGCTGAGCCCTTATGCTCCTGGTCACGCTTGAACTCGAAGATCATTTTACCTGTACGAGTACTGAGTACTTCTCATACTGCGCACGTCAGAAGAAGAATGCCGAGATTTGTACAGCCGAGTAATCAGTTGAAAGTTTTCATGAGATCTCAGCTTATAAATGCCGAGAATCAGTATCACAAGCCTTGTTGCTAAGCAACCTACCACCTTAGCCGAGTCTCGGTTAACATTCAGAAACCGAGATTTGCACAGCTGAGCTCGGGAAAGCTCCTGCACGGCCTGCTGTTCTTTTTCTCCACTTTGGTCCAAGAGGCGTCTTCCCTTGTAAATCCTGTTTCAACAAATCTTTGAAATCCTTCTTCCACCTGACCGCCACCATTGTTTTGTTTGTCAGCAAATTTCCTTTCCGATCATTGCACATGGCGGGCAGAGGAGCAGTCTTGTGCCGCGCGTCATTGACAGTGGCATAAAACCTCCGCATATCGTTCCTGTCCTTGCTATCCCGCGCTTCAGCAATCACACTTTCTTCACGTTGCCGTTTCTTGCTACGGTGGATTCGTTTTTCTTCCGCTTTTGTTACGCTGTATATCAAGACAAAGTACTGCACTGAATAACTGCCATTCTACGCATAATAGCCCCATGTGCATGGGGATTTCCATATGTACTATATGGTATAAGTAATTGCAGAAACATCATAAGATTCACAAAATTTTGTTGGCAATAAATCTCTGAACGTATTGAGGCAACCCAACTTCTCCTATACCTGAGTTGTGAAATCAACTTGGAGTCACAAGATTCTGACTACGTTCGAGGTTTTTTTTTCTACAAGCAAATCAGCAAAATTTGAATCCCGTTCAACTGTTTCGCACGGGTGCCTCATCAATTATCGACTTTACACGATTCACATGAGTCTTGACCGGTAAATTCTTTGGATTGTCTCTGCCAATGGAGCTAAATTGTTATTTATGCCTATTTCAGCATTTGTTGATTGCACAACGGACAACGATTAATTTGACGCAGTGTTTATTATTGCAAAACTGTGTCTTCATTTGTTTTACTACTGTGATCATGACGATGGCGACGACCAGGGATGATTTGCTCCTTTTGTTTAAATATTTATTGAATATACCAATAAATAGTAAAATATTATAACACTAAAAGCGAAGTGCTATTAAAAGATGAAAATCTAAACTTCGCTACTCAAAGAGCAAAGCTGCCCTGACGGCGACTATAATTGCCATAAATTTCTCAATTTCGCGCCATCGAGAACAGCTGTTTGTCGCAGTTGGGTGAAATCTCTATATGTATTTCCATCTTGCTCCTAAAATATACTCCTGTGCCAATTTTTCACACATTTCTGCCACATCTGTTCGAAGAAACAGATCAATCACTCTGTACTTAAAATAAAAATCTGATGTAATTCTCCGCCTGTGAAGTGTGTTTTCAATACAATTCGACGAATTAATGATATCGTTTGTTACATGAAACAATTTCTAGTAATTACAGCAACAATTCTGTACCGAATGGAAAATTCCAAGTATAGTGGATGCCTTTGATGGGCTCGCTAATTACACGCTCAGAAAACCGTTCTGATAAACGTGAACAAACAATCGCGAATATGAGAACAAGCAAATATGCACCGTAAAATACGGCAACATTTTAGCACACCAAACATCGTTTTCATTGTTGTTTGGATAACAACAACGGTTCGTCAAACCAAATTACACTCATTTCCTTGACAAACAGCAGTCACAGTTGTCCCACTGCTGCTGGAGCGCATCATATACCTAGATATCTCGTTTATAACGGTGCATATTTGACGGCTTTTTATACTCCGTCGCGAAACGCCAAAAACGTGCATAATAAACTGAAATAGAAGCGCAGATTTCGCGCAACAAGTGTGCCTCCCCCGAACGAATTGTCGGTGTTGCGTTTCAATGATACGCGCTCACGGCGCGGCGGTGATGTGCGGTTGTAAGCAAGCCTAGGTGCGGTCTAATTTTCAATTTAGATTGATCGGAACGTCAGAGATTGTCTCGACACTCGACATCGGCGACGACTTGGTATGACAGTAATGTGATGATGATGATGTCGGCGGTGGATGATAATGGCTTTTGTTTGCGGCATGCGGCGGAAATTCGGACGAATCGGGTGGCCTATTGATCGATCGGTTCGAATTTCGCTGTCGAATTCTGGGCGCACTGAGTTGGATGTTCCATGTGTTCCCTATGAAAAGGCGTTTATTGGAATCATGTTGTTTATCTGTAATTCGAAATGTCAGAAATGTACCCTATTACATTGTAGCGCAGCTGGTCAACCACAAACAATTCAAAGATACCTCCAGGTATCAGAAGGGCTCTAGAAGCACATTACCCTTAATTTGATTCCTTTGTGCCATCGCCTCGCCAAATAGGCTTTTATTTCCATCATCCTCCTGAGAAAAATGTAACCGTTCGCTAAACTATTCTTGAGGGTCGCGGTAGCTTAAGGTGAATATATAACGAAGCCACACCTCGAATTTTCAAGAGCACAAATCCGAGGAGTCAAAAGACGGATTGCGCTGAAAAGTTGATCGATTGGTGACCTGCTGGTGGTGACCAACCAATCTACTTTTCAGCGCAAATCATCAACGTTCCTGGTTTATCACCACAGATAAAACGAATACTTTGGAATAGCCTGCCATCCGTAGGGATTTCGTGTAAAAACGAGCACGCAGTCAGCTGTCTCTATAAAAAATGCGAAGGATCCGATCTCCCTAATGGATAAAAGCAATGTCGTATACAGGGTAAACTGCAGGGACTGTCACTGTAGATGTTGCTATGTGGGCATGACAAGAAATAGGTTGAAATCTCGGATGCATGGACACAATACTCCAGTGCTTCCCAAACTGTGCGCCGCAGGATTTTGGCTTTTGTGACGAAACAAAAAAAACAAACTCTTTATTTGTATTGGGGAATACGTTTTATATTTTTTTATCTTATTAGTAAAACTAGTGTCGCTCACGTTTTTTTAAATCTTTCCTGACTCTTCGATTGTTCCATAGGATTTCTGGTATCCTTTTTTAAAGCATATCAAATGAAACCACATTTTAAAATTTAAAGTTTTTGAAATTGTTTTTGGAAATCTTAAGCATCAGCTCAGCTTTTAATTTTACTATAACTTGTCCAAAGATTTCAATTTCAAGAACATTATTCACGTTCTTTTCAGAATAATTACAAGGTCTTCGGAACAGCTTAGCGGCATACAAGTTTGCCGATCTGGTAGTGTGAAGAGCTAGCTTTGACCTTTTTGAACCGGACAACCATCAGTACTGCCGCAACCTCGCTAAACTCGAATAAGTTTGTTATGCTCGGTTTCATCAATGGGGTTATATATGGCCAATCCAGGGCCAAAGGGTTAAGGCGAAACTGGAAGCATTTTCTCATTTTTTCGGTTTTTGATTTTTTATTAAATAACGAAGCAATATTTTCAAAATCGGTTTTCGTGCACATGTAGAGTATGGATCATGGCATCTGCTGAATTTTTTTGAGGAGGAAAATGTTTTCCATTTTTGCAGAAACCATTTTTTTGTGAAATTTTATTCAAGAATGGTTTCTGCAAAAACGAAAAACATTTTTCACTACAAAAAAAATTCAGAAGATCCATACTCTACATGTGCACGAAAACCGATTTTGAAAATATTGCTTCGTCATTTAATAAAAAATCAAAAAGTGAGGGAATGCTTCCAGTTTCGCCTTAAGTTGAAATTTATAAAAATAAATTCAATCAAAGCCCACCTGGCAGGTCTTTACAGTCTCTTCATGTGTCCCAGTTCGCCGAAATTTTCCAAAATCAATAAAAGTGTGGCTTTGCAATTTCCGCAAAAAGTTAAAGCTTTGGTCAAGTTCTGTGTAGTCATTTTCATTCAATAAGAATTCTTTAATTATTGCAAACGCTTTAGAATTTTTGGCTGAATTGTTGAAATTCAGCAGCTTGTTTTACCTTTACATCTGAGATTCTTATTTTTAAAGCTTCTACGATGAAATTAACATGATTTTTGAAATCTTAAAATATTTAAACTATCTTTGAGAAATACATAAAAAAATTTCTGAAAACATGATGTTAGAGAAGTGTTTCACGATTTTGTCCTGCAGTTTAAAGTGAAAGTTGCCCAAAATTAAAAAAAAAACTTTGTTGAAAACTTTGGTGCGCCGCGACATTTTTGAAAATGTCAAAGGGCGCCGCGATAGCAAAAAGTTTGGGAACCTCTGCAATACACATATCAACGCTCTTCGAAGACTCTTGGACAGTGGAGTTCAGTATAGCGATCCCAGCATTTAGCAGTTAAAAGAGAAAGCTGCGCTTATGGATCATTGTATATTCCACCAACGCTGGTTCGATATCAACAACCCGAAGATCGTCGACATCACCTACAAAAACCAATCTCTTCCCACACTGGAGATGGGCCATATACGTGGAACGGCGCATACTGTAAACCAGCGCACCGACACCGATATGGATTGAGTACGGCATATAGTTATCTTCTCTCTTCCATCAAACAACTGCAAACAGAGAAATTCTCACGGTTTGCAAGTCACTCACAGAGTACTTCAGCTGATGAGAAAACAATAATGAACACCTCAGATTCTCTCTCTAACACCCATACTAACCAATAGTTTTATTAGTAAGCCATACCCAAACCCGGTGTAACCAATTAGTGCCAAATCCCTAGGACCCTTTTTTCGAAAAACAGCTGATTTAAAAATCAAATGAAACCGTTGAGACATTCCGGTAAAAACAGACGTAAGTCCAGAAAGCTGTGAAACGCACAAAAATGAAAGTGATGTGACTAATGTATCTCCCATTTAGCGATGCCCGTTGTGGAGAGAAATCAACCCTTTAGCTACCGACTTTTTATATTTTGTAAAAATTATTTTAACTTGTCGTCTTAATAGCGAGTAAGTTTGTAATTGTCCAAAAACACAAAATTTTGTAATTAATTGAAATAAATTTTAGGCCCTGAAGAAGGTCCCATCCCGGGTCGAAACGTAGGCGAAGATAATCAAGTAGTCGACGCAAAATTCATGACTGAGAAGCCGAAACCCACGTAACAACTCTCGGTTCTTCAGATTTGATTTGATTTTGAAAATTCAAAGTGTGGCTTCGTTATATATTCACCTTAAGCGCCACTCTCAGAGAGAGACCACCAGTCGTGTTGAAGTATGCCCGACTATGCTAGAGACTTTTCCTCTCAAGGTGAAACGCTTAGGATAAGAATAGGGAAAGGTAGAGAAGTATGAAGATATATTGGAAGAAGGCACTAATGCATAAGCGTACCACAAAGGGCTCTAACAGCGCTTTGAAAAGGGCACTGCAAATATGCATAAAGCGTAATTGAAGACTATAGCCAGTGCTGAAAATGTAATTTCGACATATTTAGATTCAATCACCTGCTACAGCTCATTTCAGCAACTGAATCTGAAAATATGGTTTATGAAAAACTTGTGCGACTAGACCAGATCTACAAGAAAGTCACGGAAAACCCGCTCTCACTTTAATATTTAAGGTCAATATTATCGACATGATGAATAACCTATGGCATTTTTCGAAGGTAGTCGATGTTATTTGCTTCAAATATTTGAGATTGGACGGTTTTCACTACCTAATGGTTTATTGTAGCAGAGTAAACAAAATTCACTGGACTCTTTCGGAATACAACATGACGGTTGTTATCTCGTGACAAACCTCTGGCCATTCCACGAACATTAGTCCGGAAACCAGTTCATATAGCTTCCTTAGGCTATCCCCCGAAATACCCAAGTATATGTCGTGATCAAATATAATAGGGAACAACAAGGAACGAGCTCACCGGATACTCCTATTCAGTTAGTTTTTTAAGTTTGCCTGTAGTTGCAGTATCCAATAGGCTAACAATGCCTTCTAAACCATATCGAATGTTCACTCGTTCATACCACTCGCTTAGTCTCCAGTAGTTAAACGAAGAATAAACCGGAAAAAACACAAACCCGAAACGAAGACAGATTGCAAAAAACGAACAGTGTTTACGATACGAAGTTCCAGGGAAGTGGATCCCTCTTGGCAGGGCTCCTACTTTGGGCAATTTTCTGCTATAGCTCAGTTGATTTTGAACCATTTGACACATTTTTTTAGTGAGATACGTATAGTGTCTAGCGTCTAGTCTACAGCGAAGAGAGCTCAAAATTCCTGCCACTGCCCAAATAGCTCGCTATCATAATCAGATTCACAACTATCACATACAAATAAATCAGGCTGTTCAGTTTCGTCCAGAATGCTGCAATTCTGCTTAGACAGATTTGTAAGATACTGCCATCCCTGACTCAGTACAATAAAATTGTATTCAACGACATTACTTCAAACTATTCCAGTATTATTTGTGTTGAGTGGCAGCCCCGGTATTAATCTGAAGCTTTACCCAACACTTTGGATACCGGAATGGCTGGCTCAGGTCCAATGAAGTCATGTATGTGCACTGTGCTCCAGTGCACAGTGCAAGCTTAATCAGCCAATTCATTTCCAGCGATGGAAGAATGCCAGGTACCCATATAAGGTGAACAGCGTTTGCTGAATTCAGCTCCTCGATTTTAGCTCGACAAGCGGTAAATAACTTCGACCTAGAGCAAAAGCATATATCTTTATTCATAACGTGTTACAGAAGTGCTGATGGCACTGCGCACTAAAAGCAAAGATTTCAACCGGAAAAACGGTGCAGTATCTACCAAGTGAGTAACACTGGTGTAGCCTTAGCTCACGAGACTGAACACCAGCACCCGCTCGACCTTCGAAAAGGGAGCCATCAATGTACCATACGATGTAGTCTGAAATACTTCTCTTTAGATACCGAGATGTTCGCTCTTCCCGAGATGGGAGTTTCGTAGAAAATTTCCTATATGGAAAATTACAAGCAATTGTAAGATCACTTGGAGCAAGGATAACTTTGTCCCAATCCACCATAAGTGAAGACAACGAGGTGCGTGTTGATCTGTGGTTTACAGGAGTTTGCTCTAGTAAACCGAGTACCGATGGGCGGTAAATGCAACAAAGTTCTTGTTGTTTCAGATGAATATGTAGTGGGGCAACGTCAAAGAGAACTTGGAGCGCTGCCGTGGGAACGCTCCAGACATCGCCATTAAGCACATATTTTGGAGATGGTCTAATTTTAATTGGATCGTTCTCACTTCGCCCTGTTGCCACCACAAAAGGCAATTATATGCCAATATTGGTCGAACAATAGTTGTGAAAGTCCATTTGTTTTAGACCCCAAGTTGTACCAAAAGTTCGCCATCATTGCCCGAAGATCATCTTGATTCTGATCTCAATGCTATGTTCAAGGAAGTTTGGAATCAAGAATAACTTCTATGTACTTTACCTGATCAAAGTTCGAATGCCGGTTTCGCCTCTCCATGAAAAGAACAACAAATGTTTTACACGGATTAACCGAAAGGCCTTATTGGTGACACAAACCCTCAACTCAAAGGTGCTGATGCACATACCAACTAACAATGTTATGTAGTCGTCGGCAAATCCATAAATGGGAAAATCGTTATTATTGAGTTGCCTCCACAGCGTACATGCTACGAGATTACACAAAACACTTAATTTCCTAATCGCCGCTTGACGCAATGTCGAGAAGAGATGTCGGTTTTCTAGCATTTGGTAAATCCAATTGGAAATTATTGGAGATATATCATGATTCCAATATGGTATCGAAAGATACGTTGTCAAAGGCATCCTTGATATCATAGAAAACGTTCAAAAACGATTGTTTTTAAGTGAATGCTTTATTGCGATTTTTTTTCGACTTAGACTTTGATGCAATAAATTTCGTCGTACTCAGATTTCGATTTCGATTTCGCTGTCAATCTCAGTCGCAGAGTTTTTGCAACTCTCCCGATAATGTGACAGTTTTCGCCTGCCGTCTCAATAGAGCTTGCTGACGTTTATTCACCTCTCTCTTTCAAGCATGCAGGCGGGATAGGATTTGTTTTCATCGGGAAACCTTTCCTGATGACAACAAATCCTATTCCGCCTGCATGTTTGGAAGAGAAAGGTGAATAAACGTCAGTAAGCTCTATGTTTACCATTAAGGTCTTTTGTTCTCGGTCCATGTTTACACAACAAAACCAGCTGGTTCACCGATGTTTACGTTCATCCTCATTGTTCTCAGCTACCAGCTGATTATGTTTTCATAACAAAATCAGCTGGTTTCGCCTGAATCGAGGAAAGAAGGCGAAAAGGTGTCATAAATATTAGGTTAGTACCATATAATGGGCGAGTTCAATTTCGTCGTCAAAGTCTGATTATTCGTAAAAAATACAATAACCTTGTGTCAAAAAGACAGTAGACTTATCAGATTGATAGCACATATAGAGGCATGTTAGCCAAATGAACATCACAGATGTGATAACTAACTAATGTTTATGCGTTCAAAGCATTTCAGAAGAAAATGGGTCATACTGATAGACCTGGAACTCTTTCCTTCTTCATACGACGCACGACCCACTTTTGGAATAAACTTTACAGTAATACCCTGCAAATACTTGGGAATATACCCTGTAGCAAAACTGCAAACAAGTTTTTTTTTGTTTTCATAACATGTTTGAAATAATCAAATTCCTTTTTATGCCCCATCTGCTCCAGGAAATTTGGAAGAAGCAAAGCTATTTAGTGCCCACTCATAGTTCATAGTTCATAGTTCATAGTTATAGTTCCTATACTCAGAGCCGAAGCCAGAGAATCATAACTACAAGAAAAGACATCAGGTTCATCCGAAGATATAAAATCTACACATCCGGATAAGTGGCTACTGAAGAAACATTCCAAAACATCCTCATCAGAGGAAGTGAAATCGCCATTGAGCATACGCAGTTCGTTCGATCGGAAATTCTTGGATTTCGCAAAGATTTTGTTCAACTGAAAACATTTGTACAAAGTTTTTTTTTCTAGACAGGTCGTTCAGCAGACCGGAGAGCTTTCTTGTTGGCCTTGAGAGTCGACCTGAATGCCTCCGAACCAGCCGAAAGTAGTCTGTTCCAACTCTTTGTTTCCGGAGCTTCGCAAGATCAGAGTTCCACCAAGGGGTTTCACTTGTGGTCTTCACAGACCGCAGTGGGCAAGCTTCTTCAAATGCTGCCATGATGAAGGACGTTGTAGTGCCAACGGTATCATCTAGATCACCGAAAAGAGTGTCAATGGGTGGTGAGAATCCATGAAATTTGACCGCAACTAAATCAGTAATGAGATCCCAGCTGATTGATCGGGGATTCCTGAAACGCAAAGTTTGCGAAGTAACATTTAAATGTTCAAAAAAGATGTAGCGATGACAGTGGCGATTCCCTAACCTCAAATCTACCTGTTCACCAAGTGTAAATTCTTGAATTTTCGAATCAAATTAGCTTGTAAATAACGGAACATGGCGAGATTAGCTATTTTGATTAATTTTCAATTTGATTCTAATCTTGTATTCTCCGCAATTGCATGTTTTTGAGTCGTTGAACAGGTAAAAAGTGAGGTTACGAGACGCCACTGAGCGATGATCAGATACCTACTTCATTTTTATCTGATACATGCCAATTGGTCAGCCCGTGATTAATTCTACTAGAGCAAAGTGTTATGTCTAACACTTCTTTTCTAGCAGATACCATGAAGGTTGGTCGGTTGCCTATTAAGTAATCCAGGATCAGTACTACTGAAGTACTCTATCAAACTGGAGCCTCTCAAGTTAATGTCTGAGCTGCCCCAGCTGATATGGTGAGCACTAGCATCACTGTCAACAATTAGAGGAAGGCCTTTTGAAGTGCAGTATGCGATGATTTGTTTGAAAGCATCCGTGGGGAATGGTTCATCATGCGGTAAATAAACCGAACAACCGATATCAGGCCAAACATTTCAATAGGTCCTATCTGCATTTGAGAGGCTCTCTTTGTTCACTTTCTCTTTCAATTATTGCAATGTAATGGTACATTTTTCAACTATTTTTGCAGTACAAATCAAAAGACGATTGTTTTGACCATCGTTCAATGTAAGGAGACAATCATAATACAAATAAACAGCTGAGATATTAACGAAAGAGAGGGAAACCAAAGAGAGCCTCTCTTCTGCAGATAGGACCTTTAGACATGTTTGGCCTGATATATATCCTGTTGAGGTTTCCAACAAACACATCAACTGTGGTAGCGCATACATCTCTGCTGGTTAATTCTGAAACGAGTGTAGCAACGATTGCGTTGTTGACAGGCACACAGGATCGAGGCATGACACGCGAGTTTACCATTTTATTTTTACTGAGAGTAGCAAACATCGGGTTCACAAGGCTTCTAGATAGAAATTCCCCTTACGAAAGTAAAGGTTCTTGAACTAAGGCCACTTGGGTTGTACCATTTTCTAAAGGTCTGCAAAGATTAATCGTTGCTATTTTGTTTAACAACCAAAAACTTTTAACAACATTAGTGCCTTAAAGGAAAGTCCCATGATGTTATTGTTTTTTTTACACAAATTATTTTGTGATCGATATGTTGAATCCATTTTTCAGGATGAACATTTTTTAGGTATGGTAAGAGAAGTTCTGTTTGCCATGGGTGGATTAACTCGAGTTTTTCAATGCATTCATCTGCCTGTAGTACTTGTTATAACAATTCACCACTAGCAATTATCATTTGGACGTTGCCCGGCAACAATAACTCTCTGTTCCTCTATCTATAGAGGTATACTTCAGCAGCTATTCAGCGCTGTTCAACAAATGATTTCACAATTGCCCGTCATTTCACGTGTATGTTGACAAACGTCACCCGCCGGAATTATTCCAAGTGAGCGATACGATGTGCTCAATTTTTATCACTGTACAAATGCGTCAACATTTGTCTCCCCCGCTTGCAATCGAACTCCCGTGAGTTTCCCGCATTGCGCAGATTTACTGACAAAAGTCATTAGCATCGGGCCGCTGCACAGTGGCTGATTTCGTCATTTTAGCGCGCTTAATTAATAACTTTTTAACTATGACATTTAGCGTCATGGTGTCTTCGAGAAAGTTTTTTGCTATAATAAAGAGCTTCTTTTGAACTATTGTAAAAAAGGATCAATCCCCCTAAAAGTGAGAGAGAAAATTTATTTTTTACATTTTTCAAGATACAAGGTTGGTGTCTTCACAAAAGTTGTAGATAATGTTATTTGGAGCAACTTTTTCAAAGACGCCAAGTTTGTAACTCCGTTACTTTTCAAGATACGTTACGTTTTTTATCATCAGCCCCTTGAAAAGGGTTTTTGCGCAATAACTTTCGAAGGATTGATTCTACATTTTTCTGATGTTCTACATCAGTTAGTTAGTCAGTTAGTCAGAAAATAGAAGTAGATGGTAAGTTTTAATGTAACGTACTTCATGAATGTTGCAGAATGCACCACAATCCTTTCTATATATTCACACATTTACAATAACAATAAAAATGCGAGCTGTAACGAACTCTAAAAAAAATATGGTGAAGATATGAATAAATCCCATATAAAAGTAACATAGATGGTTGAAAGTTTCTGTACAAAAACCATCTTACAGTCTCTTACAGTTTGATGGTTTTGGCTTTCTAAGAGAGGCAATTACTTGTATATTCACATGCGTAAAAGGAAATTTGCATATAATTGCCTATAGCTAGGGTATATATGCTTGAAATATGGCCCAAAAAACTACAAAAACCGTTATAACTATTTTATTTTTGAAATTAGCGGGATGTCGAGTTCGGCAAAGTTATGTATTTTACCATTATCTATAACTTTGTAGAACATCAGAAAAATGTAGAATCAATCCTTCGAAAGTTATTGCGCAAAAACCCTTTTCAAGGGGCTGATGTTAAAAAACGTAACGTATCTTGAAAAGTAACGGAGTTACACATTTGGCGTCTTCGGAAAAGTTGCTCCAAATAACATTATCTACAACTTTTGTGAAGACACCAACTTTGTATCTTAAAAAATGCAAAAAATAATTTTTTTATCTCATTTTTAGGGGGATTGATCATTTTTTACAATAGTTCAAAAAAAGCTCCTTATTATAGCGAAAAACTTTCTCGAAGACACCAAGACGCTAAACGTCATAGTTAAAAAGTTATTAATTAAGCGCGCTAAAATGACGAAATCAGCCACTGTGCGCTGTATAGAGTCAATTCACTTACACAGCCGCTTTCAGAAAGGGGTTTTTGGGCTCCGGATTGGACGAACACAAACGAATACTACCTCTAGTAGGTGTGTCTAAAATTCCTACGTGATAACGAACAGGGTACCCTTTTTTGTCACAAGCTTTTTGCAGTCCGAGGAGTTTCAAAGTTCATTGTTTTTCCCTGCTTCGTCATTGGCTGAACTGCGCGGTCATGCTTGGCACGTGCTTTTTCGATAACGGTTTCAGAAAGCACTGCTCGTCGTGTGACTCTGCGTTAGCGCGAAGTACTTTTGTGAGGAAATAAGTAGTGCCCGAGATAAGGTTCGATATGCCTCCCTCGGTATCAATTCGAAGGTAGACGAAGGCACTGATAATGTCGAGAAGGCTCAACTCGTGGCATGTCAAGGCTGGATGATGTTCAACTCGAGTCGTAAACAATACCGGGAATGAACACTCATTATCCACATGCCACGTGTTGAAGGGTCCACCTTATGAACCTGTCGGAAGCAATCAGTGCTTACGTGTGCGTTGTTTGAAGAGTAAGCGCTTGAGTTATTTTTGATCATTTTTAAGAATATTTATAGAAACATGTATTTCCTTACGATTGCAAATCTTCGTTTCGGGTTACTTGTTGACCTTGATTGAATAAGTCGTTGGCTAAAGCAGGTGTACAAGTTTCATTTTCTACTCTCAATCACCAGATTAATAACATACTGTGAATCACGACGCAGAGATGCACTCACATTCCAGCGAATCATCAACAGTATTTTCACTTGCTTAATTGCCCGATCACTTTTGAACGGTTTCAATTCCACCTACTTCATAGGTAAGATTTTATTGCAATGTGTCATTATTTACGGAACACCTCGATGGAAAAACAAAATATTACTAAATTTCCTGATAGTCATTTAAACTGAAAAACCTTTGTCCCGGATAATATGTAACGACGCGAAGTTATAAGCCATTTACAGCCCAAACCCTACAGAACTCTAAGAGTACACAGCCAATTTAGTGGCGCTTTTTCAATTCCCATGATTTATGAGCATACCCTTCTTCTATTAACACATGGCCCGCGAGCTCGAAACTGCTGGCGAACATTCCGCCATGGTGAAGAACGCCATAGCAATGCCATCACGTGTGAGCATCGTGATTTTTGCCGGTTACCAATTTATTAAGAGTTGCACGTTGCGATTCTCAGAAAAATCATTCCATACCTACCTACCTACAATCGCATCGGTTCTGTCGAGAGGAGGGTGCATTCAATTCGGCTTACAATATGGCTTTCAAATATTTCCGAGAAAATGTCATCTTGTGTGCGACTCAAGCTCGGTCACTGGTCTTATACGCAGTATACGGTCACATACGCAGGAGAGGATACAGGTTTGCAAGGTTGTCGTTGCTCAGGTATTTGGCATTCGTATACCGTGAAATTGACCTTGATTCCTACATTTTGTTTCGAGCAAAAATTTGAAATAACAATTTTGCTATTAACCCGTTAACGCTGATGGTGTCTCACAATTGTAATCTTCATAAAAACTTGTTATAAACAGTCAAGTTCCAATAAAATAAACATAATTTCACGAATTGGAAGTCCAAGTTCCAAAAAAATCTACAATGTGGGTCATCCGATGTTTTTTTTAAGCTCCCCTTCAGAATTTTTAATGGGATCCTCAAAGAAATTTTGGCTGGAAGCCCGGCAGGACTCCCAGGAAAAATAATTGGAGAAATACCGGTTTAAATCATAGAAAAAATCCTTTGAGGAATGTGAAGCAACCGAGAAGATTTTTAGAAGGGACCACACATCACGAACCCTGGCATGAATACCTGAAAGATTCCTTGAAGGAATCTTTGAAGGCACACCAAGAGAACCCCCCGAAGCAATCCTATCAGAAACCCCTAAAATAAGGGATCTTTGAAGAAATTTCAGCAGTAATCCCTGAAGGAATGCCGACCAGAACATTTGTCAGTTCAAAATTTTCTAAAGCAATCCCGGCAGAAATCCCTAAGGGAATCCCGGGAGGATTTCGTAAAAGAATTCAGAGAGTCATGTCTGGTAGAATCCTGAGAGGTATCTCAACTGGAAGCTCGGTTGAAAGAATCACAGTCCACAGAAGAATTCTCGGGAGAAATTACTGGAAAAATCACGAGAGAAATCCCTGAAAAATAACAGCAGGAATATAGGCGAAAGAGTTACACTAGCTATTTATTAAATCCTATCTGAATATAATAGAAATCCTTGAAATATTACCAATGGAGTAATTCCAGTAGAAATCCCTGAAAAAATGCCCTAAAGAATTTTTGAAAGAATGTTTAAAGATTTTCTAAATCAGGGATTACTTTATTTCTGATGGAATCCCGTAGAGAATACCTGATGAAATTCTTAGAGAAATCATGGTTGGGATCTCGGATGAAAGCTCAGTAGGATTCACTGAAAGAACCATAGAACAAATCCCGGAAAGTGTATTCCATAAGGAATTCCGGCACAAATAACTAAATAAAAAAATCTAAGATCTGAAGAAATCTAGGCAGAAATCTATATTCTTTCATATTCTTTTTCGGGTAGAATCCCTAATAGAATAACAGCAGGACTCTTTGAAAGAGTTAAATCCCTGAAGGAATGCCGAATAGAATCACTAACAGCATCCTTTCAGCCTGATGGATTTTCAAAGCCATCCCTGCAGAAATCCTTGAAGAAATTTCAGGAGCAATCCACACAGCTATTCCGGAAGAAACATCTGATGGAATCTCGGTAAGAATCCTCGGAAAATTTTCGATAGGAATGCCTGAAGAAATCCCGGAAAGAATTCCTGAAGGTATATTGAAAAATTCTCGTCTTTTCTTATCCTTATCATTTTACCGTCCACCTAGTCGTTTTCTCTGCCCTCTATCCTAAACCTATATCGCACGCTCTATCCTAACCCTCAACCCTAATCTCTGCTCTGTTCTCTTCTACTATAACCTCTACGCTATCATCCACCCTACCTTCTATCGTACCCTCTATCCTAATCCTCCACCATACGCTCTATAATCCATCCTTCATCCTACCATCTACCCTAACCTTCTACTCTATCATCTACCCAGCCTTCACCATTTTACTGATCATACCTGATCGATAGATGTCCATTAGGGTGGCCCACACTTATATGAAAAACAAAAACTTCGAAAAATGCCAAGTCTTACCTCCTACATCAGTAGTTTTGGACTCCCAGAAGCTACGTTCAAAATTTGAGCAAAATCGGTTGAGCCTAAGGGGGCGCTCAAAACGCTTGAAATTTGTATGGGAAAACTTAGCAAAATGTATGCAGAAATTTTATGTTTTCGAATTTTGCCGCTAGGTGGCGCAGTAAGCGTTCAATAATCAAACCTTTTGGTATTATTGTAGCTGACTATATGCCAAAGAACTTTATCGAAGACCGCGAAGTGATCCGACGGCTGTGAAAAAAGTTATACCCTAGGCAAAATGAAGCAAAGTATTGAGATTTCATTATTGATATTATTCCTTTACATGTATTGGAAAAATAACAATAAAGTTTATCCTCACTTTTCCTAGGGTATAACTTTTTTCACAGACGTTGGAACACTTTGCGGTCTTCGACAAAGTTGTTTGGCATATAGTCACCTACAATAATACCAAAGGGTTTGATTATTAAACGCTTACAGCGCCACCTAGCGGTAAAATTCGAAAACTTTAAATTTCTGCATACATTTGGCCAAGTTTTCCCATACAAACTTCAAGCGATTTGAGCGCCCTCTTAGGCTTAATTTATTTTGCTCAAATTGAGAACGTAGCTTCTGGGAGTCTAAAACAACTGATTTAGGAGGTAAGACTTGGCATTTTTCGAAATTTTTGTTTTTTTATATAAGTGTGGGCCACCTTAATGTCCATATTGTATTTATGGTATCATAGCTCAAATTACCATTCCTTGGCGCCATCTTGAATTATGGTTCACCATTTCAAATTGAATTGATAATTTGTTTCTACAGAATATAATTGTTCTGATTTCCTAGAAAAACATAGCATGTATCTCTAAGAAACAAATTATAAATTTCAAGCTTTTGTTTCACGTTTTACAAGAAACTCGTATATTAGAAACTTGTAGGTATGGTAAAAACCTGCAGTCAAGATTCGTTATACACGGTGCCAACCACTTTACGCCCACCGCGATTAATCTATTGTCTCTCAAACAATTCAAGGTAGGGTATTTTATCCAATAAGTAGACCCTTAACATATAGTGGACCCCTAGCAATTATTCTCAAATTTCCCGCTCAAAACTGCTTCTACCGGTAAACTTCCACCGGGAGACCATGGCTCATGTCCCTAGACAGCAGTTCCATGTGATGAAGCTAGTCTTATTTGAACAAATTTGTAAATGTAAACTATAGGTTAAATCTTAGGGAGTCCACTATTGCTAAAGGCTCTTACCGAAAGCGTGTGGTTCCGTGAAGAAGTTGAAAATTCTTCCATCCCTCTCTCTCTCTCTTCTTGGCGTAACGTCCTCACTGGGACAAAGCCTGCTTCTCAGCTTAGTGTTCTATGAGCACTTCCACAGTTATTAACTGAGAGCTTCCTCTGCCAATGACCATTTTGCATGTGTATATCGTGTGGCAGGCACGAAGATACTCTATGCCCAAGGAAGTCAAGGAAATTTCCTTCCTTCTTCCATCCCTGTACAATGGTTTTTTTTCCAGAAATTCCTTCAGGGTTCTTTCTGGAACTTTTTTCAGTTTTCTTGGATTCCTTTTTGAATTCCTTGCGGAAATTGTTCCGAATTCCTATCGGCATTTTCCCAAGATTTGAACAGTTCGACACTGATTCATTTGGGCCTAACTAATATTTTCGAGTTCTCTTCATCGATCCTCTCTATGTGTTATTACAGAATGTGTATTGAGTTTTCCAAAGATTTTTTGGTTAAAATGCGAAGAAGATGACTACATGTTGCTATAGAAACAAAAAGAATAATGATTTTGTTTGTTTTGGTCAAGTTATTAGCGAAAGAGAGAGAGTCGACGAAGAGAAATCGATCAAGTCAGTTAGGCCCTTATGAAAAATCATTGTCAAGTTCCTTCCATAGTTCTTCCTGGATTTTTAAGGACTCCTGAATTCCAACGCTGGCGTTTTTCACGGAAATCTTACGGAATTTCTTTTCAGATTTTTTTTCAGAGATTTGCTCCCAGAGTAGGGTGGGCTAATTTTAAAAAAATCTCTCCGGGATTAGATTTCCCAGGTGGAAAGTGATCTACTAGTCGAAATAAGTGAGCTGTACAAAAATGAGCGATTTCGGTTGATATTTAGGGGTGGCGCAAAGGGTTTAAATGATTTGTTTGCTATAACAAATTTTCAAAAAACATTTCAAAATTAATTTTCAAACATAGCATTTCTAGACTAAATCGGCGATTCTAGAACCCATTTGGGCCAAATTTGTGCTAAAAAATGCGATATCTCTACTGGTTTCTTAGATATTTGAAAAAAAAAAATGTCGTATTTTTTGGGTTTCTACAGATATTGTTCCTGAAATTTCTACAAGAGCTCCCCCAAGGACTTTTGAAAAAGTTTTTCATAAATTTTCTGCAGTAGTTCTTCCCGGGATTTCGGATTTTTTTTTCCAAATTGTTCAAAGAGCTTTTCCCCGTCAAATCCTGCTAGGAAATCCAAGAGAAATATCGTAAAACTCTTTGAAAGAAATTCATCAAGGAACTTAAAATTTCGAATACATCCGGAGAGAAATTGTTGGAAAGCTATTCCGGAAAACCACTCACAGAAATTCCTGAAGGAACTTTCTATAAATTTTGGAAGGATCTCCGGGGATAATACAGCGAGAAACTCTGGAAGCGTAGGTACTCCCGCAGAGCTTATTATCATGACAAACTTATGCCAAAATCCTGGGAGGAACACTGGTATAAATCCCAGGAACAAGTTCCAGAAATCACGAGAGAACATTCAAAAAATCACAGAAGGAGCTTGTTCGGCTGTTCGGGCCCGTATGAAGTTGATCATCAATACCTATTACTTTTTTCCTCGATCAGCCTAGATAGCTGTGTAGTGTCGGTAGCGATTGTCTCAATTGGCTAAGAATAACACTACGGACCGCCTATTTCGGTGGGAAAAGTCCACCAACAGGTGACCCCTAATTCATGGTGTGGTACGGGTTCATGCTTACCGTGCCTAGGAATGAATGGCTAGTGGGGTCTAATAAAAACCTAACCGCAAACGGAGCCTGTGGAGTCCAGGGTGCCCCCCACAGTATGTTGCCCTTACTGCGCTAACCGGAGCAATGGTAAAGACTGCCCCAGAAAGTATGGACGCACCTAGTCTTCAGTTGTCTGGGCCTAATTAATGGTTCTTGTTTCGGGCTTCGTTTTGGCTGTTTCTGCTTACTATAGGATCGACAATTCAAACGTTCTTTGTCACGATGAGCATTGGAATTCGAAATGATAACTTTTTTGGTCATACCCCGCTTTGTGTAAGTTAGAAGGTTTTTTCTTGTGCTCAAACACCTTCATTATTTGTTTATCCAAACGAGGGTTAGCAGTATCTTTATTTTTTACCCAATTGCTGCCTATGCTTAAACGTGTTCTCCCCACCGTGATTGCTGATTACTGCTTGCAGAATTTTCTCACTTACTCCTACCATATTTTGTTCATTTCCTAAGTGTCCTTTCAAACTCTGTACATCGTTTGTGCACATTTTTTCGATGATGTTCCGCTGAAAGTTCATGTATTTTGAAACAAACTGTTGGAATCGCAAAAACCGCTATACAAATGTTGAGAAAATAGGTTGACCAACAGGATGTAGCTTTCAAAAAGAACTAGTCATCAATAGTTTTGAAATGCCAATATTTTCTTACTGCGTCCATACTTTCTGGACCGGTCTTTACAGTGGACCTTGTGTTTCTCCGAGACAATCGGCTGCCCTTCATCAGTCTCACTTGAGGCTAAATAAGGGCGGGATTATGAAGATGTTGTTATTTAGTTTAAAATTTCACCTATATGATTTCGCATTATGCGATTAACACAATGTATTCTGTGTATCCTCGCCTTTGGCGTTTTCCAATCGATACCGATCTGGTTTTGTTGCTGTTGTTGTTGCGAAGAGTTTAATCTTGCCTAGTTTGGGTAGTGGCTACGGTTAGGATAGCTCAGATCAATCTTCAGCATAAAAGAACAGCAACAGTCAATCTTTGCAGATTTATGCAAAATTGTTCAGCCCAAGTGCCCTTGGTCCAAGAACCTTACTTTCGTAAGGGGAATTTCTATCTAGGAAACCTTGTGAACCCGGTGTTTGCTACTTTCAGTAAACATGAAATGGCAAACTCGCGTGTCATGCCTCGAGCCTGTGTGCTTGTCAACAACGCAATAGTTGCTACACTCATCTCTGAACTAACCACCAGAGATGTATGTGCTATTACAATTGATGTATCTGTTGGAACCCTCAACAGGAAATACGTCTATTGTTCGGTTTATTTACCGCATGATGAACCATCCCCTACGGATGCTTTCAAACAAGTCATCGCATACTGTACTTCAAAAGGCCTTCCGCTAATTGTTGGCAGTGATGCTAATGCTCACCATATCATCTGGGGCAGCTCGGACATTAACTTGAGAGGCTCCAGTTTGATGGAGTACTTAAGTAGTACAGATCTTGCATTACTTAACGTAGGCAACCGCCCAACCTTCATGGTATCTGCTAGAGAGGAAGTGTTAGACATAACGCTTTGCTCTAGTAGAATTAGTCACGAGTTGACCAATTGGCATGTGTCAGATGAAGAATCTTTATCAGACCATCGATACATCTTTTTTGAACATGTCAATGTTACTTCGCAAACATTGCGTTTCAGGAATCCCCGGTCAACAATCTGGGATCTTTTTACCGATTTGGTTGCGGCCAAATTTCATGGATACTTACCATCCATTGACACTTCAAGTGATTTAGATGATGCCGTTGATACTACAACGGCCCTCATCATGGAAGCTTTTGAAGAAGCATGTCCTCTACGGTCTGTGAAGACCACAAGAGGAATTCCTTGGTGGAACTCTGATCTGGCGAAACTCAAGAAACAATATAGAAAGAGTTAGAACAGACGACGTTCGGCTGGTTCGGAGGCTTTCAGGTCGGCTCGCAAGGCCTACAGGTAAACTCTCCGGTCTGCTGAACGATCCGGCTGGAAAAACCTTTGTACAAATGTTTCCAGTTTGAGTGAAGTCAGTCGGTTAAATAAAATCCTTGCGAAATCTAAGGATTTCCGAGTGAACGAACTTCGTTTGATAAATGGCGATCTGGCTTCCTCTGATGAGGAAGTTCTGGAATGCTTATTCAGCACACACTTCCCTGGATGTGTGGATATTACATCTTCGGATCAACCTGATGTCTTTTCTTGTAGTTACGATTCCCTGGCTTCGGCTCGGAGTATTGTAACTATAGAATCGATTGAGTGGGCACTTAATAGCTCTGCTCCTTTCAACTCCCTTGGGGCAGAAGGGATTTATCCTATTTTGCTTCAGAAGGGATTTGATCATTTCAAACATGTTTTGAAAAAAATACTTGTTTGCAGTTTTGCTACAGGGTATATTCCCAAATCCTGGCGGGATATTACTGTGAAGTTTATTCCGAAAGTGGGTCGTGCGTCGTATGAAGAAGCAAAGAGTTTCAGATCTATCAGTTTTACCTCTTTTCTTGTGAAATGCTTAGAACGCATTGTGGATCATCACATCCGTGATGTTCATCTGGCCAACGTTCCTCTTCATGTGAACCAACATGCCTACCAATCTGGTAAGTCCACTGTGACTCTTTTACACAAGATTTCTTTATAGTTTTCGAAAACTAGGGTTCCGAGCCAGTTGGACAGTGGCTTGTATTTTGGGCAGTTTTTCGCTATAACTCAGCCAATTCAATTGACTTGACATCTCCCTGCGTTCCAAAAATGGTGTCATTTGGTTCAAAATTGACTGATTTATAGTAGGGAACTGCTCCCAAAGTAAAAGCCCTGTCGAGATGGTTCCACTTTGGTCTAATTTTGGAATTATATACTAAAAACCTGGAAAATTCAAATTCGAAAATTTTCTCTGGGCATTCAGTTATTGCTCCTCTAATGATATACGACAGAGTTTTTATTGTGACTTTTATAGGGATTGCGATCATACACAGAGACTCTCTTCAATATTTTCCACCAGTGATTGCATGTTGCCTCCGCTGCTATTTTTATCAAGCAAGTAACTTTCCAAATCGAATACATGACTTGCAATTTGTATTGAAATTGTACAGGTATCATTTTCTATTTGTTATTAGTCTGCCGTGCGAACCTTATCGTGAGTATTTTGCTGGTCATGCTTATTTACGTGGTGTATGTAATACATGAATCGTTCAGAACTTTCAATTCATCAACAAATATCATTTCAAGAAGGGCTTCTATAGCCACTTCTGTAAAGGCGTGGGTATTCAGCATGACCATGCTGAGGGTGACGGGTTCGATTCCCGGTCGGTCCAGGAACTTTTTATGATGGAAACTTCCTTGACTTTCCTGGGCATTAAGTATTTTCGTACCTCCTACACGATATACACATGCAAAATAGTCATTGGCAGAGGAAGCTCTCAGTAGGAAGTGCCTATAGAACACTAAACTGATAAGCAGGTTTTGTCCCAGTTGGATCGATACGCCAATAAGAAGAAGAAGAATGAAGAATGCACGCTTGTGGTAGACTAAAAGTGGCCGCTGAAGATACTTGCTGACGCTACTACTCGGGGGTTAATGCTATGCCCCCATATCCTCATTAAAAAATCACTGCTAACGAAAATAACAGAAACAAATAAGGGGGTTAGAAGCAAAGTGACAAAACAGACTTTCGAGTAAATGAGTCTAAAAATTTTTCACCAAATTTTCAATCCATGCAAAATGTATAGAGTTTTAAAATCGCCAATTTGTTGTAATTTTTCTAATCATCGTAAAAACAATCTTAAAAAAGTTCCTAAAATCCTGGAATCTAAAGATTTTTTTTATGTGCTCAACACAAAATCGACAAAATCATCACTTACACCATTTTGCATTTGGGCCCCTTAAATACAAACAAATCAAATAGGTTTCAAACCTTGGTTTTAAGAAAGATTTAACACAGTTTTTACCTTTACTTTTTTGATTTGTGCTTTTTGGAAAATCTATAAATAAGATTATAAGAATCACAATTTCCTACAAGAACATCTCCCCTACAATAGGACACCAAATTCACACATTCGTCGTGTTCCGGTCGGTCCAGTTTTAATTTAAAATCAATTGATATCCATTATCGTTGTTAGCGAGCGATTTCGATTGATAATAAATGGAGTCAATAAAATCGCTCTCATGTTTCGTCTGTTGACGATGTTCATTTTCACGTTCTTGTTCCGCTCGCTCGGTTACTGCTTGGTTGTCCTTTGAGCGACAATATTCGTGCAATTCATTGATTGATTGTGAAACTATCCGAAGAGCTATAACCGTGAACTATCATCGGTACCGCACGGTAAGACTCGGCAACCGTCCGCTCCTGGTGGTGACCAGGAATTATGCGAATGGATGAATGGGGCAAAAAACGCCGCTGAAACCAATAAGAAAACCCGTTTCGGACCTAGCAACAAGGCAACAGATTCAATCTACTTCTCCTGTATTGTGGTCGATTCAGGTCGGTGAATATTTGGAAATTTATGAGTTCTCTCTTTCGGTATAATTTATGAAGATGTTGTTCACTGGCGTTAGAACGATATTTAAAAGAACATTGTTATACGACCAACTACCTGGCATAATGGTTTACCTGATATAATATGTCATTTTATGTTATATGCCATGCAACCACTCTGAGCCATTCTGAATTACAAGACATCACGGCTTGAGGACAATTACTAACGATTAAAATGTGATATTGATTCGATTGAGGTAAAAGCTTTTGTCTCTTCAACATCTGACCAATAAAAAAATTTGATATTTAAAGATCTCAATCTTAATCAAACCAATATCACTTTTTGATTTCCGTATCAAAATATGCTATTATTAAACTTTTTTTCCTCTTTTCGGAATAAAATGAAAGTTTAAATAATAGTATCACTAAGTTTACATAACATGTCATGTAAACTTCTGGGAAATCCCACACTTCAAATTAATCGTATGTCACAAAAATGTACTTTAGATCCGTGTATATGTGTAGGTAGATCTGTGTATATGGAGGTCAGCAAACAGTCATTCTCCTCTGATTAAGCTAATTTCTGATTTGTGTCGTCGCAATCTGAGAGAGCACCCATTTCCTTGCACTTGACACAAATTTGCTCAATCATGAAATTCCGGTTTGCAAACCGTAGTAATTGCTTATCGATTTTTTCCACAATTAAAAAATATATTGCGCATCACTCGTTCTATCTGCACAGAACACCTAATATTATTGCTCACATGTCGGAACCATATGGGATGAACTTATTCAACAAGACACAGACAGAATCGAAGGAATGCAATCATATGTCGCACTGACTGACTGGATGGCATGAAGTCAATTAGCAATGATTACAAATGAATTTATAAACACACACGAACTGTCCCCATTTGACACCCTCCGTTGGATCGGGGGTGCTGAATTAGTCACGTGTCAGTAGAGAATGAAGTGTGTGTGAATGTTTATGAATGACGAGGGACAATCGCAAGAGTCCTTTATTTTGCGCTGCCGAATCAAATCAGTTGTAATTTGTGAGTCACGGTATGATCTCAATGGACTGTCATTTTTTTATTGACGACCTTGGAAATATTGCGGAAATTCTTGTGAAATTTCAATCCTACATCTGATCATTGAGCAATATTAACTTGATGTGTCTATCTATCAATCTAGTACTAGCCAGCCAGCAAATATGCGACTGTTTTGCGATTATAGGCAGTAGAATAAGTGATGTAATAGAATCACTTTGATTTACTAACTTTCGTATTTCATGTGATTTTTGCGGTCGCATCAATGTCATAATACTAACAAGTAACGTTGTCTCCTAATCTTATCATCAAGTGAAATTATTTTGTTTACAATTATTTCAGTGTGTTACATTTGATCATCTTATAAAAACAGATGAGTGTCAGTTACTTATACGATATTTTATATTCTCAGAAGTGAATAGATGTGAATTCTGCTTATCCAAACAAATAACTACTTTTTTTTCTCTTTTTTACAGGTAAGTCAACTCACACTTTAATCTTATTTGGATTTTCCATATCTGGTATGTATTTGTTCAATAACCTATTCAAAAACAGCACTATATCGCAATACTCTATACGATGAATGCAATAGCCGATGATAAATCGCACAATGACGCGAACAATGTTAGATATTTCCGACGATAGGGGTAGGCGGGGCAATATGGACACCCTAAGGTTTTTGCCAACTTTACCTGGCAAGATGTCAAAAAAGTTTAGTTTTTTCATACATGTATCCTTTTAAAGTCTATTTAGCATCTATTGCATAAGAATGCTCACGAAGAAAAATGATTTCTCCACTTCAAAAAATGTTTTGAAAAATGTTAGTTTTTCATGACCGTCTTCAAGCATACGGGGCAGAATGGACACCCCCATGGGGCAATATGGACACCATGAGACTTTTACGAATTTCGTACATTATTTACACCTATGAAGTCATTTCATTACAAAACAACTATTATGGATGAATAAAACGCCGAAGTAGTTCATTTTTGTTCAGTTAATTTAAATTCAGGCTGTTTTGGATAAAGCTTTGTTTTGGTCGGCATGTACAGCTGTGCCTAGAACAACTATTTTCCACTTCTGTCGTTTTTTGACCAATTTGTTTCACCCTATGTCTACTATAGTGAACATTTAACCGAAAATATACTGAAATCGAAGAATTTGGTTGGTTTGTGATTTAGGTTATATGTTTCCCTTGTCGCTTCTTTCAAAAAGGTGAGTGTCCATTTTGCCCCGGCAGCAGAAGATATTTCCAAACTTGATTGTTGATATAATAAAGAAGAAAATATAAACATGTTAAGCATGTAGATACAG